>NW_028317999.1:690000-1380000 GCF_062004578.1 Staurois parvus
GACATTTTAACAGGGGTGTGTAGACTTTTTATATCCACTGTAAGCTTTTAGTTATAGACAAACATCCTCCACCTTCAGACACATAGGAAACATTGAAACAATAAGGCAGCTTTGGAGAAGGCAAGAAGAAAGAAAATAGAATGACTATCATGCATTACAATCTAATTGCAGAAAAGGCAATTTGAACGTGTTCTACATAACCTACTGAAATGGAGAGAAGTATAGATTTCAGCAGTTGCTATTTGTATGAGCTTGTTATAGAAAACGATCATGTATAACAAGCTAATTGAAGAAAATGCAAGTAAATGTGCAATGCATAACCTACTGGAACAGATAGAGTTTTATATTTCAGCAGTTGCACACAATCTCTAGCTCAGATAAATAAGTCTAAGGAATGTGAATGATTTTGCGATTCATTATATCAAACGCAGATTATCATACACCTGCAGTAAAGGTTCCTGTAAATCACATACAATGGAAGGCGTTAGCTCATGAAACATAAGGTCACAGAGCAGCGGTTTATACTGTGCATGGTTAGCATAATAATCACATCTGATCAACCCACTCCCTGCACCGTACCTCTGAAGAAGAACACTCAGGAGACTAATGAAGGGCACTGTGTGATGTAATGACACTAACTGGAAGCACCAGTGATTCATCAAGGCTGCCTAACACTGCTTTATCAGGATGAAGAGTGCAAATTAACAAGTTACAGCGGTGCTGAAAATCTGAATACCTCCTGCAGGGTCCAAATCAATCATTTAACTGCAAAAATTCTTTTCCACAAGATACACTATACTAACAATCTAATAGACCTACAATAGAAATGACTACAGGACTGCATTTCATTTTCTTGTTCGGCCACTAGATGTCTCCATGCGTGCTTCTGTGAAATAGAAAATACTATTTTGGGCTTTTCAGAAAGAGTAACCAGTCAGATGACCATGAGGTGAGCTAAAACTACTATCACGAACCCAAAAATAAGTTTATTCCTTATTTTGGTATTGCAAGTGGAACCATGCAAAATTCCTTTTCTGTGTTGGCCCAGATGAAATAAATATATGCATGGGTCTGTTTGCTATGCTAAAATTAAAGTATTACTAAACCAAGGACCCTGTATTATCTGGTCTCGCACAGTACACAGAACATGAAAATACAATTATTTTAGTAAATATAAACTGCTAAATATCTTTTCTCATCAGTAGTTAGAGCAGTTTTGTGACTTCTATCAGAGTCCTGCAGAGCACATGCTAAAGCTTGTAGGAGACGTTTTCATTTTGCTCTAGGAGGATGCAGAACCCCTGACTTCTGCCTGGACAGTGCTGATTATCACATGCACTCTCCCAAGATAAAAAAAACTCTAGCAATACACACCAAACTGAGCATGTGCAGAGTGTCTCCACACAATATATCTTATCAGGAGATAAGAGGGGAACACTGGAAGAAGGGGAGGATCAGAGAAGTCAGGATCAAACAGCCTTTTTGCACAATGCACAGGAGTAACCCCTTAGGTTCCACGGTGAGTATAACAAGCATGTTTTACTGCACATACAGACTGATTTTACTGTTGTGGGTTTAGTAACACTTTAATTTTTTCAGAAAGAGTGGAGCAGAAAGGTTGACTGGTTTCTTACTGAACTTTCTGCAGATCTGTACAGATATGATAACAAAGAATGTTATGCATGCCATACAGTAATCCACACATTATTACTATTCAGATAAGTAATGCAAAGCTGTATATCAGGACAATTATCACAGATTCCTTTTCACCAGATTTTTACATGGCTGTGACTATATAAAAGTGAAACTACAATAAGCCACTGAAGGGGAACACCAAATTTATGATTTTGTGCTTCTTTGACGAACAGAGATCATCAAACAAAAACTCACAGTAAGAAAGATGACTGCATGTTAAGGCCTTATGCATACAGGTCACTTGCCCATTGTTCCTAGATGCCTTTCCTCCTTGGCAGCAGTGTTTAGGAAGAAAAAAAAAGCTTGAAGCTTGTAAACATGTTTAGATATGTCAAACGCTTGGGCATTAATTCATTTCATTGACCAGAATAATAATTTATTCTGGCCATTGAAATTAATTAACACTCAAACGTTTGACGCACCTAGTGTTAACACGCATTTAGATACGCTTACACGCCTCAAGCATCTCTTCTGCCAAAACATTGCTGCTCCTGGACATGCTGGTAGTGGGGTTTTTTTTTCTGCCGCTAAAGTGTGCCTGGACACATAGGAGTTGATTTACCTAAACTGGAGTGTGCAAAATCTGGTTCAACTATGCACAGAAACCAATCAGCTTCCAGGTTTTATTGACATAGCTTAACTGAACAAACAGAAGTTAGAAGCTGATTGGCTATCATGCAGTGCTGCACCAGATTTTGCGCTCTCCAGTTTTAAATCAACCCCATAGGGTAACATGCAGGGAGGGTGGGGTTAGAGGCAGAAAGAAAATACCAGACACCCCTTACAGCAGCATTAAAAATGGGGCGTATTTTAACCAGAGAGCATTTTGTGATTCCTCTTGTCAACCCCCCTGCACCCAGTAAATATTGCTGCTATCCTATTTACCCACCTCTTCTAGGCACCAGTCTTATGTTAACATAGATTTACAGTTAGGTCCATATATACTGTATCTGCACACAGGCACAATTTTAGATTGTTTCAGGTATTTACCAAAACATATTCAAGCTATAGTTATATAATGGATATGGGCTGAAAGTGCACACTCTCAGGTTTAATTTGAGGGTATGTACATCCAAATTGAAGGAAGTTAGGAATTACAACTCTTAAGAGTAGCCATCTCCCCTTTTTCAAGGGACCAAAAGTAATTGGACAATTGAATCAAACGCTTTTTCATGGCCAGGTGTGGGCTACTCTTTCGTTATTTCTTCATCAATTAAGCAGGTAAAAGGTCTGGAGTTGATTCTAAATGTGGTATTTGCATTTGGAATCTATTGCTGTGAACCTACATCATGCGTTCAAAGGAGCTGTTCATGCAATTAAAACAGGCTGTTGTAAGGCTTCAAAAACAAAACAAAGAGAGATAGCAGCAACATTAAGAGTGGCCAAATCAACAGTTTGGTACTTTCTGAAGTAAGAAAAATGCACTGGTGAGCTCAGCAACATAAAAAGGCATGGACGTCCATGGAAGACAACAGTGGTGGATGATCGCAGGATCCTCTCTATGGTAAAGAAAACCCATTCACAACATCCAGACAAGTGAAGGACACTCTCCAGGAGGTGGGCGTATCATTAACAAAGTCTACAATCAAGAGAAGACTTCACGAGAGCAAATACAGAGTGTTTACCACAAGGTGCAAACCATTCATAAGCCTGATTATACTTTGCCAAAAAAAATCTGAAAAAGCCAGACCAGTTCTGGAAAAGCATTTTTTGAACGGATGAAACTCAGATTAATCTGTACCAGAATGACAGGAAGGAAAAAGTG
This sequence comes from Staurois parvus, assembly GCF_062004578.1. Lineage (NCBI taxonomy): Eukaryota > Metazoa > Chordata > Amphibia > Anura > Ranidae > Staurois > Staurois parvus. Next base: position 693,461 of record NW_028317999.1, read on the forward strand.
TGGAGAACGCTTGGAACAGCTCATGATCCAACGCACACAACGTCATCTGTAAAACATGGTGGAGGCAGTGCGATGGCATGGGCATGCATGGCTTCCGTTGGCACTGGGTCATTAGTGTTTATTGATGATGTGACAGAAGACAGAAGCAGCCGGATGAATTCTGCAGTGATTAGAGATATACTGTCAGCCCTGATTCAGCCAAATGCAGCAAAGTTGATTGGATGGCCCTTCACAGTACAGATGGACAATGATCCAAAACAGACTGCAAAAACAACCCAGGAGCTTTTGAAGGAAAAGAAGTGGAATATTCTGCAATGGCCGAGTCAATCACCTGATCTCAACCCAGTTGAGTATGCATTTCACTTCCTGAAGGCAAAACTAAAAGGCAGAAAGACCCACAAAGAACAACTGAAGACAGCTGCCGTTAAAGCCTGGCAAAGCATCAGAAAAGAGGAAACCCAGTCTTTGGTAATGTCCATGGGTTCCAGACTTCAGACAGGGACTGTGTATAAAAATGGTTGCAGTTCCTAAAATTTGTACTTGATATCTATGTTCAACACCTTCAATTAAAGCCGAAAGTCTTCACTTCAAATTCATTTTGAATGTTTCGTTTGAATCTATTCTGGTGGCATACAGAGGCAAAAGTATGAAAATTGTGCCTGTGTCCAAAAATATATGGACCTAACTGTATATTAAACTGCAAACACAAGTGCCACAATTTCTATTTTTAAAGGCATTATAAACCTTCCTACCTGTCTCTTACGTTTTTCACCTGCATAAGATGTGCTTTGATCATATTTTTTACAGTGTCGTTTGTTGTCTTGTATACGCAGCCTATAAATTTTCACATTCCTGTGTCAGCAGTTCAAACATGTGGCATGCCGCATGGCACTGCACAGGTTAAAGCATGACCTCTGTCTGTAGACTAAGTACTGAGGCTTCCTGTGAAGAATCTAGATATCCCACAATCCCTGAATTTTTCAGTCTAGCGCTGATGCAGGTGAGAGCTAAATAGTAATTATATCTAACAAAAACAGGCAGAGTAATTAACAAAAAGACTACCAGGCAGTCTTTCATCACATTAGCAATCCCACATTTGTGAAGCAACACAGAGGAAATGATGAGGCATTAACTGAAAATGGTGTGCCTCAGAACAAGAAGTGGCCTGTCCCTTTAGCAAATAGGGAAAAGCTAGGTGAATGAATACATAAGACATAGAAGAATTGATCAGCTATGACACTACAAACTGCAGCCACATCATGTGAGCCCCTCATTACAACATAAGGCAAACAACAACAAAAAAGTTGAAAAAGTGTACAATACCTTTATGGCATTATTGCGCCAGAATGCGGTGCAGGAAACTCAAGTTCCGTGCACATTTCCTGCACCACATTTAAAACACAGTGTGTGATCTGCTACAGTTGTCAATATATTCCTAACCCCAGACACAGATTGCAAACACAGTGCATTTCCCTGCACTGGATCGCATAGTACTGCAGTATCATGCTATTTGGTGCAGTGCATTTTTGAAAAGTAATGCATGCACTACTTTTTGTGTGATCTAGTGAGATTTCAGCCCATTCAAATGAACCGCACTGAATCACACAGTAACGCAGACACTTTCCTGTGCAATTAAGGTGTGATCCGGCCCTGAAAGAGAAGTAATTGTATATAAGGCTTAAGACTAAATAGGAAATATGTTTAATTTTAGAAAAACAATAAAAACCCTAATCAAAATATATTTTGTAAATTTAACAGCTTGACCCAATAACATAAGAACATTAGAAATAGAAGTAGTGTAAAAATATATTAGTTAGCTAGAAATATTAGTGGTTTAATGTGTTTTGCTTGCTAAATCCTATGATTAGAAAGGGGATTTGCTTCCCAGAACATCAGGATATTTAGTACAAATGTGGTTAGCATATTTATGTGTGGATTACTTTTACTTTGGTAAATATCCTGAGGGGTATGTTCTATGCCAGTTGCATTATGCCAATATGACACCAGGAGCAGCAGAATACAAAGCACAGAGTTTAGATGCGTCCTGCCTATGTTAAAGGAACAGTCAATATGTACAAAGTTTAAGAGCATTTGTGATAATGAGATAATGGTTCTGTACTTCATGACATGGTTGGATTAAGAGCTATAAGGACCTGGGGGCTTCCATCGGCGTGTTCCATGAGGTTAAAGGGTGCAGCTGCGCAGGCCAAATGCTACGAAAGCCCAAGGCTTCTGTAAGAGCCCTACATCAGTGCGCGTGGCGTTCCCTGAGGTGAGGTGGAAGCCGATTGCCAAACTTCCTTTAGTACTGCCCGCCCAGCACCTGTTATTAATCATGGCAGCCGGCCTAGGCAGTGCGTGCAGAATGCAAGACTAGTCGGGGGGGGGGGGGGGTCACTCCTCATTGGCCCATTGCTTTCCACATGTGGCTTTGTTCTTTTTGAGTGGCTAGACACATATATTAGGGTAGGGCTGCAGTTCCAATAGACCTTATGTTATTCTGGTCCTGTCTACACTGCAGTAAACCTATGCAAAGAAAAATACTTCTGGTAGGGGTAGAAAGTGAACATTATACTGCACAAGAATAGAACATCGTTCCTCTGCTCCGGCAATCTCGTGGTCTTCTAAAATACTGTGCATGAGCTCGTTCTGACTATAGTTATGACCATCCCCATCTTTGGATATGTCCAAGTGCAAATAAACATGAACTATAATTACAAACACAATTTGTAACTCCTATACCCCACTCTCCCCCAAAAAATATAAACATGACCTACGACACCTACAGAATGCAGTTAATACTTCAAAGTGCCTACATTGTTCCTCGGGAGTGCCTGATGCCTTACAATATATTTCCAGGTATGTAAACCACATTGGAAAAGAATTACTAAAACTGGTGCACACAGAATCTGAAGCAGCTGTGCATAGTAACCAATCAGCTTCCAGATTTTATTGTCAAAGCTTAACAGAATAAGCTGAAGTTAATAGCTGATTGGTTAGTATGCACAGCTGCACCAGATTCTGTGTGCACCAGTTTTAGTAAATTTCCCTCATTGCATCCCAGTTTGCAATTTGGATATCTCGATAAGGGCGACTAGTTGAGAGGCACTTGCACTGTGTTCCTCCTTAAGGAGATTTCACATGGACATGCAGTTTGACCACACCGCAAGTGCACCACAGTGTATATACAGATTAGCAGCACTTTCCCTTTCACTATTAGCTCCTGCGGTTTTGGTGCACTTTCTGAAACAGAACTTTAATTACATAGCACAGTGGAGAAGCTCTGATAAATTAACCTGCATTCTACATGTATCAGATGGCACTTGCTACGAACTTATGAGGTCGGTTTCATTCATTTTTTTTTAGTACAGGTATACCATGCTTCAAGCATATAAACATATAGATACCTTTGTAATCTGCTTCATCAACTGTTTCAAATGCACTCCTTATTTTACTTAAAAAGTTTAAAAAAAAAGTTAAATCCCTATCTCTAACTCATCCCCTTGACTGATGTATGCAGAAAGCAGTGACACATGGCTGTCATAGGAAGGACATTGGTGTCTACAATGAACGAGCCATGAATAACTGCCTGGCATCACATTCTCTATGCTGTGCAAGAGGCAAGATCGTGGATACCAGTGGGGGTATAATCGGGTCTTTGAGGACAGGATTATACATATTTAACTGACAATGCATCAATAAATTGCTTATAAGCTGAATCATTCATATTTTGCAGCATTTGCTCTGACATTGGCTAACAGAAGGTAGCTTTAAAGATGTTAAACAAGACAGTTTTTCCCTTAAACAGATTAATGGAACTTGGCCTACCAAATTACATGATCTAAAATTCATCTACTGCGCCTTGAACAGTTTAATTTTTTTGATATCTGAATCCTTTACTGTAATGCTTGCTCTGGTAATATCTCTGGCTAATGTAGCTTCCCTTAAAGTGATAATAAAGCTTTGATTTTTTTTTTTCGTATTAAAATAACAAACAAAATAAAAAACAAATGTTGCACTTACATGCTCTGTGCAATGATTTTGCACAGCATAGCCCCGATCCTCCTCTTCACAGGTCCACCGGCGGTGCTACTGGCTTCTCCTCGGCGACTGCCCCCATAAAAGGTTGCTTTGTATGGGGGCACTTGTGTAGGCTCACTCCCGAGCCTCCTTGTCTGTGTCCATTGACACAGACAGGGCAGCTCGGCCCCACCCCGTCACAGAATTTGACAGCAGTAGGAGCCAATGGCTCCCACTGCTATAAATCTCCCCTGTGAGGAAACAGAGCGGAGAGAGCCACTGTTTTCGGGTACATTGATGGATCGAGACCAGGCTCAGGTAAGTATAGGAGAGCTGGCGGGAAACCTCTGGCATAGGCTTTTTCACCTTAAAGTGGTTGTAACCCCTTACATATGCCCAGTGAAGTGACTGGCCTCAGGTGATACACAGAGATAAAACAAATCATCCTATATATGATGTACCTGTTTATATACAGCTGTTTTTCCCCTACATCCATTCAAAGTGTCAAACTCAAACAGGATCTCTCAGTTCTGAAAGACAACGTGTGGGGAGCAGAAGTTACATCAGTGAGGAGAGTTCTGAGAGCTGATTGGATGTAAGGGACACTCCACCCTCCAAACGACACACAGGTAGGGAGCTGTCACTATTCTTCTCTTGGTGTCAGGAAGACTTATCAGAAGTGACTCATGCAAACTCTACAGAGGGATATACTTTGTTCATATTTCATGTCTGACATTTACAACCACTTTAATCCATAGAATACATTAAGGTAACAAACCTTCAGCCTTTACAACCATTTTAATCCATAGAATACACTAAGCTAACAAACCTTCAGCCTTTACAACCACTTTAAAGCAAGCAGGCCTACCTGTAATTGGATGGCTCCAGGACTTAGCACATATGTCAACTGGCCAGCTCCCACAGGTGGCATAGCAAAGGTAGGACTAGGAAACTTTGGGATGGCAGGGACAATACCTTGACAGAAGTGAAACTAAAGAGATGTTCAGAAAGGCTGGTGCAGACAGAGATGTGGTAGGTAAACAGGCAAAGGGTCAGTCTTGTAAACAGGAAAATACATTGTCGGAAATCAGGAAAAAGGTCAGTACACAAGCAGAGTAAGGCACGGGTAACTAGTCAGGCATGTATGAAAACCTCCAGCAAGCATCCAGCACAGGGCCAGTTAGATTTAGAAAGTAGTAGTAGTTTCGAACATTTAAAAAAAAGAAAAACAAAAGAAAAAAAAAAGTAATTGTATAGTAGTAGACAGACACAAAGATAACTGATTAGAAAGGAAAACATAAAAATGTAAACATAATAATTTGATCTACATATTCGAAAAAGAGTGAGAAGAAGCACCAGCTTATTTAATCCCACCCCTTCTCCATAATTAATAATAGAAGTTTTACAATCATTTAGAATTCTAATATACTAATTACTATAATCTTGCTATACAATCATACATACATACTTTCATACATACAGTACATGCATACTTACATACATATATACACCCAAACAAAACTATAGATAAAACAAAAAATAACTCAATAGCAAACAGTATGCACACAGTAGTAATTCAAACACCTGCATTCTTGTACCTTGTAAAAATCTCTTTATACCTCTTTTTAAACTGGTTTATGCTTGAGCTCCACATTGAAACGGTTTCACAATTTCACTCCACAAACAGAAATACAAAAGCTTTTCCTAGTTGTCCGCACATTCAGTCTTGAAATCAAATGATCAGGTGCCAGGGAATGGAAAGGGCATAAAAAAAGAAAAGGAAGAGGACAACAGGGGGTGAGAGAATGGAGGAGATTATGACCAATGAGCAGCCTGGAGGAGGAGCCCAAAATATTGCCGCATTGCTTAGGCCACAGGACACCAAGCGGTGTGGCTGCTCGAGTCAGTGTAAGTGCAACCAGCATAGGACAAGGAGCTGGGGAAAGTTCTTTATACTTATTTCTAGACTGCTCTAAATAAGAGCCGCTAAACAGCAAGCCGAGTACTCTCCAATACTGGATCTATTTGTACCTACTGAAAACACACACTGGAGGATACACAGCACTCAAAAGTAACTTTCAATACCAGTAAAAAAGATTTGGCCATTCCCTGTAGTGAGCATGGGAGTGTCCTGATAGTGGTCTAGCTGCCAAGCCAACCCTAATGCTTCAATATTGAATGATTGACTTACAAAATGCAGAGAAGAGCCTCTGACTTTCTGAGTCCTTTTAAGTTGGTGACCCAAAAAAAGCATGCCAGCCACCATTGGTCTCAGCATAACTGCCAGAAACGTGCATTTTCAGAAGAAAAAGAGCAATAGCAGCCCTCATACACTCACCATCCACTTTGATAGGTACACCTTGCTAGTAGTGGGTTGGACCCCCTTATTGCCTTCAGAACTGCCTTAATTCTTCATGGCATAGATTCAACAAGGTGTTGGAAACATTCCTCAGAGATTTTGGTCCATATTGACATGAGTTACTGTTGCCTTTCTATCATCTCGAACCAGTCTGCCCATTCTCCTCTGACATCAACAAGGCATTTTTGTCCGCACAACTGCCGCTCACTGGATCTTACGGATCATTCTCTGTAAACTCTAGAGTTGGTCGTGCGTGAAAATCCCAGCAGATAAGCAGTTTTGAAATACTCAGACCAGCCAGTCTGGCAACAACGACCATTCCATGTTTAAAGTCACTTAAATCTCCTTTCTTCCCCATTCTGATGCTCAGGTTGAAATTCAGCAAGTGACCTCCACCAAGTCTAGATCCCTAAATGCATTGAATTGCTGCCATGTGATTGGCTGATTAGCAATTTATGTGTTCCTAGGTTCACACCTGCAGTGTTTTGCATAAACGCAGTACAGTCCATTTAACATAATTTCCTATGGGACATGTTCACACCTGTGTGTTTTCACCTGCAGCGTTTTTTAGAAAGGGTCAGGGACTTTTTTAACACAAAAAGTTGCGTTTTTGTTTCCATAGACTTCAATGGAAATGCTGCAGAAAAGCATGTACTGCGTTTTCCCTGTGTTTTTGATGTGTTTTAAATCTGCCTAGCAACAAGAAAAATTAAAAAATGAAAAAAAAAAAACCAAACACACAAGTTTAAAAACTCAAAACACTATGCAGAAATGGCTCAAACGCAACCTGCATAGGTGTGAACCTAGGGTTACAAAGCAATAAAGTGTCCAGTGAGTGTATTTCTTTCATTACAGATTTACACTGAACACGTGACACAAGGCTGCAGTGCTACCTGATAAATCTAGAAGGGATTATACAGGTGAAACTCGAAAAATTAGAATATCATGCAAAAGTTCATTTATTTCAGCAATGCAATTTAAAAGGTGAAACTAATATATGAGATAGACTCATTACATGCAAAGCTAGATAGTTCAAGCCATGATTTGTCATAATTGTGATGATTATGGCTTACAGTTCATGAAAACCCCAAATGCACAATCTCAGAAAATTAGAATATTGTGAAAAGGTGCAATATTCTAGGCTCAAAGTGTTCCACTCTAACCAGCTAATTAAGCCATAAATGGTTTCTCAGTCTGGTTCAGTAGGAATCACAATCATGGGAAAGACTGCTGACCTGACAGTTGTGCAGAAAACCATCATTGACACCCTCCATAAGGAAGGAAAGCCTCAAAAGGTAATTGCAAAAGAAGTTGGATGTTCCCAAAGTGCTGTATCAAAGCACATTAATAGAAAGTTATGTGGAAGGGAAAAGTGTGGAAGAAAAATGTGCACAAGCAGCAGGGATGACCGCAGCCTGGAAAGGATTGTCAGGAAAAGGCCATTCAAAAGTGTTGGGGACTTTCACAAGGAGTGGCCTGAGGCTGGAGTCAGTGCATCAAGAGCCACCACACACAGACGGATCCTGGACATGGGCTTCAAATGTCATATGCCTCTTTTCAAGCTGCTCCTGAACAACAAAATGTCAGAAGCGTCTTACCTGGACTAAAGAAAAACAGACCTGGTCTGTTGCTCAGTGCTCCAAAGTCTTCTTTTCTGATGAGAGCAACTTTTGCATCTCATTTGGAAACCAAGGACCCAGAGTATGGAGGAAGAATGGAGAGGCACACACTGCAAGATGCTTGAAGTCCAGTGTGAAGTTTCCACAGTCTGTGTTGATTTGGGGAGCCATGTCATCTGCTGCTGTTGGTCCACTGTGCTTCATTAAGTCCAGGGTCAACGCAGCCGTCTACCAGGAGATTTTGGAGCACTTCATGCTTTCTTCCGCAGATGAGCTTTATGGGGATGCTGACTTCATTTTCCAGCAGGACTTGGCACCTGCCCACACTGCCAAAAGTACCAAAACCTGGTTCAATGACCGTGGGATTACTGTGCTTGATTGGCCAGCAAACTCGCCTGACCTGAACCCCACAGAGAATATATGGGGCATTTCCAAGAGAAAGATGAGAAACATGAGACCGAACAATGCAGAAGAGCTGAAGGCCGCTATTGAAGCATCCTGGTCTTCCATAACACCTCAGTAGTGCCACAGGTTGTTAGCTTCCATGCCACCCCGCATTGAGGCAGTAATTTCTGCAAAAGAGGCTCAAACCACGTACTGAGTACATATGCATGCTTATACTTTTCAGAGGTCCGATATTGTTCTATGTACAATCCTTGTTTTATTGATTGCATGTAATATTCTAAATTTCTGAGATTGTGGATTTGGGGTTTTCATGAGCTGTAAGCCATAATCATCACAATTATCACAAACCACAGCTTGAACTATCTTGCTTTGCATGTAATGAGTCTATCTCATATATTAGTTTCACCTTTTAAGTTGCATTACTGAAATAAATGAACTTTTGCACGATATTCAAATTTTTCGAGTTTCACCTGTATATTATATAAACTCACATTACAAGGATGAGGTGATTGGACCTGCTGACTTTATGAATTTATGCAATAATTCCAGCCTATTCTTAGCAGCTGATTAAATTATTTTATTTACATTTGTCATATTCAAATACAAATTAGGTGACAGTTTACAGCTCAAACCAAAAATGTCTAATAATTGAACTTTAAAGAAAGTGTGGGCTAAATAATTATAATCAACTGCTACATAAAGCATATTGTGTAGAAGGCACCTCCAGATGCATAGATGTCTTCTCTGATTTCTTGTAGACAACCTGGGAGAGTGGAAAACTGAGGGACGCTGATATGCTGAAAACAACCAGGTTCCATGGTCACTGGCCCACCCTCTCCTGTACCCAATTATTGGTCATTGAGGTTGCCTAACCCAGTAATGATGATATAGTGAGGAGCAGGAGACAGATGGAGGTTGACCAGAGCTGCCAATCACAAGGGTTCTTTGTAAATCAGAGTGTCCAGTTCCCCAAGCTTAAATGGCATGCTACAAATATCATCCTATATATAGGAAGTAGAATATGTGTTCAGTCGAACATTCCTTCTACATAAGAGGGTCATTCAACCCTTACATTGTAAAAATACATGCATTTTAATGCTCATTTAACTTATGTTGCTGTGTAATATGCAAGAAGGTGCATGAAAACAGTTAAAACGTATTAAAAGTGCACATCAGTGCATGTGTTTTACTATGCAAAAGATGGATGGTGCTTGAATGTAACAGAGGTCCGAATTTAAACATGCCACAAAAATGTTCAGACCAAAGGAAAAACAGTAAATGATTATTTATTTTGCATATAAATGACCGGTACTAAACAGAACACTACATAAAGCCAACTAATATTTCACATCAAAAGGGTGTCTACAAAGAGCTGATGACAGTAGGCCTCCAAGTGATGTTCTGATCATGAACGCCTTCCCTTAGTAAAAAGAGCAGGTTGCATTATTCATTGTTAGTCAAATTAGAAAAGTCTCTTTGGCAAGGTGTGCTAATTAACACGTGCAAACAATACAGAGAATCAATGCACTGATGAGAAGCAAAGTTAATTACTTGATATGAGAAAAAAAGTCTACAAACATCATGCAGGGTTTCCATCAAATGACACAGCTGATGAAGTAGGTCTGGACTGGGTTTGAAATGTGGTGTTCCTCCTAATCCACAAGCATTATAATGACCAAAATGTCTCTATTATGAAAGCCCTGCAACAATTCTTGCACATTAATACCAGAATCCAAGATAGATTACTATTAACAGCATTCATATCACCCATAATCTTCTACATTTTTGGGGCTTAGGCCCCTTTCACATGGGGCGGACTTCATTTTTTAAATCAGCAAGGGATCTGTCCACTGATCCTCTGCTGATCAGAGCAGAGCGAGCAGATGACAGGTCCATGTCCACTCAATTTATGCAGCGCTAACATGGACAGAGCCCACTCCACTCAATGCACGACCAGGTTTAAATGGACTCCGCTGTCTGTTTATATCCTACTGCCCTCGAATCTGACCTGCCTAGAAGGAGGATGATGGATCCCCTTCCGTCTCTTTTTTTAGCAGACCGGATTGGAGATAGGTGGGTGTAAACAAACACAAGTTTGTTTACACCTGCTGTTCCAGAAGGGCAAATGGACTATCTGATCAAGTCCTTCTGAAAAACTGACAGGTGTACCTGACTGGAATGGCCGTGTGAAAGGGGCCTTACAAAGCACTTGTTCTACTTTGCATTCATAGGTATATCTAGGCAAATCAGGACACACTTCAATGAATAAAGGAGTTCATTTAGTACCCCAATGCTAATTATTTAGTAGGGCCTTGAACATGGTTGGATATGTGGCACAATTAGACCAGAGTGAAAATTCAATTTCCCAATAACAGTACCCTTGTGGGTATCTTTTGCCACAGAATGTATCATTGATGGTATTTAACAGGGTCTCAAACACACACTTTAGACAACTGTGTGCTTGTTGCAGCAGTTCTGTGAAGGTGATTTTCTATTTCAGCATGACTTTGCCCTCGTGCACAAAGTCAGGACTATATAGATGTTCTTTGACAACCTTTGGTGTGGAGGAACTCAAGTGGTCTGCACACAGCCCTGACCTCATGCCTATTAACATCTTTGGGACTAATTGGTCAATTGTGTACAGCATCAGTACCTGACCTCACAAATTCTCACACTTCACAATCTTCGTTATATGTACAAAGAGGTTTGGGGTAAATCCATTTTAATGTCCACGGTTTTGGAATTGGTTGTCCTGCAAGTTCATATAGGTGTGATGGTTAGGTGTTAAACATTTGACCAACTAGTGTAGCTGCTATGGTTTGGCAATGATAAGAGTGTTGCCCTGGCTCTGTTTATTTTAAATGAATTTTTATTTTTTTGAGTGCTTTTTCCCCCCTTGGGTCTCAAAGGGATTAAGAGGTGAGGCAGCCATCTACCAGCAAGTTTTCAGAGTAAGGAAACTGGAGTACCAGGAGAAAATACATGCATACACAGGGAAAACATGCAAACTTCATGCAGACAATGCCCTGGTCAGGAGTTGAACTAAGGACCCCAGGATGCTTCAAGGTTCAGGTAGTTGTTCTACAGAGTTTTATTATCTTCACAACTGTAGAAATTTGCTATAGTACCTTTTTAAAAAAGTTGTGAACATAAAATGTTATAGAAGCTTTCTAACACAGTTATAACTATGCATCCATCATAGCTGATTTAGCTTAGTTTCAGAAAAGGTATTTTTTTACAAGGTTAAAAAATTGTGTCATGTGACCATGCATCTCTTCTTCCTGATGGTGGGAGATGGGGTTACAGGACACTGTGCAGACCGTGTGCCTGTATTCCATAAGGCCTAATGCAGGCTGTGCTTGAGCAGGTGGTGTGTTCAAGAGGCAGGCTGTGATTGGTCAGGGGGTGTGGTGACTGAACAAACTACCCAAGTCAGGCATTCTGTATGTCTGCACAGTGTCCTGTACCTCTGAATGGCCAGCCAAAAGATGAAAACTGACCACGCTAACACATGACAGCTTCTATACGTTATGTGGTCAGTTTAAAACAAGGAGAACGCTGACTGTCAGGATCAACCAGGTACTACAGATGGAGGAAGTACATGAAATGATGAGACTATGATTTATAAAATACACATATGTGAAAACAGACATAGAAGAAACAATATTTAGGGTAACATACACTTAGAGGCTGCATTCACACTTGAGCGATTTGTAGCTTGAAGCTCGAAGCTCCAAAAACGCTCAAGCGTAAAAAGTCAATTGTTCTCTATAGTGCCTGTTCGGACGATCAGGTGTGAATAAGCACCATATAAAACAATAGATTATTTAAGTTTGAGAGTTTATGGAGCTTCAAGCTACAAATCGCTGAAGTGTGAATGCAGTCTAATTGTTCATTGGCATATGACAGCAGCGAGATTATGTGAGCAAGATTTAAGCATACAGGTGGAACAGATATGTACATGTACTGCTGCACCTAATTTTAAGAAATTTACAGCAGCCAGCCAAACTAAACCAGCTGACTGGATCCAGCTAATTCATGCAATTATAAATGTATATCCCTGACTGTCCCTTACAGATACACCAAAATTAAAATTAGGCTTTGCAAACCAAACCAACTTACCTGAAGTTTACCTTTTTCACCGACGCATTGATGTACTGCAACAGTTCACCACACTCCTTTGTCTAATCTGGTGATTTGGGATCTCTTATAGTTTACCTGTTTTTATGCAGTAGGGGTATTCCTAAACACCAACACATCCATTGTTGTTTCTCTCAGGCCCCATTCACATCTGCCATTCTGGGATCTCAAGTAAAATCGCTGTAAATTGGCCCACGATCCCACATCACACTGCAATCGTGGCAAACCCTACCACGTGTGTTCTGGTGCCATTAATTTCCAAGAACATCAGATGGTAATGGGTTCTCATACAGCAAGCCCTATTTATTAAAGTATCAGCACTAAGAAGTCTCTCAGACACCAGTCAAAGAAAGAAAGAAGGAGAGGAGTGCCAAAGCTCAGATAAAGGACCCACCTACTATACATGTGAAAAACTCTCTGGAATCTAGTGTAGTGAATTACACAGAACTAATGCGAAGGTAAATTAAATATACTATTTGACATTAGCACAATTGCAATGTTTCTAATTAGCTTTAGAATTTTACTTATCAATATCATTATTGTCTGGGAATTTTTGGAGTCTAGGTTCACACTTGTGCAGTGCTGCACTCCGCATGTCATTTGCACAGGAATTGCACCGCATCCTGTGCAAATCACATGTGATGTCTGTGCGGTGCGATTTGAGCCATAGATTTTGTATGGTTCAAATTGCATCACATCCACACCAATATGGTGCACGACCTTTTTTCCCTGCACCGGATTCGCAGTGAACGGGTGTTCATACCCATGTGATCTGATTTCTGGCAATCGCAGTGCATTTTCCGGTCTGTTTTGGGGTGTCATTAATTTAACAATGACACACGCGGTGCAGAAAACACACAGGATTCGCTGCGTTTCCCCCATCACATTAGTGAACCAGATCTTAAGAAATACACAGGCTTCTAGTGCAGACACCCTAAAAATATCAGTAACATGGCTATACTGGATTGAAAAAAACAGGTATGCAGCCAGTGAAATCAGGCTGAAGTCAGAACTTCTGATATGCATACATTCTACTTGGTCAGTTTCTCAGTGTACTAAAGCCAACAGATCAACATGACTGTCAGATGCTGTAGCTAATATTTTGAAACATGGTTGTCAAAACTGGCAGCCTCCATCTCTCTTTTACTATAGATTTTCTTTTTTATGCGAATAGTGGGAGACCGAATATCAAGGCAGAAATTCTTTGTGTAGCTTAAGGCAAACGTTTTTTTTTTGTTTTGGACAGAGTGAAGATGTCAGTTTATATTGCTGTATGTGTCTCCATCTCTATTTGTCCTGTTTACCGTTATCACCAAAAGTGAAAGTAAAGGAAAATACCAAATTTTGTGTTGACATCAGAATAATAGGAGGGGGAATCCTTCAATGGGAACACTAGTTCTGGTGACACCCAGGATTTCCTCACTTTGGAGGGGTTTCCTTTCACTTCCTGTTTTGGCTATGGGACAGGAAGTAAAAGGAAATCTCCCCAATGGGATACAGATGACAAAAAGAGAAAAAAAACTTTACAAATCGCCCATTATTCTGTCCAAAAAAAAAAAAAAAAAAGTTTTGCCTTTAGTATTACTTTACCCAAACAACCACAAAAACTGGATGAGAAAAATAAAATAAAGAAAAAACAGTGAACCATACATTTTGACAATTCTACATTACACAGGCTATACTTTTTATGAAAATAAAGGAGTTATTTATTTTACTTACAGTTACATTTCTTCTGTACAAATCGAATCTTACATGCCGTTCGGTATGTAGACAGACGAATGCGATCCAAATCTTGAGCCCCTTGAAAAACATAAAACATTAAATGTCATTTTTCGTATCACTGTACATTCTCAGAAAAACTCATCTCAAGTGTTTAGACATCATGCTACTCCAAGCACACTTGAACAGGAATGCCTTTTTGCATACGTTCTGCTTTTTGTGTCATGTAATATATTTAGTGAACGCAACTGCTAGAAAGCACTTTTAGGGACAATAAGGGATTTTATATGTTCACATGACTGCTATGGGGCCTTGGGTGGGAAGATGACCCCATTAGGGAAGCTGAGGCACAATGAAAAGTCTCCAGGAGGAATTATCAGGATCATTGTCCCTAGTCACAGATCCCTTATGTGCGGTAGACAGAATCTATTTACTGGTCTTATCAGTGTAGCTCTGGGAACTTTTGTCACAGCCCAAAAGACAGAAAATGTGTGCTAAATGTAGTCAAAAATCCCAAAATGATAAAACACTGATAAAACTGAAGTTTGAAGTTCTGCAAAAAAACAAAAAAAAGTTGTAGCAGGTATATAGAGTAATTGTGTACAGGAGCATTAAAGTGTATTTCTACTTTTGCAGCCAGATTGGGATAATAATTCTTTATATCTGTTACATGCTCTCATTCATATAGCATAATTTAAAGCATGTCAATATTGCAGCTTACTTCCCTCTAAGCTTCCCATAAGCTCACTCAATTATTTATTCTTCATGTTTTTTGGCTATGCAGAGAGGGCTGGGCAGTTATTGTTTATCATAATTAAACCTGTCCGTACTATGCTGGCAGAGCTCATTATTGGTTGTAGATTAGTACACTGTCTGTCCTGCTAAAGGGTAAAGAAGCTAGACTTCTGAATTGTATGATAATGAGGGGAAATGTGTCAGTGGAGACAGATTGAGTTTCTTCTCATTTCCATTAGTTCTGCCCAAGGCCTGCTCCAAACAAGCACATAGAAAGCTGCTAAGAAACCTTTAAAAAATATATTTTTAGGTATGCTGTGTGAATGGGAATACAGAGAGAGTGGGAGAGACACATAATATACAGAGGAGTTCCATCATGTCATCGCACTGCAAATGTTAGTGCAGGCAATGGATTCATGGGTCAGTTGCAAATACGTACATGAATTTGGGGCACACGCCAAATGCAGAGGCACACTGTCTTTAGTTCAGCTGAACTCTCACTTGGCCACTTTAGCTGTCACACAGAAAGCTCAACAGCCAAATATTTTTTAAACTGAGCAGGTGGAGCCTGATAGGGATTCAGAGCCCTAGCTCCCTTTCAGTTTCGCTTGCTTGTGACTGACAGTAGGCAGATCCATAGCCAACAGACAGCCTGCAATTAGCTATAGAATTTTCCCACTGCCTTCTGTCAATCACAAGCAGACAGTGGACTTGATGGGGAATTGTGTCTGAGCTTCCACATCAGCCTTTGCCTACTGTCTGTGTCACTTGTTACTAGGAGCATATCTGCTGTTAAAATGGCTGTAAACCCTTACATATTTCCAGTAAAGTGAAAGGCCTCAGGTGATACACAGAAATGAAACACATCCTCCGACATATGTTGTACTTGTTTATCTGCAGCCCTCTCCTCTCTACAGCCAAAGTCCAGAATGTTTACAGCTTGTCTGAGCTTTCAGAAAGCAGGGGGTGGGGAGCTAAAGTTACACTCTGCAGAGCTTACTGAGAGCTGATCCTCCACAAAGCACACAGGAACAGAGCTGAAGCTGTCAATCACTAGCTGTGTGCTGCAGCCCCCTCCCCTGTCACCTATTTACCTCTTGGTGTCAGAACTGTCCCATGCAGAGGAACAAGGCAGCAGACAGAACTGACACTTCGTGCTCTGGATTGAGAGAAGTACACACTATAGAAGGATATGTTTTGTTCAGATTTCATTTCAGAGGTTTACAACCACAGCTGACAGTGTCTGTGGGTAATTATTTTTAAATATGGTACAAACATAGCACCACTTTGTAAAACCAAGAATTAACTGAATCTGCTGCATATTAAGAACCAAAACTGGCAGGAGGGCAGGACCTGGCACAGGACCTTTTAAAAGGCTATACCTCCAGAAAAGTGGAGACAATGCTTTATTGAAATCCCCTGATAGGGTTTTCTGAATATTAACTGCAAATTGGAAATACAAGATGAAAAATATAATATATTGCAGCTTACCAGTGCTAAGATGTGGTGGCTGCATTCGCTTTCTGTTTTTTTCAGTCCTTTTTCCCTTTATTTTGGTCTGGTCAGCCTGCTGTAACAGACTATTTGACCAAGGGCAACAACGCTCACCCACCATCATGTGTGTATGGAGTAACAGTGTTGGCACCTTAGGACAGAACTTCTGAGCACCTCCCCCTCTCCTGTTCTTCAAACATGGAGCCAAGGGGTACTCTGTAGTCCTCAGTGATAGCTAGAAACAGTGCTGTTAACATTCAGCAGAGCCAGACAGCATAGAAACATATCAATTCACAAGATTTTTCATAGGATAAACAGGTAATTATTTTTGCACTTACCAAACCGATATAACAAAATGCAACAATGTCATACTTGACAAACCAAAAAGCATCAAATAAGAGACATTTATTACTTGGAATTGCATATACTAAGGTTTGTTACTACTGTTCTAACCTGGCAACCCTAGCCACTGGCCCACAAGTTCTTTATGGTAAACCCAGCCCTGATCATATGGTTTCTTTAAACGCATGCAAACATTGCAGATTACTTTATTAAAAGCTGCATTGTGATGCACAATGGCAAGAACTCAGACTTTTTTTTAAGGATTATACACAATTTGATATATATATATATATATATATATATATATATATATATATATATACAGTTGCAAGAAAAAGTATGTGAACCCCTTGGGATTACGTGGAGTTTTGCATGAATTGGGCATAAAATGTGCTCTGAGCATCATCTAAGTCACAACAATAGAAGAACACAGTCTGCTGAACATAATACTACACAAACATTAGATGTTTCCATGGTTTAATTGCACATAACATGTAAACATTCACAGTGCAGGGAGGAAAAAGTATGTGAGGCCCTAGCTTAATGACTTCTCCCAGAGCTAACTGGAGCCAGGAGTGAGCCAACCTTGACTCCAATCAGTGTGATGATATTGGATGTGTTGCTGACAGCTGTCCTGCCCTTAAAAAACACACACCTGTTTTGGGTTTACTGGTTTCAAGAAGCACTGTCTGATGTGAACCATGCCTCTCAGAAAAGAGCTCTCAGAAGACCTACGATCAAGAATTGTTGACTTGCATGAAGCTGGAAAGGGTTACAAAAGTATCTCCAAAAGCCTTGATGTTCATGTGTCCACGGTAAGACAGGCTGTCTACAAATGGAGAAAGTTTAGCACTGTTGCTACTCTCCCTAGGCGTGGTCGTCCTGTAAAAATGACTGCAAGAGCACAGCGCAGAATGCTGCATGAGGTAAAGAAGAATCCCAGAGTGTCAGCTAAAGACCTACAGAAATCTCTGGCAGATGCTAACATTTTTGTTGACACATCTACAATAAGGAAAACATTAAACATGAATGGAGTACATGGGAGGACACCACGGAGGAAGCCATTGCTGTCCAAAAAGAATATTGCAGCACGTTTGAAGTTTGCAAAAGAGCACCTGGATGTTCCACAGCACTACTGGCAAAATATACTGTGGACAGATGAAACCAAGATTGAGTTGTTTGAGAAGAACACACAACACTATGTGTGGAGAAAAAAAGGCACAGCACACCAACATCAAAACCTCATCCCCACTGTAAAACATGGCGGAGGGAGCATCATGGTTTGGGGCTGCTTTGCTGCCACAGGGCCTGGACGGATTGTTGTCATTGATGGGAAAATGAATTCCAGAGTTTATCAAGACATTATGCAGGAAAACGTACAACCATCTGTCCGCCAATTGAAGCGCCGCAGAGGATGGGTGATGCAACAGGACAATGACCCAAAGCATACAAGTAATTCAACAAAACAATGGCTGCAACAGCACAGAATACGCCTTCTGGAGTGGCCCAGTCAGAGTCCCGACCTCAACCCGATTGAAATGCTGTGGCATGACATTAAGAGAGCGATTCACACCAGACATCCCAAGAATATTGCTACACTGAAACAGTTTTGTGAAGAGGAGTGGTCCAAAATGACTCCAGATCGTTGTGCAGCTCTGATCTGCAACTACAGGAAACGTTTGGTTGAGGTTATTGCTGCCAAAGGAGGGTCAAGCAGTTATTAAGTCCAAAGGTTCACATACTTTTTCCTCCCTGCACTGTGAATGTTTACATGTTATGTGCAATTAAACCATGGCAACATCTAATGTTTGTGTAGTATTATGTTCAGCAGACTGTGTTCTTCTATTGTTGTGACTTAGATGACGTTCAGAGCACATTTTATGCCCAATTCATGCAAAACTCCACGTAATCCAAAGGGGTTCACATACTTTTTCTTGCAACTGTATATGCACACACTCACAAGAAAAAGTATGTGGAATTAACGTATTTTCTGCTCTATTTTGCCATAAAATTTGATCTGCTCCTTATTTAAGTCACAACAATAGACAAACACTTAAGTGGAGGTCCATTCAGAATTAAAAAAAAAAATAAAAGTCAGCAGCTACAAAAACTGTAGTTGCTGACTTTTAAAAAAATGGACACTCACCTGTCCCACGATCCTGCGTTGTCCTCACACCAGCTGGGTTGACCGACCATCCTGTCTCCTTGGCGCTGGCATCTTCAGTGTGGGCACCGGCTGTGACATACTTGCCCACTGCGCATATGCGAGTAGCGTTGCGCTTTTTGAATGGTCCTGTAGTCTTCTGGGATGTGTCTCAGTAGACTACGGGGGGGGGGGGGGGGGGTTCAAGTTCCGCTTCCAGTTGTCTAGGCAATGGAGTGGGAGTGGGTACCTGTCAAATTTGGGTACCGCCCCCAAAGGTGCCAATCCTTAAAGGGGAGTCGGGGACAAGGTCTTAACGTAGCACTTCCCCTTTTGGGTGGAGCTTTGCTTTAAGTTGACAACATACACAGTTCTAATTTCTCATGTCTTTATTGAACACACCCATTAACATTCACAGTGCTGCAGGGAAAAGTAAGTGTACCCTTGGAGTTAATAGCTGGCTGAACCTATTTTGGCACACAATGACTTCAAGCAAGCACTTTTGGTAGCTCTGAATCAGACCTGCAAAACTTTCAGGACGAATTTTTGACCACTGCTCTTTACAAAACTGTTTCAGCTTAGACACACTTGTAGGATGTAGGAGGTCATTCCACAGCATCTCTATGGGGGTTAAGGTCTGGGCTCTGACTGGGCCACTCCAGAAGGTGCATTTTCTTTTTTTGAAGCCTGTCTGTGGTGGATTTACTTCGATGTTTAGGGTTAATGTCCTGCTGCATCAACCAACTTCTACTAAGCTTCAGCTGGCGGACCGCAACCTTGACATTATCCTGTAGGATATTTTGGTAACCTTGGGAATACATTTTCCCCTCAATGATGGTAAGCGGTCCAGGCCCTGAGGCAGTGAAGCAAGCCCAAATCATGATGTTCCCTCCACTATACTTCACCATTGGGATGTTTTGATGTTGGTAAGCTGTGCCTTTTTTTCACCATACATAGTGCTGAGTATTCTTCCAGGACAGGTCAACTTTTGTTTCATCAGTCCAGAAAACATTTTCCCAGTGGTGCTGCAGTTTGCCAAAGTGCCGTTTGGCAAACTTTAGGTGTAGAGAGATTTCTTTGGAAAGCAGAGGCTTCTTCCATGGAGTTCTGCCATGAAAACCCTGCCTGTTGAAAGACTTACATATTGTAGATTCATGAACAGGGATTTGCCAGTTCCAGTGATGTCTTCAAGCCTTTAGCTGTTATTTGTGGGTTCTTCTTTACCACATTGAGGATTCTGCGTAATGCCTTGTAAGTCATCCTGGCTGGGTACCCACTTCTAGTAAGTATGGTCACAGTATTAAACTGTCTCCATTTATAGACAATTTGTCTGTCAGTTGGTGGATGCCTAAACACTTTGATATTATTTTGTATCCATTTCCAGCCTTCTGCAGATCACCTACTCTTGATTGTATGTTTTCAGAGAGCTTCTTTTTGCAAGACATGATTCACATCAGCCGATGGTTCTTATGAACAGCAGTCTTAGGCAGGCCAAAGATTAGGCGATTTTGGTTTCAGGAAAACAGTCAGTATTGATCAGGGAATCTCTCCTGTGGAGCTATTGTGTTCTCCTGGCAGGGAGTAGATCGCGGGAAGCTATAGCCGTTGGCAAATCACATACTACAAGTCCAACACACTAGTTGTACCCAAGTCGATTGATCTTTTACCAATCAAAGTAGCTCTAAACTACACCTTCAAACTAATTACTTACTTTTTCTGCCAGCACTGTGATTGTTTAATGGGTGTGTTCAATAAAGAAATGAGAATCTAGAATTGTTTGTGTGTTATCAGTTTAAAGAAGAAATCTGGGCAAATTTGGACGTGGGGGAGCATGGTTTTCCAGAGGATCGGAGGAATGGGTAAGTATAGCTTTACCCTAATCCCCTAGGCAAAACAAGCACTTAACCCATGCTGTGCGGGCACAGCCCCACTGCATGGGAAAATAACATTTTTAACCGGAGTTCTGCTTTAAATACATTGTGTATGTCTATTGGTGTGACGTGGATAAGGATCAGATCACATTTTATGGCAAAATACTGCAGAAAACCAGTTAAAGTGGTTGTAAAGCCTAAATATTTTTTACCATAATGTATTTCTTGCATTAAGTTAAAAATGTTTAGGTTAAACTATCACCCCCTCACTCCCCCTTATATTTACCCAAGTCCTCACTTGATAAGCATGGGGCGGGGCTGAGCCTCGCTATCTTTTTCAATGGACACAGGCAGCATGGCTTGGGATCTAACACAAAGGTTAGCAATAGGATGCAGCTTCCTATGGTAACACACCAAGAACAGGAGGAACCAGCAGCACCCACGGGGGACTCAAAAAGAGGAGCCACTCTGTGTGGTTCCTTTGCATTGCACTGAGCAGGTAAGTATAAAGCGGTTTATTTAAAAAAACAAAAAACAAAAAAAAACAAGACTCTACAATCACTTTATTCCAAGGGGTTCACATACTTTTCTCACACACACACACACACATATATACGCACACACACACAGATAACATTTATATTGATGCTGAGTGAACGAAAGCATAAATAAGTGCAAAAGTCAGGATTACAGGATTCTATGTGTCATTAACGTTACTAACCTTAGTATATACTGAATAGTATTAGGTGTATTCTATGAAAACCTATTTGTAGTGGAGCCAGGCACTGCGAGTAATAATATTCCTTTTTTTATTTTTCTCACCTTCTGACTTGCATGATTCCAGCTCATGTTTTTAACTGTGAACATTTTAAAGGCAATTATTCAGTAATTATGTGGTACTGTCAAAGAGTTCTTTCTTGCTCTAACAAAAGCCTGATAATCAATTAGCCAGTATTCCCTTCCATTCCATTTGTTGCTCTTCTCCTGGGAACAGAAATGTGTTGACAGAGTAACGTGGGCTCTAAGCACAAGGGATATGGTGTTTTTCAAGTCACTTTTCAAACAACATACTTTTTTATGGGTCGGTGTTGTAGCTGTTTATAGGTAGGTGGCAAAGAACATGTTAACAAGAAAAAATGATGACATATCTTTTCTCATTACAAAGATATCTCCATAGGAGTTCTTTGTTGCCATGTATTGTTAAAGCCCAACTGCAGGCAGAAAAAAAAAAAAGATCACTTGCAGTGTGGCTGTGCTTACACTACAAGGGTTAATTGTCCATTTTGTTTAGGGGAGAGGAGAAAGGGTTTTACTTACCTGAGGAGAAAGGGTTTTATTTACCTGATCCTCTGCCCCCCCCTTCCCCTGCAGGAAATGCTCCCCCATGATCCGGTGTTGGCTTGTCCCTCACATCCTTATGTCCAGTGCATGGAAATGGACCCTGCTCCGATCTGGTCTAGTTGCAGGAAGAAGCCTGGGGTTGGGTAATTGAATTTCCTTTTATTTTTCCTCTTGGCATAAAAGAGCAATTAATCATTGCAGTGCAGGCACAGACCCACTACAAGTTTTTTGGCATTTTTTTGCCAAAGGTTGGGCTTAAAAGGACATATTATTTTAATGCTAACCTCCAAGGAAACAGCTAAACACACAGATGAAATATATGAGAACTGTTGTACCTACCAAGGATATGTTATTCTGCTTAGACAGTCCTGTGATCCAGCAGGAACCCCTGTCACACAGAGCAATCAGGTCCCTGATCTTCACTGCAGGAACAGCAATGCTTTCAGAAGAAATAGCCCACTTGTTTGCTGACTAGACAAAGAAGCACCAGCACACTGACTGCTATACAAAGGACTGCAGATGTCAACTGAATAACTGACATTGCAATGAATGGAGCAGCACAGTGACTTATCACTTCTGCCTAGAAACACTAGGGCAATTGGTTTGAATCCCAACCACGGCACTACCTGCATGGAGTTTCCATGTTCTGTACCTGCATAGGTTTCCCCCGGTACTCCAGTTTCTTCCCACACTTCAAACATATGCTGATAAGTTAATTGGAGCCTGTTTAAATTGGCCCTATATTGTACTGTATATGTATGAATATGAGTTAGGGACCTTAGATTGTAAGCTCCTTGATGGTAGGGACTGATGTGAATGTACAATATATAAGTAAAGCTCTGCATAAATTGATGGCACTATATAAGTGCCTGAAATAACTAAATAAAATAAATATATAACTGCTTTTGATTGATTTTTTTATTGCCTTCCTCACATTTTAAAGGCAACATAAACATAACATAAACGGTTTACCATAGCTTTTTTTTTATTATGCTGAGAGCTTAAAACAAAATGTATTTTTGTATTTCTACTGAATCAGGAAATATGTCACTTTTCATATGAATATTTCATATTTTCCATTTTTAGCCAACAGGTGGCAAGCCTCATGCTGAACAATTTACAAATTTAAAAACCTGCACTGTTGAGAACCAGAGCAGATAACAAATTACAGATTACACATAATACCTGCCAATAGAGTTGTCATTCTGTATAGACTAGAGGTGTACAACCTTTTGACTTTCCTGGGCCACATTGCAAGAAGAGGAATTGTCTTGGGACACACATAAAATACACTAACAATAAAGATAGCCGATGAGCAGAAAAAGTCAGGCAGATCACAAGTTAAGGATCACTGATGTAGATAATGTACCTGAGTGATAAGCTTTAATTTTTTTGTAATACTTTTTATTATAAAAGCAAAAGAGGGCAACATAAAACTAGTGCAATTTTTGAGTTTTTGATACACTAACGCAGCAATATCTGGTTTGACGGATGTAGTAGCAAGTCTCAATGAATTCTCAAGGTGTTCATCAGATATTGTGGTTCTAATTTTGCCCTTCATGTGCTTCATTCTTGAAAATAGTTGCTCACAAATATAGGTGCTGCTGAAAACTAATGACATAATAAGGCGTGATTGTGAAGAGTGGGATATTTTTATTTGTGAAGATAAAATGTATAAAAGTCCAGTAAAGAGATACCGTAAAATTTTTCTTCAATCGCATGTGATCTCGCCGTATGTAAACACGTTTTTACAAAAAAAGGTTTTTTAGGTAAGTTAACGATTTTGTGTTGGGACGAATTCATAGCCGTCTTGGGCCGCAGTAAAGTCCAAGTAGAAGCTGTGCTTCTCACAGTACTTGACGTTGTGAATAATGTTGTGCCAAAACCAGATAGGAATATACAAAGTCACCAGCAGCTCAAATAACTGTGTTTCAAATTTATTGTGAAGACAGCATCACAAAAGTAATAAGAAACTAAAATTTTTTGGGCTTCACAGGGTTCCTTTGAGTGCAGGCAACATTCTGTATTAGAATCATGTGAACTACACACTCCCAGGTAGGCAATTCACTTTTTTTCCTAGTTCAACAATAGAGCTTCTAGGTCACCTTTCTACCAACAGCCAGCTGACTGATCAATGAATCAGCACCATGACTTCCATCCAATAAGTGGGGAGGTGATTTAAGGAGAAGACCCTTTTGTAAATAATACATAAATAAAATTATTATTATTATTATTATTATTATTAATAATAATAATCATAATAATATTAAATGCAAATTTTTTTGCAGGTAAAAAAATGTGCTTGTATACTTTATTTTTTTTTACATTGCAGCCTCAGTAGATTGCAGGTGGAATGGCAGCATCATGCAGGATCTCAATAAGCTGCCTTGTCTATACCTCTGATATGGGCAGGCAATTACTGAATGACAGGAACAATTAATGAACCTTTGCAGTTCATTAAGAACTACAAGCCGTCAGCTGCAATGACCAACCGAAATTGTGACAGCAGGAAGAAGATCCCCTGCTTGCTATCACAAAGTGGGGAGCACTGGTGGCAGGAGGTGGCTGCATAGGAGCATGTTACATCCTAAATATGAGTGTAACATGCTGCTAAAGGTGAGCTTAGCCTTTAACCACTTTGCCTTTCACACCCGTTCACCTTCTATGGACCAGGGCAATTTTTACATATCTGCTATGGACCTGTTTATTGGGCAGTAACTTTGTCATTACTAAAGATAACAAGGTATCACCTATATTGTTTTTTTAGGACAATCAAGGCCTTCTTTTCATGATATTTTCTTGCAACAATGATTTTTTTTCACAGCCCTTAGATTATAAAATGCAACAATACTTAACAAAAGCCACTTTTATGTGAGCAGTGTTAGTTTAAAAATAGTGTTACTGCACATAAAATGTGAATATTGTATTCTGTAATTTGTCCTGTTTAAAGTGGTTCTAAAGGCTCAAGGTTTTTTACCTTCATGCATTCTATACATGAAGGTAATAAACCTTCTGTGTGCAGCAGCCCCCAGTCCCCCCAGTTCTCACCTAAGCCCCCTCTCAGTCCAGTAATGTTACTAGAGTCTTTTCTATCCCAGGACTCCCTCTTCTCATTGGCTGAGACAGACACAGGAGCTATTGGCTCCCATTGCTGTCAATCACAGCCACTGAGCCAATGATAAGAGGGGGGTGGGGCCAAGCCATGGCTGTGTGTGTGAACGGACACACAGAGCAGTGGGTGCCCCCATTTCAAGTTGCTTGCTGTGGGGGCACCCGACAGAAGGGAGAGGCCAGGAGAGCCTGCAGGGGGACCTGAGAAGAGGAGGATCCAGGCTGTTCTGTGCAAAACCACTGCATACAGCAGGTAACTATAGACATGTTTGTTCATTTTTATTTTAAAAAATAAACCTTTAAAATCATTTTAACATGACACTAAAATTATGATTCTGGTATGAAGCATTGTACAGTTATTTACAAATAAAACGTTTTTTTTTCTTCCAATTTTGCACTTTTAAAATGGGAAATGTGTAAATATATGTTAAATGTATAAAATATTAACTAACAAGACAAAAAGAAGTTTGAATATTAATAGTTAAGGAAAAAGAAACAAACAAAAAATACAAAATAAAATAAAAGAGGATACTAAAGGAGTTAATTGGTGCTGATTAGAGTAAACTAAGGGTTTAATAAAGGGTTTAACAGGGGAACATTTCTACAACTTTTTTTTTTTTTTTTTTACTTGTCAGGTTGCTTTAACTAACATCATCTGCAGATCTATGTTCATCCCTCTGATCTGAAGATGAAAGAACAGAATGTTGCAAAAGTAATAATATGTAACTTTGTATGGAGCAGTGTTGTTTATATACACTGCTAGATCGAATTTTAGACAGCTGGAGCTGCTGACTTCTTCTCTGAGTATACTGTAATGCCAGCTATGATTCATCACAGCCAACAGCTTCAGTATAAAGGGAGGGGAGGGGCTAGAAGCAAGGCAAAGAGACTGGAGGTGCTACACATGTCCTGTGTACAGTGGTGACTTATTTGGGGCATGTGCAGCATGCCGAACGTTTACAACTAGTTATAGAAACTGTACAGCAAAACCAGAAAATAGTATAGTGTAAGGTAGCAAACGTTTGTATATTGCAATATCCTTAACTGTAACCATTTCAACTACTGTACATAATTAGCTATTTTTCACTTTAATGACTCAAGAAGAGGGACACACTTACACCAGTGGTTAACAATTTATGAGCTAAAGGGGGCATAAAATGTGGCCACTGACATCAACAAAGGGCGACACATAATGTTCAATATGTAATGTAATGCTTTGGTGACTGTCAGAAACTGCATGCCTAACAGAGGAAATGAGGGTCAGACAGTGTAGACATGCTACATTTTTGGCTGGGAATATGCTGCACAAGACAATACCAAACTGGGAAAATATTATAAGCTATTAGAGATCAATGCTAATACCCTAATCAATGTTCCCATTGCTGAGGCCTGAGGGCTGCACATCATATACCAAATGTCCACAGCTTGGGTACTAGAGGTTTACATTGACTGTCAACTAGCTTGCCTCCAGCGTTGACCTTTCTTTTTTTAAATGTTATTAGGAAAACTTCATTATTTGTAAAATAAAAAAAATTATACAAAAAAAAAATTTTAAACATTGGTTTTTAAACGTAGAAATTTACAAATCGTGAATAAAACTGATCAAAGACTGTTAATCATTTAGGCAGTCAGCTATAACCACCCAAGTATAGGTATGCCACATAAATTATTTATTTATTACAGGTACCCAAATAGCGCTGTCAATTTACGCAGCGCTTTACATACTGTATATATTGTACATTCACAACAGTCCCTAACCCTCAAAGAGCATTCAATCTAAGTTCCAGAACTCACATTCATACACACCAGCAACTTGGCTGGGACTGCATGTCACAACAGACTTATTGTGACCATTTGTTATAGCAACATCCTGGCAATTGTTGGAATTTTGGTGCAGGAGCTCTGTCTTGTATGTTTGATGTAGCTCTGTCTTTTCTGTCATGACCCATTGCAATGCCTATTGTGTCAACAGTGGGTTTGATTTCTCATTCTTCATTCACACTGCATCAGTGGCGTATCATCCATGGGTGCAAGGTGTTCACTGCACACGAGCCCTGAGGGGGGGGGGGGCACTGTGCTCTGACCCACACTGCACCCATGGATGAGCTGCACCTGTGGAGTAGTGAGTGCAGATGTGGGATTGGAATGGATACAATGTACAGTAGTGAGATCACAGCCTGGTGAGGAGGAGATCACAGCCAACCAGTGTCACGGGAAGGATCTACACACACAGTGATCTCCCCATGTGGATGGGCTGACAATAACTAACTCCCCCCCGATGCTGTCCAGTAGTGGCTGATCTCTGGCGCTGATCTCCCCCCCCCCCCACATGGTCTGGTGGATCAAGGAACTACACACCTCTAACTTGGGCAGGCATGGAGGGAGAGGGGGAAATGGAGTGCACAGAGCAGTCCATGTTGTCCCGGACCTCGGCTTGCTAAGAGCAGTTCTACCTGCCGCTGATCGGTCTACAAGGGAGACTTTCACTGCAGCTTTCCTTTGGCCTATGTACCTTCCTGTCCCCCAGTGACTCTGAAATCCATTGGCATCTCCTCTGGCTCCTGTACCCGGCTGGACCCCCTGGACCAGGAGAGCGGGGTGCAGCCAGGCAAAAAAAGCTGAGCAGGTCTAGAGCATGAAGAGGCTGGACAGTGAGTGACTGCTTCTTCTGGGACTTATAATACTGACCCTCCACAGAGTCCACATCACTATGCTGGGGGAGGGGGGGCAGTGATTGATAATTGTTAAATGATCTGGGGGGCAGTGATTACTAATTAATAACTTTTATATGATCTGATGAGTTGCACTGATCAGTAATTGAGAGGGCCCATTCACACTAGGATCTGCATGACTATTGCACAGGAGCATGCTGTATGCTCCTGTGCAATTCACATGCAGCTCTTTGCAGTGCAATTTCAGCCTATTCAGTTTGAGTAGGCTGAAATCAAACAATACTGCACTAAAAGAAGTGAATGCACTACTTTTGGAAAGGCACTGTAATCAGATTGCATAGTACTTTTGTACCATGTGATACGATGCAGTCAACCCAGTGCGTTTGCGACCTACATTTGGGGTTCTGTTAACTTTGCACTTACACCTGCTACAGATCGCAAGGGCAGTGCAATTAACCTACCAGCATGTCTTTGTAATGTGGGAGGAAACCACAGTTTTATTTTTATTTAAAATTTTCTACAAGTTATTGAGCATGATAATGTGTCATGAGCTGTTTATATAACAATTTATAGCAGAGTTCCATGAGACCTGAAAATTGTATTAAGAGTTCCTTCAGGGTAGAAAAGTTAAGAGATCACAATGGTGGTGGGTTCCATAGGATTTGACCTGGAGACTCTTCCCTAAAATGTCAGAGCCAGCTATATAATTTGACAAAGGTTTGTAAATCACAAGACTGGCTTAACAGAAATGAAGATTTTTTTTTACAAGTTCATTTCATGTACAATATATGAACTGAATATTTAGCTGCTTGCATCTCTCTGTGCTTGAGGTCAATGCTCCATGACTGTTTCCATTCTAAGCGGGGTTCTCTTCCTATTATGGGTTAGATTTATTTTACTATAGAGAATTCAGCAGGAGGAGTAAGACTCACAGCAAGAAACTCAGGTAGGAAGATCTCAGCCCTGGAGTACCTAAAAACATGTAAGAAGTAATTTAATTCATCTGAGCCACTATTTATCAGATTTCACGTGGCTTGACCCTCTAAAGCTCTCTGTAGATAATATGAAATAATAAATGTAGGAATACAGTCTCTGTAGCTATATAGATGATTACAGTAATATTTTGGATTGCAAACAAAAATGAGTCTGCCATAGTTTCAGTATAATAAATGGTAATACTTACGCATTTCTGCAAACAACTGCCTTTTGTCGGCCATGTTATTCGCCCTTTTCCCACCGTCCTCAATCATTCTGTAAAGAAACAGCAGAGACAGCATAAGCAGATGAAGCAGAGAGCACTGAAGATATTTATTGCATGGGATTAATCTCATAAAAAGTCGTTCATTTTAAAGCGATATGTCACATTTACATAACAAAAGGTCGTAACAAAAGAGATTTCTAAATTTATTAGGCTATTAAGATTTGGAAGTGTGGTATATGTCAAAACACCACCACACTGTATATGTGTACGGCTGAGCAAATCAGTTAATTACTATAAACTGGACAATTATTTAAATGGTTCACAAAATTTATGGGCTTTACAATCTAAGAGAATCTTGGTTACAGCAGATTCACAATGATACCATGGTAACACACACACACACACGGTAATATAGAATGTGAAAAGTACTGTTAGAAACACAATTTCCACTCTTTCTTGTCCTGTCTAAAAAAAAAATTAAGAATACCTTGGGGGTAGGGGGAGGGCTACCTTTGATAACAGTATTTAAAACTCAGATATATAAAAAAAACTAAGATGCATATAAACTAAGATATATTTGAAATGGACCTCTGTGCAGGTAAACACAAATTCATGGAGGTATGTGAAAAACTATTAAAGCCCCACTTTGGGATAAACTTGCATTGCTTGAAATAGTTCCCCCATAAAGTGTACAAAAAAAAAAAAAAGAGAAGAAACTTTGGGTGCAATACATACCATAAAGCCAGACCTGCCCCCACCCATGCCCTGCCTAGGTACCTCAGTTTTCCCAGATTGAATGGTCCCCTTGAATGTCCCATCCTTCATTCACAGTGTGCCAGTACCAGTGCAGAAAGCAGCACCGACGCCACTACCTCTGTGCTGCTCTCTGCATAAGGCACCTTTCACATGGGTGTGCCGTTTGTCTGTTTTTCATCCATCCGTTGATGGAAGAAAAATGGACATCAATGCATCTATATGGAAAAATGGATGTAAATGGATGATCATCTTTTTACATCCATTTACATCTGCATCCGTCAACATCTGTTTTTTTAAATGTTTGTTAAAAACATAGAATGGTTGAAAAACAAATGTAAATGGACAAATGGTCTGTTTTTGCATTGGTCGTGGATGTAAAAAACCGATGTAAAAACTGACCCGTTTTTTCTTTGAAAAAATTTAACTGAACTGAGGAAACAAATGGAATGTCCATGTGAGAGGACTCTTAATGAGGACTACCCAGAATAAAGAAGAGGAAGAGGACCAGCCTGAAGGCTCTTAAAAAGGTAAATGTTATACATAAAATACCAGTGGGGGCCACAAGGAGGAAGAGGGCACGATTGGGCTTTAATAGCATTTTTAAAGGCAACTTGTGAAAGTATTTGAATAGAACTTCTTAGCTTCTTGCAATCACCTGTACAGCAGAGCACAGACTGGAGGAGATAGAAACAGTACCAGCAGCCAATCAGTTGTGTTAAGTGCCAACAATGAACACCCTGACAGAAGTAGAGAGCAGAGAGATACGCTCGTCAGGATGCTGCTTTTTGTTTACTGTCCAGTCATAGGATGGGGGCAGGAACAATACCTAGTTGTATTTCTTACCTCCAGTAGAGAAAAGTAAGGTGTCAAGGCTGGCTGTGTTGTCTGTCTGGGTTGTGCAAATCTCAGGAATGAATAGACTAAATACAAATGCTTTGGCAGGTACTAAGCCCTCTTATATGTATTTCATCTGTGTATGTAGTGGTTTGCCTGGAGTTCACTTTCAAATAAAAGCTCTACTAAGTATTATTTGTGTTCAAAATGACTGCGTAGCATTACTGAACGAGAACTACAACACCAGTTTCTGGGAAATTCATTTTATGCTAAGCCTGTTTCTTTTTCAGGACTATGAGGAGTGATTTTAATTTTCTTTCTTCTGACAGTGCATCCTTCCAAGTAAAACCAACAGAAAACAAAAACAACTCAGTGCCAGCGATGCATTGGAGCCTTTCCTGGTTTATGGAAACTGCTTTCCATCAACATGATGTATTGGGACTATGTATTCGCTTTTCCTTCGAGGCAGGTAACCGAGTTACAAATAATAACTGCTTGTACTTTTCAATATGAACAGATACCCAATTTAAAATATTACATTTCTCTTTTAACCATATTTCATCTTTATTACTTCCAAATCCATACTAATCCATCTCAGATTACTCTGCATATAACGGAATCCACATCTATTTTTACAAAGTCTTGTTTACTTTCAGGTGCAAAAAGTTGAAATTTCTCCACATCTCCCAAATTTCCAATATGAGAAAGGAATATACACATTCGAGAGACATAACATTTATTTGTAAGACCCAACAACCCTAGCCACATCTATTTCAGAAAACCCAAAGGGGCCTACTCATGCAAAGATGCCCATTAAAATGTTTTCACAGTTACCATTTACGGAAATTTGAACACACACACATAAATGCACACTCATTTTGTTCTACATAAAAATGTTTAAAGTTGAACTATGTCCTTAAAAACAAAATACACAGCATTACAAAGGCATCTGCAGTTTTTTCCCCACAAATGCTTGTTGATCCTGCCAGCTGAGATGTACCTAATGCAACTTCCTGAAATGGTGTAGTAACAATGCTGCCTGCTCCTCAATTTAGAGAGGAGTTGCCACTCTTATTTTTGCTGTGCCTGCTTACACTAGGTCAATGCACATATTCACCAGCACACCATGAATTGTCAGGTGTCGTCTAAAACTTTTATTGCAGAAAGACTGCATCACAAATGACCAAGTGCAACGTTTCGGAACCACGTAGGACCCCTTCGTCAGGCATGTAAACACACTAGATTTTGCAGGGGACTTTGCTATCAGCATTGTCATTGCTGATCACAAACCCGTAGCTTTAAACTCAGCACCTACCTGCCCACTGTTTTTTGGATTGACTTAATTCTCTTTGTTGCAGAAACCAAAACGCTGCAGTGTCTGGAAGGAGGAGCATGAGAAACAAATGAAGGAGGACTTGGCTCAGTCAGGAAGGTAAGATATGTTTTTCTTTTAGATTGTGAGCTGTGTGCATCATATAGTTACTAGATTTTGTACTAGTATACACTGCCATACGGGATCCTTTAATTGTACTTTAATGTGTGAAAAAGGCTTCCCAAAGTACTATGGGTTAGGTAAGGGACAGCATAAAAGAAGCACCATCAATCTCTGTCAACAGCAAGCATTTCCCAACATTGTGGAACACAATGATTGGTAAGCTGCACTATAATACATTTTTGGTTTTGGGTTTAATACCGCTTTAAATAAATTAATTAAAAATGTAAATATAGTACGAAGACAAATAGTTATAGAAAAATGAATCAGAAAAAAAAGATTTCTTATTTTATTTTATATAGTGCTGATATTTTCTACAGCATTTCACGGGGAGTCATACACACTAGTCGGTAGTAATTTATGGTCTAGTATTCCTAAAGAAAGCCATGCCACAGCATGCATAAACATACACACACAAACACATGGATGGACATAAAAACAGATGTATGCCTGGTGGGAACTGAAAGCTGGGCTTCAGCATGGCAAGACAAGAAAAGCTCACCACTGAGCCAATATGTCACATTCATCCCACTATAGATTTCAGCTGTGTAACAACATGGAAAGTTTTCTATGGAGTCCTCCAGCGCCCAAACGCTAAATTCAGTGTGTTCGTAGTGCTACGATTAGACTTTTTTTTCTTTTTCAGACATGGAAGAAATTCTTGAAAGAATCATGCTTACATACTGATTTACGGCAAAGGCTTACTGCTAATCCTAGCACTTGGCAAGCATGGCCCTATTAATATTACCCTGAGTGCATATAGCAAGCACAAGAGATAAATTTGAGCCTACGGAGTGAAAAATGTTTTTAGCATCTGCCAAACTTAATTAAAGTTTTCAGTAAATTTCTCTCCCTTCCTAAACTTCTCCAGCTAGTTAGGGGCTGCCACATGAATAATAAACCATGTACAGCTGAAGCAATCATTTGAAATTATGGTCACTCCTAATCCAAAATCAAAAGGGCAACTGCGCTTTAGAAAAACTTGAGGAAATATAATGAGAAATGTTTTCCCATTACTGCCCTTAGTTTCTTTGCCATCTATGCAATGACTGCTGTAGCAAGAGACTAGCCTTTTCAAGGCTACATTTTTCACCTTGGAATCTCTTCCTAAATTTTTAAACTGACATCACCTCCCACAACCACTGCACCACCTTATGTGTGCAAAGGAAGGTGATATCAGCACTCTATCCAACAGATATAGTCTGGTGTTCTACACAAAATGAATTATGTAGCAGAACCTCAAAGGGCTTCCACAGATGAAGGTGGATGGTATAATAGCTTTATTGCAATAATGTATCAGTGCTGATACTAAGCATTTTCATGAGTAATTGTACTCGTGCAAATGCTCTCATACTAACAATGATACCTTAAAGTCTGCAGGCTAAAACTGCTGCCTTTATGGAGAGAGACACAGAAGGATGTCAAGTGAGGGTGGCTTCCAGATGTCTACAACCACACATGTCAATCAGGGTGTGGCAGTGTGGGACGTGACACCCAGACTGCAGAAGGTCTGGCAAGTGCTCTACCGCTGCACCTCCAAGACAGAGGCAGGTGACCTGAGAGTTATGTGTAAAAAATAAATGTATCCAAGGCCAGTGACTGATTTTATGATTGCTGGCCTACCACTACACCACCAAGGCAGAGGCATAATAAATAAGTGTAGTGAAATAAATAAGTTAAAAACGTAAAAATAATTACATTTAATATTTAATTTGTAAATACATTCATACAATGCTGGGCTACCACTAAATCACCAGCACAATGTCTTGAGTTACACTTCTTCATAATTATAAATGGTAATAATTTTTCATTAGCCTAAAAAACCTGTCACGTGACACTAAAAATAGGCATTGGTAATTGGTATTGGCGAGTAATTGAGAAACAGTATCGGTACACGTACTCTGTCTTTAAAAAACTGGTATCTGTGTATCCCTACTGCCTTTCTCAAAGCATTCTCATACATTCATCTGTGGAAGACTCTGGAGTGCCTGCTATACTTGTTGCTATATGTATATAAAATGTCAATCATTTCTGTCCTTTCAGAAAGCACTGAGGGTAACAGAAGCACAATATGAAATCTCTTTAAAGGGTATAAAAGAAAAGTAAGGGTTTTTTTCTGTTTTTTTTTAGATAAATCAATTTTACCTACAGCAAACAACTTAGATGCCACATTTCACTTATTAGCATGCACTAGATAAATAATAGCTATGTGGAATTCTGGGGAGAAATACTAGCCCTAGGCCTCTTCTCTTCAACTGTCAATCATAGCTGCGTTTTTTCAGTAATCAATTACATTAATATAGGGAAGGAAAGAAGCCACAAACTAGCATAACCTGGACAGTAGTATGAAAACACAAGCTCTAAACGTTGGCTTATATCACCCCTTTGGCCTAGTTGCCTATACAACAAGTTCAACCATTTTTCATAAAGCTGAGCTCCAGGCAGCTATAAAAGACACATATTAATGTAGATCTGTACTCCTTAATAAAGCAATAATATCATTTTTAAGAGCAACTGGTATAAATTGAATTTGTTAAATAAGATGAATATAATTTGAATTTGGCTTGAGTATTAGTCTCCCGCAATCTCCTATATAGCAACGTTCAGACTTGGAAAGGGAGGGGTGGCATGAACAACCTATCGTGTGCAAAATCTCAGGACTGGATGGACAAAAATGCAACTCATTTTCCAAGTAAAAGCGCTCCCATATATGTATTTCAGCTGTGTTACCGGTTTGCCTGGAGTTTAGTTTTAACACAAAAGTAGAATATACAGTATATTTTTCTCTTTCAATAAATTTTTATTAGAAAAACAATGCAGAGTCTAGCAAGTCTAGAATCTCATGCTGGAAAGGGTATATAGCAGCATGCAAAGGGTTTTTTTCAGTATTTCTAGTGTTAACATGAGGTTACACCCCTTTAACCCCTGATAGATAAATGCATGTACAAGCTATTGGGATTTTAAAGCAGGTATATCTTGTTTGTTGCATTACGGATCAGCAGCCAGACTTAAACCTAGTAGCTCTTCCCCACTTTGTGCCTGTTTGCCCCAGGTTGGCATTGTGTCTACAGCTGCATTTGCATTAGTAGAGCAGAGTAGGACTGGCCATAGAGGGATTACTTTGACGTAGTTAACCAGCTTAAACATGTATTGCAATATGTGTGAACTAAAAATCCCTACTTTTTTATTGCAAAGTTTGCTGGAAAGGGTATATAGCGTGTGCAGAGGGTTCTTTCAGTATTTCTAATGTTAACCATTGTTTAGTCTTTCAGAACTACAGATCTTGACAAAAGGCATACATATGATTTACAGCCTAAACTGCAACATGAAAAAACAAACGTTAGTTGGCACATTAGACCTTCTAAGAATTACAATTGTTTTTTTTGTGTAGAGCTGCAGTTGTATGGAGTATACTTGAGGAATACGTAATAGTTAATAAGGCTAGGGCTCCAATCATACTTGTATGACTCCAAGGTTGCGTGACTTTGGAGTACTAATTTGGTGGAACTTTGATGCAATGGAAGAAAGCAAACAGAGAGGGGTAGAACGGGGTAGAGGGTTGGAGTTGGGCCAGAGCGGGCCCCTACATGCAGGATAAACTTTCTTATTGATCAGCTTCAGAGTGTTTTAGTGACAATAATGCATTTTTGTAGGTCCCCGCAAAATATATATTTTTAAAGCTCAACACTAGACAAAAATGTTTTAGTTTAGAATGCAGTGGGGTAGGGTTAGAGATTCTGTCACGTTTTTAATTGCTATCTGTGGCTTCAGTGACAGGACTTCTTCTCTGTTTTTTATTTCTTTTAACACAAGGAATAGGAATCATCAGTGTGGGAAAGCACAAACAATAAAAGTCTCACCAATATTCTAACCTTTTCCTAAACTAATAAAATATGTTTTTTCACCTTCACTATCGTCATTGGAGATTTCTCATCATATTCTGCCCACTGGGCTTCTTCACCAATAAAGGAAAAAAGCAAATGTCTTCCCACTGAAGAAACAGTTTGACTTGAAACCTGGTAAAAGGTTCTAATCATTCTCCACTCTAAAACAAAAGTTGTTTACATTTCAATGTTACAGCGATATTAACCTTAAAATAAATATTTAATATATTGTAGCTTATCAATCCTTGAATGTGGTGGCTACATTGTTTTTTTCAAGGATTTTTCCCTTTTATTTTAACCCAGTGATTTGGCCACTAACATACTTCTTGTCCTAGGGTGGCTCCACTCCACTGGAGGACTAAAGGAGCCACCCTTAGACAACAGCATTATCAATCTGGGGAGAGTGTAGTAAACTAGCAGATTTAGATAGATTTGAGTAAAAAAAATAAAGCACAACGCCAGCTAACACATTCAAGCAGGTACAGTTTTTTTTTAAATTTTGCAATAAATGTTTTACATAAATTAACAAAAGTTGACCATTGTAAATGATTTGTTTCAACCCTCTGACGCTTTACTGAAAATCTTGGTTTGGTAAAGGAAGTTGCAAAATAACAAACGTATTGGCAGGATCAGCAAGTGAAAATAAAGGAAACAAGGCCCAAAAAAAGATAATTAATGCAACCTCCACAACTAAGAACTGGTAAGCTGCAATATATTACATTTTTATTTTGGGGTTTAATATTGTTTTAATAACTATGTGATTTAATTTTTTACTTAGGAGTATACTATAAAATGTTAAACAAAAATTGATGTTTCAACATAAAATTGTTTAGTCTTGATAAAGTGATATCAGTTGAAATAAAATCAAACTAAAAACACAAGGGGAAAAAAAAGCAATAAATAATGTTTATTTTTTTCTGCACAATAAACAATACAGTTGCTCAGTATGAACTGGCACTGTGATGGCTTATCTGGAGTGAAAAGGCTAAATCTGCAACATGGAACTATATGACTATTCAGGGTGCCTGCTAGGTACATTTTTCCTATTAAAAAAAGGTTCTCATAATTACTGTAAATGAATTGATTCTTATCTTAATTATTTTCACCTGCATTGCTGATGAAATAGTGAATATATAAGATACCACGCATCTGCAGGGTCTGAGTCACAGTTATTTTGTAATCATTGCTTGTTCAGTGCTGCTGCCTGCTACATGTTTGTTTAAAACCACCTTCATGACCTGTATTAAACACTGGAGATGATGGATGTTTGAGGGCTTCAAACTAGCGAATTAGAACAAATTAAAAGCTTTATAGCGTGTTTGTAAATGCTAGCCTAAAGAACATCACATTCAACAAGGATTTATAAACTAAAGATACCCATACACATACCTCAATTTAACCAATTTAGTGACAATGTCTTGACAATATTAGGTAAGGAGATACCCAATGATTAACCACATTTAAAAGGCCAAGCAAAGCATTTGTGTTCATGAAAGCAGACATGCTGAACGACAGCCAGATCATACCTTCAGGTCATAATCCTTCTGAAGGTAGTAAAAAAAAGTAAAAAATGCCCTTCAGAACTGGACCTAACAGACAGAGACAGTAGAGCCTTATATCTCACACTGTATATATACAGCCACAACACTGTAGGCATAGGGGTGCATGGCATACTAAGTAAGAAGTGCATTTCTACTTTTCAGGAGGAGTTCAAGACAAAGGGTTAATTTTTTAGAGTATCTCAATGTTTCCTATAATGAATCAATATGAAAGTCTTGAGTTCAGGTCCAATTTAAAGGATATGTTTACCTTTAACCTTCCTAGGGGTATTCCCGAGTGTAGCTCGGGGTAAAGTTTCAGCACCACAAGCGGTAACGCTGAGCTACACTCGGGAATACCTTGCAGCATTGCTCCAGGATCTGTTCTTCACTTACCTTGTCCTGCTCTCCCGCGATGTCCCTCCTGCAGTGTCCCCGGCAATGTCCTCCGGAGGTTGCCGGCATCTGCCATCTGGGTTCCGTCCCCTGCGAGCGTTGGGATGTAGGGGGACGGAACAGCGGGAATTTTGAAAATGACAAAAAGTGACATTCACTAAATTCACTAAAATCACATAGTATAACATTACTGTATCAAACTATTTCACATACATTTTGTCCCTAGTGCTTTGTCCTGTGCCCTGCCTACATTTTTACTGTTCTTTCTGCCTGGAAACTGAGAAATGTCCATGGCGTCCAAAAAGCGTCCCTTTAGGTCAAAAGCGGTTGTAGACCAGCTAGAGAACAGCGATAGTAAATCAGAACCACTTGCAGAATTGAGTGATAATGATTCGTGGGGAAATTCATCATCAGACACTGAAAACTATTTTGCGACTTTGCTCAGTGATGTGCGAACTTGGCGCTATATTTAAAATTTCAGTGTTTTTGCTTTGATTATATTATTGAATTACATTTATTTTTTATGATTATTTATTAAACTATAATTTATGATTTCGTGTTTCAAATTGTAACATACCCTGGATGTTTACTAGACTCTTGTTCGGACAGATTTCAGTGAGTTATTCCTAAAAATTACAGGCCTACAATAAAAAAAATACATATTTCCATGCAAAAAAATGTACCGATTTGAGCACAGAAATATGGACATATTTAGACCGCTAGGGAGGTTAAGTAAAAAATAATAAATGCACATTTTTTTTGCAGATAAAAAAAATGTGCATTTGTTATTTTTGGTTTCAGAAGCCTGGAAATCATTCCACATTTCAAAGCACCAGATCGCTGGTGTCATGCAAGTCTCCTGCAGATCTGTCATTTTATCTGCTTACCTGTACAGGATGTACAAGCAAGCAGATATACTAACAGGAAGAATGAATGAACTATCACGGCAATCCACAGTGCCAAGGTAGTTCATTGAGGACTACAAGCCGACAGCCACTAAGGCTGTCAGGACTTGTAGTCTCTCATTCACAGAGGACTGTGAATGAGTGACATGGCCGGGCGGGTGGAGCCCCGCATGGACAGGTTTTTTTTTTTTAATTTGACAGCTAGCAAGGGTAGAGAAGTTCCCTTGCTAGCTGTCAAAGCGGGGAGCAGGGATGAGCGGGGGCCAGTCTGATTGTAACATGTTACGCCCTGAATATGGCTGTAACATGTTACGAAGGGTGAACTCATCCTTTAAACAGAGCATGTGTTTATGCGTTATGTTCGTTTAGGGCTTGTTCACACTTTCCATGCACTAAACATTCTGTTTTAGCGTGCAAGCCACTGTCAGTTTTGTCTTCCAGTGAGCTTCAGTGATGGGGTGGTGCAATGTTCACATCACCACACAGGGCAGTGCTTTGTGATGCGACTTGCGGTAAATCCAGCGCACTTCAGAAAAATGCAGAATGTCTGCATTTCTCCACATTGCTTATCACACCAATGTTGTGTGAAGGGGGCTATAAAAAACAATTGCAGTGACTGGCATTTATCCAGTGTAAAAAAAATGTGCTATTGTATATAGGTCATCCATAACCTCTGCTGTGTTGACTTTTTCAAACATTTTGGTGACAGCCCAAGGTGGAATATCTCCAGTTAGCAACAAGCATATAATGGCAACTTCAGTTACGTTCTCACTGCTGCACAAACATCTGACTTTTAGCTCACAAGAAGAAGCCTTTAAATAGCTATGAATAATGCTCCACTCATCCACCATGTGCAGAAAAGAAGTGGAAATGCCTAATTCATGGGAATCAAAAGATGCTTTTATGAATTATTTAAACTGTTTGCAAGTCAATGTGATTTCCACATGTCTTGAGATATGTATGAAGCACACAATACTTTTCTATGGAACTCTATGCAGCAGAGAAGTGTCAATGCAATCAGCAAAATTGGATAAACTGACAATGACCTGTAACCTGAAGGAAATGGGTAATTATTTTTTCTTTTGCCTCAATACAGCATACAGTTCACGTTCTGCAGTCTTTGAAAACCAACATAATATAAATAGGTAGTATAATCAGGATATTGCATTTGAAAAACAGGTAGTTTGTGCAGTTAAAGCAGTACTGTGGCCACCTGTAACGGAACCGGACCCAGACCGCACTAGGGTATATCCGTTAGACTTCAGTTTCCCTGTCCAAACACAAATCCACGGACCCCACCACTGATCATGCAGGAAAATAGCACCAGACTCTTCTTAAGACAGGAAGTCAACTGCTTTATTTTACCACAGACACAAGATATAAACATTCAAGGGAGCAACCCAAATCCCTGCATAAGGACCCAGGGCGGGCAAACCAAATTTAGCAACCAGAGACACATCTCAACAGACAGTCCCATCAGGAGGGCTGCTGGAAACACCCCGCACCAAGTCAATACACAAACACTGGGACCACATGGCAGTAAACAATGAACAACCCCCACACCCCACCTATACATGTTTACACAATATCAGGACAGACCACCCTGTACCCCTAACAGGCACAGGGTGGGCTACACACAAGAGGAACAACAGTGGTCCCCCCACCCCCAAAAGTCACTCCCGTCACACCACCCATTATAAAAAATGTGTTGCAGTCCCAATTATAAATGCATCTGCACTTACAGATTACTCTTTAATCCCTTGCAAAGTTCCACAAATACAATACTTGTTGCTCGCACCAGTGAAGTCCACCTAATGTAGCTTCCTGTGATAGACACTCTCACATAGGTTGTGCCTGCTTGCATTAAAGTAGTATGAACAAATGTTGCAGGGACATGAACATTAGCATTGTGTTACTGATTCACAAGCCTGCAGTTTGTCAATCAGCACTTTCTCACACCTAGTCCGTTCTGGATTGA
This sequence comes from Staurois parvus, assembly GCF_062004578.1. NCBI lineage: Eukaryota > Metazoa > Chordata > Amphibia > Anura > Ranidae > Staurois > Staurois parvus. The sequence continues at coordinate 734,416 of NW_028317999.1, forward strand.
CAGCAATGTCTCTGCTCCTAAAACCCACCCAGAGCTGAAGTGGCTGGGAGGGGGAGCATATGAGACACAAATGAAGGAGGATTTTCCTCAGTTAGGAAAAGTAAAGGAAAGTAAAAGGAAGATTTTTGTTTACTTTATGAGGCTTTTGCATCATATAGTAATTGTATATGGAACTTGTTTTGACAGTCATAGAGAAGCCTTTAACTGCACTTTAATCAAAGATCTTTCCAGGGAGACATCTTTAACATCCAGGACTGCCTCTGATTCAGGGGTGGACTGACCATTTAAGCAATCGGGCACTGTCCGAGGGCCCGGGGTCAGTAGGGTGCCCTATTAGATGCCCCTGGTACCTTTCATTGGCTTTTTCATAGGCTTTTTTGGGTGTGGGCGAGGATACAGGGGCCCCATGATCCCCTATTGCCCGGGGGCCCCATGAGTTGTCAGTCCACCCCTGCTCTGATTGTTCAGAGTGTTTTACTGCTGAACAGCAGGTGTCCTGACAAACTACTATAACATTTTCATTCAAATTAAAAATCCATTTGTGCAAACATATATATTCCTACCAGGAAGAGCATACCAATTAACTTTGTAAAGATTACCCATTTTATTACAGGATCTTAAAGAACAAGTTTTTTCTTTTTAGCAAACATGGCATTTAAGCGATCTTTACTGCGTGGCCATATCCAGTGTCTTTGAAAATGCACCTACCAGTTCCTTTTCTTACTATGCATGTGCACCACAATGCCATTCCCTCAGGTAAGCCATATCTCACAGGAAGGCTGAAGTATGGCTCACCCATAAAAATAAATAGGGCCACGGCATGCAAGTGCACTAAATGGAACTGGTAGTGGGGGTTAAAAAAAAAAAGACTGTACGCCATTGGCCAAGGCCATCCACTGAAGATGAATAGAATGTGGAGGAATGGGGGGATATATTCAAGAGCAAGTTCATGAACAAACCCTTTGCAGTTTTCCTTTGTGCCTAATTGACATCAAAGTTCAAATCTTACTTCAGTGCTTTCTTGTTGCTAGGTGTAAAAATAATGTGCTCATAGATGATTCGATTTTTTTTTTTAATTCTGCTTTCACACAAGCAAGGTAGACGGTGGAATCCCCTTGCCAACACACTGGGGTTTATTTAATAAAGCTGGAGAATGCAAAATCAGGCTCACTTCTACATAGAAACCTAACCTCAACTTGTTCAATTAACCCAGAAGTTGACTGGTTTCTGTCTAGAAGTGAGCCTGATTTTGCACTTTCCAGCTTTAGTAGATAAACCCCAGTGTATTCTGATAGTGGGACTCTCCCGCTATCAGAATATGCTGACCATTTACACATTAGTCTTGTCTAACAGCAGCACAGTTTTTGGGAGTATCCTAATTTGCCTTGCTGCACTCTGTCTACCTATGATTCATTATCTGCCTCTACAGATGTTGTCTCTTATCTATCGAATCAATACTAGACCTGCTTTTAGTATTTGACTACAGTCTCACAAGTCGATGTAGCAATACAGCTTGCAATGTAATTTTTATTACCCCTTGCCATTTTAAGACCATTCTGTTTTATGGTATCTAAAATTACGGTATCCCCTAAATAAATCTACATCCAAAAGTATACCCAATAGCATAAAAAAACACCCTAAAGGTGTAACAATCTGTAAATAATCATATGCTAGCTATACCATATATAAATACCCAATCTTAAAAAATAATGAATAAATACAAAAATTATATAATATCAAAGAAAGTGTCCAAATACAGAACAGTGCAAAAAATCATAAAAACTGTGTCCTTCAAAAATTAATATAGTCACTCAGTGGTAATTCCAAAAAATCCTGGTGTTGAAGCCTTCCAAATGGCTCCCATGCACAAAGTAAACCAAATAAAATTAATAAACACGCCTTTTGAACCATCAGGGTAAGATATAATTCCAAAGAATGTACTCCACCGAGGAGATCCTTTCAGAATATCATCACAGCCTTATGGATAAAGTCCTGGTGTCATCTTGATGAAACGCGTCCAGGAAAGTGACGTCAGACGCACGACGGAACCAGAAGTGATGGAGCGGCCATCTTGGTTACTGGTAAATCCTCTCTAAACACTCGTGGAGGATACCAGGACGTTCCCAGAGGTTTGATAATCGCAAAATGCCATTTTTAAAGATGAGTTAAATGTAAGCACATTAATAAATCGTGTTTTAAATGGTGTACTGCAGTTTTACACTATATTCTGTTCCATATATGGTGGGCATCGGTGGAGCTTGGTAGTAGAAGGATAAAGGAATATGCAGGTTGCTTTACCCAGATGACACCAGGAATTTATCCATAAGGCTGTGATGATATCCTGAAAGGATCTCCTTCGGTGGAGTACATTCTTTGGAAATATATCTTATCCTGATGGTTCAAAAGGCGTGTTTATTAATTTTATTTGGTTTACTTTGTCTGTGGGAGCCATTTGGAAGGCTTCAACACCAGGATTTTTTGGAATTACCACTGAGTGACTATATTAATTTTTGAGGGACACAATTTTTATGATTTTTTGCACTGTTCTGTATTTGGACACTTTCTTTGATATTATATAATTTTTGTATTTATTCATTATTTTTTAAGATTGGGGATTTATATATGGTATAGTTAGCATATGATTATTCACACATTTTGTTTTATGGTCTACTGCATTTTTGTTTACCTCTGTATGATGCATTTCTTTGATAAATGAAAGAATTATACAAAAAATAATAATAATATGCTGACCAGTGGCTGCAGTTGCTGATTGACAAAGATGTTTTAACATTCCTGTCCGACAAAAGTCAATCTAATGATCAGCTTCTGTCGAATAAGGACATCCACACATGGATTGAAATTCAGTCAGTGCCTGCTGAACCAGCTGAATTTCCAGCTATCTATGGCCAGTTTAACATTTAATCCAGTTATTTTTTTTTTAAGTAAAGTATACAGTTTAAAGTGTTACTAGACCCACAACAGTAAAATCAGTCTGTATATGCAGTAAAGCATGTTTCTTATACTTACTGTGGAACCTGCATTGTGTAAAAAGGCTGTTTGATCTTGTCTTTTCTGATCATACTGCCGGCAGTATGCCAGGATGCGGTATAGAGGAGGGAGGAGAGCGGACACATCCGCTCTCCTCCACTTCTTGTCCTGACCCCGAAGTGATGTGACATCACTTCCGGGTCCCCGTTGACAGATTCCCAGCCTCAATGGGATGTAATGCAATCCCAGCCAGAATGTAATGCATTGGAGGTCTTTTAGACCCTGGATGTCTCAAAAAAGAGAACCTGTCACCAAAAATCATCACATAGGGGACTTTTTGTCCCCTACGTGATAAAAAAAAAAGTTAAGTAAAACATTTTTTTTTATTTTTAAAAAATGTAAGTTACACCCAAGCATAACCCTCCCCCACAATTTTTTTCAAACCCCCCCAGCCCCACATCTGTACACATGTACAAACTTAAAAGCTCGCACTGGGGTGCCTACACATGAAAACAACGATTGTGATACGCGTTACATATCGCCGCGCATGCCAGAATGGGAGAAATAATTCTAGCACCAGAACTCCTATGTGCCGCTAGACTGATGACCTGTAAGAGGCTTTAAAAGCAGCACCTATAGAAAATATAGCGTAGTAAAGATTGTTGCCATTTCATGAGAGCAAGCAAATTTAATCTTTGACATGCTGGATATCTATTTACTCAATGCAACCTCATCTTTTATATTTAAAAAAAAACTGCATATTGTATTGCTTTTTGTACTCTAAAATAAACTTGACATTTTGCGTTTTCTAGACCTTTGTGACATAAATTGGAACTACCGCTATTTTATTCTTTAGGATCTCTGATCTCAGTAAATATATAATGTTTTGGAGTTTTGTATAATCTTCAGGCCTTAAATTATTTTTTAAACGTGTGCAAAAAACGCACAAACGCCTCTGGCAGTGAAAGGGATAAAGGATAAGCCCCTTTCCTTATGAGTACCCTTGCAGTACTCATCACACTGCAAGACCTCTCTCCTCCCTGCTATTCCCTGGGTGAGGTGCTGGAGATGGGCAGGGAGAGGAGAGGAGGAGGAGATAAACAGTGCAATGTTAAAAATATTAAACGTTTAAGTTGCCATAAAGCCCTTTTTGTTTTTAAAAGCCCCAGACATTACTTAAGCAGATTTAAATACGGTTTTGGTTAAAATGTATTTTTTATCAGGAAAAGTAGATTGTCATGAGGGACAAGTAGATTGGGACACCGATTTAGTCCCTGGACAAGTGTTTTTTCAAAAATTTCCACACCCCTGCCGATGCTCTGCAATGTTTCCAAAAAACCTAGTACTGTTGGCACAATTTCTTCTTTGCTTGATCCTTTATGAAAGCACAGTTGACCCAATCCTCCTCATAACAGACACACTCTGAACCCAGAGGTGTAATTAGTCCATAGTTCTTTCTTCTAGTATCTCAATTATTCCCCCTCTACTCCTCTTTTCTTTTTTCTTTTCCACAAACCGCAGTGTTCACAGAATCAGGCCTGATCTCTGTTAGCACTTGCCAGTAAATTTTTTTTGTAGCAGTTTAAGCAGTCCCTGATAGCCAGGTGCTCTTTTTCCGGTGAGTTGCACTAAGTACCTGTAAATGTTGTAAAATGTCCAACGAAAGGTAGTGAAGAGGCCTACAGGATTCTGAGCATGTCAGGTGAGAGCAAAGGGGAAGATTCTTTGGCACAATCAGCATCAGAATATGAACCTGTAGACAGCAGCGGCACCGACAGGTAGCTCGGATGATGGAGAAGCGGTCCCTGTTAAGATCAGGCGTACCCGACTGCATGAAGCTGAAGTGCTAGGATCGCAAAAGTAGAAGTAGCAGAATATATTTTTGGGGTGTATTTCCACATATACCCATGGCTTGTGTGACCAATATATTATTTAAGTGACAACTTTGTGTAAAAAAAAAAAAAAGTTTTGTCATTTTCCAAGGACTCAGTATACCTCTCAACATATAGCTTAGGGTGTCTACTTTCTGAAAATGGGTCATTTTGGGGTGTTTGTACTGTCCTTGTATTTTAGCACCTCAAGAAATGTGATGAGCAGTCATTAAGTAAAAGCTGTATAAATTCCATTATCTATACCATAGTTTGTAGATGCTATAATTTTCACACAAAGCAATCAATAAACACTTATTGGAATTTTTTTTACCAAAAACATGTAGCAGAATACATTTTGGCCAAAATTTATGACGAAATTTGAGTTTTTTGGATATTTTTTACATCAGAAATGAGAAAATAATCGGTTCTTTTCAAAATGTTCGGTCTTTTTTGTTTATAGCGTGAAAAATAAAAAAGGTGCACAGGTGATCAAATACCACCAAAAGAAAGCTTTGTGTGAAAAAAAGGATATAAATTTCATTTATGTACCTTATTACATGACCGCGCAATTGTCAGTTAAACTAGTGCAGCACTGTATAGCAAAAAATGGCGTAAATTACAGTATCTATATCATAGTTTGTAGATGCTATAACTTCACACAAAGCAATCAATATACACTTATTGAGATTTGTTTTACCAAAGACATGTAGCAGAATACATTTTGGCCTAAATTTATGACTAACTTTGAGTTTGCTATATATTTTTTATAGCCGAAAGTAAAAAATATTGGTTATTTTTTTTCAAACTTTTTCGGGCTTTGTTTATAGCGTGAAGAATACAAAGCGCACAGGTGATCAAATACCACCAAAAGAAAGCTCTATTTGTGTGAAAAAAGGACATAAATTTCATTTGGGTACAGCATTGCATGACCGCACAATTATCAGTTGTAATAGTGCAGAGCTGTATAGCAAAAAGAGACCTGGTCAGGAAGGGGGATAAATCCTCAGGAGTGCAAGTGGCTAAACGGCATTTTCCCCCAAAACACTGTGTTTAAAAAAATGGCTGCACAAATACCGTATGACATAAATAATTGAAAAACCCATCATTTTATTCTCTGGGGCTTCTGCTAAAAAAATAAATGTTTGGGGGTTCTAAGTAATTTTTTAGCAAAAATACTGATTTTTACTTGTAAACGAGAAATGTCAGAAGAAGGCCTAGTCTTAAAGTGGATAATGCCTGAAGGTTCTACTTGGATGTTGGGCCTATGTGGATAAGCTGTAAAAAAAAAAAAAAAAAAATCTCACACATGTGTGAGTGTATTGCCATACTCAGGAGTAGCAAAATGTGTTTTGGGCATAGTTGCAAGTGAGAAATAATAATAATAAAAAAGAATAAAAAGTGTTTACTTTAATTTTTCCAAAGAATTGTGGGAAAAAATTACAACTTCAAAAAACTCACTATGCCTCTTACTAAATACCTTGGAATGTATACCTTCCAAAAAATGGGTAATTTGGGGGGTACTTGTACTGTCCTGGCTTGTTAGTGTCAAGAAATCAGATAGGCTGTCAGTACATCAGATGTGATCAATTTTCAATTACAGGTACCATGGCTTGTGGACTCTATAACTTTCACATAGACCAAATAATATATACTAGTTTGTGTTATTTTTACTAAAGAAATGTAGCAGCACAAATTTTGGTCAAAATTTATGAAGAAAAATTACTTATTTTCAAAATTTTATAACAAAGAAAAACAATTTTTTTTCAAAATTTGTGGTCTTTTTTAATTTATAGTGCAAAAAAAAAAATAAGAAAGAACCCATTGGTGATTAAATACCACCAAAGAAGGCTCTAATTGTTTGAAAAAATGATAAAAATTTCATATGGGTACAGTGTTGCATGATTGAGTAATTGCCAAGTGTAAGAGCGCTGAAAACTGAAAATTGGACTGGGCAGGAAGGGGGTGAAAGTGCCCGGTATTGAGTTGGTTAAGGAACAAATACAACTTCCTACTGCCTAGTGCACTTAAACTCTAATACTGTTCATTCCTATTCTTACTTATTCGCCTTTACCACAAAACGTATCAACATTTTCAAAACGTTGCCTTTGGCTGGGTCAGATGTAAAAAGACTCACTTGTCAGCTTTACTGATTTCTAGACATAGAAACTGCAAAAAGAAGCACAAAGCAAGCCACTCTCCTTCTATAACAAGTGTGTCATCGAACACCATCATGATCACATACTAAAAATATATTGCCTTACCCGCTTTGCTTTGTGGTTTTGAACTCTCTAATGCCATGAATGGCTAATAGAAATTCAGCATTAAACTTTTTATTTTTATTGCAATATAACAGCAAAATATTTACTAAACGGAATTGTAAGTACTCCGCGGTACAAGTGACTGCCCCAGGCACATCCATTAATGAACACGTTCTGATAACAGCCGTAAAATGAAGAGCATGTGAGTCATCATTTATTTGCTCATATTCCTAACAGCTGAATAACATTGGCAATTATTGTTTGTAGAATCATCCAGCCAGTAACTGAGCAGTAGTGGCTTGGGTGAATGATAATTGAGCCAGATTAATATTCCTACATAACTGCTCCATCAGTGCTTTGTGCAGTAATACTGCTATCATTCAAACTTGTGCATTTGGCAAACCACATTGCAGTGTCTGAGCATCTTCTGAAAACAAAAATAGCAAACAAGGAGGAAATAAATCTGTTGTATTTGGAATGTAAAGCTTCACAGTCCATCTGGGGTACCCATGCAACTATGGGATGAGCTCAGGCATGTTTGGACATGAATCCGAACCCCCCTGAGCTAGCCCACAAGGAAGCTGCTGAAGCGGACAGCCAATAATAAAAGGCTGAGGCATGCAAGGGGCGTGCAACATGCAACACGTGTATGGCAGAGAATGACTCTGGCGCCTATGATTGGATGCCTGTTTTGAAAGCTTCCTGGTGGGACAGCTCATGCAGGTTGAGACTCAGAAATACAAATCCTTTGGCAGGTCATACAGGTCTCATAAATGTATTTCAACTGTGTCCTAAGCAGGTTGCCTGGAATTTACATTTAAACTGTATGTAAAGTCAACTACTAAACTTTCAAATGTTGATATTATTCAAAAACCCTTTTCAATGTTTTTAAATCTGCAACCTTTGTTAACATAATACAGATTTCGGATGATCCTGCCATAGAAGTGCTTGTTTAGTCATCGCAATAAATCACAACATACTGTCCCCATCTCTCAGTCATGTTCCTGTATTGTCACCTAGTCACAGGAGCTTCCGATTGAGGTTACAAGCAGCCATAAAGAGTATGTACAATGTGTCCCCAGTTGTCACCATAAAGAAACCAGCCCTAAGATATTCCATATACATATACTTTATACTGTATACGTAGAAATAAAGTGGCTGGGAAGAGTCTGGTAGAGATCAGCAACAGTGAGATGCAACAAGAATGAAAAAAAGATTTAAAAAGTTTTGTATTAAAAATGAGTGGCATTCTCTATGCTTCACCATGTTTAGCAAATTGAATTCCTTTCAGGTAGGGTTTACACGTACTTTTACCTTAAAGTGGTAGTAAACTCTTTTGTGCTTTTTTTACCTATAGGTATGCATATAATAAAGCTTACTTGTAGGTAAAATGACTATCTCCTAAACGTGTACCATTTAAGAGATATTCCAGTGAGTAGCAGCTGGTGATGTCACCAGCGTATGCGTTCTGAAGGGACGGCACGAGCAGGAGTAACATCATCGCGGTTCGGTTTTTCAAGCAGGCGAAGCCCACAAACCAGGAACAAGGACCGGTGAAGATGGAAGTCCTGTCAGTGGTGACAGCACATCGCTGGAGGGTTTTGTTTTAATGTAAGTCTCTCATACTGTGCTAGTATGCGATGAATACTAGCACATTATGATATTACCATGCAGGGAGATTTTGTTTTATTAAGAGAAAGTTTACTACTACTTTAAACCTATCATTTAAACCCAAAAAATATGCCTTACCTACTTGTCAACCAAGGTATGTTTATAAATGTCATAGTAGACAAATGGTTAGGAGCTGGTGAAGGACTTTCCAATAAAAGTGATCCTTTGGCTCCAGAGCCATCCGATCAGTTTTATGGGGCTCTCAAAGGGACCCTTTGAATTCTCTTTAGCCCCTTGTGATAGCAATAAGCATATTAAAAAAAAAAATTAAAAAGAATTGTATAAAATAAAAAATAATTGAAAACAATTTAAAGCACCCTGTCACCCCTTCACACACTCCATATAAAGAGCACAGCATAGGGCAAGCAATAATTCTTGGGCCATAGTTCATGGTCAACTCTAACTTTTAAAGGCTTTTTAAGTATCGCCTATGGAGAATTTTGGGTACCATAGTTTTTTATGCAATTCCATGGCCATGCACAATTTGAGTTGCCACATTTGGTATCTATTTACTTGCGACTAGGAAAACCTGAACATTTCCAGCTGGTCTTATTAGAGTCTGTCAGTTTACAGAAGTAATAGGACAGGACAGACAATGACTACCATTTCCACTAATAAATGTGCACAAATGCGGAGAAAGGCAGGTAAAATTCTGTATTTTTATTTCTTAGAAAATACTTATTAAAATGTAGTTCAATTCTAATGCAAAGCACCAGCACTCAAGCCTATTAAATCAAACTAAACTTCTATCTGGATGGGATTTAGTGTAACAATTCTTTGTTCAAACAAGCCAACAATGCACGGATTATATGTGCCGACCATAGGAATCACGTGGATTAGACAGTGTGAGAAACTTCGTAATGAAAAATTGCAATATTTACGAATAGAGATAAACATAAGCATATGACCAAGTACACTGGGAATGAATTTGACAAGGATTGATGACCAAGAGTTTAAATCCACTAGCCACTTTTTCTAGTACAAAAAGACAGGAAAAAGTGAAACTATATATGAGAGTCACTAAGAAACCAGGATTTAAAGGCCAAGTTTACTTATAATAAGCACAGGCCTCAAATACAACTGAAGAAATTTTTCTTCTTTAGTTTTAGTCCGATTAGAAGATTTTATTACTGTCTATGTCCCCTTTAGGGAGTCTTACCCTTTCTATTTGTTCTGTTTACCATTATGGTGCCATTCACATGGGGTAATCAGCTGCGTGCCCTGTACACGGCAATCTTTTACAGGCAGAGGGATGCCCAGATGTTGCATGCATCTCAGTGATGGAATCCTAGAAATGTTTATTGGGACATGTGGCTGCATGGACACAGCTACTGTGTCCCAATGTGATATCCATGTGGATATCCAATGCCAAACTAACTGTACGCCTGTAATTCGCAGAAGTATAGCCATAAGAGCTTTGGCTATACTTCTCCTTTAATAGAACTAAGGGACTTGTGACAGGCACTCACCATCTAGAGTGCCCAACTATGCCCACCCTTTCTGTCCAGCTCCTCCATTCATAGAAGCCAGTACTACAGTCTCTATGAATGGAAATCGACCTCTAAATGGAGGGGGCGGACCTTTCAATCATCCACCCGTCCTCCATTTATATATCACGTTTCATTCCTGGAAGCTATGATACCCTCTTCTATGAATGGAGGACATGGACAGAAGTCACCAAGACAGAAATGTAGGGAAATCCAACATTTTAGAGTTGTCACAAGAACAAGAGGTAAGGGGAAAGGTTTCAGTGAGGTAACTTCTGCTGACACCTGTGTAAGGCCTGGTTCTCACCAATGAAGTTTGCTTTTGATAATTTTTTTCAATGCTTTTTGCATATCGCATTGCGTTTCTGCACACGCGTTTTTGCCACGTTTTGCGTTTTTTTCCCAGCTTTTTATTTTGTTGTTGTTTGTTAAAAGGGAAATGTTTTTGTTGCTGGGCAGAATAAAAACGCAGTCCCTGACCCTTTCCAAAAATTCAGTTGCTCAAAAAAAAGAATAGATGCAAACGTGTCCCATAGGAAACCATGCTAAATGGACTGTAGTTGCGTTTCTGAAAAAAGCAAAAAATAAAAACACATTGGTGTGAACCAGGCCTAAGAGGGGCATTTCCCCCACCTTAGGAAGTGAAGGGAAATCTCCCCTACAGTACACAGCAAATAACATGACAGGTGTTTTAAACTATCCCTACTCTATCCAAAACCATAAAACTGCATTGGCTATCCTTACATTTTAACTGTTTCTATATATCTGTAAAAACTGACCCTATGGGGTGTAATTAGGGAAACTGCCATGCTGAAAGGACCAAGGATTATAAGAACTAAAAGAACTGAAGACATATTTTACCTTCCACTTAGGTTGAGTATAAAATGGCAAATCTGCATGTACTCATGAAATTTCATGCACAGATCCATGCAGTACAAGCAGAACAGATTTAATCCTATGAGCAGTGTACCGGCTGTGTTATTGTAAACATATCCTATCCACTACTATTGAGCAGAGCACATAGCAGGTAACTTTTTTTTTTTTATTTTCTTTTAACTTCCTTAGCTTTTTCCATATTGCTTCACACAGATCCATAAAGATGATGCCACAAGCCCAAAGAGAAAGCAGAAATCCCAAAGTGTTGGTTTTAAAGAAAAACATCCATGCTGCATTCTTACAAGCACCCAGTGCTCTTAAAAAAAATCTTGACCTTGGCCATTGCTTTCTGTTTGCATAGATCTAAGCTAGGATACTTCTGACATAAAAATAACCACCACCAGCATTTCCAATGCAGTCCCAGTACAAAGATAAGGCAATTGGTCCCATTACTTTAATTCACACCAATGCACTGTGTGTGTGTGGGGGGGGGTGCGCTGAAGAAAAGTAAGACAGGTTGCATTTTTATGTAGAGTATAAAAGCAAATTAAAGTGGTTGTAAAGGCTGAAGGTTTTCTACCTTCATGCATTCTATGCATGTAAGGAAATATGTGAGATCCAAGACTGCTATGAAGTCATAGAGAATCATAGAGACCAGGTAAATGCTTTACAAGCTTGATGGTTTAAGAAAGTAGGTATGCTGATTTTGTTGTTTTTCACTAACATTTATATTGTATATTGATGCTAAACTTTGCATGTGCATTTGTAACACATTTTTAAAGAACCCGGATTCATATTGGAAAAAAACAACTGTGAAACTTGGTGTTGTCACTGTGACAAAAGAGAGGAACTGTAAGGAAATATGTCTTGTTAACTTTCATCCATTTTGTATAATGTCTCCATTTCTAGACATGTGAACAGTTCATTTCGATTTTGTAACTTCTCTCTCATTTCCTTAGACTAGTTTCATTTCTCTAACCGGAACTACCTTATATGGTATCCCTCAAGTATTTGCAGTTTCTGTTCTTCACGTAACTATATTGATAAGAATGGAATGTTTCATTGGTCATCCTGAGATTAAGCAACACCTACTGAGTTCTGTATAACCGTTCTTGTCATGCATTAAACTTTCAGAGATTTAACTTGCACATTTCGGTGTCTGAAGCTTTATTTCTCCCAGGCCTGGTGGTGAAAATAACAAGGACAAGGGGGCTACAGACATAGGTTGAATCCTTGCAATGCATGAAGGTAAAAAACCTTCTGTGTACAGCAGCTCCCCCAGCCCTCCTAATACTCACCTAGGCCCCCTCTCGACATAGCGATATGCACTGGAGTCTCGGATTTCTCAGGACTCCCTCTTCTCATTGGCTGAGACAGAAGCGGGAGCCATTGGCCAGTCACAGCCAGTGAGCCAATGAGAAAAGACAGGGGGTAGGCTGAGCAGCGGCTCCATGTCTGAATGGATACACGGAGCAGTGGGTGCCTCTATAGCAAATTGCTTGCTGTGGGGGCACCCGACACTAGGGAGGGGCCAGGAGAGCCTGTGGGGGACCCAAGAAGAAGAATATCTGGGCTGCTCTGTGCAAAACCAATGCACACAGCAGGTAAGTATAGACATGTTTGTTATTTTTTCTTAAAAAGATAAACCTTTATCAGAATGTCACATTTAAAGTGATTATAAAAACAGAAAAAAGAAAAAATAGTAAACCACTGCAACGCCCCTACACAAAGCACACACGTTATATTTGTGCATGGGCCTGTAGTTATGGATGGGCCCTTGATGTGGACAAATAAGGCCCTATGCACACTGGGGCTTTTGTAAACACTTATCTCCTTGCAGGAGGAAAGCAGCTGTGAAAAACATGCCTAAGGTGCATTTTTGCAAACCCGTTTAGGCGCATCAGTGCTTGAGTGTTTATGTCTTTCATTGGCCATCTGCTACTTCATAGAGCTACATCTGCTACTTCATAGAGAAGAATGGAGGGTCCAATCGGGTCCACCGTGATTCTGCCCACGTTGCTGCAAGGCACTCAATGAGCATTTGCATGCGATTATCCTTTAATAGTACCCCAAACACAATACTCATAGGGGCAGCCTATTCAAGTGAATGGGCTGATCTCATGTGACACGCAGAATCGTGTGACAATTGTGCTTTCCCAATCGTGTATCAAGAACGCTCGTTCCTGCTACAGGCTTGTGTTACCAGCAGTACTTTCTGAAAAGCACAGTAAAAATGTTACAAAGTGTATACAATAATGAACTTATGGTTTTCTTTATAGAATACAGCAGAATACCCACAACACCAAAAGTTACTGAGAACCACTGGTTTGAGACCATGCTCTGTCATGGGAAATACTTATTAACGAGATCCAGATATAACACTACAGCAAAAATCCAGAGGTCACATTCACATAAAAAGGTGAAGCCAGTGATTAATATTTATTTTACATTGTGTTAGAACACTTTAGGCTAGGTGTAAACTATAGAATATCTAATTAACGCCTCACTTGGCACAGCCATTTATATGGCAGCATTGGTATGGTAGCAAAGTAATCAAAGCACACACAGTCCATGCAATTACCTTTCTAGCAACCAGAGGTCAAGAGCTGCCTTTGTGTGTTACAGGACCAGTGGATTATTATTATTATACAGGATTTATATAGTGCCAACAGTTTGCTCAGCGCTTTACAATAGAACGGGAGACAATACAGCAACAGTACAGCTCAATACAAGAGGGATAGGAGGGAGCTGCTCCTCAGAGCTTACAATCTAGAAGGGAGGGGCTAGTGGTACAAAAAGGTAGTAACTTTGGGGGATGGACTGGTTGGAAGAGTAGAAGATTCCATTATTAGCTGAAGGCAGGATAGGCTTCCCTGAAGAGATAGGTTTTCAAAGATCGCCTAAAAGTGAGCAGAGTAGGCTATAGTCTGATAAATTGGGGTAGAGAGTTCCAGAGGATGTGGGAAGCTCTAGAGAAGTCCTGGAGACGAGCATGGGAGGAGGAGACAAGGGAGCTAGAGAGCAGGAGGTCTTGCGAGGAGCAGAGAGTACGGTTTGGGTGATATTTAGAGTGATATTTTTAAGATCGTGATGTAATTTGGGGCTGAGTTATAAATGGCTTTATACGTTATTGTTAATGTTTTTAATTTTATCCGTTGGGCAATGGGAAGCCAGTGGAGAGATTGGCAGATACAGAACGTTTAGTAAGGTAGATGAGTCTGGCAGCAGCATTCATGATAGACTGAAGAGGGGATAGCCTGCGATGAGGTAGGCCAATGAGGAGGGAGTTACAATGGTCAAGGTGAGATATAACAAGTGAGTGAATAAGTTGCTTAGTGGTTTCCGAGGTTAGGAACGGCCGTATCTTGGAGATGAAGTCTACAAGATTTGGACAGCGATTGGATTTGGGACTAAAAGGACAGATGGGAGTCTAGGATTACACCTAGCACCCTGGCATGAAGGGAGGGACTGATGATTGTGTTATTGATCTTGATGGAGAAGTCAGTGGGGGTGGCGCAGGCTGGAAGGAATACTAAGAGCTCAGTTTTGGAAAGATTGAGTTTGAGGAAGTGGAGTGACATCCATGCCGATATGTCACTTAGTAGGTTAGTAATGCGAGAGGAGACTGAAGGGGTAAGGTGAGGGGTAAAAAGATAGATTTGTGTGTCATCAGCATAGAGATGGTACTTAAAGCCATGGGAGTTTATCAAGTGACCAAGGGAGGAGGTGTAGATCGAGAAGAGAAGGGGTCCAAGGACAGAACCTTGAAGGACCCCTACAGAAAGAGGGAGTGAAGAGGAGGAGGCAGCATTATAGGTAACGCTGAAGGAGTGCTGCAATAGGTAGGAGGAGAACCAGGAGAGAGCAGAGTCTCAGAGGACAAGAGTGGAGTTTTTTGAGGAGGAGGGGATGGTCAACCATATCAAAATCCGCAGAGAGGTCAAGTAGTAAGAGTACGGAGTAGTGGCCATTGGTTTTAGCTGTTAGTAGATCATTAGTGAGTTTGGATAATTAAATGGTGAACTACTCTTGTTAGATTCCCATACAAAAGTGGGTATTTTCCTTTCATCAGCATTTATCCTTAGTCATCATTTCAACAGAGGAAGACAGATTGAATTTGTTGGATTACATTTAGTGGACAGGTCCTCTGTTTCAAAGACCAGTGCTGACCCCTGTACTAACAATACAGCCAACACAGTATTCTAGTATTCAACACAGATCCGACCGTCCATAGAGCAGAGCATGTTGTGTCCTTGTCATCTGCCCGCTCCAAAGGGGATCAACGGACAGATC
The DNA here is from genome assembly GCF_062004578.1 of Staurois parvus. Classification (NCBI taxonomy): domain Eukaryota; kingdom Metazoa; phylum Chordata; class Amphibia; order Anura; family Ranidae; genus Staurois; species Staurois parvus. Next base: position 749,860 of record NW_028317999.1, read on the forward strand.
CTCCGCTAAGCAAGAGAATTCCGCCAAATTTAAAAGGGGCCTAACATGAGTTTTAATAAATATCAACATACAGTATGTACCAAGGTTAGCCATTGGTTTAAATGATGCTATATCACATCTGTGTGATGTGTTGAGGTGTGTTGCTGTTTTTTGATACATCAACATCCACTATAAGGTTTATTAATGACCATGGCAGTGCATGAAAATGTATGATTGTTTTATTACACACATAAAAATACACAAAAAAGTGGGGGAATCCAGTCTTAAACCTATGTTTATTATTGTTTACTGGCCATTATAATATTCATATCTACATTAAAAGAGGTATTAAACCCTCCAAACAAATGAAATATATGGCAGCTTGACCAATGCTGGTGATCTGGCCAGTAACACACGTCTCCACTCCACTGGAAAAGCAAAGAGACACCTTTGGGAACCTGCATTGTCAATCTGGTGAGAAGGTAGCGTTAGATGCACTAGTAGGTTTAGATAGAGTGGACAAATTAAAGTTGAACTCCAGCTAACACTTTTAAGGCAGTTAAAGCTACATTTTTTTTGTTTTGGGATAAAAGTTTTACATAAATTAAAAAAGCTAATCATTATAAGCACCCTGTCAGTGGTAAATGGTTGGCCTCAGCACCATTACTGCTACCTTTGCTGAATAGCTTGATCTGTTACAGGGAGCTGAAGAAAAAAAACAGACTTGCTGGTCAGATCACCAGATGAAAATAAAGGAAAAAACTAAAAGAAAAGTAATGTAGCCACCATGCAGGGGCCATATTTGCCCACACGGGATGCACAGGTGCCCAATGCATTTATGTGCAGGCAGTCCCTTTCATGTCTACTGGGGCAACACAGCCACATGGACACCACTGCTGGTCCAATTTGACATCCATGATGGTGCACACCTGCATAGCTGTGGAACAAAATGGTGGCTGTGCCTGTGCAGTCACCAGGTCTCAACAGACATGAATGGGTCTGTCTGTAGTCAGATGCATGGGACCACCTGTGCATCCCATGAGGGCAAAGATAGCCCTTTGTATGGATATGTACACCCATGTGAAAGAGGCCAAAGAACCTAAGTTGCCCAAAAATTATGTCAATATGAAGAGTTAGCTGACATTCACACACTACATAATTGTAAATGCAGTTTCAGCATTCAGTATTTGTGAAAATCTACACAGTTCAACAAAATATATTTTTACTATTGTGTAGCATCTGCTCTCTTATAAATGTTGATCTATAAAAACTGGTACAAGTGCTGACAGGGCTTGCATCTTAACCTGGTGTTCCTTGCAGGTTAGTGGGCTTGGCCACGGCACAGAGCTCTGAAGGAATGGTACAAGTATGCCGTTCCTTCAGAACACATGCGCTGGTGACATCATTGGCTGCAGAGACACTGAATATCTCCTGAACGGTGCATGTTCAGGAGATATTCCTTGTACCTTATATACCTTGTGCCTTACCTTGTAAGCTTATTATAAGCTACCTGTAGATACAAGTGTCCAGTGGGAGTTTACTTTAATGCACAAGGATGGTAAACCCTCTCTTGTTCTTTAGTGCAAAGTGTTCATGGATTTCCCAGTCTGAAGAGAGCAGCAAGGCCAAGTGGTTTTTAGAAGACCGTGACCTGGGTTATATGTTGGAGATACTTGGAGCAAAACACATTAAAGCCCACTTGGAATTTGGAAAAAAAAGATGGTTGTCCTTCTGGAATCTTGTCCCATCTCGACCCAGGATCTTTTGAGCTCAGTCAGAGTGACCATCAGGGTTCTTTGTCACCTCTCTTACTAAGGCCCTTCTCCCCAGATTGCTAAATTTGGCCGAGCAACCAGCTCTTGAAAGAGTCCTGGTTGTGCCAAACTTCTTCCATTTGAGAATTATGGAGGCCACTGTGCTCTTGCGAACCTTCAATGCAGCAGAAACATTTTTTTGCAGCCTTCCTCAGATCTGTGCTGAGCAATAATCCTATCTCTGAGCCCTGCAGGCAGAACCTTTGACCTCATGACTTTTGCTCTGATACAGTATGCATTGTCAGTTGTGAGGCCCATTATGCAGGCCATAGACGGTTCGAAAATCGTCCGATTAAGCCGACATTACCACCGATTAAAAAAATCAGCCGACTAAATCATAAAGTTCACCCCATTGAAAACAGCCAAACTTCTGTCCCTTGCAGGTCACGGCTCATGCGTAGATTTTATATCGTTAAAACGATCGGCCGATTTGGCCATCATTGCTGGGAAAATCTGCCGTTTTTCCAAATCGGCCGCAAATTTTCCAACATGACCGATAATCTCAAAGTGCAAAAAACCCGAAAATCGGCCGACTAATTAACCCACTAACAGTGCGAAAATCGGTCTATGGCCAGCATTATAGAGAGGTATGAGCCTTTCCAAATCATGTCCAATCAATTTAATTGACCACAGGTGGATTCCAATCAAAGTGTAGAAACATCTCAGCAATGATTAAGAGAAACAAGAGGCACCTGATGTAAATTTAAAGTGTTCTTGTAACAGGTCTGAACACTTGTGCCAATGTGATATTTCAGTTTTTTTTTTTTAATAAATTCACAGACATTTCTAAAATTATGTTTTCACTTCGTAATTTTGGGGTACTGATTGTACATGAATGACAAAAAATTAATTTAAACAACTGTAGTAAAAGGCTGTACAAAACTGAACACTTTCTAACATCATATTTATAGTACATGTATAACACAAAGGGGAATTGTTTTCAGTGTAGAGGAAGCTCTCCAGTTACTGTGTGAATCTCGGTCACTGGCATGCACCAAGAAACTTAAATTTTTTGTGATATTCACATATTAATCTAGATAAGCATGGCTATATTTGGAGTACATCATTACAAACAATGAACACAAAGAGTTTGAACAAGTTATTTTGTAGCACTCAGCAGAGGAAGGAGCTTTAAAGTTTCCATTCTACTAGATGTCCATCAATAAAGATTGTGTGCAGAGCTGCTGGTAGGATTAAAGTGTGATGCATTACGAGAACATGACTGCATAGTACCTCACTTTTATCACTTCCTGGAACTTTAATTTCATGCAAAATTAAAATGTTCACATGATAGTGTGAGTATAAAAAAGTTTTTACAAAAACACTTACCCGACTATAATTCCTGCACTCTATGGCTCAAGTCATCTGTGTATGTACATTGTGATGTACAAATGTGAGATCGTTAAGACCACAGTAACCTTCAAATTCAATGAAAGCAGTGGAAAAAAGAACTTGGTTCTGCGAGCATGATCACAGCACAGCAATTTAATACACCTTATCATGTGGTCTGTTGCTATAGCAATTCTGAATCCAGCAACTCCCGTGCAGGCAAATGACAAAGGACCCCCCCACCTCCTCTTTTCTGTGGTGCAAGGTAATCTGTCGCCTCTTCCTACTAGGCAGATCTACATCACCCTTCTCTGCCTAAAGACTTACACTGGAACTTGAAGTCTGCATTGCAAGATTAGTCTAGGTTTATACGGAGAATGTTAAGGGTTTATAATGCTATTAAAGCTATATTCACATAAAAATTTAATCATTTTCAGCCTAAAGTATGCATGTAAAATTGATCAACATTCATGTCACTCTGATTTCACATGTCTTTCATAGCAAAGTATCATGTATCATTATTGTAAACCTACCTGCTAGATTGTATACATGTAGAAACTATTGGGATTTGAGGTACTGTATCTCTTTCTTCTATCGCATTGCAGGTCAGTAACCAGACCTGGGACTTTCCTAAAATTGTGTCTATTTGCCTCTTAAGCAGGTATGAAAAAATCACTAATTAAAGAAAGCTTTCAGAAATAGAAGTGTTCATAGTTTCCTTTTATCAATTAACAAAATGGAAAGTAAACGAACATAAGAGAAATCCAAATCAAATCACTATTTGATATGACCACTCATTGCCTTCAAAGCCACATTGATTCCTCAAATTCTAGGTACACTTGTAACACTTGCACACATTTCCTGAACTCGGCAGGTAGGTTGTTCCAAGCATCTTTGAGAACTAAGATCGTCTGTGGATGTAGACTACCTTCTTCTGTCTCTTCATGTAATCCCAGACAGACTCGATGATGTTGAGATCAGGGCTCTGTAGGGGCCAAACCATAACTTGCAGGACTCCTTGTTCTTCTTTACACTGAAGATAGTCCTTAATGACATTAGCTGCATGTTCGGGATCGCTGTTCTGCTGCAGAACAAATTTGTGGCCAGTCACACACCTCCCTGATGGTATGATGTGATGGATAAGTATCTGCCTGTATCTCAGCATTGTGGACACCATTGATCCTGACCAAATCTACAACTCCATTTGCAGAAATGCAGTTCCAAACCTACATAACTCTTCCACCATGCTTCACTGTTCCCCGCAGACACTCATTAATGTACCGCTCTCCAGCTCTTCGCAAACATGCTGCCTTTTGCTACAGCTACATATTTAAAATTTTGACTCATTAGTCCAGGGCACCTGCTGCTATTTTTCTGCACCCCAGTTTCTATGTTTTTGTGCATAGGGCATGGAAACAAGGCTAAGTAACTCAACTATGCATTAAAACATAGGAAATGGGGTGCAAAAAAATGGCAGCAGGTGCTTTGGACTGATGAGTCAAAATGTGAAATGTTTGGCTGTAACAAAAGGCAGTTTGTTTGCGAAGGGCTGACGAGCAGTATAATAATGAGTGTCTGGCAACAGTGATGCATGGTGGAGGTTCCTTGCATGTTTGGAGCTGCATCTCTGCAAATGGAGTTAAACATTTGGTCAGGGTTACATTGAAAGGAAAATAAAAACATAGTATAATATGCCATTAGTCCAGCCTGAAAACAGCCATTGTCGTAACAGTCTGGATTCAAGACAAATGCTTACACAGAGGGGTTGATTTACTGAAACTGGAGAGTGCAAAATCTGGTGCAGCTCTGCACAGAAACCAATCAGCTTTCAGGTTTATTGTCACAGCCTAACTGAACAAGCTGAATTTAGAAGCCGATTGGCTACCATGCACAGCTGCACCAGATTTTGCACTCTCCAGGTTTAGTAAATCGACCCCTATATATTGCGTAATTAATGGAAAAGTAGCTTGTGGGAAAGATCTTACATCTCAACGTATTTTGCTGAGTGCCACTTCTGAAGAAGGGTGTTCAGCAAGACAAATATGAGTATGATTACCCCTGCTGGGGATGCACAGGCTCATTATACATTTCTCCAGAAATACTCCATTAAACATCTGTCACAAGGGGTCCACCCTGCAGTAGTTATGGGTTTACACCTAAAAGCATGCATGATCGCAAGCTCTTGATGCATTGGCAGCTTCCCATACCATTTTAGTTACTGTGCTGGGAGCACGTCTTCAGCAAAGTAAATCATTTCCAATGGATGCAAATATGTGCCCACTTGGGGTTAAAGCCCACCCACCCAGAGGCTGCATTTATGTGTACAGCTGGTGGAAGGGAGTTAAAATACAACTTTTTGTTTCTTCACGATAATAGCATTTTGTACTGTTCTACGAAAGCCCTGCACCATAGAAACCATGACTTTCATAACATGCACTGATGATGGCTAACAAGCTTGAAACATATGCTTGCAGCGCAGATAACTGCTTCTATATTTAGCAGTATCTTGGCTGTATAGCAGAGGTTAAGAATCCACATGTGGCTGTAGTGAAACAATGATTTGTAATCCTCAATCTCTAGCCATATGAATAAGACATAATTCACTATTCTTGCGTTTAAAGAGAGAAAAGGGGGTCAGTATACTTCTGTCAAAAACAATAAAAAAATGTGTTCCATCTGACCCACTATGGTTTAATGTTAGGGCCCACTCCTTTTCATATGTACATTTTTAATGCATTGAAATACGTGGTTGATCTTACAGTGGTCCTAACATCTTCATTAGCTGCATCTTTTTACATATGCCTTTGCACTAACCGTAACATGCGCATAAAGGTTTCCATACACTGGCCTTCCAAACACTCTAGGCTTTTCTCAACGGTATGTTTTCGTACAGAATGGATTCTTGAGGATCTTATTTTCACTGTTAACAGGTAGGATTTGTGCTCAGACAGAGCTATTGATTCAGCATGGGGTGGCGATAAGCAAACAAACAAAGTATATCTATAGCCAAAACTTTTTTTCCCCCCTAACAGAGTGGTGAGGGTTTAGTACCCCTGTCAGATTTGTATTGTGTTCTATCTGCTAGGGAGATCAAGTTTTTCAATTTGATCAGGAGACCACTGTCACATGGAGTGAAAATTATGCAAAATTACAAAGTTTGTAGCGCTTCCCTCTTATTTCCTGTTGTGTCTACAGTACAAAAAGTAAAAGGAAACCCCCCACCAATGGGACACAAATGTAAAAAAAATCCAAGATTCAATAATTTCTCTACTCTATCAAAAATAAAAGGTTTTTACTTACAATATACGTATTCTATGCTAATATTTAGATCAGTGGGGCACGTGAAATGTGTAAGTAGAAAGGACTTTCTGCATTAATTGTTCTTCATCATCAACAGGACAATTCAAAGCTTAGTGAAAACTTGCTAACCTGCAGGGACCTGTCAGAGTTGTGACTTACGTTATCCACTTCTAGTCCTGGCCAATTCTGACATTCCTTTCCTACATGTAAAAACAATTGATTTTTTTTGCCAGAAAACTACTTAAAACTCCCAAAACATTATATATTTTTGAAGCTGAGGCCCTAGAGAATAAAATATTGGCTTTTGCAATTTTTTATGTCACACGGTATATGTGCAGCAGTTTTTCAAATGCAATTTTTTTTTTTAGAAATAAATACACTTTAATGAATTTTAATACACAAAAATACACAATATCCATTTTTTTGTAAAATATAAACAATGACATTGCATGAGTAAATAAATACCTAACATGTTCATGCTTTACTTACAAATCTCCGTAAACAATGCTTTAAAAGCCTGTACAGGTTACCAGTTTGGAGTTACATAGGAGGTCTGTGCTAGAAGTAATAATTTCACTCGGCAATACCATGCACGGAAAAAGGAAAAAAAACCTGCGCTTGTTTCAAACTAACATGTAAAGCGGCTTGCACAATACGCCGATACCGGATACTTATAAAATATTCTCAAAGAGTAAAACGCATATAGGAAAGTATGTGTATCATACAAATAAAATATTACACTCTAAAGTGTTTCACCTGCTAAAAAACAATAATAATAAATAATAATAATGAATAATACCTTACATGTGTGGTGCGACTGCTGTTTACTTTTACACGTGGAACCGACGCATGCGTTCGGCATCGCAAGCAAAGACAGTGGAACGAGGGCACTTTGTGTTTTCTTACTTTTTTTTTATTTTTACGCTCTTTAAAAATAATTGAAATCACTTTTATTGCTATCACAAGGACTGTAATCATCCTCTTGTGATAACAATAAGCAGTGACAGGTCCTCTTTACCGAGACATATGGGGGTTTATTTACTAAAGCTGGAGAGTGCAAAATCAGACTCACTTCTGCATAGAAACCAATCAGCTTCCAGGTTTCATTGCCAAAGCTTCATTGAACAAGCTGAGGTTAGAAGCTGATTGGTTTCTATGCAGAAGGGAGTCTGATTTTCGACTCTCCAGCTTTAGTAAATAAACCCCATGGGGTCACAGGATTGTTTTGATCAGATGCTTTCACAAGCTAAAACTAGCTTTTAAACAAAGAACAGAAAACGGAATGCCATTATACTGTATCCACTGTAGTATTTGCATATACTGCAATATGTGTCAACCAAAGACCCCTGTTTTTTCATTGAAAAGTTTGCTAGAAAGGGTATATAGCTCTTAGATTGTAAACTCTATCAAGCAGGACCCTCTGATTCCTCTAGCACCAAATTGTATTGTAACTGTACTGTCTGACTTCATATTGTAAAGCACTGCGCAAACTGTTGGTGCTATATAAATCCTGTATAATAATAATATAGCAGTGTGCAGAGGGCTCATCCAGAATTTCTAGTGTTAACATGCGGTCATCTGATTGATTATATACATGAATTAGCTATTGGGATTTGAGCACAGGTGTATCTTATTTCAGTAGAACAATTCATACATTTTTGCTGTGCACAGGATTAGAACCAGGGCTGAATGAGGATGTGCCCCAACATTATTTCCACAGAATAAAACCTAAATATCTGTAGATCAGCATACCAGGATGTTTTTGTTTTTTTTTGTCTGTTGCAATGAGGCAAAAAAAGAAAAATGCCCCTTTGACACTCCCAAGAAGCTCCAACCCATTTAATGCTAAGAATAGTATGGACTGAAGAAAACAAGTGAAAAATGTTGATAGAGTTGGCAATTTACAACACTGGTTAAACTGATTTAACATAATTATTTTCTTTAATATTATCAACAGAAACCTCTCTCTCTTGATCACCCTTTACTCCTACAAATATTGCTCTCTTTCTCTTTGTACATTTGCACTATTGCTGTTTATTTGCTAGATGTCTTAAAAGCCAAAATTAACTTTAAAATACTCTCCCAATGAAGACTAGAGGCATTCGTGGCAACACAATGAACAGGCATGTTCCACTGTTGTCACATCAAAAGTCCTGAGAAATGCTGTTGGTGAAATGCATACATTTAGACAGGATAAAGGTATAAAAGACAACAGATCAGAAATCCAGCGATACAAAAAAATAAAAAATAAATAACAAAGTTAAACTGTATGTTATTCAAAATATAACATAATTTATCATACCCTGAATTTAAAGTGGAACTGCACTCAATCAACATTTATTATTTTTAATCCTTATGCTACTAGCATTGGTAAATAGATACGAACATATATCATATTTACTTGTTCTAAACTATTTTTTTTATGTTTCTTCAGTTACTTCCTGGTTTCTTGCCTAGGCAAATTATGTCATGTAAGAGGAGGAGTTTTCTCAGCTAAGCAAGCCCTCCTGCTTGTAAGCCTGAACTAAGGGCAGATGGATTCCAGGAAGTCAATGCTACATGAATCAGAGAAAGAGAACCAGAAATGCTACGGGGGTGTTTTTCAATGTGATTTCTCAGCAAAGTAAAGCATGGAGACATGGATGGGTGGGTTTGGTTTGAATATTAAAAATTAAATAGAACTTTTGCACTGTGGTGCTCAGATGCAGTGTAGTTCCACTTTAAGGTGTACGTTTGCACCTTAGCAACCCCTTAGGCTAGTTTGAGATCAACCATTTACCTGCAGTTGTCAATATTTTTACTTTGTTGCTGGTTATTTGGCTAAACTTACTTGTATAAGTATGACACAAATATTTTTTTCTACAACAAAAATGTCGAGATTTGACGTATTTTTTTTTTAAATTCAGCCTTAGTTAAGAATTTACACTAGTAAACACTTTAATGAAAGCACAAAATATTTGACATTTTCAAAATGGCACACAAATAGATGGTTCTGCAGCCTGCTATTTCACAACATATAATAGTCTCTTAAACGCTTTGTTTATGCCTTTAAAAGGCAATATCCCATTTCTGATTTTAAACCTGGCAGAAAATAAAATTCAAATATCAGCTAGAAAACGCTTTTTTTTTTTTTTAGAAGCTATTATTTTCTAGGTGACTTTTTTGTTTATTTCTATTTTTCTATCCATCAATATTTAAACTTTTTTTTTCATTTTTATCCATTTGATCATTATTTTTTAGCCTTTAGTTTGTATATTACTTTGGAGTGTTCTGCACCAGAATCAGAATTGTAGTGTGATTTTAAACAGGACAAGTAATACAATAAAACATTTACTTTTTTTTTTAACTGTTATTGATCAATGTAGAAAAAAGGATTTTTTTTAAATTTGGTTAGTTTTTTGACTATATATTGCATCAAAAATAAAATACATTTTGGAAGACATCACCAAAAGCCTTATTTGTACTAAAAATATTAGGAAATGTTAGCTTAAATGATGAAAAAAATTATTCTTGAACAAACGGGCCCAAAGCAGAAAACTAAAAATTGCTCTAGGCCATAAGAGCTATAAGGTGTAAAAGCTGAGTTACACCCCGGTCACATCAGGTGCGACTTGGCATGTGATTTGCATGCCATGCGACTTGCAAATCGTATGCCAAGTTGCACCCTATTGTCTGCTATTAGAGTCAAATTGGTCCGGTTTTGACTTGGTCGGAGCCACACCGATTTCTAAAGTAGTGCATGCACTACTTTTGGTTCAATTTGCATAGACATCTGTGTCAGATATCTTGCAAATCGCACCTCAAATCTTCAAGTCACCCCTACTTTGAAATCGTGTGACTTCACTGTAAGTCGTACAATTTCAAAATCGGCTTTGATTTGACCGGGGTGTTAGTGAACGACCTTAAGCTGCTGCAAACTCACTATTCCTTTGAATACTAATGAGTTATTGCACAAAAATTCTGTGGATTTTCAGCCTAACACCCCAGTCACATCAAAGCTGATTTTGAAATTGTACGACTTACAGTGAAGTCGCACGATTTCAAAGTCGGGGGAACCTGCTGATTTCATTGCAATTTGCAAGACATCTGACACAGATGTACAGTCATGGCCGAAATTGTTGGCACCCTTGATATTTCTCCAGGAAATCATGTATTTCTCACGAAACGTATTGCATTAACACATGTTTTGCTATACACATGTTTATTCCCTTTGTGTGTATTGGGACAAAACAAAAAAAGGGAGGAAAGAAAGCAAATTCGACATAATGTCACACAAACCTCCAAAAATGGGCTGGACAAAAGTATTGGCACCCTTTCACAACTGCGGATAAATAAGAATGTTACAAGCATGTGATGCTCCTGTAAACTCACCTGGGGCAAGTAACAGGTGTGGGCAATATAGAAATCACACCTGAAAGCAGATAAAAAGGAGAGACGTTCACTTAACCTTTGCATTGTGTGTCTGTCTGTGCCACACTAAGCATGGACAACAGAAAGAGGAGACGAGAACTGTCTGAGGACCTGAGAACCAAAATTGTGGCAAAATATCAACAATCTCAAGGTTACAAGTCCATCTCCAGAGAACTAGATTTGCCTTTGTCCACAGTGCGCAACATTATCAAGAAGTTTGCAACCCATGGCACTGTAGCTAATCTCCCTGGTCGTGGACGGATGAGGAAAATTGATGAAAGATTGCAACGCAGAATAGTCCGGATGGTGGATAAGCAGCCCCAAACATGTTCCAAAGACATTCAAGCTGTCCTGCAGGCTCAGGGAGCATCAGTGTCAGCGCGAACTATCCGTCGACATTTAAATGAAATGAAACGCTATGGCAGGAGACCCAGGAGGACCCCACTGCTGACACAGAGACATAAAAAAGCAAGACTACAGTTTGCCAAAATGTACTTGAGTAAGCCAAAAGCCTTCTGGGAAAACGTCTTGTGGACAGATGAGACCAAGATAGAGCTTTTCGGTAAAGCACATCATTCTACTGTTTACCGAAAACGGAATGAGGCCTACAAAGAACAAAACACAGTACCTACGGTAAAATATGGTGGAGGTTCAATGATGTTTTGGGGTTGTTTTGCTGCCTCTGGCACTGGGTGCCTTGACTGTGTGCAAGGCATCATGAAATCTGAGGATTACCAAAGGATTTTGGGTCGCACTGTAGGGCCCAGTGTCAGAAAGCTGGGTTTGCGTCCAAGATCCTGGGTCTTCCAGCAGGACAATGACCCCAAACATACGTCAAAAAGCACTCAGAAATGGATGGCAAAGAAGCGCTGGAGAGTTCTGAAGTGGCCAGCAATGAGCCCAGATCTAAATCCCATTGAACACCTGTGGAGAGATCTTAAAATTGCTGTTGGGAAAAGGTGTCCTTCCAATAAGAGAGACCTGGAGCTGTTTGCAAAGGAAGAGTGGTCCAAAATTCCGGGTGAGAGGTGTCAGAAGCTTATTGATGGTTATAGGAAGCGACTGATTTCAGTTATGTTTTCCAAAGGGTGTGCAACCAAATATTAAGTTAAGGGTGCCAATACTTTTGTCCAGCCCATTTTTGGGGTTTTGTGTGACATTATGTCATATTTGCTTTTCTGCCTCTGTTTTATATTTGTTCCAATACATACAAAGGGAATAAACATGTGTATAGCAAAACATGTGTTAATGCAATACCTTTTTTGTGTGAAATACTTGATTTTCAGGAAAAATATCAAGGGTGCCAACAATTTCGGCCATGACTGTATATGCAAATTGCAACAAAAGTAGTACATGTACTACTTTAGAAATCGGTGCGGCTCCAAACAATAGGGTGCAACTTGGCATACGATTTGCAAGTCACCTTGCATGTAAATTGTATGCCAAGTCACACCCGATGCGATCGAGGGCTAAGTGACACAATCCCTCTCACAACCTTCCTCCCTACAGGACAAGGCTATAATATATACATATATACACACACACACACACACATATACAGTTGTGACCAAAATTATTCAACCCCCAATGCTGTAAAGGGGTTTAGGGACTATAGTGTACATTTGGAATTGTATTCAGAATCAAATCCTACAAGGACGTTGTAACTACCCAAATGCAACTAAAATGACATCAATTGTTTATGTAATACAGTAGTAAATGGTTCTTATGTGGTTTCTTCATTGCCACAATTATTCAACCCCTTAAAGACTACCACTCTGAAGAACAGAGGTTCATACAGGTGCTTTCCATCAGGTATTGAAAACACCTGTGGATGTCACCGAGCAGCAATCAAGCATAATAAGCACCAATTAGGCAGCTTTAAAATGACTGTGATACTCAGCTCCTTCTAGACATTTACTGGTGTGGTTACAAACATGGTGAAGGCAAGAGAATGGTCCAGGAAGACAAGAGAAGAGGTGATTTCTCTTCACAGGAAGGGCAATGGCTATAAGAAGATTGCAAAGATGTTAAACATACCAAGAGACACCTTAGGAAGCATCATTCGCAAATTCAAGGCAAAGGGCACTGTTGAAACGCTACCTGGTCGTGGCAGAAAGAAGATGCTGACTTCGACTGCTGTGCGCTACCTGAAGCGTAGAGTGGAGAGAAGTCCCCGTGTGACTGCTGAGGAACTGAGAAAAGATTTGTCAGATGTGGGTACAGAAGTTTCAGCCCAGACAATAAGACGCACACTGCGTAATGAAGGCCTCCGTGCCAGAACTCCCAGGCGTACCCCCTTGCTGTCTCCAAAGAATAAGAAGAGTCGACTGCAGTATGCCAAAAGCCATGTGGACAAACCACAAAAGTTGTGGGATAGTGTTCTGTGGACTGATGAAACAAAATTAGAACTGTTTGGGCCCATGGATCAACGCTATGTTTGGAGGAGGAAGAACAAGGCCTATGATGAAAAGAACACCTTGCCTACTGTGAAGCATGGTGGAGGGTCAATCATGCTTTGGGGCTGTTTTGCTTCTGCAGGTACAGGGAAGCTTCAGCGTGTGCAAGGTACCATGAATTCTCTTCAGTACCAGGAGATATTGGATGGAAACGTGATGCAGTCCGTCACACACCTGAGGCTTGGGAGACGTTGGACCTTTCAACAGGACAATGATCCCAAGCATACCTCCAAGTCCACTAGAGCATGGTTGCAGAGGAAAGGCTGGAACATTTTGGAGTGGCCATCGCAGTCACCAGACTTAAATCCGATTGAGAACCTCTGGTGGGACTTAAAGAAAGCAGTTGCAGTGCGCAAGCCTAAGAATGTGACTGAACTGGAGGCCTTTGCCCATGAAGAATGGGCGAAGATACCCGTAGATCGCTGCAAGACACTTGTGTCAAGCTATGCTTCACGTTTAAAAGCTGTTATAACTGTAAAAGGATGCTGTACTAAGTACTAAGATTGAATGTCACTTGGGGGTTGAATAAAACTGATAATGCTGTGAGCACAGAAAAGACATTTGTGGTTATTTCATTATAACTGTTATGTTATATTTGTCTGACCTACAAGTGCCTCTTTAATGTAAATGTAAGCAAGATGACTGAATGATCAAAAGCAATGTCAAACTGGCCAAAACACTCAATTTCAGTGGGGGTTGAATAATTTTGGTCACAACTGTATACATACAGTCATGGCCGAAATTGTTGGCACCCTTGATATTTTTCCTGAAAATCAAGTATTTCACACAAAAAAGGTATTGCATTAACACATGTTTTGCTATACACATGTTTATTCCCTTTGTATGTATTGGAACAAATATAAAACAGAGGCAGAAAAGCAAATATGACATAATGTCACACAAAACCCCAAAAATGGGCTGGACAAAAGTATTGGCACCCTTAACTTAATATTTGGTTGCACACCCTTTGGAAAACATAACTGAAATCAGTCGCTTCCTATAACCATCAATAAGCTTCTGACACCTCTCACCCGGAATTTTGGACCACTCTTCCTTTGCAAACAGCTCCAGGTCTCTCTTATTGGAAGGACACCTTTTCCCAACAGCAATTTTAAGATCTCTCCACAGGTGTTCAATGGGATTTAGATCTGGGCTCATTGCTGGCCACTTCAGAACTCTCCAGCGCTTCTTTGCCATCCATTTCTGAGTGCTTTTTGACGTATGTTTGGGGTCATTGTCCTGCTGGAAGACCCAGGATCTTGGACGCAAACCCAGCTTTCTGACACTGGGCCCTACAGTGCGACCCAAAATCCTTTGGTAATCCTCAGATTTCATGATGCCTTGCACACAGTCAAGGCACCCAGTGCCAGAGGCAGCAAAACAACCCCAAAACATCATTGAACCTCCACCATATTTTACCGTAGGTACTGTGTTTTGTTCTTTGTAGGCCTCATTCCGTTTTCGGTAAACAGTAGAATGATGTGCTTTACCGAAAAGCTCTATCTTGGTCTCATCTGTCCACAAGACGTTTTCCCAGAAGGCTTTTGGCTTACTCAAGTACATTTTGGCAAACTGTAGTCTTGCTTTTTTATGTCTCTGTGTCAGCAGTGGGGTCCTCCTGGGTCTCCTGCCATAGCGTTTCATTTCATTTAAATGTCGACGGATAGTTCGCGCTGACACTGATGCTCCCTGAGCCTGCAGGACAGCTTGAATGTCTTTGGAACATGTTTGGGGCTGCTTATCCACCATCCGGACTATTCTGCGTTGCAATCTTTCATCAATTTTCCTCATCCGTCCACGACCAGGGAGATTAGCTACAGTGCCATGGGTTGCAAACTTCTTGATAATGTTGCGCACTGTGGACAAAGGCAAATCTAGTTCTCTGGAGATGGACTTGTAACCTTGAGATTGTTGATATTTTGCCACAATTTTGGTTCTCAGGTCCTCAGACAGTTCTCGTCTCCTCTTTCTGTTGTCCATGCTTAGTGTGGCACAGACAGACACACAATGCAAAGGTTAAGTGAACGTCTCTCCTTTTTATCTGCTTTCAGGTGTGATTTCTATATTGCCCACACCTGTTACTTGCCCCAGGTGAGTTTACAGGAGCATCACATGCTTGTAACATTCTTATTTATCCGCAGTTGTGAAAGGGTGCCAATACTTTTGTCCAGCCCATTTTTGGAGGTTTGTGTGACATTATGTCGAATTTGCTTTCTTTCCTCCCTTTTTTTGTTTTGTCCCAATACACACAAAGGGAATAAACATGTGTATAGCAAAACATGTGTTAATGCAATACGTTTCGTGAGAAATACATGATTTCCTGGAGAAATATCAAGGGTGCCAACAATTTCGGCCATGACTGTATACACCTACACACATACATATGTATACATATGTATACGCACACACAGTGTGTGTATATATATATATATATATATATATATATATTTTTTTTTTTTATGTATACAGTGGCTTATTAAATTGTGTTAATACTGCACTTAGAAGGCACCTCTCTCTCTCTCTCTTCTTTTTTATACATTATCTATATAGAGTTGGCATACTCTGGGATGGCTGCCACCTAAGCGGTTATACAGTAATGGATATTTATTGACTGTTATGGACTTATGTGCAATTACAGGATATGAGCCTCTAGTGCGTTGAGATTGTTTGTTACATTGTATAAAATCAAGCACCTAGAAATGGAGACGGCTTCTAAAAATATTTGTGAGCCCTGGATCACACTGATGTGGTGCGGCACATCACTTGTGCTTCGCACAGGAACTGCATTCCTGCGCAAATCATATGCAATTTCTGTGCGGTGCATTTTGAACCATACATTTTGTATGGCTAAAATCAAACTGCATCTGCACCAAAATAGTGCAGGACCCTTTTTTTTGTCTGCACCATAATCGGATCCCATGGGTGTGAATAACCATGCGATCTGCTTCTGCACATCACACTGCATTTTGAGAACCAGTTTTGGGGTGTTGTTAACTTAAAATACACACCCGCAGCGGTTCGCATTAACGGGATGCAATTATGATGAGGTTTGAAAATTGCACAGAAACCGGTGCAAATTTTGCACTGCATCAGTGTGAGCCAAGGTTGAAAGAATGGGTCACTCTTTCAACTAGTGAATACCATGATAGGTTGCCACCTGTGCAATAAGTCTATCCATGAAATTTCCTTGCTACTAAATATTCTACGGTCAACTGTTAGTGGTATTATAACAAAGTAGAATCAACTGGGAACAGCAACTCAGACATGAAATGATAGGCCACGTAAAATGACAGAGCGGGGTCAGCGCATGCTGAAGCGCACAGTGCGCAGAAGTTGCCAACTGTCTGCAGAGTCCATAGCTATAGACCTCCAGATTTTAGCCTGCAGATTAGCACAACAGTACGTAGAGAACTTCATGGAATGGGCTTCAGCTGCATCCAAGCCTTACATAACCAGTACAATGCAAAGCGTCAGATGCAATGGTGTAACGCACACTGCCACTGGCCTCTAGAGCAGTGGAGACATTTTCTCTGGAGTGATGAATCACGCTTCTTTGTCTGGCAATCTGATGGACGTGTCTGGGTCTGGTGATTGGGTTTGGCGATTGTCAGAACGGTACTTGCCTGACTGCACTGTGCCAAGTGTAAAGTTTAGTGGAGGGGGGATTATGGTGTGGGGTTGTTTTTCAGGGGTTGGGCTTGGCCTCTAAGTTTCAGTGAAGGGAACTCTTAAGGCATCAGCATACCAAGACACTTTGGACAATTTCAAGTTCCTAACTTTGTGGGAACAGTTTGGGGATGGCCATTTTCCTGTGCCAACATGACTGCGCACCAGTGCACAAAGCAAGGTCCATAAAGACATGGATGAGTGGGTTTGGGTGGAGGAACTTGAGTCCTAACCTCAATCTGACAGAACACCTTTGGGATAAATTAGAGCAGATACTGAGAGCCAGGCCTTCTTGTCCGACATAAGTGCCTGAGCTCACAAATGCACTTATGGAAGAATGGTCAAACATTCCCATAGACACTCCTAAACCTTGTGGACAGCCTTCCCAGAAAAGTTGAAGATGTAGTAGCTGCAAAGGGTGCGCCAACCCAATATTGAAGCCTACGGAATAAGACTGCAATGCCATTAAAGTTCATGTGTGTGTGTAAAGGCAGATGTCCCAATACTTTTGGCAATATAGTGTATATGCACACTGTACGTATTAAAAAATATGTAAACGTATTATTAATATAACAGGTACATATATTTATTATTAATATTACAGGTACTTATATAGAGCCATCAATTTATGCAGTGCTTTACATGTATATTGTATATTCACATCAGTCCCTAATCCTCAAGGGGAAAACAATCCATGGTCCCCAACTTACATTCATACATACACATAATAGGGCCAATTTAGACAGGATCAAATTAACCTACCAGCATGTCTTTGGAGTGTGGGAGGAAACCGGAGTTCCCGGATATATTCTATATATATATATATATATATATATATATATATATATAATTTATCCCTTCAAGCCTAAAACAAATCAGGTTCATAGAATACAAAGCGTTCTGTGGCAAGTGACAGAATAACTTGTGCGTAAATAAGTTGCAGCACCAGAAATATAGTGCTAGCTGTACTTTTTGACATTGGAGAAACTATGATTTTTACAGTATACAGCAATGATTCAGACCAAAGATAAACAATTTCAACATTTAGGCCAATGTTGTAGAGGTGCAAAATGTCTCCTCAGCAAAAGCAGTCTCATGGCCAATTATAAGCTCCTCCACCCCAATCCTTTTACAAAATTCCCAACTGCCCATTTACTTGCCCCAAGTGTCCCATGACACCTCTGACACTGGTTTAATAACCAGATTCAACCCCTTATCGGATCAATTCAGACTCCTCCTCATTTGTCTATATTTGTAGCCACAAGCCCAGCCTGTAAACCTTTATGTCATTGCTCCTCCCAGGGGAATACACCAGCTTGAGATGCTTGCTCTCACAGTTGGCACCGGTATGCTTCAACTGGCAAGCAAACCCCCTGCTACAAGGATTTCACTGTAGGCCCTTCAGAGTCCTCTGGCTTTGTTGGCAGAGAGCAGCTGCCTTACCACAGAGCTGCTAAACTAAACTGCCTTGCATTTGAATGTCCCTTGCTCTGCATCAGCCTTGACCATAGGTTGAGATAAAAAAGAAAAATACCATTTTCCTTCATATAATGATTAGGCAACAATCAGATCAAAATACCTTATCAGGTTTATGCTCAGGCTCAGGTTTCTCTTCAACATACATGCTGAAAAATACCACAAACCCCTTTGTCCACTCCATAATCCCCTTACAGCCCTTTTCCAAACCGATCTCCAGCAGCTTGGCTTGTACCGCTTCTCTTGTGAGATTAAATATTTCTTACATACTTGCCCCCCCCCCTTTATCAACATAACTGTCTTTTTGGGTAAGTGAGCATGTGTAGATAATAATAACACTGCATAAATGTCCTTGGAACCCAACCACTTTTACTTTCCTTTCGTTAACCTCTGCATCACACTCCTTCTCTAACCCGTTGTTCCCTTTCTTTGTCTTGGATTTGAAAATGTTTTAAACTGCCCTATAAACTCTACTGTTGGGAGCATCATCATAAAAATTTGATATATCTGATTTAGATTTGGAAGTGACCTCGCCAAGTTATATCAATTTATTCTCATCCTCCTCCTTGCTGGCTGAACCACTCTCTCACAATTGCTATCCTTACATCTGCTCAGCCATTGCCTCTAGTCCTGTGTCTCTGCAAGAAAAATACAAAGAACCACAGTATTCACCTCCTGGCCAATTATTAAGCATGGTGCACTGTACCTGCTGGGCAAACTGGCTGTTTTTCCCCCCTTGCATTTGTTTTTATCAGATGATAAATTCCATATGGTGTTTATATTTTCCTAACTGGCTATGGTTCTTCCTTGTCACAAAGGAAACCCAGGCTGAATGTTTAGAGGCCCTTTGCCATTTCCACACGACCCAACTATTATCAGACTCTGCCTTATGTAAAAATCCCCTTTATAACTATTAGAGGGAACGGGCCAAGGTTCTCCCCCCTAGACTGCCATTGAAACTATTGCTCTTCCCTCATTTTGGCTACCTGAATCAAAAACATTCCACGCTGAAGCCAAACAAATGAAGGGTATCATGTCCGCTTGGCTCAGCACCCCTATGCCTGAAAAAGCTTTAATGCTGTATGCCCTTTTAGCTGCATCCCTTTCCATATGTGTGCTTTTGTCTGCATACATCAAACATGCTCCCCGCAGCAGAAAAGTGCCTAGTGTTTGATGAATCAAGGGGATCAACCGTTTTTGAATCTCAAACGCCACTGTGTGAATGGCAAATTCCACCAAAAAAAAAAGAAAACAAATGGTTTGGGACCCCTCTTGTTCACCCCCTGTGAACCAAGGATTTAACTAATGTTAGCAATGCAGGATTCAAACTCACAATCTGGCACTCAAAGAACCAGCTCCTGACACTCTGAGTCACAAGATTAGCTCATCTACCAGTGTATCCAGACACAATACATCCCGAGCTTCCTGTGTGCAGCAATCAATCAAAACAAAGCCTCCTTCATGCTAAATAAATTAATAAATTAAAGGATGTCCCTGCTGCCTCTGTCTATTGAAACCCTGGCCTCACCACCTTCTTCCCATAAGTGCGGGTCAGTCGTTCCAAGCAAGCACCAACCTTTTCCCATCCTCTGCTTTCTCTGCCTGGGGCCCATGCATCCTCTCATGCCTTTCTAAATGACACCTGCCTAGGCCCACTATTTTGTTGGCTCTACATAGCTTACCTGTGGAGCCTTGCATTCACAACCACCCAGGAAATATGGCTCCTGTCATCCACTTCACCCTGCGTCACGCCAATGCCTACTTACCGCTCATAACACCTGGAGCCCACTGTTGTCAATGACCATGTAGTTAATCACTGAAATATAAGGAAAGTGGGGCACTCAGCTTGTTTTCCAAGTATTTATTGTAGCTTCTGAAAAAGGCTATAAAACATTTGGTTTATGATCATTTATTGTTGATCTCCACACTTTGTCAAGGCATCTAAGAAAGTGTGGGATTTTTGCAGGTATCTGAGGTTTAAGCTTTTTTTTGTTCAATTATTTTTAGCCAATGGAAAGCTAGTTACTGGGGATAAAAAAAAGTGTGATGTGTACATTTTTGTGCATTTTCAAGGCAATCCCACTGAAGTCTATTGGGAACAAAAACACTTGAAGCTTATAGCTCAAAAGAAGCTCATACTTTTTCTGTTTCAATCATTTTTTATTGTTTTCAAACAGAACATGACAAGCACTAGTTTTGCCCACATAGGGGCTGATATAAACAATCTCATAATAGTACAGGCACATGTTGTCATTAACAGAATCAAAAACGTCAAGAGAGAAAATAAACTCGTGTACAAAAAGGACCAGTGATGGTGTAAGGATACAACAAGCACCAGTAAGGCTGGCCTACGTTTTCAAGCGAAACTACGCTGTGTACAAGCATAACTGAAAACCATAAGATTTTTAATTTTGAGTGTTTGGAACTTAAACTACCAGACCCTCAGGTGTGAATGGGGCCTTTGTTGCATACTTATATTCGTTAGGTATTTTGTGCTGAAATAAAAACACATCTAATGATTTCATGGACATTCCTGAGATTTGCAATAAAGCCTCAGCACACAGACTGATTCTGATGCTCTCACAACTTCTATATATATCTGTCCCACTTACTTAGGATGCAAATGACTTTCAGCATTTATTCTATATTTTGCAAGATAATCTACATAAAGACACAAGTACACACTGAAGCCCCATACACACAATGAGAATATTGGACAAATGATCGTCCTTTTTTTTTCATGCTAGTCTCATATCGAAAGTGAAGAGGTTACTAAAGTTACGAAAATTCTTGTATGACAGAAAGAAAATTCGGAAATGAAGTAATGTATTTGTACTGTATTTTTGAAACTTTAAACCTTAAAAATCGTACGATCTGGTATCATATGAGAAAAAATGTCATGATTGTCCTTTCAAATAATTTTGGATGAAAGCTGTGTGCTATTGATCAGATTATCGTACGATTGCTTTGAAAGTGTTGTTTTTACTACGATTTTCTGACCGTGTGTACTAAGCTTACGAAACTCTGGCAGTTGCTTTTATTTCATAACTTGGCTGACTGAAAAAAAATCAAAAAAAATCAGTATTTAACCAAAAACTACTATGGCTTTCATTGTTAGACAGAAGTTTATACATGTGTTTTTCCTTTTTCCGACATGTTTTACCACCACTGAGTGGTAAGTAGTTAGCTTCCTGTGGGTTGAAATATACGTTGCTCTATATGGGTCACCTCAGAATACTGGACAGGGATTAGGTCCATTAAATAAGTCATGCATGCTGAAATTTAAAAAATAAAAACTGTTGCCTATGAAATTTGAATAGTTATTTTCATAAATCCCTCCTTCCTAGATTGTAAATTCCAAGGAGCAGGGCCCGCGAACCCCTCTTGTATTGAATTGTATTGTTACTGTACTGTCTCGTGTACTGTCTCCCACCATAATGTAAAGCGCTGAGCAAACTGTCGGCGCTATATAAATCATGTATAATAATAATAATAAAGCCAGTCTTAGATGGTTCGAATCTTGGCCAGTTCAGAAGGATCAGGCGAGATTCAAACCATGGGCAGGCTGATTATACCTAAGTTGATTGTTGTACAACCAGCATGCCTGATTTTACATGTGATTATAGCTAGCAGAAAGAATTCACCTACCAGCACTTACTGTGTTGATGGGGGAATCAAGCGATTTTACTTTCTGAAACCACGGGTTGCAGGAAAAAAAAAAAATCACATCATGTATAACCTGCCTAAAGGTAAAACTTGTTTATGGTTTACAAAGAGTAGATAATAGCTAAAACCCTTGTTAGGGCTCATGAACACAGGGCATTTGGAAAACTCTTCTGAATGATGGAAACTGACTGCTGGAAAACGTAGGTTCAAAAATGTCAGTTTAGCTGCGTTTGCATACCGCGTTTATGCACGTTTGCGTTTAGAAGCGTTTTTAAAAGATAACCTCAGGAGACCCTCCCAAACGCCCAGAATGCACTGAAAAATAGTAAATTCACTAAAAAAGGCTACTAAAATACTGGATTAGTTATTTTATCAAGTCATGCGGTATTTTAGTAGTGAAAAGCATGCGTCATGTTTCAGCTGTCAGCGGGATTCCCACTGACAGCTGAATGAAAAAAAAAGAATTGCCGGCAATTAAAAAATAATTTTAAAAACCGTTGTGGGGTCCCCCCTCTCACCCATACCAAGCCCTTTGGATTTTGAGGGGAAGCCCCACGCCAAAATTAAAAACAAATTGGTGTGGGGTTCCCCCCCAAAATCCATACCAGACCCTTATCCGAGCATGCAGCTTGGCAAGTCAGGTCAGCCCCTGAACCATTCCAGGCCACATGCCCTCAAAATGGGGGGGTGCTTTGGGGTAGGGGGAGCTCCCCCCCCAAAGCACCTTGTCCCCATGTTGATGAGGACAAGGGCCTCTTCCCCACAACCCTGGGCTGTGGTTGTGGGGGTCTGCGGGCGGGGTCTGGAAGGGCTTGGAATGGATGGAAGGGGGGACCCCACACCTTTTTTAAAATTATTTTTTAAATTGCCGGCAATTCTTTCTTTTACATTCAGCTGTCAATGGGAACCCCGCTGACAGCTGAAACATGATGCATGCTTTTCACTACTAAATTTCCGCATGACTTGGTAATATCATTATTTTAGTAGCTTTTTTAGTGGATTTTAACATTTTTTTTTTAAATGCTATGCGGTATCCTACCACATACACGGGTGCAGTAGGGTAGCACTTAGTGAATTGTGCCCTGGATATGGACCAGTCAAAAAACGCAAACACTTATAAACGTGGTTAACCGCGTTTACAAGCATTTGGCGTTTGAAACCCTGGTAAAATCTACTCCTCAATTTTGCTGTGTTAAAAAAAAACGACTGTAAACTCAACTGCCTGTAAACGACTATGTGTACAAGGAAACATAGGAAAACATTAGGGAGAGTACAGGGGCTGCTGAAAAAAATGCAGAAAAGCTCCTGAATGTTAGTTTATCAGCTGCAGTGTATATGAACCCCTATATGGGGTTTTCATGAGCTGTAAGCCATAATCATCACAATTATGACAAATCACGGCTTGAACTATCTTGCTTTGCATGTAATGAGTCTATCTCATATATTAGTTTCACCTTTTAAGTTGCATTACTGAAATAAATGAATTTTTGCACGATATTCTAATTTTTTCGAGTTTCACCTGTATTTAATACTTCGTACAAAATCCTTTGTTGGTAATGACAGCTTTAAGATGTCTCCTGTATGGAGAAACTAGTCGCATGCATTGCTCAGGTGTGATTTTGACCCATTCTTCCACACAGTCTTCAAATCTTGAAGGTTACACGAGTCTCTTCTATGAACTCTGATCTTTAGTTCTTTCCACAGTCAGGTGATTGGATGAGCCATTCTAGCAGCTTTATTTTCCTTTCTTTGAAACCAGTTGAGAGTTTCCTTGGCTTTGTGTTTGAGATCATTGTCTTGCTGAAATGTCCACCCTCGTTTCATCTTCATCATCCTGGTAGATGGCAGCACATTTTTATCAATATCTTAATACATTTTTCCATTTATCCTTCCTTCAATGACATGACGTTTGCCAGTACCGTATGCTGAAAAACAGCCCCACACCATTAAGTTCCCACCTCCAAACTTCACTGTTGGTATGGTGTTTTGGGGTGATGTGCAGTGCCATTTGACCTCCAAACACAGTGCGTATTATGGCATCCAAAGAGTTAACTTTTGGTCTCATTGGACCAGACTATACTCTCTCAGTATTTCACAGGCTTGTCTAAATGTTGTGCATCAATCTTTAAAAGAGCTTCTACGTGCTTTTTCTTCAGCGATGAAGTCTTGCGTGGTGAGCATGCATACAGGCCATGACGGTTGGGTGCATTACTTATTGTTTTCTTTGAAACAATTGCACCTGCTAATTCCATGTCTTTCTGTAGCTCTCCACAAGTGGTCCTTGGCTCCTGGACAACTCTTATGATAATTCTTTTTACTCTACCAGAAATCTGTCGAGGAGCACCTAGTCGTGGCTGGTTTATGGCGAAATTATGTTCTTTCCACTTCTGGATTATGGCCCCAACAGTGCTCACTGGCACATTCAGAAGTTTAGAAATCCTTCTGTAACCAATGCCATCAGTATGAAAAAATGATGATAAAAAATTGTGCACTGCCCAATGATTCAAACAATAGTAAAATATTAGAACAGAACAAAAAATTGGAGCTGCTGCAAACACAGATAGTGTGCACTCATCACGTAAACAATAAATACAAAAGCAGTGTGTAGTGTTGCGCTGCTCAAAAACATCCACTCTAGTGAACACTAAAGCACAGCATAAACATAAATAAGTGCAAAAAACATTATAAAATCACTTGACAGTAAGGGTAGAAATAGTAGTCCCAAGAAAGTCTCTTCAAAAAGATTAGTGGGAAGTGTATTCCTACTGGTGAGTAAGCCCACTATCCCAGTGCTGTCTTTTAAATTGTGTGCATCACCGTGGTAACCGTGATTTATAGATGGACCCTCACCTTCATATATTGACCCATATGTAAAGACAGCTCAGATGAGCATCTCCACGCCTAAAGGGGGTAAGGTATATCCTCTCCTCTGGAAATAATCTGCCTCTCTTTATGGCCACTGTATCCTATCCCTTTAACAGCATGGCTGGCTCTGTTGGTAAAGCTCACAACCATATAAAACAGCCATAGTGAAGCACGTCTTTTAAAATCCACAAGCAGTTTATTAAAAATGCACTCACGTTTGACAATAGTAAAACTTGCAGTAAAACAAAAGCCTTACTGTTGAGTGATTTTGCACTTATTTTTGCACTTCTTTATGTTTATGTTATGCTTTAGTGTTCACTAGAGTGGATGTTGAGTAGCGCAACACTATACACTGGTTTGGAATGCCATCAGTATGTTTTCCAATAATAAGGTTGCAAAGGTCTAGAGAGAGCTCTTTGTTTTTACCCATCATGAGATGTTTCTTGTGTGACACCTTGGTAATGAGGCATCTTTTTATAGGCCATCAGTTAGGATGATATTAATTTGCACTGACAGAGGGCAGGGTTGCTTTCTAATTACTGATAGATTTCAGCTGGTGTCTTGGCTTTCCATGCCTTTTTGCACCGCCCTTTCTTTATGTGTTACTTTTTCCTGTGTCATTCCTTTTTATTACACATAAGTTGTTTTTTGTATATATGGATTGCATGGGTTGTAACTGACGTGGAGAAAAATGCATGCCCATAGCACCTTTAGAAATATATTTACTTAGAAAAATGGTGACATGTTCAATACTTATTGTACCCACCATATATACCTATAATATATGTATATTCAAAATAAATGATAAAGCACTGCCATTCACTTGGCTCATAGTTTATTCTGTGTTTCATCACGTCATACATGGAACAAATCAGAAAGACCGTTTAGGGAGTCCCTACCGTTTCTCAAGTTCACAAGCATGAATGGCAGTGCCTCATTCTTTATTTGGAAAGATATACAGTGAAGGAAATAACTATTTGATCCCCTGCTGATTTTGAATGTTTGCCAACTCACAAAGAAATGATCAGTCTAAAAATCGAAGGATAGGTGTATTGTAACACAGAGACAGAATAGCAACAAAAAATTCAAAAGAAAAGCATTTCTAACAAATGATGCACTGATTTGCATGTTCATGAGGGAAATAAGTATTTGATCCCCTTCACAAAACATGACTTAGTACTTGGTGGCAAATACCTTGTTGGCAATCACAGAGGTCAGATGTTTCCTGTAGTTGGCCACCAGGTTTGCACACATCTCAGCAGGGATTTTGGCCCACTCTTCTTGGCAAATCCTCTCCAAGTCATTAAGGTTTGGTGGCTGACGTTTGGCAACTCGAACTTTCAGCTCCCTCCACAGATTTTCAATCGGATTAAGGTCTGGTCTCTCCAGACCTTAATGTGCTTATTCTTGAGCCACTCCTTTGTTGCCTTGGCCATGTGTTTTGGGACATTGTCCTGCTGAAACACCCATCCACGACCCATTTTCATTGCCTTGGCTGAGGGAAGGTTCTTACCCAAGATTTGACGGTACATTGCCCCGTCCATCATCCCTTTGATGCGGTGCAGGTGTCCTGTCCCCTTAGCAGGAAAACACCCCAAAGCAGAATGTTTCCACTACCATGTTTGCCAGTTGGGATGGTGTTCTTGGGGTCATAGGCAGCATTCCTCCTCCTCCAAACACGGCGAGTTGAGTTGATGCCAAAGAGTTCGATTTTGGTCTCATCTGACCACAACACTTTCAACCAGTCCTCTGCTTCATTCAGATGTTCAGTGGCAAACCTCATATGGGCCTGGACATGTGCTTTCTTGAGCAGAGGGACCTTGTGGGCACTGCAGGATTTCAATCCTTGTCAGCGTAGTGTGTTACCAATTGTTTTCTTGGCAACTGTGGTCCCAGCTGTCTGGAGATCATTGACAAGATCCTCACGTGTAGTTCAGGGATGATTCCTCACTGTTCTCATGATCATTGACACTCCACGAGGTGAGATTTTGCATGGTGCACCAGACCTAGGGAGACTGACAGTTGTTTTGTGTTTCTTCCATTTGCGAATGATTGCACCAACTGTTGTCACCTTCTCACCAACCTGCTTGGCGATAGTTTGGTAGCCCAGTCCAGCCTTGTGTAGCTCTACAACTTGTCCCTGACATCTTGGACAGCTCTTTGGTCTTTGTCATGGTGGAGAGTTTGGAATCTGATTGTTTGATTGCTCCTGTGGACAGGTGTCTTTTATACAGGCAACAAAATGAGATTCAGTGTTCCAAAATACCTACCATTCGATTTTTAGACTGATCATTTCTTTGTGAGTGGGCAAACATTCAAAAATCAGCACGGGATCAAATATTTATTTCCTTCACTATACATACTGTAGCTATGTAAAGAAGCCCACTGTATGAATAAGCACTGAGCAGAAAAAAAGATGTGCAGCTTACTACTTTTTGAGATATATACTGTATACCCACTCTCTCAAAAATATAAAATGCATGATATCAAACAAAAAAAAACCACAAAACAAAAAAACAGATATGCCACATTTTACAACGCAGCACACCACAATGCACTATAGTGTGCTACCGAGACCTGTGGTGCACTGCAACACATCTGCATCAGAGCTGCATTGGGGTCCCATTCAAAATGACATAACACATGTAATGTGTATTACTGATTGTGGTAATGGGCATTAGCCTCCTTGTTACTATAATGCATCTCAACAGTATAAATGGACCTTAAAGGCTTGTTCACACTGGCTGAATATTGACCTGTTCAACAGAAACTGGACAACATGCAGCCAGTGTGTACATTGTAAAAAGTGTGGGTAATTGCGAGCGCATATAAAGGATAAGAGGCCAGCATAAAAGGTAGACCTCTACACCTCTAAAATATAAAATATAATAAATATATGCAGCGCTATAGTATAATTCACAATAAAATATGATGAACAGTCTTAAAAGAAGACTGAGCGCTACTATGGTGCGTATATGGTGATGACGTGATAAAATGTCTTATAATGACATATCAACACACAGGGGAAATAGCAATATATAATGTGACAGTAGTGAATTGTTCATTCAAAACGCAAAGCAGGTCCAGAAGAAATGGTGATCGGTGCTCCGTGCTGGTGAACTTTAATGACAAGGACCAGTAAAATTATGCACTTACCAGAAGCGCATAAAGTATGCCCATGTATATGATATATCTGTTAAGGGGTCATCTGGGTCTGGGCAGGGGCTGCGTGGTCGTCAAGCACAACGTGGGCACACAGGATGGTACTGCTCACTCACAGGTCACACTCTGCTCACTTAACCTCCAGAAACAGCTCCAAGTAATCAGCCAATCAGAAGCTCCAGATATGGGGAGATCTCCACCTTAGGGGGGTCAGGCTGCTAAAATGTGACTTTATAGTGTGTACATTGTGCTTTATTACTTAACTTATTTTATTGCATGTTTTTAGGTCACACTCAAAGGTTAGGTTCACATTGCTGCAATTGGATTTTTAGTACAATTTTTTAATGCAACTTGGATGTGGTTTGCTCATTCCATGGAGCCATATGCAAAAAACACAAGGTCAATGGCAAGTTATATGTGGCACCTGGACTACTTGGGTGCAGGAACTATGCTGCCGTAATGCTGAACAGGCCTAGCCAGTCACATGCAAGAGCCCTTAATTAAATGCATTTCCTAATTTCACAAATCTTTGCCAGACAGTCCTAAAAGGGGCATGGCTTAGCAACAAAGTGTCAAGTGTTGTAAAAAATATGAGGGCATTGTGTTGTAAAATGACTCGACCTGACATGGAGTACTCTGTATCATAAAGCTAACAATGCATTATCTTAGAGGCAGGTGAGCCCTGAGATAAAGGACAGCCCGCTGTTTGATATGTGGAGGGTGCTGAGTCTACACCTGGCAGGATGTACGGGATACTGCTTTAGTGTAAACATGATTTATGAAACGAACATTTATTTGTAATGTTATCCACAAAATGTAAACACCCACAGAGAGACATTTAAAGCAAGTATGATTATAGACATAAAATCCTACAGTACAGAATCCTCAAGGTAAAGGGCAATACCAGTCAAACAGGTATATTCACAGCTGAAATACATATACAGAGTTCATTTGCCAAAATATTAAGGTTTAGCACATCCCCCCTTCTCCAAAGTGCTACAGTATACGGCTGCATGGAGCTTGCATTTTAGTAGACTAGACTGTGTCCTACTGGTGAAACACATCACGTTCTGCCATGTAATCCCAACTGTCTTTTCTCCTGCTCATTAGCAGGCACTTTCTATGCAAGTGTGGAAACTCAATATGTGGATGATATAATGATACAACCATACTATCCAACATATCAACAATTTTTATAATGTGAAGAGCAGCTATGCAAAAAATTATATATCCACATACAGAACCAGCACTTACACCCCAGTCGCAAATCGTATGCCAATTCACACCCTATTGTCTGTAATTACAGTGGTCAAATTGCACTGATTTCTAAAGTAGTAAATGTACTACTTTTCTTTCCATTTGCATAGACGTCTGTGTCAGATGTCTTTCAATTCGCACCTGAAATCAACATGTCCCCCGACTTTGAAATTGTGCGACTTCACTGTAAGTTGCACAATTTCAAAGTCGGGCTTGATGTGACCGGGGTGTTAGGCCCCTTTCACGCAAGCTGGATCCATTTTGCTCAACAGGGGATCCATCTACTGATCCCCAGCAGAGCTGAGTGTAGCTGCCGGATGATAGGTCTGTGTCCACTCTGCTTATGCAGAGTGAACCTGGACTGAGCCCGCTCTCCTCTATGGGCAGTTGGATGTAAACGAACATGTCTGGTTACACGCGACTGCCCTCTGATCCCTTCTGTTTGTTTTTGCCGAGCTGGATCTGAGGTAGACTGCCACCATTTCTACTTCCAACCTTCGAATGACCTGTAGCCCCACAATCGGGATATGGTACTGTCCCTTAAGGGTAGACTTACAAGCCTCCCATGTAATAGAAGGTGCAGTGGTAACCGCATTAGAGGCCCATGACCGTTCCAATGCCTTCCCCATAGGGGGTTCAACCTCCGGGTCAGTAATCCAATAGCAGGATAGTCTCCAAATCTTTTCCCCAGGGGCATCAGAAATACTCAAGCGGAGGAGAAGTGGGGCGTGGCCAGATATTCCCCTAGGAAGGACTGAAATCTCCCGGACCCTCGCTAAGAGTGGAGGTGTAACATAGCAATCAATTCTAGACATTGTCCTATGTGATGCCGAGTGGCAGGTCTCAGGATTTTTCCAGTGCCACATGTCTGTGAACTGGTAAAGCCCCGCCCACCTGGCCAGATCTGACTCCCCACTGGCTGCAGGATAAAGTTTGTCAACACTTGGGTCAGGAGTGAGGTTAAAATCGTCAGCAAGGAGAATATGGGATGTGGGATATGAGGCCAAAAGTGGGGCCAAAGCAGTCAACGAGCGCACGAAAACAGGAGGCGGAAGATAAAGGCCAACAATTACCATTTGAAAGCAGTTAATCATTGCATGTATCAAAACGTACTTGCCCTCAGGATCAGCCTAAGATGGAAGAAAATGAAAGGCAGTGATTTATGAATAAGGACACTAACTCCTCGGGTATATGAAGAATATGTAGCATTATAATAGTGTCCGACCCAAGCTCTCTTTAAGCCTAGTACTCTACGGCCCAGCAGATGGGTTTTTTGCTAAATACAAATGTGTGGGTTATAGGATTTGAGAAATTGGAAGACCAAGGAGCACTTCACAGGAGAGTTGAGGCCCCGCACATTCCAGGAGATACAGTTCAGATCAGGGGGCGCCATGATATAGGTGTTCGAAAACCGATTTACTACCACTCAGGCCGAATTCCGATAAGAAAACACAGAAATGTAAGATATGCAGCAGGAAAACCTGTATATCAGCTTGATACATACATAAACAGGACCACTTAAGATAGCATATGTACCTTGCAACATAAAAAAAACCCAAAACTATAAACTTCCAAAAAACTTAACGCCAGATCACGATAATTGAGCAACTTAAAAAAGAAGGTGCGGGGCGGTGAGCCAGGTGGGCCCCAGGCTGCTGGCATCCGGTGGGCCCTCTCGACCACAAAAAAGCTAGAAGGTAGCTTGAGGCAACAAGGAGTGGAGAAGGTTCTCAGTAGATCGAGGAGGATCCTCACCCTCTGCCCCTTCAAGAAGACCCACCACGTGGAGGTTATTGCTCTTACTGAATTTTTCCACATCCTCTGCTCTGGTCTCGAGGTATTTGACCTTGACCCGCATTGTATGCATCTCAGCCGAGTGGCTGCGGATGGTGTCTTTGCGTCACTGACCCTTTGCTCGACTGCAATCACTCGGCCCTGGAATGCATTAAGATCTCTCTGGAGCAGCCCTATGTTAGTCTGAAGATGACAATTGGTAATAGCCGTCATGAGAGAATTAAAGTACGTGGGTGTGGCAGGTGGGTTGGGCTCTTCTGAGGAGGGTGCAGCCATGGTTGTTACCCCTTTAGCCCCTGCGGACCGATTGGTTTTTAGCAGTTTGTGTAGTTTCTGAACTTCTGCCAGCGGCCGAAGGCTTGCCTCTAGTCATCCCCAGGCCTCACCGCACTGACAGAAGAGTGTGGTTACTATAATAGGCTCTCAATAAGGGAATTCGGCCCACATGGCATTCACAGGTGACTGAATAAGTATGAAACTGAGCTTATGTAGGAGACAAACGACTCTTCCTGTGGTACTCACGAGTGGCTATCACTCCAAGGGGGGAGGGGAGGTATGGGCCGTGGACACAACTGATGCTCCTCACGGAGGCCGGAGTCCCACACCTCATAGGAGATGGATAGCACCGAGGCTCCGATGCAGGACCAGGCAGTTCCCAGCTTGTTGACCCACTTGTTGGGGGCTGAGGGTGTGCAGGCTTCAGCAGGAGCTCAGCCCCGGCTGAGAAGCAAATAGGATGTAGGGGCGGGCAGTATTCAGGCCACAGTAGATCGCAGAGTACCAGAGTTTCGAGGAGAGTGTAAATAGCCCGGACCCCCCCAAGGCAGCAGCAATTTCCAGGAGGTCCCTGGGCGTGGTGGGAGCCGTGCCACCCCAGGGATGGGCACACAAGCTCCACTGGCACGTAGGCCTAAGCAGGCTGCAGGCTTCCGGAGCTTAGAAGGGGGTCAGGCGACTGCTAAGAACTTCCCCTAGGCAGCGGACTTACCGTGCAGTGCCTCAGGAGTTAGTGCTGCGGCACCCCGAGTGGGCCTAGTCCCGGTCCGCACGGAGGCCACCATAGACCCCAATAGGCCGCAGATGTCCGGTACTTCGGAAGGGGGTCAGACTGACACAACTCCCCTTCTCAGGCAGCAGGCAGAGTTGGCAGGGCCCCCAGTACAGGTAACAAGAGTGCTGCCCCCAGGATTATTATTATTTCAGGTACTTATATAGCGCCGTCCATTTATGCAGCACTTTACATATATATTGTACATTTACATCAGTCCCTAACCCTCAAGGGGCGTACAGTCTAAGGTCCCTAACTCACATTCATACATACACATACTAGGGACAATTTAGACACAGGATGGCAACGGATGAGGTTCTGAGGCGGCAGAGCTCTCAAATATGCGGCCACTCTGGTCAGCATCTTGGACACAACCCCAACTGTGTCATAGTTTTTAAATTGTTTTTCCTGTGTGCTTGAGAATTCTAAGTGCTCACACTCACCTTTTTGTGTTCAGCAAATCCTGTTGTAATCTACATAATATAAAATACAAAATAATGGCCACAGCAGGTATGAAGACGCAGAAAACGGAGGGGAGGAAATCCCTCTGAGATACAAAAACTGCCAAGAGGTTCAACATCTACCAAAAACTAAACAAATACATCCATAAATAAAATAAGTCAGAATTTGGGAAAAACTGACTCTGTGTTGAATATCTGCCTAATGTTTTATTGGGTCTTGATAAGAGGTATCCTAAAGGCTTCATTCACTTAGGTGCTAGGGCCTAAAAACTGTGAATGGGCCATGTGTTTATGTGCCTTAACCTGCCAGGTGCTGCATACATGCAGCCAATTTACGTATATATATGGGGACGTAGCAGCTACATGTACATAGCCACTCGTTCTAACTTGACAAGCATGGAGGCAATGGGACCCTGAATGCACAATATCTGGTTTAAACCTGCTCCCCTGTCAAATTAGGACAATTGTTTCCTATATGTCCCATTCACACTGCAACAAAGCCTAGTACAAACAAGCTGTGTTTTATTGCAGTGTACCGGGCTGCATCGCACCGTGCTGCTTGACATTGCAGTGAATGAAGTATAGCACACCACACTTTATCCTAGCACAACCAACAGTGCATAGCAGCCGATCCTACTGCTCTGCAATTTAATAGCATTGCGGTGTGAATTCGCCCTTACACGGGCTGCCTGAACGCAGCACCTGGTGGCTCAAGCTGCATATACACATGGCCTACTAACAGTCTATGGGCCTCAGCACCTGTGTGAATGAGGCCTAAAATTCCTCTCTACCAGAGAAGCAGCAGCCACTGTAAAGTAAACTTCCAGTGGCAATTAGGGTAACTGATTGGCCATTTATTTAAACACTTTCATGAAAACTAGCCAAGCCTTCCAGACGTGATGTATAGCAATCAAAGCAGGCCTTCAAGTCCATGTAAAATTGAGCTATAAATCACAGGAACTGAGAGAAAAGAATATCATTAACCTTATGATCTCTTATCACCTCTACTCCAAAAGCAACTGCACTGGAACATGTAATTCCCATTATTAATCGTGCTTAACCTTAACTACGGGAACACGATCAGGAGGTCTGGAGGCTGGAGAGCCAAGCTGGAGACAAACACAGTACTAATAATCAAGTGTGCAGGCCTGAGCCACATCTCAAGAAGGCAACAAACCTCTCCAGACTCCAAAGGAAGTGATTTATCTGCAGGCTTCATGTGTATGAACTGCTCACTGCGAACACTTCCCTTGGTGAAGATAGGGAACTCTCCTGATGTTTCCCTTTGTAGCTAATATGGCTGCTCCTCCCTGACATGTTTTCTTGTGATAATACAAGTCAAGCCTGTCATTCTTTAGCCTCATCAACGTACTGCATTTCTATTAGGCAATGTGATAATCCTGAAATGACTTCTTCTTTTCCTATTTTCTTACCAAAAAGATCATCTTATGGCAAGTAATGTAGACAGACTTACAGATATTGTTTTAATGATATAGTTTTACCATATCAGTTCTGTATTAGGTAGCTTAAAAAAATATTTTCTGATCACCTGGGCTAGGTAAATGTTTTTGGCGTTTTTCTATGGATGTTTGTATATTTTTGGGTGTTTTCAGGCTTGAGTGTTTGCTATAGTCAATGGAAAGCTAGTTACTAGAAGAAGCATGATAGTGTATAAAAACATAGGTTACATAGTTGTCAACTGTCCTGGTCTGTCCAGGTTCCGTCCCAGAAATCAAGGCCGGTCACAGTGCTGCCTAGAAGGTCATCAACACAGGACCTCTCCCCCCCAGTGGTGACAATTCGAGCGGCTATGAGGACTCAGTCAGGCTGCAGAGAGCGCAGAATAGAGCAGTACCTCTAAGTGACAGTGTGGTGGCCCTTATCTGCAGGATGTTAACCTAGCTGCCAAGAATGTAAAGCCTTCAACATCTGCTAGGAATAAAAAGGGCTAATGATTAACCCTTTTATTGCTGGCAGATCCATGCTGGCTGTACATTCTTGGCAACTTTGCAATAGGCTATGAAGATCCCTGTGATGGCTAGACACATGATTAATAATCATGTATCTAGCCAGCACAGGGATCCTACTAGCCTACTGCATAGTTGCCAGGAATGTACAACCAGCAAGGATGATCTGCTAGCAAATCAAAGGTTAATCATGTTTCTACCCACAACAGGGGTTAATGATTAAAGAGTTAATGAGTAAGGGTTAATGTCTCTAGCAAACAGGGATCTTACTAACCTAAGATCACCAGTGGCTAGAGACATGATTACCCCTTTTATTGCTCGCAGATCCTTGCTGGGTGTACATAATTAACCCTTTCATTGCTAGCAGATCCCTGATGGAAGCACATAATTAATCTTTTTGTATAACCACGTCCACATTAAAATAAATGCCCTACCCCTCTGCCTACAATGGCTTTCTGCACACAGAAAAAAGGTGCCCCTAAAAACTATTTTGAAATGCTGGCAACTATGATGTTACACGTGTTTTCGGGTGCCTCTATTGAAGTCTATGGGGAACAAAAATGCCCCAAAGAAGACCTCATCCTTTTTTCCAGCTTTGTATAATGAACTTCAAGCAATGCAATGCTCAGGTGTGAAAGGACACCATAGGATACAATGAGTTTTGAGCACTGAAGGACTTCTAGAAAATCGCTCAGGTCTATACCAGGGCTAATATTTGGTAACCAAAAAGGTTTGGGGTCATTTTTATTGCAACACAGATGATTTCAGGCACTGCAGGGTGATAATTATATCTGTGGGCTTCATGGATCCGACCACTGTAACAATGGACAGGGGTCCAGATGCTGCTTACATGGTGGCTCTGGAAGGAAGGTGTCACTACCTTGCAAAGTGTCTTCCTACTGCACTATTGCCAGTGTGGCTCTAGCTGGTGCAAAACACCTCCCCTTTGTATGTTTTCTGTGAATGCTTCAGAACAAAAAGAATATACTCCATCCCCAGCATCTGTCTCCACTACAGATGGTGCACCATTCATGCATTGTCCTATCCCACACTGTGAACCAAAGCAGGACAAGAGAAGTGAAGGGTGGGTAAAAGGGTGAGGGAGCAAGTGTAGATTCTAATTATTTAAAGTTTAGCAACACTGACTCACTGCTGTATACGTTACATGAGCAAGATGTTCAGCTGATGATAAATATTGGCATTCACAGGCATTTTGAACAATGTGTCATTCATTTCCTCACACATCATAACAAACTGGAGCATACCCAAATACTAAGTTGGGCCTGCTCTCATGTATTCACACTTCTACAGGAACTGAATAGTGCTGTATAGATTTAATACAATTATTTCAATTCCTGTCAAAACCCCCATTCACCACTTCAGCTCTCAAATCTCTATACCGTATAAGAGCCAAATCCATTGATTAATTAGGCAAAAACTGGCATTTATTGGCAACAGTTACAGTATTTATTACAGAACTAGAACTAAAAATATTGAGAAACCACATTTATAAAAATCTACTTTTTCAGTGCTGTAAATCGTGGCTCTAGCAGCATGTGACCTGCAATGTCTTCTATCTACATTAGTTCAGCTGTGGTTTCAGGCTCGGTGAGGCCTGCATCCTCTGATGTCAACGTCGTGGATGTCGGATTAAACAGATATTCCAACCTGACCTATTCTCCATTCAAGAATGGATCTCCTGTCCTAACTGCTGCAGGGTGCTATGGGGAGCAGTGAAGGGTTAGAAAAAAATGCTGCTGTCCTGATATTTCTTTACAATGGGAAAGGAAGAGTCAGGAGCACACATTGCTGTATACTGCATTTTCCCAAATTGTTTCACAAACGTCATGACGGGGAAAGCATGAATTAGAGAGATGTATGTATATATCCTTAAAGCAACAAAAAAAACAAAATCAGGAAGAGGAGGGGTTTTACAAATTTTCCTCCCAACTACCCTCCAACAGGCTGCCAATTGTCCAGAAATGTAACAGTTCGTATGTCCATGCAAAAATGCTGGCTTAACAAGATTATTCATACAAATTTGGATTTTGTTCACATTTCAGCTTGAATTTCTAATTGCAGTGGTGTACATAAAAAAATGGTGTGATGGGGATCAGTCTGGCCCAGGTTCAGCCATGCTGAGGTGTCCTATAGGACCACACCCACTGCTGGATGCACATGCTGTATTGCAGGACCACTATCAGCCCTCAAATACAGAGGCAGCACAGAGCAGAGGAAAGCTCTTTCTCTGCTCTGTCGTGTCATCTATGGTCTCTTAGACCCAGTTCACATATATGAGAATTGGATGTGTTTTGAACCACATATGTGTGGGCCAGCCGCAGTGAGATCTAAAAAAACAAAAAAGAGTCCAGCATGATTTTCAGCCCAGTTTAGGTGGAATTTCCAGTGTCATACACTGTAAGAATTCGCACCTGAATTGCTGGAAGAAATCGCACAGAACTCTTGTACAAATCACACTGCAAACAGGCCCCACAGATATGTGAACCCAGGCTTAAAGCTGGTTCACACCAGAACATGGCACAAGGAAAGACATGCTCAATGTGTGCTTCTGGCACTGCGTTCCAGTGCAGTTCATTTTTAAAAGTAGTGCAAACACTAATTTTTGAGTGGTCTAGTGAATTCTGCAAACCATTCAAATGAATAGGCTGTCAAAACACACTACATAGGAATGCTTTCCTGTGAGATCCCGGTGTGAACCGGCCTTTAATTCAGGTAGTAAAACACCCGCCTGTACTCTTTATCACTAGTACATTCTGCCCAATTCTCTGGCAATAAACATTTCCTACTGCTAGCATAAATTGACAGTTTTGTATCAGTGTAATAAAGAATAGTCACAGCAAACTGCTGGCCATTTTCTGTCTGTCAAGGTGGGCCTATTATCACTTGATGAAAAAAAGCATGTGTTACTAATAAAACCACCTGAGAAAAAAAACATTTTTTCACACAGCATTGAATCAGATTGGAATGCTGATGTATATAAACCAAGCTAATTGTAAAAGAAAAAAAAACAATTTTACAGGCAGGTTTTAAGCTGCTGTTGGGACAGCCTGTGAGAGTCACACTGTTCTGTAACACATGTCCAGCATTATGGTATCCTTCAAGCAGGTTGGTAAAAGGATTTGTGTATTTGCACCTTTGTCCTTGAAGCTGAATGAAAAGACCCTCTGTAGGACCCTCCCTACTGTAGGGTCTTTCATATTGGGACACACTGTATCTCCCCCATGCCAGTGCCCAGCTTACCATTTCTTCTACAGTAGTTTGCCTATTAGCTCTAAAAATGCCCAGAACAAGTCCCATAGATTTCAATGAAATTGGCCATTAAGTTCAGGTTTGGCAAGTTTCAAACAGGATTTGCTGAAATCTCAGTGAATCAAACTCAACAGATTCACTTATCCCTATCAGTTATATAGTGTGTCTCTTCTGAACTTGAGCAGCTTTTGTATTTCTCCATTTCAGAGGCACTATACTACACAACCTGCAGACCTTTCTCTATCAAGCTGTGTGTGGCCTTCCATAAAAAGGCCATCATCACCTCCTCATACAGATCATCCATCCTTTCAACATTTTTACAACATTTACTCTTTTAAGCAACAAGACTTGATAATTGTCAGTCCAAAGGCAGAAAAATATTACCAAACCCGAATCCACAACGAAGGTATCATGAGCTGCAAAGTTTTAAAAAGAGTTGTTTTCTCTACTTTCAAAAAAAAAAATGCAGCTCCTGATTTTAGCTTACATTCCACGAGTAGTCTGAAGCGCGGTTTTGCGTCATGGCTGTTCAGTAACTCTCAGCTGTTCTCACTAGCCTTGGATAAACATCACATTTAACCAACCAGTAACAACAATCTACTGATAACGATGGCATAACTGTAATAATTTAAAGAAAGCAGAAGGAATAACCAAGTAAATTATTCTGTAACAGAGTACGGCTGAGCATTTCATTGTTCTTGACAACGCAGGATGCCCATTAGAAAGAACACAGCAGATTTAGTAGCAATAGACATGTCATGAACAACTTTCGAGAAGGATGTTAAATATGTTTACAAGTGAAATGGCCAACATGAGGGCTGATTGAGGCAATCGGGATATGTATGTGTCAACTTCCACAAAGCAAAAAAATCTTTCTATGTGGGCCAAATAATATACACTCATACCTTCCTGGAGGTAAGCTGATCCATAGAGGTGTCCAGGTGTATTTCCATGTGGACTTAGTTGTTATTTCATAACTGTATATACAATGTGCTGACTGTCTGACGCTTAAAGAATTCCACTTTCCCAAGGCTGGTCAACAAAAATCCAACAGGTTCCTCCATCCACACTATATGGCACTGATGGACAAATCTCCTACTGCGACAATTGGATGCAGCCACTATTTGGCTGACAATTTTCTGCCCAGCTCCTTCAAATTTTTAAAATCAAGTTTTTCAAAGGATGTCAGGTAGGAGAAGGCCAAAAGGGCCACCCACAAAGCAAAGAACAAGATGAAATCTAAACAGTGTATGGCCAGCTTAAATTAGAATTCCAAAATAAACCTAACTAATCATAAAAACGATCCCTCCCTCCTCCTAACATCTATGCTGACTAATCTATGTAAAAAAGATGAATATACTTACCTATTTTCTGGCTGCTCCAGACACACTATTCAGCTCTCCTGTGTTAGCCAGTGGCATCTACAGGGAACAGGAGGGGGTGCCAACAACAGATGGGCCATAGTAAGCCTTTGTGTGATGCTAGGCTCACAGCCATTACCAGCCGTTGTCAGTGCTCCCTCCTCTCCCCTGCAGCCGCTGACAGAGGGCAGCCATATCACGTGACCAGAGTGGAGCTACCTGAAAATAGGCAAGTATACAGATCTTTCTTACACAGGTTAGTCAGAATAGGTATTAGGAGAGGGGATGGAGCATTTTTAAGTCTAGTTAACTTTATCCTGGAATACTACTTTAAAAGAGAAGTATGGCCAAAGATTTTTAGGTCATACTCCACTTGTGGGTCACAGGAGCACACATACTTTTGCTCTTCAGTGACCCAGAGTCAGAAGACAGTGTGCGGTAGTATTGCAAAAATACAAATAATCGTAAAAATCCCTAGAATTAATGGTTAGCAGCTGTTATAACTACTACTCCCAAAAATGAATCTTTTTAAATGGAACCTTTACTATTTATATCAAGTAAATACAATGGAGAACCATGGCATTAGTATTTAATGGGCTACACAATACAGTACTCAAGGCATGAATTTTAATGAATATTTAAACCACTTAAACCGAATTCTACAATGACTGTTTGCCTACACATTTTATACAATTCATTTGAGCAGCCACACAGGTTATAATAGCAGGTTTGCCAAATACATTACTAAAACAATATTTACAGACTACTTAAATCTTTTAAAAACTAGTATTTTTTTATGTAAAGAGAAGCATACTTTAAGCCCTAGTTCACATCGGTACAGCTTTGAAATTGCACTACTTAACAAAAGTCTATGCAAGTCACAATGAAATCGGCAAATAGTAGTGCAGAAACCTTTTTCATAATCGGTGCAATATGAGTAGCGGCGATATGTACAGTTCCATTGACGGAAATGGGGTGCAACTTGTCATGCGATTTGGAACTGTCAAATCGCATGACAAGTTGCATCGGTGTGAACGGGGGATACGTGGCAATTAATAGTCTTAAAGTAACACTGTCATCAGAGAAGTATGGGCCCAGCCACTGCTTGGCTTGTTATGAACATGCTAGTTTTCTACGCTGCTAGGTGTCTGGCTGAAAGATTTGAGTCATAGACCCTGAATAAGCATGCTGTAAAGGCTGTCTGAATTCCTTACCTTTATACTTGTTCCAGGTCAGTGATTCATAAAACATTAAAGTGTATCTAACCCAAAAAAAAACAAAAACCTAATTTACTGCAGATTACTAGTCCCTTGGTGTAGTGGCTGTAGCTTACTAGTTCTTGGTGTGGTGGCTTTGCTTACTACTCCTTAGCGTGGCGGCAGTAGCTTACTAGTTCTTGGCGTGGCGGCTGTAGTTTACTAGTTCTTGGTGTGGCGGCTGTAGTTTACTAGTTCTTGGCATGGTGGCTGTAGCTTACTAGTTCTTGGCATGGCGGCTGTAGTTTATTAGTTCTTGGTGTGGCGGCTGTAGTTTACAAGTCCTTGGTGTGGTGGCTGTAGCTTACTAGTTCTTGGCGTGGTGGCTGTAGGTTACTAGTTTTTGGCATGGCGGCTGTAGTTTATTAGTTCTTGGTGTGGCGGCTGTAGTTTACAAGTCCTTGGTGTGGTGGCTGTAGCTTACTAGTTCTTGGCGTGGTGGCTGTAGGTTACTAGTTCTTGGCGTGGTGGCTGTAGTTTATTAGTTTTTGGTGTGGCAGCTGTAGCTTACAAGTCCTTGGTGTGGTGGCTTTGCTTACTAGTTCTTGGCATGGCGGCAGTAGCTTACAAGTCCTTGGTGTGGCGGCTGTAGCTTACTAGTTCTTGGCGTGGCGGCTGTAGGTTACTAGTTCTTGGCATGGTGGCTGTAGTTTATTAGTTCTTGGTGTGGTGGCTGTAGCTTACAAGTACTTGGTGTGGTGGCTGTAGCTTACAAGTACTTGGTGTGGTGGCTGTAGCTTACTAGTTCTTGGTGTGGCAGCTGTAGCTTACTAGTCCCTAGTGTGGCAGCTCTAGCTTGCTAGTCCTTGGTATGGCAGCTGCAGCTTACTAGTTCTTGGTGTGGTGGCTGTATTAAGTTTTCTTTATTCAGGTTTTGACCAATCACAGCAGGTCACATGACAATTGAAAACAATGGATGGCTTTGTTTCATGCCATCCATTCTATACAATTGTGTCACTAGCTGTGAATGGTCACAGTGATCACATGTACAGACTCGGCAAATCACAGCCCATCTGTGTCATGTGATTAGTCCAATCACAGCTAATCACAACAAAAAAACCTCAATGAATTGATTTCATTCAGTTAAATGCTTGCTTATTGCAAAGAAACTGAAAAAAAAAACATTTTCTTTCATACTGTCACCAGTCAGTGTCCCTGATCACCGCTACACCAGTTACATGACGACGCTGTACTGCACTGGTGACAGTATGTATTTTTTTAA
The DNA here is from genome assembly GCF_062004578.1 of Staurois parvus. NCBI lineage: Eukaryota > Metazoa > Chordata > Amphibia > Anura > Ranidae > Staurois > Staurois parvus. The sequence continues at coordinate 791,619 of NW_028317999.1, forward strand.
TTTCTTCATTTTCCAAAAAATTCTGACAAAAAAATGATAACTTCAAAAAGGGGTCATTTGGGGGATATCTGTACTTTCCTGATATTTCTGGGCCTCAAGAAATTAGATAGCTGTCAGTACTTCAGCATTAATCAATTTTCAGATATATCCCATAGTTTGCAAACTCTCTAACGTTCCTACAGACTAAATGATAAATACTAATTTGGGTTATCTTCACCAGAGAAATGTAGCAGAATACATCTTGGCCTGAATTTATTAAGAACAATTATTTGCAAAATTTTATAACAGAAAGAAAGAAAGAAAAATTAGTTTTTTTTCCAAAATATTTGTTTTTTTTTTGTTAATTTAGCGAAAAATAAAAACCCCAGTGGTGATTATATACCGCCAAAAGAAAGCTCTAGCTGTGTGAACAAAATTATAAAAATTTACTTTGGGTACAGTGTTGCATAACTGCACAATTGTCATGCAAAATGTGAGCGTGCTGAAAGCTGAAAATTGGCCTGGGCAGAAAGGGGGTAAAGGTGTCCAGTATTGAAGTGGTTAAAGACAAAGCATTACCATCACAGCCAGGAAACATTTGCAAAAAGAGAGTTCAGCCATGGCAGCCAACACAATTCTCTCATGGCAGCTGTACTTTAAATACAGGCATGGTTACATTTCCTTAGAGAAGACTTCCCTTTTTATCAAATGCATCGACTGCATTATTTCTCCAAGGCAATCAATCAGCTTTCAGCTACCATTTTCTTTTGCAGGCCTGCCAACAACAGACTAAATCTAATTTAGTGCTAGAACAATAGAAAACAGTCCCTAATTTTAGACATGACTAATTTAGGAAGAACAATGATCATGAGTTTGTACAAATTGCGGTAACCCATAACAGCCAATCAGATGTAATCTTTTCTTGACCTTGTCACAGTAAACACTTTCATGCTACAGACTGGAAGGAATTTCCAAAATTCAATCTTGTAAAACACAAATCAGCCAGTAAATATCTCCGATATTAAAAACCTCAGCAGTTATTTTACATTGTCCATAGTGAATAGGATTACAGTGCAGAATGTACCTGTTTTTTCATCCCATTTTCCCGGAGTCTGAAGCCGGCAGTGAAATATTTCCCTTGAACCAGCCACAGTGAAGAATTCAGGAATGTACTATTCTGATGCCAGTCAGATTCACAATGCACTGCTCAGTACTGGCAGAAAAGGGATTAGCATACTGAAAGGACATCTGACCCATCACTAATAAGAAAGGCATCGCTGTGCTCAGACATCTGCCAAGCATGTATGAACACATGCTTCGGAATAGAAGAACAATGCATTGTGTGCTGAACAAAGTAGACCTGCATCCCTGCGGCCAGCCAGGAAATATTCTTTTTAAAGAAATGAGAAATGACAGACTGCCATTAAAAGTTTTTGTGTCACGCTATTGTGCTTAAAGGAAATGTTACCAGTGAAAGATGATAAAACGCATTGTTCTGCTTCAGCTGTCACTGTATGTAACAGAGACTGATATAGGCAATTACCTAATCGCGCCTAACCGCTCCGATCAGCTATAACATGCTTATGTGGTACAGTACTGGCTGCGGCAGGAGAAGCCGGCTCTATGGCATTAACTCCGGCGTTCTGCATGCTTACTAAACAGATTTTCTGACCAGCAGGATGCATGCTAGACCGTAACCTCACATAAATCTTTTTAACCTTCCATATTCTGTGTTTCCCATTAATATTTTGCGACTTTCAGGGAAGTTGTATAAAGTTTTCTAAATATATGCAAAGACAACCAATAAGGTTCATAAGCAGCTATTTATAAACCAACCAGGAAATTGAGGTCAAAACTTCATGCCTGATTTCACAGGCTGCTTGCTTAAGATCTCATTAACACAGGCGTCTAAATTGCTGTGTTTAGATGTGTACACTACAGTTTTGTACTCACCTAAATACTGTACTATAGGAACCAATGATGCTAGACACACTGCGTGGTGTTTAGAACAGTACAAAAAAGTAGGACACACGGGGCCGTACATATTTGCAGATTTTACAAGAGTTCATTCACATGTGTGTGCGGCAAAGTGGTTAGTACTTCTGCCTAGCAGCACTAAGGTTATCAGTTCCAATCCCAAACATGGCATTGACTTCCCGGAGTTTGCATGTTCTCCCTGTGCCTGCGTTGGTTTCCTCCCACACTCCAAAGAAATGCTGGTAGGTTAATTGGCTCCTGTCTAATTTGGCCCTTGTATGTGTATGTATGAATGTGAGTCAGGGACCTTAGAATGTAAGCTCGGAGTCATGGACTGCAAAGTGCTGTGTAATTTGACGGTGCTATGCAAGTACCTGTAATATTTAAAAAATCATCACATTTAGATGCATGCAGCACTATGGGAAGCAGCCATTTGAAGAATTGTACATATCTAAACAATGTACATGTCTTTAGGACCTGTTCACATGGGGCATATTAAGGCGTACGTCCATGGAAGGCTGCGTTCTACCCACACAGGGATGCACAGGTGTTCCATGCATCTCTGTGCAGGCAATCCCATTGATGTCAATTGGGACACAGCGGCTGCACGAATACAGATGCTGCTCCCTATTAAACAACCCTGGGGGTGAAGGTCTCCGGACTCACATAGCGTGCATTCGGAGCTGTGCACCTGCACAAATGGGTGAAGCATCTGTGTATATGCTTATATATGCCCCGTTTGAACGAGCCCGATGTGTTTTAACCAGTTAAGCTCCAGAAAGGTTTTACCCCCTTCATGACCAGAGCCTTTTTTGCTATTCGGCACTGTGCTGGCAATTGCGCAGTCATGCAACACTGAACACAAATGAGTTTATATCATTTTTTCACACAAATAGAGCTTTCTTTTGGTGGTATTTAATCACCACTGGGTTTTTTAAATTGTATTTATGTAAACAAAAAAAACAATTAAAAAACAAACAAACAATATTTTCTACTTTCTGTTATAAAACATATCCCAAAAAAATGTAAACATCAAATTTATTCATAAATATAGCCCAAAGTATATTCTGCTACATATCTTTGATAAACAAAAATTTTCTAATAAGTGTATATTAATTGGTTTAGGCGAAAGTTATGTCTACAAACTTTGGTATACATACTGGAATTTATGCAGCTATAGACACTACTGTAATGGCAGTGATCAGCGACTTATAGTGAGCCTATGATAGTGTGGCAGGCAATCTGGCGCTAGCTGACACTGGCTGGGAGGGAAACTAGCTGACAGTCATCAACAGTGACACTAATATAATGGTCTAATACTGTACTAATGACACGAACTGGAAAGGGTTTAACATATAGGGGCAATTAAAGGGTTAACCGCATGCCTTAACAATGTATAATGTGTGCTGGTTTTACCGAATCACAACAAAGAGTGGATAAGGGGTGCACAAACACGTCCTATACCTGAAAATGCTAGATTAAGTTCACATTTGCGATCCAGCGCAGGGGGATGCCCGCCAGCAGTATACATGCCCTTAACCACTAGTCTACAGGGCACTTATACTCCCTTCCTGCCCAGGCCAATTTCCAGCTTTCAGCGCTGTTGCACTTTGAATGACAATTGCGCAGTCATGCAATACCGCGGTGGTATTTAATCATCTCTGAGTTTTTTATTTTTCTTAAACAAACCAAAAACCACTGAAAATTGTGAAGACTAAATTTTTCTTAGTTTTTGTTATAAATGTTGTAAATAAGTGATTTTTCTCCTTCACTAATGTGCGCTAATGAGGCTGCACTGATGGGCACTGATAGGTGGCACTGATGGGCACTGATGAGGAGGCACTGGTAGGTGGCACTGATGGGCATTGACAGGCATCACTGATGGGCACTGAAAGGCAGCACTCATATATGGCACTGATAGGCGGCACTGACTGGCACTGTTAGGCGGCACTGACTGGCACTGATAGGCGGCACTGATTGGCAGCACTGATAGGTGGCACTGACTGGCATTGATAGGTGGCACTGACTGGCACTGTTAGGTGGCACTGACTGGCACTGTTAGGCAGCACTGATGGGCACTGATGTGTGGCATTGATGGGCACTGGCAGGTGGCACTGATGGGCACTGGCAGGTGGCACTGTTGGGGCTACACTGATCATTAGGGGACACTGATCATCAGTGCTCTGACGATCTGTGTACATGTCCCCTCCGAGGAATGCCGATTACCGGCTCTCCTCTCCTCACGAGCTGTCAGCGTGACAGCTCGTGAGGGGAGAAATGCCGATAACCGGCATTTCCCTGTCTACATATGATCAGCTGTGATTGGACACAGCTGATCACATGACCAAGCTGACATCTTCGGCTCTTCCGTTGATCGGTGATCCGCCAAGCACTGCGCTGCGCGCTCCCGGAGCTGCGCACGTGCGGTTAGAATGGGAGGACGCCATATGACGTCCTCCCAGAACGAGAGAACTGCCTTGCGTCCGTCATTTTACTATATGGCGGGCGGGAGGCGGTTAAGTGCTGGTTCACATACATGCGGATTAGATGCGGTTTGAACTGCATCCAAACCACATGACATGTGAAAAGACATTGCTTCCTATGGTGCAGATTCAGCGCAGTTTGAAAAAGAGTCATGTACGATTTCTGAGCAGTGTGGTCCAGTTCAAGTGCAGATTACAGGCTATCGACTTCTATTGGAACCATTTTTAAACAGCATATGTGTGAACAGGATAATCTTGAGATCTAATCCTGTCCTGAACCTGCTGTAAACCTGACATGAATCGTTGAACAATTACTGTATCAATTAGTTGTGCAACCTGAGCTTCAACTGATTGTAAAGGCTTTTTTTAACAGAAAATAACAAACATGTTCTACTTACCTGCTGTGTACAGTGGTTTTGCACAGAGCAGCCTGGATCCTCTTCTCGGGTCCCCCGCAGGCTCTCCTGACCCCTCCCTCCTGTCGGGCGCCCCCACAGCAAGCAGCTTGCTATGGGGGCACCCACTGCTTTGTGCGTCCATTCATACATGGAGCCTTGGCTCGGCCCTGCCCCCTCTCTCTTCTCATTGGCTCACTGGCTGTGATGGACAGCAGTGGGAGCCAATGGCTACTGCTTCTGTCTCAGCCAATGAGAATAGGGAGTCCCGGGATAACAGAGACTTCAGTGCACATCGCTGGATCGAGAGGGGGCTTAGGTGAGTATTAGGTGGGGTTGGGGGTGATGCTGCACACAGAAGGTTTTTTTTTACCTTCATGCATAGAATGCATGAAGGTAAAAAACCATGAGCCTTTAGCACCACTTTCAATTTGCACCACACGTGTGAATCAGCTCCAAGAGGTTAATCAGGATCTTTTGCTTGCACTGCCAATAACAGCCTGCGTTCTGTGCAGAACATACGCACATACCCTTGTGAAATCTACACATCAGTCTTGCATTGCATTAATTATTATTTTTAAATCTCATAGTGGTAAAAACACACTCTTGACTATTTTTTGACAACTTAATTTACTTTATTTTATACCAATGCAAGCTCAAGCTATGCTATTAAAGGATCTGTGAAATAAAAAAAACTCCCTGAAAGACTGACCTAAAAAACACCTGAAAAGTTAGAAAATCCAGCCTATTAGTACAGCAGGGAAGCAGGGAGCTGGAGAGGTTAGTAGTGTGGGTGGCCCTGTTTTATGAAGCTTTGTAGCTGAAAGTGGGAATGTGACTCACACATCTAATTAAGTGTGTATAAACCCAATCCCTAAAATTTTATGTAATCTTTAACATGCCAAACTAATTAATAAATAAAAATAACTTTCAATGTTTTAAAAGTTACAGCTTTCTTTAACTATCACAAAATAATGTGACATTACACAAAATTCTTATTCTCCCAAAAAAATCCATACAAATCCACTATTAAAGTGTTACTAAATCCACAACAGAAAAATCAGTCTGTATATGCAGTAAAGCATGCTTGTTACATTCACTGTGGAACCTAAGGGGTTAATCCTCTGCATTGTGTAAAAAGGCTGTTTGATCCTGTCTTCTCTGATCCTCCTCCTCTTCTACTGTTCACAGTCCACCTGCTGATAGTACAGAGCTCTAGGAGTCACTCTGCACATGCTTAATTTAGTGTGTATTGCTAGAAAGTCAATCAGCCCTGTCCAGAGGGTCAGAGGGTATACAGTCTCATAGGACAGTCAGAAGAGAATGAAAACTCCTCCTACATGCTTTAACCAGTACTCAGCTGGACACTGATAGAAGTCATAAGACTGCTATATACTGCTGATTAGAAAAGGTATTTAGCAGCTTATATTTACTCAAATAATTGCATTTCCATGTTCTGTGTACTGTGGGAGACCAGATATTGTGAATGCGGGGTCCTGGCTTTAGTAACATTTTAATGGCCCTGTAATCAATTTTTCATGAAATTGTGTCTTACTGTGTTTTTCTACCTCTCTGTAACATCCTCTATGAGCTCCTGAACCTCTCCTTTTCCCAGTCACCTGTTTGTTTGGAACAAGCAATGCATGTAAGTTGCAGTCATGTGCACTGCTCTATGTACAGTGACAATCTCAGGACTGAGTAAGAGAGGGTGGCTACATTCTTACATACAGTGGAACTGTGGAGAATAAACATAGCAACCATCCAATTGGAAGTCAGATCACGAAAATGGAATTTGGAGATTTGGAGGAGGCTGAGCGCAATAGAAGGTACTTTTTTGTCTCTGCAGAAACCAGCACTTTTGGATTTGTTAAGCTTCTATGTTTTTTGCTGCATTCAGTCCATCGACACTCCAGAAAGTGTTCATATCTCTTCAACAAAGTTATGTTCTACAGCTGGAGAGGTATTTATTTTTTCCATTACATACGACCTTAGTTTTTAAGTCAGTGTTGCTTTAAAATAATGCCCGGTGATCCTGCCATAAAGGTCTTTGTTCAGCATTTCACTTTATTACAGGGTGACCAGACTCTGTCCCATTCCAGTTGGCCTCTTACATTGTCACGCTGCCGAATGGGCATCTGTGCTGACACTCATTGTGGAGGTATGTTCTGCAGGAAACCCACCGATTGAAAAAATGCAGACGTGACCCACAAAGGTCTGTTACCTGTTCCCTCCCAACCTCCCTCCCCATCCCTTCCCTCAGGGCACCTATGTAAACTTTTCAGATTTTGCCTTTATTGATGCATGCCTTGCACCAGCTTCCCTTCATTTATTGTAATGTGTAAATGTTGGTCACTGAATTTTTGCTTCGATTGTCTGTTCATCTTTACTTATTATTCAATAAAGCTTTTTGTAAAAGAAAAAATGCAGACGTCGCTGGAGCATATACATATAGATCCAAAAAAAAAACATGAAAGCAATATCTTCTAGAAAAAAAAAAACATTGTCATTTTAGTGGTTGGCACTACTGCCTTGCAGAACTCAGTTTGACTCCCAACCAGGACACTATATGCCTGGAGTTTGCATGTTCCCCCACACTTGTGTAGGTTTCCAATGAATACTCCAGTTACTTCCCACTAAACACATTTTGGTAGGCTAACTGGATCCTGTTTAAATAAGCTCAAGTATGTGTATATATGTGTGCAAAGTAGGGAGCTTAGACTGTAAGCTCTTAGGGTGCAGAGACTGATGTCAATGTACAATATGTAAAAAGCGGCATAACTTGTCAACACTAAATAAATATCTAGAAAAAATAACAATGCACAATTCTTCAGCAAAGAAAAAGTCATCTAGTTAGGGTTTATGTCTACTAACAAAACAGGTATTTTCAATTTGTTCCACATAATGGCATTACATATATAAAATAAAAGACAAGTGTATTTGTCTACAACACAAAGGGACATACCAGTAGTTAAAAAATGAGTTTGCATGTTCTCCCTGTGCCTGCGTGGGTTTCCATTGGGAACTCCGGTTCCCTCCCACACTCCAAAGACATGCTGATAATTGGATCCTGTCTAAATTGGCCCTAGAATGTGTATGTATGAATGTAAGTTAGGGACCCTAGGTGTATGCTCCTTGAGGGTTGACTGATGTGCATTTACAATATATATACAGTCAGGTCTATAAATATTGGGACATCGACACAATTCTAACATTGTTGGCTCTATACACCACCACAATGGATTTGAAATTAAACGAACAAGATGTGCTTTAGCTGCAGACTGTCAGCTTTGATTTGAGGGTATTTACATCCAAATCAGGTGAACGGTGTAGGAATTACAACAGTTTGCATATGTGCCTCCCACTTGTTAAGGGACCAAAAGTAATGGGACAATTGGCTTCTCAGCTGTTCCATGGCCAGGTGTGTGTTATTCCCTCATTATCCCAATTACAATGAGCAGATAAAAGGTCCAGAGTTCATTTCAAGTGTGCTATTTGCATTTGGAATCTGTTGCTGTCAACTCTCAAGATGAGATCCAAAGAGCTGTCACTATCAGTGAAGCAAGCCATCATTAGGCTGAAAAAACAAACCCATCAGAGAGATAGCAAAAACATTAGGCGTGGCCAAAACAACTGTTTGGAACATTCTTAAAAAGAAGGAACGCTCCGGTGAGCTCAACAACGCCAAAAGACCCGGAAGACCACAGAAAACAATTGTGGTGGATGACCGAAGAATTCTTTCCCTGGTGAAGAAAACACCCTTCACAACAGTTGGCCAGATCAAGAACACTCTCCAGGAGGTAGGTGTATGTGTGTCAAAGTCAACAATCAAGAGAAGACTTCACCAGAGTGAATACAGAGGGTTCACCACAAGATGTAAACCATTGGTGAGCCTCAAAAACAGGAAGGCCAGATTAGAGTTTGCCAAACGACATCTAAAAAAGCCTTCACAGTTCTGGAACAACATCCTATGGACAGATGAGACCAAGATCAACTTGTACCAGAGTGATGAGAAGAGTATGGAGAAGGAAAGGAACTGCTCATGATCCTAAGCATACCACCTCATCAGTGAAGCATGGTGGTGGTAGTGTCATGGTGTGGGCATGTATGGCTGCCAATGGAACTGGTTCTCTTGTATTTATTGATGATGTGACTGCTGACAAAAGCAGCAGGATGAATTCTGAAGTGTTTCGGGCAATATTATCTGCTCATATTCAGCCAAATGCTTCAGGACTCATTGGACGCCACTTCACAGTGCAGATTGACAATGACCCAAAGCATACTGCAAAAGCAACCAAAGAGTTTTTTAAGGGAAAGAAGTGGAATGTTATGCAATGACCAAGTCAATCACCTGACCTGAATCCGATGATTGAGCATGCATTTCACTTGCTGAAGACAAAACTGAAGTGAAAATGCCCCAAGAACAAGCAGGAACTGAAGACAGTTGCAGTAGAGGCCTGGCAGAGCATCACCATCTGGTGATGTCAATGCGTTCCAGACTTCAGGCTGTAATTGACTGCAAAGGATTTGCAACCAAGTATTAAAAAGTGAAAGTTTGATTTATGATTATTATTCTGTCCAATTACTTTTGGTCCCTTAACAAGTGGGAGGCACATATGCAAACTGTTGTAATTCCTACATCGTTCACCTGATTTGGATGTACATATCTTCAAATTAAAGCTGACAGTCTGCAGTTAAAGCACATCTTGTTCATTTCATTTCAAATCTATTGTGGTGGTGTATAGAGCCAAAAATGTTAGAATTGTGTCGATGTCCCAATATTTATGGTCCTGACTGTGTATATATAGTATATGTGTGTGTGTATATACAGTTGTGTTCAAAATAATAGCAGTCAGACATCACTAACCAGCAGACCCAACAGTCATGACATGCATGCTGCTAATTTTGTGTAATTGAATTACTAAAGGGGCATGTTCAAAATAATAGCAGTGTGGAGTTCTATTAGTGAGGTCATTCATTCTTTAAAAAACAGGTGGCAATTATTGCCCTTATTTAAGGAAGGAAGGCAGCAAATGTTGTACATGTTGGTTACAGTGCATTTCTCTCTGAAATTCTGAGGAAAATGGGTCGTTTCAGACATTGTTCAGAAGAACAGCGTACCTTGATTAAAAAGTTGATTGGAGAGGGGAAAACATATAAAGTGCAGAAAATGATAGGCTGTTCAGCTAAAATGATTGCAAATGCTTTAAAATGGCAACCAAAACCTGAAAGACATGGAAGAAAGCCAAAAACTACCATTCGAATGGATAGAAGAATAGCCGAAATGGCAACGACTCAGCCAACAATCAGCTCCAGGAAGATCAAAGAAGGTCTAAAGTTACCTGTGAGTACTGTTACAATTAGAAGACGCCTATATGAAGTCAAGCTATCTGCAAGAAGCCCTCGCAAAGTCCCACTGTTGAAAAAAAGACATGCTGAAGAGGTTACAATTTGCCAAAGAGCACATTGACTGGCCTAAGAAGCAATGGCGCAACATTTTGTGGACTGATGAAAGTAAGATTGTTCTTTTTGGGTCTAGTGGCCGGAGACAGTTTGTCAGACGACCCCCTGATTTCAAGCCACAGTACACTGTGAAGACAGTGAAGCATGGTTGCGCAAGCATCATGATATGGGGCTGTTTCTCATAATACGGTGTTGGGCCTATTTATCACATACCAGGGATCATGGATCAGTTTGAACATGTCAGAATACTTGAAGAGGTTGAAGAGGTCATGCTGCCTTATGCTGAAGAGGAAATGCCCTTGAAATGGGTGTTCCAACAAGACAACGACCCCAAACACACCAGTAAACGTGCAACATCTTGGTTCCAGACCAACAAGATTGACGTTATGGAGTGGCCAGCCCAATCCCCGGATCTTAATCCGGAACTTGTGGGGTGACATCAAAAATGCAGTTTCTGAGGCAAAACCAAGAAATAGAGAAGAACTGTGGAATGTAGTCCAACCATCCTGGGCTGGAATACCTGTTCACAAGTGCCAGAAGTTGGTTGACTCCATGCAACACAGATGTACAGCAGTTCTCAGAAACAGTGGTTATACAACTAAATATTAATTAAGTGATTCAAAGGAAAGCAAAATCTTCAAACATTTTTCAGTTTATATAGTGAATGTTTGAGTTTGTAAAGAAGAATACAAACACTGCTATTTTTTTGAACATTCTAATATTCACTTTTCTTCAATTTTTTTTTAGAGGAACAACACAAATGTGATATATTTTTCTTCATGTTTTGATTTGGAATAGAATGTGTAGTGTTCCCAATGCATTTGTGTGTATGGAAATAAAAGGATTTTGAGCTTTATTCACTTTTTTCAACACACTGCTATTATTTTGAACACAACTGTATATATTATACACACACACATATACAGTTAGGTCCATATATATTTGGACACAGGCACAATTTTAAATTTTCTTAGGTATTTACAAAAACATATTCAAGCTAATGTTATATAAAGGATATGGGCGGAAAGTGCATACTCTCAGGTTTAATGTGAGGGTATGACATCCAAATTGAAGGAAGGGTTTAGGAATTATTGCTCTTAAGAGTAGCCATCCCCCCTTTTTCAAGGGACCAAAAGTAATTTTGTGCCTGTGTCCAAATATATATGGACCCAACTGTATATACATATATATATATAAGTGCTGCCTAAATTGATGGCACTATAAGTAACTGTAATAAATAAAAATAAAATAAAATAATGAATGACTAGAGCAGTCTTTCTCAACCAGGGTGCCCAGGCACCCTGGCATGCCTTGAGGTTTCTTCAGGGGTGCCTTGGAAAAAATGTCTAAAAATTGCCCAAAACTTGTATACAAGTCAGCGGGTGGAATAAGTCTGCCTTTTAGTTACACAAAGACACAGGTTTTCATTGTGCGCCATTACGACCTTCTAGTGTCCTGACAACCAATGACATCATCGGTTGATAAGGAGGATGTCAGCTGCCTGCACAACATCCTAGTTTGATCCTCTCCATCAGTGTTGGGGTCACATTAGCTCAGTGATGGAGAAAAACTGAGGGAGAAGTGAAATGCTGGAATACTACTTAGTACCAGTGTGCAAAAGTGTGCAAAAGTGTATTTGCTTTGGAGATTAAATCACCTCTAATGTTGGGTGTCCTACATGTGTGGATGTTGCTGCGTTATAAAAAAAACTATTAGAATAGTTTATTCACATTGGGTGCCTTGGTACTGTCCATAATATTAAAGGGTGCCTCGGGACTGTCCATAATATTAAAGGGTGCCTCGGGACTGTCCATAATATTAAAGGGTGCCTTGGTACTGTCCATAATATTAAAGGGTGCCTCGGGACTGTCCATAATATTAAAGGGTGCCTCGGGACTGTCCATAATATTAAAGGGTGCCTCGGGGCTGTCCATAATATTAAAGGGTGCCTCGGGACTGTCCATAATATTAAAGGGTGCCTCGGGACTGTCCATGATATTAAAGAGTGCCTTGACTGAAAAAGGTTGAGAAACATGGGCTGGAGTGTCATCACTAGGTTTTTAAAGTCATTGACCCAGTTAAAAATGGTCTCCATTACATGCATATGAAAACTGCCGTTAGTAATAAAACAAAGGAATTTTTTCCTACAGCTCACTATACTGTACGTTGTGACACTGCTCCTCTTTAAGTACAGCCACCTGTTACAAGGTTGTGAGCATTCAACATCAGTGCTGACAGCTTGGAAAGGTGAAAGCTGTCAGTGGCGGTAAACTCAGTGTACTTTGTACAAGGCAAATGGTAAATGCTGATGCTGACTGAGTGAAGAGAATCCTTAAATGTGTATTTTAACATTCTGTCAAAGTGTACTTAAATCCCAAAACAAAAATGTAATAATGCAGTTTACCAGGCCTTAGATGTGATGGCTGCATTCGTTTTCATTTCCTAGTATTTTTTTCCCTTTAATCCAGTGACTAGTACACTTCCTGTCATGCGTGGCTACACTCACTCCTCTGCTGAATCTATAAAGGGAGCCATGGTTGTCACTAAGGCTGGACTTTATCCAGCCCACTACTGAAGCTGATTTTTTCATGTTTCGCACATGTTAAAATCCGCTTTTTGCCTTGAAAATTACTTAAAACCTCCAAATATTATGTATTTTCCAATAGTAGTGTTTTATGTTGCACAATTTTTGAACAACTTTGTCAAAATTATAGTTTTAGTATGAAATACTGAAATTACATTTTGTGCACACAAAAACAATATAATCTCCCAATTTTTATGTACAAAATAAAATATGAGGTTGTGTGGTAATGTTGAGTAAATGGATATTAAATATATCCAGCTGCAAAACTATTTGTGCCCATGAAACAGCAAAACGTTTACCAAAATTATTAATAGTTAATGCTTAAAGTGTTACTAAACCCAGGACCCTGCATTCACTCTATCTGGTCTCCCACAGTACACACATCATGGAAATGCAATTATTTTAGTAAATATAAACTGACAAATACCTTTTTTTCATCAGCAGTTAGAGCAGTCTTGTGACTATCAGTGTTCAGCAGAGCACTGGTTAAAGCTTGCAGGAGGAGTTTTCATTTGTGACTACTATCAGTGTTCAGCAGGGCACTGGTTAAAACTTGCACGAGGAGTTTTAATTTGTGACTGCTATCAGTGTTCAGCAGGGCACTGGTTAAAGCTTGTAGGAGGAGTTTTCATTCTCCCCTGATTGCTGTATGAGGCTGCCCCTGACCTCTGTCTGAACAGAGCTGATCACATGCACTCTTCCAAGAAAGAAAAAACAAAAACTCTCCGGCAACACACACCAAACTGAGAATGTGTAGCTTATTCCCAAGGCTCTGTTCTATCTGCAGATACATTGGGGACAGTAGAAGGGTAGGATCAGAGAAGAGAGGATTAAACAGCCTTTTTACACAATGCAGAGGATTAACCCCTTAGGTGCTTGCTTTACTGCATATACAGACTGATTTTACTGTTGTAGGTTTAGTAACACTTTAAAGAACGACCTTTATAGATCATCAATTTAGACTTTTGCAATTTTTTTTTAAATAATAAACTTGTCATACTTACCTGCTTTGTGCAATGGTTTTCACAGAGCAGCCCCAATCCTTCTCCTCTGGGGTCCCCCACCGGCTCCTGGCCCCTCCCCCCAACCAAGTGCCCCCATAGCAAGCAACTTGCGTGGGCTCTATACAGAGCTGGGCTGTGTGTCCATTGACACACACACAGCACGGCTAGGCCCTGCCCCATTGGCTCCTGCTGCTGTCTCCATGTCTAGTGAGGAGAGGACAGGGGAGGGAGCTGTGGCTCTCAGGCACATCACTGGATTAAGATCAGGCTCAGGAAAGTAAAAGGGGGGCTGGGAAGAGCTGCACACAGAAGCTTTTTTTTACCTTAATGCAGAGAACGCATTAAGGTAAAAAAAACAAACAACATTCTGCTTTTACAACTACTTTAGCTGCAAATGTGAGACCTAGAATTATTTTTCTCACTCCAGCATACACAGCGATACCCAGAGTTACAATGGATTGGTTTAGATCAAAGCATATTCATGTGTTAGAATGGCCCAGTCACAGTCCAGACCTAAATCCAATGGAAAATAGGTGGCAAGACTTGAAAATTGCTGTTCACAGACGCCCTCCATCCAACCTGACAGAGCTTGAGCTATTTTGCAAAGAAGAATGGGCAAAAATGTCACTCTCTAGATGTGCAAAGCTGGCAGAGACATCCCCAAAAAGACTTGCAGCTGGAATTGCAAGTCTTTGGTTCTACAAAGTATTTACTCAGGGGGCTGAATACAAAACACAGGCCACACTTTTCACATATTGATTTGTAAAAACTTTTGAAAACCATTTATCATTTTCCTTCTACTCCACAATTATGTGCCACTTTGTGTTGGTCTATCACATGAAATCCCAATAAAATACATTTGTGTTGATTGATTTGATTGTAACATGACAAAATGTGGAAAATTTCAAGGGGTATGAATACTTTTTCAAGGCACTGTACACACGTGTTTGGATGGAACAACGGGGTGCTTTTAAACTTTTCTTTGTTGCACCAGCTGTGAGCTTATTTTGAACTATTAAAAGACCTTGGGCATCGAGCATACACTCAAGATCGTTAAACATGTTCATCTTCATTACACGCGTGATTATGAGATTGGGAGTTTACAGAACAGGATTGTTTTGCTTTGTGTTCAGCTCACAGGAATTGACAAAGATACCGCATTCGGCTTCATTCACACCTGTGCCCCTGCAATTCTCCAAAACATGCACCAAAATGCCTGGTATCAGAGTACCATGTATTATGGAGGGGCACAATTTTTTAAATTGGTCAGGGACTTTTTTTTGTGTTTCTTGCACAAAGGGCAACCCATTCAAATTAATGTGCAAAAAATTATACACACTGTCAGACCTGCAAGGTGTGAAGAGAATTTTTCAATATTTAATTTTTGTACTTGCTGAAAATGTTCTTAGCCTGAGAAAAGAAAACTAATGCAGCCACCACATTTAAAGATTGGTAAACTGCAATATATTAAATTTTTTTCTTTAGTTTAGTCTTTTATATGAAGCAGTACCTTAAATGGAAACAAATATTCAGCCCACACTAGCAAAAGGGTTAAAGTGCTGCTAATCCCAGATCTGCACTGTTGGTAGTCATTGAAGAACAAAGTAGAAGAGCCAGGCCCTAGCATGACTTGTTCTCTGCAGGAATCCAAACATTGAAGACAACAACAGGTGGGCCCTTCCCATGATAGCGGTAATACAGCAATATGGTGGTAACGTGTCATATCCCATCTTCTCATCAAGGTTATAAAATAAACAATTACCAAACTTTGATAAAGTCCTAGAACTGCAGCGTTATAATTGACCACCACACAAATGGCATGAATGAAACAATCGCTTATGTATGTCCAATCACAGATCGAATCAGTAAGGCCTGGTTCAAACCTATGCAGTTTGCATTTGAGTCATTTCTACAGATCTTTTTGCAGTGCATTTTGCATTTTTTCACCAGGCCTTAAAGGTGGAGCAGTGGGCCCAATGAATCAAGCATGAAATGTAATGAACGTATCAAAGTAACAGGATTTCCAGAACATAAATAGTACAGCCGTAATATGATCAACACAGTCAAAAACATTGCAAAGGGCAATGATAACATGTAACATGCAGGAACCCGTGGTAGCCAATCAGAAACCAGTGTGCTGTAGTAAGATACATTGTCAATTGTTTCAGACTTGTCCTCATGTGTTACTGCACTTTACAAATCATCAGTCCTTGCTCAATAAAAACCAGCACGGCATATTTCTTTATTATCTTATCAATATGACCAGTACTACAAAGTACCAGAGTAAAGCTGCCCATAGATGAATGGTTTTTGGCTGCACAAAAAAAAAAAAAAATTCCTCCGTCCACACAAGTTAGGTGGGTGGAGAAATCCTCCCCGCTGTGTCGCTATATTCTGACTGCGGACACCTCTATTTCAACAGTCAATTCGATGGAAGTCAATTGTTAGGCTGCTTTCACAAAGATCAGATTTTCTTCCATTTTTGCATTAAAAAAAGCAGCAAATAAATATGACCATTAAATCATATGTAACTCTTCACACTGGTCAGTTGCAGGTCTGTTGCATTTGTCAAAGTCTGCAAGATGCAGATGCACCAAAAAATGCGCATCAAAAACGCAGGAATGGAAAACGCATCAAAAACATGGCAAAAATACATTAAAAACACACCTGCGGTTGCGTTTGAGTCACGTGTCCTTTTTTTCAAATGGGCAAAATGAACTGAAAACGTAGCAAAAACGTATTTGTGTTTTTACAGAGTTTTTGTAACAGAGCAGTGTGAAAGTAGCCTTAGATGGACGTCAGTCAAGCAGGAATGGCCACAGCTGGATCGAAATTCATCCAATCCGTGCAGAACTGGCCAAATTTCAAACCATCTATGGCCAGGTTAACAAAGTACTTTTGTATGAGGCTAAATTCACACCCATGCGTTTTGCAATGCGTTTGCAGAAACGCACTGCAGTCCATTTAACATTCATTTCTATTAGTTCCATGTTCACATCTATGCAGTTTCCACCGATGCCTTTTTTATAGAAAGGTGCAGGGACTTTTTTTTTTTCTTTTACATGCATGTGTGTTTTTGACACCATAGACGTCAATGGAATCCCATGAAAAATGTATGTACATGTGTTTTTGGTGCATATGCCTGCATGACAACAGATACCTCCTCCTAACAACATCAACACTGTGAACCTAGCCTTAGGGTTCTGAAGTATGAACACTGGATCTTCTTGGCAGAAAGTCTGCACAAAAAACACAAGTATGGTCCATAACATGTGGACGTAAAAAATTCTTCCAGCTCCCACAATGTCAAATATTGTCTACTATTCAAGGAGAAGGTATGATTTACACACATATTTGCATATAAAAATACTGAGCAGTAACCCAGAATTTTTTTCTTTATAACTGACCTAAACTTGGTGCTAGTGTCACGATATTTACATGCCTATGTGTGCAAGCCTATTGAAAGTAATGGTCTGTATACAAATCAGTACAAAAATGTCTGATGAACAACAATTACAACAACAAATAAATACATTTGGAATAAAATGGTTTTGTTGTTATAAAATAATAATTGCTAAATGGAACAATTTAAATACAACAGATATTTACACAATCTGACAGAATTGTAGATACAGCTATTACTCAGGACTTTACATCAGCAAGATTAAATGAGTATAATTACTAGCACTAAAAAGTGAAAAATATTAACAAAAACATCTAGCTCATACCACAAAATACTCAAAAGTCGTATCTCTATACTGCACAGACTCCATGCACCTGCTATATGTAGATGTCCTGTACTGGACACAGCTGGTCAAAATGAGACCACAGGTCAAACACTCTCACTATCTTAGTGCATACCTCCATCAGACTCCGACCTACACACCAAGCACAGCAGACAGCAGAAACAATGAATCGGTAACTTACCCCATAGTTTGGACCATGTCTAAAGATCAGCGATTTCCACCACTCCTACAAATGATAATGCAATCTGGAACTAACACAGAGACCTCCACACCAGGAAGAAACATACATAAAACTGTGAGAATAGTGACAGAACCAAAAAGCAGCCTGAGCGCCGACACCGAGGCGGGCAATCATTGGATTTAGACTTAGATTTTGGCTTGGGATGTTGAATATTCTGTGTCTATCTTTAACTTGCCAGTGATTTGGTTTCACATACCAGTGTAGTTCTGAAGACAGATGCCTTTGCAGAGGCCACCAATCACAAAGCCGCAATGTGCATTCCCCTCTCCTCCCTCCCCCACTTCGCCCTGTCTTCTCCTGGATATCTAGCAAAATAATCGTTCAGCTGTCTCCAGCCTATCTTGGGAGGATGAAAGAGGAGCTTTCCTGGATTGTCAGAGGTAGACCTGGAAGAGAAAGTAGGATTATTCGGTTCTGTTGTGAAGGCTCCGGGCAGCAATATACTTACAGAGCTCAGCAGTGCTGCTAATTCCTATGGATTGCCGGTTACCAAGCATGAACAGTGGCCTCTGTCTGTAATGCCATAAAGTTCCAGCGAAACTAAGCAATGGCAGAAAGGAATGCCAGTGAACCATAGTGCAGCTTTGTGTGCCTGATTTATTAAAGTGTTAACGCTCTGCACTATAAATAGAAGAATTAAACACAATAAATAGGCCATGTTGGATTATTGCTTTAAATTTATTTTTAACGGTGTCGGCAAATCACAAAGCACTCGAATGAAATACATATTTGTGAACTGCCTCGCCTGCCAAACAATTCGCAATTCTGTTGCAGCCAGGTTTCAAATCCAAACGTCTTTACCAGTTTCTCAGCCAGCCATTCTCAACCTTTTTAACACAGAGGAACCCTTCAAATAATTGTCAGGTCTCAGGGAACCCCTACTAATAATAACCACTTGCAGACCGCCCGCACACCGTACTGCGGACAGGCAGCACACACAGGCAAAGCAACAAACCCGTACATCGCTGCCCACTTCTGGGTTTGGAGGCGCACATGTGCATCCCACCGCTGGCACCAGCTGTGATTGTACAGCAAGTCCTGGCCAATAATTCACAGCCAAGATCTGCTGAACAGCTGTGTCCAATCACATCCCAGAGCTCTGTGTTGACAATCAACACAGAACTCTGTACAGAGGGAACAACCTCTCTGTTGCTCATCCCTGCAAAGCACGGATGAGAAACTAGATTAGTAAAAAGCAGCACACTTTACAAATATTACACAGTTAGGCACACATTTAACCCCTTGATTGCCCTAGATGTTAACCCCTGCCCAGCCAGTGTCATTAGTACAGTGACAGTGTATAGTATTTTCACTGATCACAGCATTAAAAATGTCATTGGTGATATCGGTGGCAGTTCGATCCAACCAGAGTCAGTGTTAGATTGCCCGCTGCACAACACAGTACCGCAATAAGTCACTGATCACCGCCATTAGTAAAAAAGAAAAAAAAATTGCAGTTTATATACACCATAGTTTGTAAGCGCTACAACTTTCATGCAAACCAATCAATATACACTTATTTGGATTTTTTTAATCAAAATGTAGAATCATACCTTTTGGACCAAATTTATGAAGAAATTCGATTTTTTAATTCCATAACCACATTCTTGGTTTTAATTTTGTTGATATAAGAAAAATTATCTGTTCTGTGCTTTTATTTTTTTTGCTACTACAGTCAAAATTGGTTGTCTATTTGACCCTATTAACTATTGTAGAAATTGATTGATTGTTCCAAAATCAAATTTTTTGCAAATGAAATTCCACCTGTGCATAACCAAGTTTAAGATGCGTGCACAGGGGCATATTAAAGTGGCTGTAAAGTCAAAATGTTTTTTTGCCCTAATGCATTCTATGGCTTAAGGTTAAAAAAATCTTCAGCGTCTTCCCCCCCCAGCCTCTCAATAGTTACCAGAGTGTTATCACTGATCCAGCTGCTCAGTCTACAGCACTGCTCCTCCACTTCCTGGTTTCACAGGATACACAGGCAGAAGTGGGAACCATAGACTCCTGCTGCTGCCACCCAAATTCCTGTGAGGAGGGAGTGGCTTACTGAACACTGTCTGTGTCTATGGATGCACACAGTCCAGGGTGAGAAAACGCACACACATATGGCCCCTTAGCACATGGTTTGATAAGGGGCAGGGACGTCCCTAGGGTTGGCATCACCTGGTGCAGTAACACTTGGTGTCACCCCTCCGATGATCCCTGCAGGATGGATCAGATCTGCGGATTGAGCATAATGGGCATAACTAAGCAGCTCATCCATTCCCTCATCATATCACGACTTGATTACTGCAACTCCCTCCTCACTGGCCTGCCTCACAACAGGCTATCCCCATTTCAGTCGATCCTGAATACGGTGGCCAGACTCATCCACCTTACCAACCGCTCCGTTTCCACCACCCCCTCTGCCAATCCCTTCACTGGCTTCCGAATGCCCAACGGATCAAATTCAAACTGCTAACACTGACGTACAAAGCTATCCATCATACTGCCCCAAACTACATCACCGACCTAATATCCGAATACCACCCAAAACGCACTCTCTGCTCTTCACAAGATCTCCTTCTCTCTATTTCCCTGATCTCCTCCTCCCATGCCTGCCTCCAGGACTTCTCCAGGGCATCACCCATCCTTTGGATCTCCCTACCCCAATCCATCAGACTATCACCCACTCTCCTTTAGGCGAACCCTAACAACCCACCTCTTCAGGTAAGCCTACCCCACCCTCTGCTAACTGCCGATCTCCTCCACTCTTCCTACCACTCCATCCCCCACAGCTTTTCCTCTCGTACCACTATCCCCTCCCTCCTAGATTGTAAGCTCCAAGGAGCAGGGCCCTCGAACCGCTCGTGTATTGCACTGTATTGTTATTGTACTGTCTCATGTATTGTCCCCCACTGTAATGTACAGCGCTGAGCGAACTGTTGGCGCTATATATAAATACCATATAATAATAATGGATCCTGCGGGGATCGTTGGCTTGCAACCTATATGGGGTTAACTGATCTCTCCATGAGCTCCACGAAAAGGAAAGTTTTAATACAAGCCGACGATCCCCGCAAGATGGGGAGCATAATGGATCGGACTCTGCTCAATCCGCAGATCCGATCCATCTTGCAGGGATCATCGGCTTGCTTTAAAACTTTTCTTTTCGTGGAGAGGGTCCGGTGTCACACCGTGCGATAGTTGTCACCCGGTGCGACACGCACACCCAGCACCTGCCCAGGGACGCCACTGATAAGGTGGCACCTAGAGGAAGGAGGAGTAGAGAGCACCGGAGGGGATTCCAGAAGAGGAGGTATGGGACCGTTGTATGCATTTGTGTGCAGATAAGTATAATTTTTTTATTATTTTAAAGCAAAAATAAATAAAAAAAAGATAATTTGCATTTAGTATCACTTTAAATACTCTCATCTACCGTCAATCTTTCTGCCCAGAGTTGACAGGACAAAAAAAAAAATGTTCGTTCTGGAGCGTAATTACAACATACATGGTGTAAGGTGTTTAGAGGACATTCATGTATTTTAACCCCTAGAATGAGTTCATATGCATACACATGCAGTTATACACGTTTGTGCGTGTTATGTGTGGAAATTATTCCGGAAAGCTCCTTTCCAAATGCATGTTTGGGGCATTTTTATGCCCTTAAATGCTGCTAAAAGAATAAAAAAAATCTAAAAGCCACAATGTGCATATGTGTATACAAAGATAGCCTGAAATAGGGCTGTGTTCAGGGATTAAAAAAAAAAGAAAACAAAAAAAGTCTGTGAGCATGAGGCTATAGTGCTTGCTGCATAGCAGTAACCATTAGCTGACTGCTTTTACTTTCCTCCATAAATGTGCACTAAAAGAAGCCCCAATATGTTTACTAGTACAGTACTACGTGAACAAATTACTGACCTATATAGCAATAGAAACAGTGTGATAAAAATGTACCTAATAAATTTAAGGGAATAGCAACTGACTGTGCACCACTAAATCTGTTATCTGCAACCTTGAACATACCAACCTCTATTATGCAGCATGAGACATATACAGTGCCTTGAAAAAGTATTCAAACCCCTTGACATTTTCCACATTTTGTCATGTTACAACCAAAAATGTAAATATATTTTACTGCGATTGTATGTGACAGACCAACACAAAGTGGCACATAATTGTGAAGTGGAAGGAAAATGATAAATGGTTTTCAAAAGCCTTTACAAATAAATATGTGAAAAGTGTGGCGTGCATTTGTATTCAGTTCAGCCCCCCCCCCCCCCCCCCCCCCCGAGTCAATATTTTGTAGAATCACCTTTTGATGCAATTACAGCTGCACATCTAGAGAGGGACATTGTTGTCCATTCTTTTTTGCAAAATAGCTCAAGCTCTGTCACATTGGATGGAGAGCGTCTGTGAACAGCAATTTTCAAGTCTTGCCACAGATTCTCAATTAGATTTAGGTCTGGACTTTGACTGGGCTATTCTAACACATGAATATGCTTTGATCTAAACCATTCCATTGTAGCTCTGGCTGTATGTTTAGGGTCTTTGTCCTGCTGGATTGTGGACCTCCGCCCCGTCTCAAGTCTTTTGCAGAATCTTAACAGGTTTTCTACTAAGACCAAATACTGCCCTGTATTTGGCTCCATCCATATTCCCATCAACTCTGACCAGCTTTCATGTCCCTGTTGAAGAAAAGCATCCCCACAACATGATGCTGCCACCACCATGTTTCATGGTGGGAATGGTGTGTTCAGGGTGATGTGCAGTGTTAGTTTTCCACCACACGTAGCGTTTGGTTTTAGGCCAAAAAGTTCAATTTTGGTTTCACCTGACCAGATGATGGATTGAACAGTGCTCCGTGAGATGTTCAAAGCTTGGGATATATTTTTTATAACCTAACCCTGCTTTAAACTTCTCCACAACTTTATCCCTAAACTGTCTGATGTCTTACTTGGCCTTCATGATGCTGTTTGTTCACTAATGCTCTCTAACAAACCTCTGAGGGCTTCACAGAACAGCTGTATTTATACTGAGCTTAAATTACACACAGGTGGACTCTAATTAGTAATTCGGTGACTTCTGAAGGCAATCGCTTTCTCTAGATTTTAGATAAGGGTATAGGAGTAAAGGGGGCTGAATACAAATGCACAACACACTTTTCAGATATTTATTTGTAAAAAATTTATATATAAAAATAAAATAAATTTTGAAAACCATTTATCATTTTCCTTCCACTTCACAATTATGTGCCACTTTGTGTTGGTCTCTCATATAAAATCCCAATAAAATACATTTACGTTTTTGGTTGTAACATGACAAAATGTGGAAAATGTCAAAAGCTTGCCATACAAATTACAATCAGATTATACAATCATATTTAGATCTACCAACAATTATGTAGTGCAAGGGCCTGATTGATTGGATACAAATAGAGTGGCTAAATTAGGTAGGACCTAATTGTGAACAGTCACAAATAGCTGTGGCTGAAGTCAGTCTGTCATTGCATTGTATGGGCTTAGCAGGCTCAGTGCTTTGCACACACCTGTCATTCCAGCTGCAGGAATCCACAGATTCTTGCCCCTGGAGTTTGCAGGGTGTGCTAATTCCAAGGACTGAACACCTGGGAACCTTCCCACAAGGATGGGTGAAGTTGGTTTACTAAAGGAGTAGAGAATTTTGACTTTCAAAGTGACTTTTATTTTGCAAAGTGAATTTTCAATTACCGTCTTTTTAGCTCCATAAAGACGCACCTGACCATAAGACGCACATAGGTTTTAGAGGCGAAAAACAAGAAAAAAAAATATTCTGAACCAATGGACTGCAGGCACAGTACAGGTGATGACCAGAGACTGCGGACAAAGTACAGGAGGTGACCAGAGACTGCGGACACAGTGCAGGAGGTGACCAGAGACTGCGGACACAGTACAGGAGATGACCAAGAGACTGCGGACACAGTACAGGAGATGACCAGAGACTGCGGACACAGTACAAGAGATGACCAGAGACTGCGGACACAGTCCAGGAGATGACCAGAGACTGCGGACACAGTGAAGGAGATGACCAGAGACTGCGGACACAGTGCAGGGAATGACCAGAGACTGTAGACAGTGCAGGGAATGACCAGAGACTGCAGACAGTGCAGGGAATGACCAGAGACTGCTGACCTTTGGGGAGGGAGGGGGAGCGGGTACCTGAATTTGACAGCCGGGTGCCCACTGCGCATGCGCGAGAAGCGCTGCGCTTTGTGAATGGCCCAGAGCCTTCTGGGACCTGTCATGTGTCAGACATGCGCAGTGGGCACCCGGCTGTCACAGAAGCCAGTGCGGGAAGACTGTGCAGCGCTGGAGCGAGGAGCAGGTAAGGCCCTGCAGGAGAGAACAGCTGAGCGGCCGGCCCGGTGTTCTGACATGGTGGCGGCAGAAATACCGGACCAGCCGCTTTATATTCGCTCCATAAGACGCACTGACATTTTCCCCCCCTTTTTGGGGGGAAAAAAGTGCGTCTTATGGAGCAAAAAATACGGTATCTTGGTTAATGAGGTGAAACGAAGTGATATGTAAAGATAATTTTTTTAAAAGCTGTATTTTTGCTTGCACATGATTGGATGATTGAATGTAGCACAACTTTACAACAACTTTGAAAAAAAAATCACTTAGCTTAGTAAATGAGCTGGAATTGTGTTAACTGTATTCATTCATGTATTCAAATTAAATTGTCCTCAAATATGACAGGGTGTTCTTTGCAAAGTGAATTTTTACTTTGTTTCATTTCATTCAAAAGGATATGTGAAAATTCACTTGGAAGTGAAAATACTCTAATACTACTTTAGTGAATTAGGGTCACTGCTTTGCTTACAGGATGGTCACTTAGGGGTTTACTAAAACTGGTGCAGCTCTGCACAGAAACCAGCTTCCAGGTTTTATTATCAAAGCATAATTGAACAAGCTGAAGGTAGAAGCCGATTGGCTACCATGAAAGGATTTAAATGCAGGATATGGGAACAAACATATAGATAATCAGTTATTAGTTGTCATAGTAATACAATTCTAAATCATTATTGAAAACAATTTTGATTAACTTATTAACCAACTTCAAATTCCTTCTTGGTTATCTTCTGCATTATGGTGCCAGACATAATAGAAAGAGTTGCCAAGGTTTTCCTCTACTGACAGCATGACGTTACTTGGTGTATCTGAAGTCTAAACTAGTTGTGTATTATGGAAGTGAATCAGAAGGAACAGAGGTCCCCGAATTAAATGAGACCTATAGTTTCTGCCAAATTTCACAAGCACTATATTTTGTTGTTACGTTTTATTGGTTACAACACATATAAAAGGAATCCGGCAGACCATTTAGAATACAGAAAATCCTAAAAACATTTCCATTTTTGGACAAAAGGATCTTACCGACCACTATGGCTGCTTTTAGAAATCCTGGAGCTCCTAACAGCCCTGAACACAGACAGCGTGCATTTGGTGGCAGCTCACCCACACCTGCACCAATTAGGACCCGTGGCTATGTTCATTTAGCTGCTGCATCCCCATAGAGTAACTGACAGTTGCATGCACAAACCACTCATCCTTGTGCCCAGAGCATCTGAATAAGCCCTCAGGGCCCCGTTCACACAGGAGTACTACAGCATACACCCATTTACCTGCATGGGGATGCGCATATGTTCCATGCATGGCCGTGCAGACAGTCCCATTCATGTCATATTGGACACAGCGAGTGGACAGACATGGTGGGGAGGGCACAATTGCTGGAACTGATCCCCCTTTGGCTCTCCCTGCAGCAGCTAAAAGCCTGAGGGAGGGAAAGGCATAAAAGCCTGCTGCACTCAGGTGGGTCAAAGGGGGATTGGTTCCTCACACAACCCGTGCACACGGCGGCTGCTGCCTGGTACCGCTGTTGAACTTATGGGGCCCAGGCCCCATACAGGAGGGTTGGTGCTTCCCCTTATCTTGACAACCACAACTCATTTAAAACATTAGAAGGGACTATAGAAATCAGGTCTTCTGAAGGATCAGTGCAATATAGAAAGCCTTACAGTTACCACCCTATTCCTTATGTCCAGGTTTTCAGTATCTTGACTTTGGTACTAGCAGGACTGGATGGGGGAAATGGTTGCAGTAAGAGGTAATTGGAGACTGGTTAGTTTCTTTCAACTATACAGTTGGACAAGGAGTCTTCACTGGTCATGTTGCCCGAGAAAAAACAAGGCTGTTTGTACCATAATTGCACTCATAGACCCATATATTGTGAGAGAACACATATACATAGAAGTGTAAAGATAAAGACCAAAAGGCAATAAATTGAATTTTACTTTTAAATATTAGCCTTGTATTTGACCCAATTGGTCTTCAAAAAGATCCAGCTGATTTAAGCCATCCTTTTACAGGGTAGCTTGTTCAGAAAGAAAATCCTGTAAATAAGGGGCGATATACTCAAGTCTTGTACACATGATGAGAATATCAGACGAATGATCGTCTGCTTTGATTTTGCATGCTAGTCTCATATCAAAAACAAATAGATTACTAGAGTTACGAAAATTCTCGTAAGACAGAATACAACTTCCCATGATGATGCAATGTATTGTATTCTTTTGCTTCTTGAGCGTGCATGGTCTTGATCACTCGATTTTTTACAGACTAATACTTTTCATCAGATGTGCATTAAAAATCCTCTACCTTGCTGCTCCCTGGCCACTCCCTGGACTTCCTAGAAGGTAGAACACCTGCTTCCCTGTTGTATGTTGTGGTTCCTCCAACTGGCTCCTATGTTAATACAGGATGGTCAACATGCCAGGAGGAACCACAGAGTGCATTAGGGGGTAAACAGGTATTCAATTTTTTTAAAAATATTTAAAAAAAAACAAATGCTGCAATGGGGTTGGTTTACCAAATGCCTAGAGACTGTGAATGTTTTCCTAGCTTAGTAAATAAAGTGCTGTTCCACTGTGAATACCCAATCTGTCGGGAAATCAAAATAAAACAAAACAAAAAAAAAAGATATTTTTTGCATGTGATTGGATGAACACAGCTTTAATTTTACAATCACTTTGCCAACTGAACGTTCTTCTATCCCTTCAGTAAATCCTACAAGTAAAATCTATTTAAACTTTTGTAAAAAAAAACTTTAATATATTGTTTTATTAGGTATCAGATGTGTGGCACTTGTTGATCAGTGGAAGCAAAAGTGAATCCCGGAAACCATGATAAATATAGCTGCAATCGTATAGTAGTCACAGTCTAAGTTTGTCACACTGACACAAAGAAGATATGTGACAGAGGTGGGTGGTGTGAGGAGATATTATTATAGGTCCTCAAGAGCTAGGAAAGAGACATTACAGAAAAAAACTTGGTGCTTGTTATGGTTTTTTTTGTCATACATTTGAATTAAAAAGTATAAAATCTGATCTTTTATGTAATTTTAACATTTAATATTAGGCGCTTCCATAACATTAAGTTTGGAGACAAGGTTGGGTGCATGCTGGGCCTTTTAATAAGAAATTCCAGTAAACATTTTACACTTGTTGCTAACTGGAAAGGGTTCAAACTGATCCCCAGCCAGGAGGATTATATTATAATTATAAAGGTGCTTCCTTAGCAAGTCATAAAGCTGGTCTTGTGTTTTTAAAATGCATTTTTGTAATGCGTATTTTGACCTACAATATACCCCGATTCCCTTGATTTCATAGCTGGTCAATTTTATGCGACTAGGCAAACTGGTTCTGGTCACACAACCTCCTATGTGTATTGTACTAAAGGAAAAAGTGACCTGCTGCCATCACATTTTCCTATGATTGCTGCAGGACTATGATTGCTGCAGGACTAGATGCAACCCAGTCGCGGGCAGCGACCAGTTTACCATGTAGAAGCAGCTGGGGCGTGGTGCTTTGCTTTGCAGATGTGGCAAAAATTATACCCTCTGATTTAGATTATACCCACTGGTTTAACATTCAATGGGTAAGAGAAACTGAACCTTCTGATACCATGAATTTGATTTTGCAGGGGAAATTACATCTAAAAGATTTCTTTTGAAACTCATGTAGAGGTTATTTTTCTGAATCATAATTATTTGAATGATATTTTAAAATGTATATACAGCTGCAACTTTGTTTTGTTACTTTTGGCTAGAGTAGAGAAGGGTCTTATACCTTTTGCTGTTTGTGTACTGCAGAGAGATTTCACTTCACTGAGACCTGGTCCACACCTATGCGTTTTTTAGTGCTTTTTGTGTTTTACAGAAACTCATTACAGTTCATTTAAAATGGTTCCCTTTGGGACACGTTCACATCTATGCGTTTTCAACTGTTGCATTTTTGGAAAGGGTCTGATACTTTTTTTTCTGCAGCAGACTGCAACACGCATATGTCTGAACCGGGCCTTATGTTGGAGACGCAACAGGAAATGAGAAGAAAACTCCCGGAAGTGAGTGACATTTATATTTTAGACAGTCGTCACCAGAACAGGTCTCCCACTTTGCTGGTGACAACTCAAAATTGATTTTTCCCTTACTTTCTGTCTGTGTGATAACTATCGCCAGGACAAATACTGGGGTGAAACTCCCCAGCAGGGACACTGACAGCAATATAAAATCAGAAAGATGTTGTTCATTCCCCTCTCCACCCTCTGATTAGGTATTTTACATCACATTTAAACTCCAATATAAAAAATTACAAATCATTTTGGGATTTTTAGATCCCATGTTTGTAGATATCAAGCTAACAGGTGTATAAGCTTCATATTATTGCTGAAATCCACAATGATCATTCCCTACTATGTGTACAGTAGTTCATTTGTCTCAAAGTCATTTTTCTTCCCTATACACTGCTAGGAAAATTGCAAAATATAAACAGTTCAAGCTATAAAATGAATTCTTTTCATCCCTCAAGCCTTGTATCGATACAGCTGTCGAGTGTTTTTTACTGTGACATTCTCCAAGAGCTGAAACATAATGGAAAGGAAGAAAATCAATGTGAAGTATTTACAGAAGACAATATCTAGGCGCAATGTAAGGTGAGCACACCACCATATGGGCATAAAACTGCAGCATGAGCCAACAGATTTTTTTTTTCTAGCTTTGGTGTTGTGAATATCTAAAATATTATTGTACATAATCTCTAGTGAATAGATATGATATCCATTGTACTGTATTTTGCACACTGTGATAAGGCAGCTAATTCATTTTGCATGGGCAACCAAACATGGTAAGAGAAGTAATAAATGGACCTGCAATTTTTTTCTTGCTTTTTGTAATGTTTTGCACCATAACATGTGGCACGCTCGTTGCAGGGAGCTGCAGCACAGGTCTACTGGTAGCTACTATATGTTTCACGGGGCAACACAACAACTGTGCCTTACTCTAATACAGTAAAAAATACAGTAAAACCTATGTTTTGCCACATACTGCCACAATGACAAACCAGCCTAAAAATGAGCAAGCACAAACAACAGTGCAACGTGATCTACAATAGTCCAGCTTTTTATATAATACATATCAAAAACTCTAGGGCATTAAAGTATTTTGAAAAGAGAAGGGAATAGATTCACTATAAGGCCGTGTTCACACCAGTAAAAGGACAAAATGCATGTAAATGTATGTAATGATTTGTCAATGGTGTCATTTATGCTGAGCGTTTACCTGCATTCAGATGCCGTCAGTGAGGCTGCTGTTTTATAGAAAACAATTTCGGAAGTCCACAATCTGATTAAACACTCTAAACGCATGTAAATATGACTAAACACATCTAAAGCTGCTTTACAGAAGGTACATCTAAATGCAGAAACGTGATCTGGGAAGCAAAAAAATTGTTTCAAATTTCAGATAACATCTTAGAAAAGCTAAATGTCGGAAGGCCAGTGTGAATGAAGCCTAAGGGTTTTTCTTTTTGCCAAGTGTCCCATTTGCCAGGTTTCCCTCTACTTTCTGTCCTGTAGATACAATAGGACATGAGAGAAAAGCTCTCCATAGTGAGGTACCCTCTTTGAAATTCCCCCCTGGAAGGTTGCCCCCTATTCCCGTTCTAGTGATTTTCCCTCACATTTAGACCAAGTGACAATAGTCACTAGGAAAAGAGAGAGGTTTTAAAACTTATGGCATCTCAAAGGTTAGGAGTACAAAGAAAAATGCATGGTGCCTGCAGTGATACATGGTGGTGACAGCCTACTAAGAATAAATAATAGTATTAATGAAAAGTTGAGAAAACCCATGATCCATATTTCAGTAGGAGGTGAATATAGAAAATAAACTACTAGGATAAGTGACAAATATATAAAGATGAGCCATTTCTGAGTGGCTGGCATGTTACGATTGGTTGAGGTAGTGTCTTGAAACATTCCAAAATAGAAAGAAAAGTTTAATGACTTTAAAAATATAAGTCGCAACGTTTGTGTCTCATCTGTTCAGCAGATACCAAAATAATTTCTCTTCCGCCCCAGCAATACATTCCAGCTAACTCCCTCGCTCCTCTGACAGCCTCACTGAATGTGCAAAGATAAACGCTTTCATATCATCTCTCAGTAGTTCCCCAGTTTATCTTCAATGTACCCTTACTGGTTCCAGCTCTTTGTGATAGCCATACTTATAGAAGAACTGCAGGTAAAGGAAAAAAAGCCGATTTGTCACATTCATTTTATTTACTCAAGTCTCTGCGGTCAGTTTAATTATCCCATAAGTCCACTATGTAGTGTAGTCTATGCACCTAAAAAAATAAGTTTTGTATTGAATGGACCTCCCAAGCAGATGTCAGCACCATGCTTTGCACTGAAAGCCCCTCTTCTTCCATGTTCAGTCATGAAATCCCATTCCCGTAATACCATAGCTCTCACTCAACTTACTCCTAATTAACACTGTTGGGTCTTACACGTTTTAAAAAAGAAGCAGTCTACATTCCAGTATCCCAGCTTCATGAGTATTAAGAGTGGAGCCCATGTAAAAGATTGAGCATATAGCTACAGATAATGTAAACCCTACTGCATTGACTGAATATGGATGAGATGTAAGTTCGGACCCAATATTCACTGTTCATGCATTCAGCATACATAAACAGTGGTTGCTAAGGACGTAGAGGGTACCTTTGTCGCAATCAGGTTGTATGCTTTTCTTTCTGTTGGGCATCAGCTACGTGATTTACGATGGGTTTATGCAAGGAATTTTCGAAGAATTTTTTTTTTAAAGACTTTTCAAATGTTTGGGTGTTTTTATATACGGTTTTCTTTTTGTGAATTTGTTTTGTAGTCTGTACCCCTTACTCATTATTCACGTAAGGGTATCTGGGGGCCACTTATTTTAAAGGGGGATTTCGCCTTACAAAGAGCCCTCTACAACCTCTAGACCGCAGTTGTGGGGAAAAGGCCCTTGTCCACATGAACATGAGCCAGGAAAGTGGGAAGGGTCCTCTCTGGAAAGATACCCCCATGTTGAGGGCATACGGCCAGATCCAAATTGTCTGATATTGATTTTGGGAGACCCAAAAGCAGTTTTTTGGCATTCTTGCTGTAGTATGTACAGCAGGGATGAAAAAAGATGCGTAAATTCGGCATCCTCAGGGTGGTATTAAACCCAAAACCAAAAATGTAATATACTGTATTATCCCTCTGTATTTACCTGGTGATCTGATCAGTAACACACCTCCTGTATTACACTCTGGATGAAGAAGCACAGATGCACCTTAAGACAGCAGCACTGTTAATCTGGGGGGAGGGGAGGGTTAGATGTACCCAGTGCAGGGACAAGGTCATCTAGTGCCCAGGGCAAAGATGCCAAGCTCTGACTCCCCAAGATGAATGAGTATTATTTGTCAGAACCCCCCCCCCCCAAAAAAAAAGTCGAGCACTAACCTGTAGGCTAATCTCTTAATCATATATTCCCCTTGCAAGCCAAAATTCTCCACAAACAAAAATTCCCCCTCCTCCCAGTACAAATACCCCCTGCTGAAATCCCCCCTCCCAGAGCAAATCTTTGACACACTAAGGAAACCCTGTACATTCCCAATCTGACAGTCCCGATGCAGGTGTGCTGTAGTGGCAGAGGGGAGAGAGTGCACAGCCCGCACCTACTCCAGGCTCTCTTCTGATTTCCTGATTCCGATTGTCACTTCCTGCGCTAAGCTGACAGGAGTAGTGAGGCTGCTGTCACTACTTCTATCAGCTTATAGCAGTGATGGCGAACCCATGGCACGCGTGCCACAGCCGGCACGCCGAGCCTTATCTGTGGGCACGCCAGGAGAATCCAGCGGCGCGCTGTCTTCCCGGCTGTAGTGTGCGTGACAGCCGGGTCCCAAGTGCGCATGCACAAGAAGCAGTGCTCTTTGTGAATGGTAAGGCAGTACCTGGGACACACGACAGATCCCAGAAGCCGCCGGACCAATCACAAAGCGCAGCGCTTCTCGCGCATGCGCACTGGGCATCCGGCTGTCCGACGAGCGCCCACACTACAGAAGCCGGGAAGACAGCGCGCGGCTGGATAAAGGAACAGGTAAGATAAAAAAAAAAACTCTGCGGAAGTAAGAGCGGGTACCTGTCAAATTCAGGTACCCGCTCCCCCTCCCTCCCCAAAGGTCAGCAGTCATCTCTGTACTGTCCGCAGTCTCTGGTCATCCCTGTGCTGTCCGCAGTCTCTGGTCATCCCTGTGCTGTCCGCAGTCTCTGGTCATCCCTGTGCTGCCCGCAGTCTCTGGTCATCCCCTGTACTGTCCGCAGTCTCTGGTCATCCCCTGTACTGTCCGCAGTCTCTGGTCATCCGTGCTGTCTGCAGTCTCTGGTCATCCCTGTACTGTGTCCGCAGTCTCTGGTCATCCCTGTGCTGTCCGCAGTCTCTGGTCATCTCCTGTACTGTGTCCGCAGTCTCTGGTCATCCCTGTACTGTGTCCGCAGTCTCTGGTCATCTCCTGTACTGTGTCCGCAGTCTCTGGTCATCCCTGTACTGTGTCCGCAGTCTCTGGTCATCCCTGTACTGTGTCCGCAGTCTCTGGTCATCCCTGTGCTGTCCGCAGTCTCTGGTCATCTCCTGTACTGTGTCCGCAGTCTCTGGTCATCCCTGTACTGTGTCCGCAGTCTCTGGTCATCTCCTGTACTGTGTCCGCAGTCTCTGGTCATCCCTGTACTGTGTCCGCAGTCTCTGGTCATCCCTGTACTGTGTCCGCAGTCTCTGGAGATCCCTGTACTGTCCGCAGTCTCTGGTCATCCCTGTACTGTGTCCGCAGTCTCTGGTCATCTCCTGTACTGTGTCCGCAGTCTCTGGTCATCCCTGTACTGTGTCCGCAGTCTCTGGTCATCCCTGTACTGTGTCCGCAGTCTCTGGAGATCCCTGTACTGTCCGCAGTCTCTGGTCATCCCTGTACTGTGTCCGCAGTCTCTGGTCATCCCTGTACTGTCAGCAGTCTCTGGTCATCCCTGTACTGTCCGCAGTCACTGGTCATCCCTGTACTATGTCCGCAGTCTCTGGTCATCCCTGTACTGTCCGCAGTCTCTGGTCATCTCCTGTACTTTCCGCAGTCTCTGGTCATCCCTGTACTGTCCGCAGTCACTGGTCATCCCTGTACTGTGTCCGCAGTCTCTGGTCATCTCCTGTACTGTGTCCGCAGTCTCTGGTCATCTCCTGTACTGTGTCCGCAGTCTCTGGTCATCCCTGTACTGTCCGCAGTCTCTGGTCATCCCTGTGCTGTCCGCAGTCTCTGGTCATCTCCTGTACTGTGTCCGCAGTCTCTGGTCATCCCTGTACTGTGTCCGCAGTCTCTGGTCATCTCCCGTACTGTGTTCGCAGTCTCTGGTCATCCCTGTACTGTGTCCGCAGTCTCTGGTCATCCCTGTACTGTGTCCGCAGTCTCTGGTCATCCCTGTACTGTGTCCGCAGTCTCTGGAGATCCCTGTACTGTCCGCAGTCTCTGGTCATCCCTGTACTGTGTCCGCAGTCTCTGGTCATCCCTGTACTGTCAGCAGTCTCTGGTCATCCCTGTACTGTCCGCAGTCACTGGTCATCCCTGTACTATGTCCGCAGTCTCTGGTCATCCCTGTACTGTCCGCAGTCTCTGGTCATCTCCTGTACTTTCCGCAGTCTCTGGTCATCCCTGTACTGTCCGCAGTCACTGGTCATCCCTGTACTGTGTCCGCAGTCTCTGGTCATCTCCTGTACTGTGTCCGCAGTCTCTGGTCATCTCCTGTACTGTGTCCGCAGTCTCTGGTCATCCCTGTACTGTCCGCAGTCTCTGGTCATCCCTGTACTGTGTCCGCAGTCTCTGGTCATCCCTGTACTGTCCGCAGCCTCTGGTCATCTCCTGTACTGTCCGCAGCCTCTGGTCATCTCCTGTACTGTTCGCAGTCTCTGGTCATCTCCTGTACTGTTCGCAGTCTCTGGTCATCTCCTGTACTGTGTCCGCAGTCTCTGGTCATCTCCTGTACTGTGTCCGCAGTCTCTGGTCATCCCCTGTACTGTGTCCGCAGTCTCTGGTCATCCCCTGTACTGTCCGCAGTCTCTGGTCATCTCCTGTACTGTCCGCAGTCTCTGGTCATCTCCTGTACTGTCCGCAGTCTCTGGTCATCTCCTGTACTGTCCGCAGTCTCTGGTCATCTCCTGTACTGTCCGCAGTCTCTGGTCATCCCTGTACTGTGTCCGCAGTCTCTGGTCATCCCTGTACTGTGTCCGCAGTCTCTGGTCATCCCTGTACTGTGTCCGCAGTCTCTGGTCATCCCTGTACTGTGTCCGCAGTCTCTGGTCATCCCTGTACTGTGTCCGCAGTCTCTGGTCATCCCTGTACTGTCCGCAGTCTCTGGTCATCCCTGTACTGTCCGCAGTCTCTGGTCATCTCCTGTACTGTGTCCCCAGTCTCTGGTCATCTCCTGTACTGTGTCCGCAGTCTCTGGTCATCTCTTGTACTGTGTCCGCAGTCTCTGGTCATCTCCTGTACTGTGTCCGCAGTCTCTGGTCATCTCCTGTACTGTGTCCGCAGTCTCTGGTCATCTCCTGTACTGTCCGCAGTCTCTGGTCATCCCTGTACTGTCCGCAGTCTCTGGTCATCCCTGTACTGTGTCCGCAGTCTCTGGTCATCCCTGTACTGTGTCCGCAGTCTCTGGTCATCTCCTGTACTGTGTCCGCAGTCTCTGGTCATCCCTGTACTGTCCGCAGTCTCTGGTCATCTCCTGTACTGTGTCCGCAGTCTCTGGTCATCTCCTGTACTGTGTCCGCAGTCTCTGGTCATCCCTGTACTGTGTCTGCAGTCTCTGGTCATCCCTGTACTGTCCGCAGTCTCTGGTCATCCCTGTACTGTGTCTGCAGTCTCTGGTCATCCCTGTACTGTGTCCGCAGTCTCTGGTCATCCCTGTACTGTGTCCGCAGTCTCTGGTCATCCCTGTACTGTGTCCGCAGTCTCTGGTCATCCCTGTACTGTCCGCAGTCTCTGGTCATCCCTGTACTGTCCGCAGTCTCTGGTCATCTCCTGTACTGTGTCCGCAGTCTCTGGTCATCCCTGTACTGTGTCCGCAGTCTCTGGTCATCCCTGTACTGTGTCCGCAGTCTCTGGTCATCCCTGTACTGTGTCCGCAGTCTCTGGTCATCCCTGTACTGTCCGCAGTCTCTGGTCATCCCTGTACTGTCCGCAGTCTCTGGTCATCCCTGTACTGTCCGCAGTCTCTGGTCATCCCTGTACTGTGTCCGCAGTCTCTGGTCATCCCTGTACTGTGTCCGCAGTCTCTGGTCATCCCTGTACTGTGTCCGCAGTCTCTGGTCATCCCTGTACTGTTAATTAGTTTGCACTACTGTACGAGTTGTTTTTTCTAAACCAAAAGCTCGATATTCAGGTTTCATTGCAGTGTTGGCACTTTGAAAGAAATAAGTTGGTTTTGGGTTGCAGTTTGGGCACTCGGGCTCAAAAAGGTTCGCCATCACTGGCTTATAGCATTAGGAATGCTCTAAGTGGCAGCCCCCACCTCACATGAAACCACAGTGCCCAGGGCAGCCATCCCTCCTGCCCTCCCCTTGTCCCGACACTGGATGTACCAGAAGCTTTACATGCACGGGAAACAAACTGAAGCTGAACTGCAGCTAACACTTTATAATCAGTTACAGCAAACAGGTTTATTATTTTTAGGATAAAGCTTTTACATAAATAAAAGCTGATCATTGTAAACACCCCTGCCAGTGTTAAATGGCTTGTTTCAATCTTGTAACTGCTACATCTGCAGAACAGCATGTTCTGTTGAAAAACAACAGATTTACTTGCCTGATCGCCAGATGGAAATAAAGGAAAGAAAGCCTAAAAAAGACAATTAATGCAGCCCATCACATCTAAGAATTAATAGGCTGCAATATAATAAATTTTTGCTTTTGGGTTTAACCACTTGCCCTCCAGAGGATTTACCACCCTTCCTGACCAGGCCATTTTTTTGCATTACGGCGCTGCGTTACTTTAACTGATAATTGCGTGGTCATGCAACACTGCACCCAAATGGAATGTATGTCTTTTCCCACAAATAGAGATTTCTTTCAGTGGTATTTGATCACCTGTGCGTTTTTTATTTTTTGCGCTATAAACAGAAAAAGACTGACAATTTTGAGAGAAAAAAAATATTTTTCACTTTTTACTATTAAACATGTCCAATAAAAAAATTTTAAAAATCAAATTTTGTCATACATTTAGGGAAAAATGTATTTTGCTACATGTCTTTGCTGAAAAAAAAATCCCAAAATGTGTAAATTAATTGGTGTCCGTGAAAGTTATAGAGTTTACAAAAGGCAAAATATATACTGGAATTTTATTTTTTTTTATTTTTTACAAGTAATGGTGGCGATCAGCGACTTATAGTGGGACTGCAGCAGGCATTCTGACACTGGGGGGAAATGACTTGGTGTCACGGACATCCCCAGTGACACCAATACAATGATCAGTGCTAATAAAAAGCACTGAAACTGTACTAATGGCACTGAGCAGGAAGGGTTTAACATCTGGGGCGATCAAAGGGTTAACTATGTGCTGTGTGTGTTTTACTATGGGGCTGTGTCTGTGCTTTCCACTGTAAGCAAATTGCTTTCTATGGCTCTGCATGTGATGGAACTGACAGGGGAGAGATCTGTATTGTTTACATACAGTTCCTCCCCCCCTCGTTATTACTCGGCGATCACTGGGTGCCGGCGAGTAATCACCAGCCGGGACCCGATGAAACGTTTGAAACGTTTCAGCATTGAATATGTAAGTCAAATTGTAAAACAAATTTAAGGCAAGGTAACAGGTTCATGTAAAGGGATATTAAAGCCTATTTTTTATTAAAACAAAAAGGTTTTTACCTACCTGCTCTGTGCAATGGTATTGCACAGAATGGTCCTTTACCTCCTCTTCTGTAGTCCCCCACTGGCACTGTTCACTCCTCCTTCCCGCAGATGCCCCCAGGTGATAGACTTACCTTTCTTTCACTCTTCTGCCAAACTGTTTGATCACCCGGAGTAAAGAAAACTTCCTAGTACTCTGATCATGGGGACCATGTGATTCACTCGCTTCCTGCCAGATGACATTGTGGTGCTTGGTAACTGGCCGTTTAGGCACCCTGTGCCATTATATGGGAGCAGTGAGAGTCTATCTCCATGAAAGCTCCAAGCTGCGACTTGCTGCCTTCATACAATATACTCTCTTAATTCATGGTGGCAGAATGAAGGAGATTGCGCAGCTTGGAAGGATAGCAGGTAAAGTGGAACTACACTGCATGTGAGCACCACAAACCAGAAAAGCTATTGAATTGAATTTGTAATATTCAAAGCAAACTCACCCATCCAACCATGTATCCATGCTTTATATTACTGAGAAATCACTTTGAAAAACACCCCCCAGCATTTCTGGCTGTGGCCATCTTCAGTAAGGGCAGATGATTCATGTAGCATTTACTTCATGGAATCCATCTGACCTTAGCTCAGACATGCAGGTAGGAGGGTGTGCTTAGCTGAGAAAACCCCTCCTCCACTCCTGAATGCATGACATCATTTGCCTCGGCATGGAAACTAGGAAGTAACTGAAGAAATGTGAAAAAAGGTTTAAAACAAGCAAATATGATATACTTTCCTATCTATTTACTAATGCTAGCAGAATACAGATTAAAAATAGTCAATGTTGACAGAGAGTGAAGTTCCACTTTAAGGTAACCACTTACTTTGTCCTGCATTGGCAAAGCACTGGTTCCCTTTCAGACAGACCTTTTTTGTACAAGCTTTATTATAATACAGGAAATGTCTGTTTTATGTACTCTAGATCAGCCTCTCTCAACTGGGGTGCTGCGGTGTACTGGTAGAGAAAGGCTGTCAGTTGAGCCTGAGCTCCCAATCCTCAGCCACATTGTACATTGGCACTGAGAGCTGTCAGACTGCTGAGCAAAGTGAAAGCAAAGGGAGAGGGAGTGACTGCTGTGCTCTCTGCCTCCCCCTAGAGTGCAGTATGATGGAAGGTAATGAACTGCAACATTTTATAGGGCTGTGTACATGTGTTTGTGTCTGTTTCTGTGTACATGTGTCTATATACAAGTGTTTGCACGTGTGTACATGTGTTTGTATGCATATGTGTTTGTGTGTATACGTGTACATGCGTTTGTATGTGTATACATGCTTTTTTATGTGTGTCTTTTAATGAATGTGTGCGTTTGTTTTTGTGTGTGTAACTTTTAAGTTTGACACCCTAATTCCTGTCCTTTCAGAACTGCTTGTTTGTAATAGCAGCAAGGACTGCTGCTCCTCTAAATAGCAGTCCATGCCCAGATCCCTTTTCAGAGGCATTTGACAGGTGGTAAAAAGGCAGCATTTTGCCTCCTCACCACTTGTTTTAACCCCATAAATGCAGCATCACCTCACCACAACCATGTGCAATTTGCACACAGTTGCGGGGTGGTTGTAGTGCAACCCCATTCACCTGGAAGTATACTGGCACCTGCGGCCACAGTATGTGTATACTGAGGGTATACTTTAGCTGCTGCTTCTGCAGCTAAAGGGGGAGCAGTTGGGGGTGTTAAAAGCAGCTCAACTGCATGCTTTTACCACCCCCCAACCTCACAGGTGAACAAGCCCTTGATTCACATCTGTGTGGCTGCATGTAGGGCAGTCCATTAATTTCAATGGGCTGCGCTATCTGCAGAAATGCAGGGAAAGTCGTCCCTGGGAGTTTATTACTAATGTATGGCGATGCATACTCTAACAACTTCCACCGGTGGCAAGTAATTTTTTGATATGCACACAGCAATGATTTGCATTTGATAACATACAGAACTTTTTGTTCATAACATTTAAAAGGAACTTCCTTGTTCTTACATAGGAGATACATTTTTGGGCCTATTAAGGGCTAACTTTCATTTACACGAGTCCACGTTACTATATGATCAAGATTCCAGATATTTACATGTCTGAAGTTTGAAATATATTTTTTTATGCAAACAAGAGGATATCACCTTAATTGAAAACGGATCATTAGACATCCTTTCTTTATATATTCTCCTATATGAAGATTTCTTCTTATCGATAATTATCGGTTTCCTAGCCACACACTTAATCACCATGATTCAGCTAAGTGTATACGCAGGATGTTTTTTTGTTTTTGTTTCATACTCACTGTTTTTATTTTTTTGATTGACTGTGTGTTCACCATGTCATATGCCCACCTTTTCAGAGGATCCTAGTGATCATAATAAAGAAATTATTTGCATCTACTATTGATGTTCTTTGATTACTCTGCATTGGATTTAAACTACCATTCTTTTTGCAGTTTGCTCTAGTTGACTGCTAACATTTTCTAAATATGCTTATACTCGGTTTATAATCCACACCTAAATATAGGGTGAGTCAGTGATACCCTTTTGATGGGTGGTTATACCCTATATGATAGCATTTTCTCTTTTTTGTTTAAAGTTGTTCCAGACCTTATTTTTAAAATTGCACCACACCAAAAACACGCTGCGTTTGCCAATGTATGGGGTGCCATTAAGAATTAATAGGTCCCCTGAAGAGCAGAGCATTTGTCTGTCACGAATGAGTGCAATTTTGAGTGCATTCCACGACACAAAGTAATGTGAACCAAGTCTTGGAGAGGGGTGCCTAGTGACTGAAAATACTTTTCAAGGACGCCCCTGCTCTAGATCATGAATGTCATTTTTTTGGTATTGTTGCAATCATTAAAAATAATTCTCTCTTCCCATCACAAATCTCTTGTTTTTTTCATCACACCAGGTGTTATCAGTAAGGTAAGTGCAGGCCATTTCTTGTTGTTGACTACTTCCAAAAACAGCTACCATCATAGTAAAGAAACTAATGCCCAGTAGTTGATTGCTGAGGGCCATCAACTCACAAGCCTATCTGTCTGCTTATGTAAATGTGTGTGAGCATGCATGCCTATTAGACAAACAAAAGAAAAGATGAGCGCTATAAACAGATCAGTACTGTATTTGCAGGCAGGAAAGAAAAGGAGGAAATTTTACATCTGAAAAGCATGTTATTTCTGGAATGGCATAATGCCCCAGGCTTTAATACCAGAGTGAAATGCACTGCCTACAGGCTATTATTATTCATAACATTATATGTATCACAAAATAAATACTTCCTTGTACTAAATGGAATTCAACAGAAATAAAGCAATACCTGCCAGCAAAATCAAATTATATTAAATACATAAATGTATTTCTCAAAGAGACAAAAATATTTTTCTATTAAATTTCCATGCACACACATCATTATTTGCCCTGCCTATTAAAAGCTGAGAGCAATGGGAAAAATATTATTTACTTGCCTGAGACTGAAAGTACAATCATTGTCTAACGTGATACAGTGAATAGCATTGCTTTATTGTAACACAGAGGTTCTGGGCTCAGATACCACGAGGAGAGCTATCAGTAGGTTGTGCCTGGTAGGATTTCCCCAGTGGCCATTGGGAGAACAATGTCTATTGCATAGGTTTTCCAAACTGTCCACCTGATTATTGCTCTGTCCAGGACTCAGGCATCATTAATGGTAAAGCAGTATTAAACTGTAGCGGTCTGCTGCTCTCTACTGTCTGTATTTGTAAATAAATGTGTTGCCAAATATCACAGAGTTGATTAGCACTTCCTGTCTCTGAGCAGCTTGGATGGAAACCCCAGAGGGAGGAAGTGAAGGGGAAAGTCTGGGATCACACATTCAGCCATGACAGAGTTGCTGCTGATCCAGACCACACGCAAGGATTATATTGCCAAGTATTTACACGCACATCAACTTTAATTGCATCCCAGTCTTAATCTGTAGGGTGCAATACTGAGTTGGCCCACCTTTTGCAGCTAGAACAGCTTCACCTCTTCTGGGAAGGCTGTCCACAAGGT
This sequence comes from Staurois parvus, assembly GCF_062004578.1. Lineage (NCBI taxonomy): Eukaryota > Metazoa > Chordata > Amphibia > Anura > Ranidae > Staurois > Staurois parvus. The sequence continues at coordinate 832,785 of NW_028317999.1, forward strand.
TTAGGAGTGTGTCTATGGGAATGTTTGACCATTCTTCCAGAAACGCATTTGTGAGGTCAGGCATTGATGTTGGATGAGAAGGCCTGGCTCACAGTCTCCGCTCTAATTCATCCCAAAGGTGTTCTATCAGGTTGAGGTCAGGTTCCTCCACCCCAGACTCACTCATCCATGTCTTTATGGAACTTGCCTTACGCACTGGTGTGCAGTCATGTTGGAACAGGAAGGGGCCATCCCCCAACCTGTTCCCACAAAGTTGGGAGCATGAAATTGTCCACAATGTCTTGTATGCTGATGCCTTAACCTCCCTGGAGCTACACTCGGGAATACCCTGCAGCGTTGCTCCGGGATCTCTTCTTCACTTACCTTGTCCTGCACTCCAGCGATGTCCCCCCTGCAGTGTCCGGGGCAATGTCCTCCGGCCGATGCCGGCATGTGTCTGCTGGGTTCCGTTCCCTGCGATGTCAGGACGTACGGGGACGGATGGCGGGAAATTTAAAAATGTGAAAAAGTGACGTTCACTAAATACACTAAAATCACATAGTAAAACATTACTGTATCAAACCATTTCACATACATTTTGTCCCTAGTGCTTTGTCCTGTGCCCTGCCTGCATTTTTACCGTTCTTTCTGCCTGGAAACTGAGAAATGTCCACGGCGTCCAAAAAGCGTCCCTTTAGGTCAAAAGCGGTTTTAGACCAGCTAGAGAACAGCGATAGTAAATTAGAACTACTTGCAGAATTGAGTGAACTTGGTGCTATATTTCAAATTTCAGTGTTTTTGGTTTGATTATATTATTGAATTAAATGTATTATTATATTATTTTTTATGATTATTTATTAAATTATAATTTATGATTTCGTGTTTCAAATTTCAACATACCCGGGATGTTTACTACACTCTTGTTCGGACAGATTTCAGTGAGTTATTCCTAAAAATTACAGGCCTACAATAAAAAAAATACATATTTCCATGCAAAGAAAGTACCGCTTTGAGCAGAGAAATACTGACATAATCAGACCGCTAGAGAGGTTAAGAGTTCCCTTCACTGGAACTAAGAGGCCAAGTCCAACCCCTGAAATGACCCCACACCATACCGTTCCTGGCAACCGCCAGTACCATTCTCCTGGCAACCGCCAAACCCAGACACATCCATCGGATTGACAGACAGAGAAGGGCGATTGGTCACTCCAGAGAACACGTCGGCATGCTTTACACCACTGCATTCAGTGTGCTTTGCATTGCACATGGTGATGTAAGGGTTGGATGCAGCTGCTTGGCCATGGAAACCCATTCCATGAAGCTCTCTATGCAGTAAGATTAGAGGCCTTTAGCTATTGACTCTACAGACAGTTGGTGACTTCTGTGCACTGACCCTGTTCTGTCATTTTACATGGCCTACCACTACGTGGCTGAGTTGCTGTTGTTCCCAGTTGCTTCCACTTTGTTATAACTTATTTTATTTATTTCAGGTACTTACATAGTGCCGTCAACTTACACAGCGCTTTACATATATATTGTACATTCACATCAGTCCCTAACCCTCAAGGGGCATACAATCTAAAGTCCCTAACTTACATTCATACATACACATACTAGGGCCAATTTAGACAGGATTCAATTAACCCACCAGCATGTCTTTGGAGTGTGGAGGAAAGCGGAATACCCGGAGGAAACCCACACAAACACAGGGAGAACATGCAAACTCCAGGCAGGTGGTCGCGTGGCTGGGATTCAAACCAACGACCCAAGTACTGCCAGGCGGATGCGCTAACCATTTATCCACTGTGCTGCCCCTAACACTACCACTAACAGTTGACTGTGGAATATTTAGTAGCAAGGGCATTTCATGGATGGACGTATTGCACAGGTGGCCATGGAGGTAATTAGAACACCTGAATCCAATGATTGGAGGAGTGTTCCAATACTTTAGGCAATATAGTGTGTTGAACTATATATTAGTGAACCCTGTCCCTTCTGCTCTGGGATTCTATAGCTAGTGTTAGCTCTGGGTTTAGAAACCAGCATAAGCTAAAGCCAGGTTAGGCATACAGTACAACAGCATGTAGGTAGTTGGAGTTCTGGTTGCATTACAGATGAAGCTACTGAGGGCTAAGAAGCAGAGCAGAGGCTGATTCTGAGCTCCAGTGTAACAGCACGGTTTCAGCTGGTGAGAAGCTGCGTTCCAGGCTGGTTGAACAACAGTTGGAGGATCTCCCCATCATCGCCGATTCTGCTTTCAGGTCTTCGACACCAAGACTGATGCCACATCATAAATTGTGAAAAAGCAATATTGTGGTGCCTTGAAAAACATACCGTATTTTTTGCTCCAAAAGACGCACCTAGGTTTTAGAGGAGGAAAACAAGAAGTGGAGTGACGTCGAGACGTTTTCCCGGAAACCGGAAGTTACCTGGCGGCCATTTCTAATAAGGGAGAGATCAAGCAGGAGCAACGGGACGTGTCTCCCTGGATGACCGTGAGATTCCTACACCTTCTGTACTCCCTCTAATGCGGTTAAAAAGCTTTGGCAATGTGAGCAGTTTTAATAAAGTGTATGTTACTTATTTTATTGGAGGTATCACACTATGTCCTGTGTTTTTTTGTGGTGACACTGGGAGCAAAGTGTCTAAGGAATCCAGAGAGTGGGGTGGCTGCGTGATACAGCAGAGGTTCCTGAGTGGATCAGCCTGTGAATTTCCTGGATGACTACAAAGCCCATTATATTTGGAAGTTGGTAAGGGTATCCTCACTGCTTTTAGAAGTGGATACACCCTTTTATATTGGAATTTTCTGTGATGTGGCACTGAAATAGTGTTATGCACATTGAAGTGGGTTTTCACTGATCACGTGTGGTTCACGTTTTTCACAACTTTTACTTATTTTCACTGGATGAAATATAGATAAAGTTTATTTGATAAAGGTTAATGCACTATATGAGTTTTTTCTTTTTTTGAGGTGGACTAATTTTGAACACCGTTGGAGTTATTGATGGGACATTTTGCGTATTTTCATAAAAATCATAGTGGACTTTATATTGGTAGTGGATTCATTTTATAATAATTGGGTATCTATATGATTATATTTGCTTTGGAACATTTGTTAATAACACTGTCATATATATAGTATGCTACAGGAGATGACCAGAGACTCCAGACATACTACAGGAGATGACCAGAGACTGTGGATGTATTACAGATGACCAGAGACTGCAGACATACTACAGGAGATGGCCAGAGACTGCGGACATAGTACAGGAGATTGCCAGAAACTGCGGACATAGTATAGGAGATGACCAGAGACTGCGGACATACAGTAGTGCAGGAGATGACCAGAGACTGCAGACATAGTACAGGAGATGACCAGAGACTGCGGACATACTACAGGAGATGACCAGAGACTGCGGACATACTACAGGAGATGACCAGAGACTGCGGACATACTACAGGAGATGACCAGAGACTGCGGACATACTACAGGAGATGACCAAAGACTGCGGACATACTACAGGAGATGACCAGAGACTGCGGACGTACTACAGGTGATGACCAGACACTGCGGACATAGTACAGGAGATGACCAGAGACTGCAGACCTTTGGGGAGCGGGTACCCGAATTTGACAGGTACCCGCTCTCACTTCTGCTGCGATCGCCTCTCTCCCCGAAGTCTTTTGGGACACGTGACAGGTCCCAGAAGACTACGGGCCATTCTCAAAGCGCAGCGCTTCTCACGCATGCACAGTGGGCCCTGGGCTGTGTAGCCGCAAGCTGTCACAGCTGGGTGCCCACACTAAAGATGATGAGGTAATGAGGACACCGCTGGACCGAGGAACAGGTAGAACCGAGGAGCAGGTTCTGCTGCACAGAAGAGCTAAGCGGCCGGACTGGTATTCTAACATGGTGATGACGGGGGGAATACCGGGCCAGCAGATCATAAGATGCACAGACATTTTCCCTCATTTTTTTGGGGGAAAAAAAAGTGCGTCTTATGGAGTAAAAAATACAGTACCAAAATCTGTGAATAACATCAGAAATTTATAGATGGTGCCAGCATTAGGCCAGTAATAGTAACAGCTTCCCCTAAATAGTGAGGTAGGAGCTAGATCAATAAAACGTGAAAAATAGAAGCAAAATAATCTCACAACAACCTAAAGTGACAAAGTCCCAAGCAAAATATATTAAACATATAGTGAGCGACAGTCCCATGAAATATTATCCCGTAGATCAAAAAGATTTTCTTTTTCACGACGTGTAGGCAATAAGTGAATTCCTCACTCACCAGAAATAATTGACCTTGGTTAAAGTGGTCAAAAAGTGCTCTATGGTCATGCAATATGCAGGCAGCCAACTGCAAGCTCTCATGGGCCGGACCTCCTGATGTCCTAATATGGAATAGTGATCCAAGGAACAAAGAATAACGACCACCAGATAGGTGGTCCCGAAGCTCTGGGTAAACAGATAATGGATGGATTCCTAATCCCAGGCTCTCCTTAAGGTATAGGTAGTGTTCCAAGTAGCTCAAATAAACCAAAAAAATTAGATTGCTCTAAGTGTACTGTTTAATAAAAACCATGGTTCAGATTAATAAAAAGACAATACTTTCACATGTAATGGAGCCCAAGTACCAGCACCAGTCTGTGTAGCCTGTGTGTCATGAATCTCAATGGTGATGACCTGCATGTTTTCAAGCCTTGCTACCAGCAGGCCGGATGTGACGTCACAGGGACTTGGAAGTGACAGATTCACGCTTCTACATACATTTCACCTGGCAGCGTCTTTAGGAAGTGATATGCCGCCACATGCCACACATGATCATCTGCAGGGGCCTCTGCAACTGGACTTTGCTGCAATATTCATGTATCTTTATTAGTGACTCAGATATATGTACACATATCCACCAGGACTCCTGATGGCCCCTTTCCTGATATTACCTGTTTATACATTGGAGGTATGTACAATTATAAATTATTATATTATTATACAGTATTTATATAGCGCTAAAAGGTTTGCTCAGCGCTGTACATTATAGTGGGGGACAGAACATGAGACAATACAGTAACAAAACAAAAGAGGAGGGGGTCAAGGGCCCTGCTCTTTCGAGCTTACAATCCTTTATTATATAAAGCTTGTATTATTCCCACACTGATGTGCATCTATATACTGATGGTTAATGATATGTGCTGGCTGCAGCAGCTTATCTGCTCCCAATTACTTTGATTAGATTACTGGTTTATTTCTCAGGAAAGGAATCCCCTCTGTTCACACAGGCCCTGTCCTGGTTGGAGGCACTGCCAACTTTATTATCAAACCCATTCTTCCACTGATTCTCTTATCTATCTACAGGTTTAGTGCAATAGCCCATTCAGAGAGGGCCATTTCCCCCAAAAAAGGGCTACAATGCATTTGTTTTCTATTTTTAGGCTATATTTCCCTTTATTTCACTTGGTGATCTGGACAGTAGCACACTGTGTCTTATGGTGTCTGCATTCTGGATGAAGAAGCAAAGCAGATAACAGCACTATCAGTCTGGGAAGAGGGTAGTGTTAGACTAGCAGATTTAGTTGGACTGACACATTGAAGCTAATACTTTGTCTAACACTTTATAAGAAGTTAGAGCAAATATTTATTTTCCATTGGGGTACAGGTTTTACAAAAATGATTAAAAGCTAACAATTGTAAGCACCCCTGTCATTGTTAAATGGTTTGTCACAACCTTCCAAATGCCACTTTGAACAGCTTCGTCTGTTAAGGGACATTGAAAAACAACAGGCTTACTGATCAGATTACCAGGTGAAAATAAAGCATCTGCAATTTACGGTAATACTTGTTTGTATTTGGGTTTAATACCACTTTAAGTTTAAAAATTCAGATTTTGCTAAAACGTTATGCAGAATAAAGAAAAATGGTCTAATATAATCATGTACCAAGCAAGTACACTTTATTAAAAACCGTCTAGTTTCACATTTCATCTTTATGGAAAATACAATTTGACAACTAGGAGCAATAACTGTGTCAGTAAATCATTTCTGTTGTTGCTGGTTATTCCCTTCTACTGTTCTATAGATATTGGTGCTAGAATCTGCCTTCAGTATAGCCAGCTGGTCCATTCTAGCTCTATAAAATTAAAAGATGCATCCTCTGAACCCCTTTAGTCAGCAAGACCCTTGAATGCACTTCATCAAAATGAAAACCCTACACAGAACGCCTGCAATTTATTTCAGCAAATTTGGTAGAAGTCCTAATATAGGCAATGATGACACAGGAATTGTTTTCCCCAAAAGTTCCCTTGACACTCAGAATCATGCCATTGGTAGAAACTCCCTCAGTACTCAAACAGAGTTTGAGTAGTGCAGGGTGAGCTTCCTCTAAGCTTCCACTTCTGGATGAGACTAGCCCATGTGCTTGGTGAACCGGGCTGGGTAGTGGTTTTAGATTTAAATAAAAATGCATTTAGCCCCCTAATGCTTAAAGAAGCAGCATCACAATCTCAATTGTTGTTGAATCCCCCAGGGAGCCAAGTGCATGTAGCAGTACAGTTCTGACTGGCCACGTTGTGTAATAAAAATGCATTTTTACATCTGTATGTGCATCTTTACATCTGTATGTGCTTCCTATCAGCTCCACCCCAAGCTGGAGCCCAATTTATGGGTGTTTCCATGGGGAAGGTACAGCACTGCACTGCAGCCTTCAACCTTGTTCATTAGCTTTGAGCTGGATATTGTATGTGAATAAGAACCCCTCCTGGGTCAGCAGAGCACAAACCCCACTTTCTGACCAGTATCTTTTCTATCTAAATATCCCCACACAGCCAAAACACTATGTGGAAATATATATATATATGCTTTTGAGCAAGCTAGGACAAAATTGTAATTTCACCTTCACAGACTTAACATGCATGTTACCCTAAATATTTTTTTTTTTAAGTGGGTGTTCATATATGTGTATTTTATATATCAGTCTCTATCATTTTTATGTACTTTAAAGTACCTGGTCGATCCTGCCAATCCCCTTTCTTCCTTGCTTTAAACCCCTCAAAGCACAGAAGCTGATCTGTGCTTGTGTGGTTAGTTTGGATCCTTTGACATTCAGAAGTACAGGACACTGTGCAGATTACCCCTTTATCAGGTAATTTGTTCAGCCACCACACCCCCAACCAATCAAAGCCTGCCTTTGACACACACACACTCTCTCCAATTACAGTCTGCTTCTTGAACATTCCCCCTGCTCAAGCACAGCCTGCCTATTGGCTCAAGCTGAGCAGACTATGGAATACAGACACAGTGTCCTTTAACCCCCAACCCCACTATCAGGAAAAAGAGATGCATGGTCACATAAAACTGAACTTTTAACCTTGTAAAAAAGTGCATTCCTGAAGCTAAACAAAAGGAGTTCTGGTTATTGCATTGTTATACCTGTACCACAAAATGTCTATAAAGGGAGTCGGCAACCCGTCGATCGCAGTCTGTCAAGGGAAAGGGGAGAAGGAGACATTGCTGGGGGGGCAGAGGTCACTGCTATGGGGGAAAGGGGGGGCACAGGACACTACTGGGGGGGAAGGTGATGTGCAGAGGGCACTGCTATGGGCAGGGCTACCCCCGTAGCAGTGTCCTCTACCACCCTTCACATCACCTCCCCCAGTAGTGTCCTCTGCCCCCCTTTTCCCCATAGCAGTGGCCTCTAGCCCCCCTTCCCCCCACCAGCAGTATCCTCTACCCCCCCTTCCCTCCCATGGACAGGGGTTTTAAAAATCTGAATTCTCAGCAAGTGGCCAGGGATCTGGGTTTTTCTGCCCCCACCCTGGTGCCCTAAGGCAGCTGACTAAGCAGCCTTATGCTGGCGCCCACCTTAGGGCACCAGGGTAGCTGGAGGGGGCAGAAAAATCCACCATATACTGCTCCACTGACTGACACCAATCTTGGCCTTACTGACACCGTCCTCTGCCCTTCCGACTGACACCATCCACTGCTCTACTGACTGACAACAACCTCTGCCCTACCGACACCGTCCACTGCCCTACTGACTAACACTGTCCATTTTTAAGGTAGGCTAAGTTTGTAATTTTACAGTGACATTTGTTTTATTATATTTTTCTACATTTTCCTTGCTTTTTAGTTAGGCCTTGCTAGTAATTTTTTTTTAAATGGTGCTGAACCTTGGTGATCTTTGATCTCTTTCATGTTGCTCAGGTAGATCTCCACATCTCAAAGGTTACCTACCGCTGGTCTATAACATAATATGTTCACAACTACTTTAATAGCGGAATTTAAAAAAAATACGCGCAGCCCTCAAATTCCCTTAAATTTGCCTAAATATTATTAAAAAAAAAAATCAATAATCAACAGTGCTTAATAAAATAAATTACAAGGCATATGTTTGCACATGAATTACATAAAATTTACATAATAATTTTAGAATATAGTGTTTATTTAAGACATGCAATAAAGTAAGAAAACCCTATTGAATCTCCAAAATAGAACAGAAACCTTTGTGACCAACAAACAAATCACTTTTCAGTGTCACCATCAAATATTCCCACTGATTATCACTTCCTCCACACCACCATTTCTGTGCAAATAGATGTGCGCTCACCCTTGCTGATTGACCTCTAGATTATAGAAGGTCAATATGTGCTTTGTAAATCATCTGAGCAGTTTCCACCTCTACTGCAGCACTGATCACCAGTATCTTTTCTAACATCATTTGAAGCTCTGCCATCTTCCAGCATTGTGCATCGCTTTCTTGTACAACTGAGCCCAAACCCACCCGCCTGCTATTCTGGGGAGAGAAGAGAGACTAGATTACTAGATGATGAATTGTATTTTTGTGAATAACAGCTCTCATACTCTATCTAGTCTCTCACCCCAGAATAGCAGGTGGGCAAGTCTGGGCTCAGTTACCTGTCCTCTGGTGTACAAGGAAGAGATGACATTACTCCAGATCATGTTTGAGGAGGACATACCAGCTGGCAAGCGGGACCTGTGCAGTGCTGCCAGAAACCAGCGCTGTCACCTCCTCTGTGTGCACCCCCTGTCTGTCATACCCCATCTCCTTTGTGCTTGCTGTCACTCACAATTATAGCACCAAATGGAAGAATACAGTCACTCTGCTTCTAAAAGCCAAGAAAAAAAATTGTATTGATACAGTCCAGGTACAACATCAACCACCTGCTCCTCTTACGCACTCTTATGTTATGAACCTATTCATGGAGTCAGAGCTGTCATGCTGTCACTCACAACTAAATACGTATTTGTCTCCTTCTAAGCAGTGTGGTGGAACAGCGGTGGGGCGAGGAGGGCACAATGTTCTCCTTGAGGACAGGAGGAACTGAAAATTGTATGGTGAGATTACTTCTTTAAAATGTGTATTTCTAAACAGAGTTTTATCACCATGGAGAGCTAAAGTGACTGCAGAACACCACGGTATCTCCATTTTCAGAAACAGCCATAAGCAATAGGACTTTCATCTTTGCATACTTTCCTATAACTTTCAGCAGCTGTAAAAGTGGCATTGGTGGTGCTTTACTATGGTCTGCTTAGTGATGACTGTTCAGGCCCTAAATATCCATTTATCCTATTCAGTATTTTGAACAGAGGGGGATATTCCTGTCAATAGGTCTGGGTTTTGCAGCCAGTTCGCCCACCCTTTAATTGCTCAGTGACTGCATAACACTGGATTTTACAAACACAAGCCAAGCAGCACAAACTAGATCACAAAGCTCATTTGAAAGATGGCCATTCAGTAAAGTGTTCGTTTACACAAGTGACGCTCCTTTGCCACAAAGTAAAAGTAGGCATAACGGTGTCCTAATGTTCAATTCTGAAATGCAAAACTGCAATTTTTGGATGTACATGCTTGCTTAATCTACCTGCGAAATAATGAGATCATTATTGTTCGTAAAAAAGCCAACAGGCTCTGCCAACTGCCCAAGCTGTTTGTTATGGCAGCGATCCTGTCAATGCTCAGCAGATATGTGCAGTGTATATTACAAAACAGTGGCAACACAGATTTACTCAGGAAGAAATGTATTTAACAGATATAAGGAATTCAATAAAGGCTGCATTAATCCCAAGAACAATTTAAGTAGAACTATAGGCAAAACAATTTTTTTTCATTTTAGATAGAGTAAAGGAGGGTTATAACCCCTGTAATTTTATTTTTTTGCCGTCAGTGTTCCATTGGAGAGATTTACCTTCACTTCCTGGCCCATAGCCAAAACAGGAAGTGAGGGAAAATCTCTTCAAATTAGGGAATTCCTTGGGGACCCCCAAGTCACCAGAACTAGTGTCCCCATTGAAAAAAATTCCCTCTACTACTTTTCTGGGGACAATCCAAAATTTGAGGTTTACTTTCACTTTTGGTAATAATGGTAACCAAGACAAACAGAGAGGGTGAATCTCCCTAACAGAGGCACAGACAGCAATAAATACCTAATAGGTGTTCTAATCCATCTCCACTCTGTCAAAAACTAAAAAGGAAAACTTTGCACTTAAATTTTAAGATGTTCTGCACCTTTAGGAAGAATATGGCTGTTATAACTGACATAAGGGCCAGCTCTACCCGGAAGAAGCAGCTTGGACACATTGGGGTTGATTTAATAAAACTGGAGAATGCAAAATCTGGTGCAGCTCTGCATAGAAACCAATCAGCTTCCAGGTTTCATTGTCAAAGCTTAAATGAACAAGCTGAAGTTAGAAGCTTATCGGCTACCATGTACAGCTGCACCAGATTCTGAATGCTCCAGTTTCAGTAAGTCTCCCCCATTGTGTGCCCCTTTCCCAGGTCAGCAATACAACAGAAAAAATGCAACTGCCATGGGGCCCAACTGCATGACAGGCCTGTGCCATCCAAGATTGCTGCATATGAATGTATCCATACAGAAACGTCATTGATATATCAATCTGTGGTAACACACACATTAAACACAAAGGAAGGAAGAAAGGAAAATCATTTTTCTTACTATAACTATAGTTACATCCACATACAGTAAGCAGTACATTATTTGAACGATTGGTGACCATCTGTAGGGGTCACCAATTGTTCAGGTGTGATTACCTGGCTACAGTACACTTACACTTTAGAATCCAAATGTTGCACAATGTGCCTGCATCATACTCAGTTGCCCCAGGTTCCCTTGAGCTGGATTGTGAACCCTAGATAATGGCCATTCTGAGAACGTCAACTTTTCTGTTTACCACCACATTCCTCTGCAGGGTCATAGCAAACTGGAGTATTCACTACCATAAATCAATGTCCCCACAGGCTAGCTCAGTAAAAAGACCTATTGTTGTGGCAGAAACAGCTGCTTGATAAAAACTGGCTTAAAATGGCAAGATGGGATTTGGTCAGTACCTACAGATCAGACAGTACAGTAAGGTAAAGGGAAGTTGAGGTCAAACAAGTGCATAGGTTAAACCAAGACTCAGCACCAGGAGGTCCACTAGCCAGATGTCATATTAGGAATGGAGGAAAACAAAAACAGAGCTGGCAGGTCACGGGAAGTCATGTTTATGACAAACAACTAGACAACTGACAAGAAAGGCACGTGACAGGTAGGTTCTTCATTGGCTTAGATGTACCCATCCTCCTGCAGAACATACATGCATGGACAGCTTCATTTCATAACTGCAGGAAAAAATACAGCCCCCTTCTATCCCAGTAACAGTGCTAGCCCTCCTTTCCATAGCCTGCCCGGGATTAGAGGAAGCCAGTATAATGGAAGGTTGAGGTACCTATAGCTGCATTTAATACATTTATTTTTTTTTTTAATGAGTGGATAAATAGATTACACGTGGAGTTCAACTTTAATTGAAGCAGGCGAATGACAAGATACCATCAAACTGTCATAGGAAACGTAAAATAGTCTCACATTTACAGGTGCACAGTCTGAGCACTCATTCTACTGACCCCGTATATGAATTACTATTTATGGTTGCTAAGCTACAAGCAACTTTCATGATTAAAGACCCAAGTGCCTCAGGGAGATGAAATCTGTGCTCAGCACCCACTCCATACTATCCATTATCACACAGCTGAGAAACAATGAAACAAGTACACTGCTTGACCTGATGAAGAGGGAAAATCTCTTAAAAGCTCATCTTAAAATAGCTGCAAACTTCAATAAAGAAAGAAATCCCCAAATACCACACACCTAATATCATATCATATAAGCAGACTAACACGGTCATACCTACTTTTTATGAAGCTTCACTGAAGTCTCTTTTAGTCAGGCCAGGGAGTATTTTATATAATATTTAACTAGATGGTCAAAAACACAACTTGTATTTTAGATATATACTAGCAAAATCATGCCCATCCCTTGAACAGGCAGGTGCCAGAACTTTGGGAATATACAGCAAGGAATGGGAAGGGTTGGTGTGAGGATTGAGTTAGGCCAGTACAGTGGTCGGGGGAAAAGGTGAGGAAACATTCAGAAAATTAGTTTTCAAAGTTTTCTTATCCTTTAGGTTAAAATCAGTTAATTATATGTGTTTTCATATACACTCACCAGCCACTTTATTAGATACACCTTGCTAGTACTGGGTTGGACCCTCCTTTTGCCTTCAGAACTGCCTTTATTCTTCATGGCATAGATTCAACAAGGTGTTGAAAACATTTCTCAGATTTTGGTCCATACTGACATCAGTTACTGTTGCCTTTCTATCGTCAAGAACCAGTCTGCCCATTCTCCTCTCACATGAGCAAGGCATTTTTGTCCACACAACTGTCGCTCACTGGATATTTTCTCTTTTTTGGGCCATTCTCTGTAAACCCTAGAGATGGTTTGAAAATCCCAGTATGTCAACAGTTTCTGAAATACTCAGACCAGAACAGCTGGCACCAACAACCATGCCACATTCAAAGTCAATTAAATTTAGTTTCTTCCCCATTCTGATGCTTGGTTTGAACTTCAGCAAGTCATCTTCATCATGTCTAGATGCCTAAATGCATTGAGTTGCTGCCATGTGATTGGCTGATAAGCAATTTGTGTTACCAAGCAATTAAAAAGGCGTACCGAATAAAGTGGCTAGTGAGTGTATATTGCATGACAATTCCTTTAAAGTGGTTGTAAAGGTAGTTTTTTTTACCTTAATGTATTTTCTGCATTAAAGTAAAAAAACTTCTGTGTTTAGTTCTTCCCAGCCCCTCCTTATACTTACCTGAGCCTAATCGCAATCCAGCACTGTACCCAAAAGCAATGGCTTTCTTCACTCTCTCTCTCCTCACTGGACATGGAGGCACCAATAAGAGCCACTGGCTTCCGCTGCTGTCAATCATACTCAGTGAGCAGAGAGCGGGGGGCAAGTTGAGCTGCGATGTATGCATCCATAGACACACAGAGTGCAGTTTGAGATCGAGCCTGCATGTGTGCCCCCATAGCATGCGGCTTGCTATGAGGGCACTCGGCAGGGGGGAGGGGCCAGAAGTGCTGGGGGGGGGGGATTCAAGAAGAGGAGGATCGGGGCTGCTCTGAGAAAAAACTATTGCACAGAGCAGGTAAGCATGACAAGTTTATTTAAAAAATGTTTACAATCACTTTAACAATAAAAGCATCCAACTTATTAAACACTGAACTGCTTTAAATCATATTTATAACAAAATATAAGAGTTCAAGCATATACTATAGTAGCTCAGATTTAATAAGCTGGATTTTTTAAAACGCATATGAGAAGCATATAATGCCTGACATGTTGGTAATCCCCCTTCTGAGTCCCAATATTCTCATAACCCACACATCACATGGTCAACAGTTCAGATCAAAATATTAAATGTCCCCCTCAGATCACGTCATTCTATTGCTGTGCACTACTTCATTCAAGTGAACACGTGTTACATTAAGGCAGCCACTTCATCAAAAATTGTGTCAATGCACATCAATAGAAAATAAAAAAGAAATCTCTGCTGCTCCTTTTAATGCAGGGCACCACATCACAAGGCATTCGCGTTGTGGTGTGCTGCTATGTAACTCCATTTGCGCCTGCTGTACTTGTGCTCTGGGGTGCCATTCACAATGCAACACCTTAGGTTATTGCATACTGTAGGTCTGAAATCTAACTATACTTTCAAATACCTTAATATGTATGATTCTCTCCCCATGCAAACTTAGGGCCCTTGCACTTACCTAAAACCTGAGATGAATGTCAGAGAAGCCTCCCTGCATATTTACAAGTAGACAGATTTTGCATTTAGGCCAATGAAAACAACAACCCCTGACACTCTGAACCCTAATAATGCATCTGTCACCTAGCACCCCTGACTCTGAAACCTCCTGGCCTTCCAGCTCCCTTGACACTGCATCCAACACTCCAGACACGCACCTTTTTTTACCAGCCAGCACACCACCTGCCACTGCAATAGGCTGAGCCTACAGTTTTGGAGTTTCTGGGCTCTATAGCAACCTCTTTCACCATCTGGTGACATCATCCCATTCCCAGCGCAGCCTGTAGAGGACATACATTCCCCCGGCCTCTGGGGGCACTGTGCGCATTGTGGGTTCTTTTCAGGAGTACGGGAATGAGGTGTAAATTTTTAGGCTAAATGGCAGAGAGAAGCCAAACTGTGAACCAGCCCACCACCTCAATTACTAGGTAACCCTTCCATTGTGACAGCTATTTTCTAAGTCCAACACCTAAATATATTCTTTATTTATTTTACTTTCAGGGTAAGATTTTTTTTTTCTTTTTATACAACACCACTATTTATCTTTCCCCCATTATAAACTATTGAACCTTCTATATTATCATTTTGAACATACAGTCTCTATATCAGGCTAAAACTAATGGAGAAACTAAAACTCTGTTATGCTTTCTGTAATTATTTTTTTTACCATAAGTATCAGAAATGCTGTTTCGTGGCAGACAAGGATGGCAGAGGAACTGTGCTAAGAAACACGCCTAACTTTACCTTAATACTCATGGGTGATGCTCAGCAATTTATAAGACATGTACAGTAATTTCCCCAAACACAACTTCCCATTTTGTTTCCCAGTAATATCACACGGTTTCTTGCTCAGTCCACACCAGTTGCATCCCTGCTGACATTACCAGCAGCAATGGCATTAATGTTAAAATGTGATCCCCTTACATTCCCATCCACTTGGCTTGCACCTCCCATCCATGGTGGCACCTTTGTCCTTTTGGGCCTCTGTGACTTCATGCTTAAAATGAACATGTGAGGACTTATTTTTAAATCAACTCTTCTCATCATACTAAACATCTGTCAAAGAGGGTTCCCTGCAAAAAAAAAAATAAAAAAGACAAAGTATATTCACCTCTCCAATGGTCAGAGGCTTCTACCGCTTCTCCATTCCAGCACTGCTGCCTGCACCAGTTTTGTCTTCAACACATCCAGGACTGTCTGACACCTGTGTCCCCTCTGCCAACTGTGCATTTCTACATTGCTGCTGTGTCCTGTACTGATGTAGTGTCAGGGGAGTCACAGCACGACTTTCATGAAAATGAAGTTTTAAAATTACAGTCTACCTTACCCTTTCACCTAAGTAAAGTAAGGGAAGCATGTAGGAAAAAAAAAAAGTGACCTGTGGTCCTGGCTTAGGCTACCTTCACACTCTGTGCATGGTGGGAAGGCATGCAAAATCACAAGCCTACCCAAGACAGACAAATGTGATGCCCTTCAGCAGACACACAACAGGGCCTTTAATTCTTACTGGCACCCCCATGCATTTGGTAACGTATTTTTCCGCACACCAAAAAGCATGGTGCCCCTGCACCATAAGGTTTGATGTGGCAAAAATTTCCAAACGGGTCAAAGGGTCAGGAACTTTTGTGCCTCACTCTTAGGGCAGCCTATTGGAATGAACAGGCAGTGCTACACGCTATGCACATGAATGCAGGCAAATGCACAATCCATCACACCTGCATGGTATGAAAGGAGCCCTAAAGAGCCCTGCTCTTACTACTGTGATGTGAGATCCATGCAAATATATCAAATACAATGTTCACTCAAGGAATACAGACCACAAGTAGTTCAGACAGCAGCATGTAGTATTGAGCTGGAATAGATTATTATTTACAGATAATGCTTTTTGATCGTAATGCAAAATGTTCTTTAAGAGGTACTTTTAAAAAGAAAATAACTCAAATGTGTAGGGATCCAGCTATCACAGTCTATCCCTATACATCAAAGAAATATGCACATTAATCTGAACTAGAAATGCTAAAGAAAAAGATCTCATTGGAATAATGCCATGCCGGGATTCCCAGTGGATATTCAATATAAATACTTTAGATCCTGCCAGTCTCAGTTCGAAGATTATACTATTAGCATTCCTTTGATTAGCCAATTATAAGAAAATTGTCCTGTGCTCACACAATTAGAACTGAACCTTGTTGTGGTAGGGTACTCTAGACTCCTATGGTGTTCATCCACTCCTTTAATGTGCAAGGTATTTTAAATAGGAATATTTCTTGTTATTTTGGCTGTACCTAGTATACCGTTCAGTGGAATTCAGAATATCATGTACAGTGACAGGATTACTTTAATTAGGTTCATGCATGGATTTACACAGGGCCTGGAACTGGTTGACGGACCCGATGAGGCTGGTTGAAATCTGCACTTACCTCTGGTCCTATGCAACCCACTTCACAATGTTAGGTACTACAGATTACTGTACTTGATCTGTTGTGCTACTGTACACCTCAGTCTGTACGCGCGCACTTTTGATACTTCACAATACAATACTGTATTTCTTGTTTTCTCTGTTTCCAGTATCCCTCTTTAGTTCACCTCCCTTTCTCCACAGCCCCTGTAGTGCACCCCTCTCCTCCATCTCCAGTGCCTCCTGTAGTGAACCCCTTCTCCATCTCCAGTGCCCCATGTAGTGCACCTCTCCTCCATCTCCAGTCCTCCCTGTAGTGCACCTCTTCTCCATCTCCAGTGCCCTTCTAAGTGCACCTCTCCTTCCTTTTCTGTGCCCCCTGTAGTGAACCCCTTCTCCATCTCCAGTGTCCCATGTACTGCACCTCTTCTCCATTTCCAGTGGCCCATGTATTGCACCTCTTCTCAACCTCCAGTGCCCCCTGCAGTGCACCTCTCCTCCATCTCCAGTGCCACATGTAGTGCACCTCTCCTCCATCTCCAGTCCTCCCTGTAATGAACCTCTACTCCAGTGCCCCCTGCAGTGCACCTCTCCTCCATCTCCAGTCCTCCCTGTAGTGAACCTCTACTCCAGTGTCCCCTGCAGTGCACCTCTCCTCCATCCCCAGTGCCCCATGTAGTGCACTTCTCCTCCATCCCCAGTGCCCCCTAAGTGCACCTCTCCTCCATCTCTAGTGCCCCCTGTAGTGAACCCCTTCTCCATCTCCAGTGCCCATCCTAAGTGCACCTCTACTCCTATTCCAGTGCCCCCTGTAGTGCACCTTTCCTCTCTCAGTGCACCTTGTAGTGCATATCTTCTCTTTCTTTCCATCCTTTTAGTGCACCACTCCTCTATTCCCATGGACGCCCTTGTAGTGCATTTCCTCTGCTTCTCCAATGCCCACAGTAAGTACACCTCATTTCCTCCAATGGTCTTGTGATGCACCTCTCCTCCTTCTCTCACACAACCTGTAATATACCTCTCCAACCCCTCCACTGCCTTTGTATATCTAAATAAAAACCAAATATATATATATATATATATATATATATATATATATATATATATATATATATATATATATATATATATGGGCCTTGCGTACACAGTACCTAGAGATCATGTGGCTCACAAGCAGACTCCATTCAGCTAATTACGTGACGTCTGGTAGAACTAGAGTGGGTATTAGTGGTTACAGTAGGACATGAATACTTATGCAATAAAGTCTTTTCAGTAACATATACATTATTCTGCACAGAATAATTACTTCCGCACCATCAGAACAGCACTACAAGGCACCAAAAGTGCATTTGCACCTTTCTGGAAGAAGTGAATGTAAAGCTATATAAAAATATTTGTTGTGGGTTTGCAAACATAGCTAAATCATTGTTTACTTCTGCCTATTTACATATACGGTATTTCTTTATGTGCGCAGTGTTGAGATAACATTGCAGTACTCTGTTAATTTGTATTGCTACTGCATGGTGGGAGCATGGCTCAGTTCCAGATAGCTCATTTGAATACACTAGTTCCTTCCGGCAAAGGATTACATTGATCTGCAGGCACTAGAAGTCATGCATGGAAAAGCTAATCACTCAAGTGAGTCTAATGAAAAAGCAGTAGAGATACGGGAAAATGGCCAGGGATATATGTATAGTGGTGGAAGGCAGGAAACGCCAAGACTGCTGATAAGAGAAAAAATATGTGATTGCCGCACATCTTGTGCATTGTCCAATATATATCATGCACAGCTATTCTGCATAGCCTCAAGTCATTTTGTATTTGAAGTATATGCACCATGGCCTAAGTGTAAATATGAAGTGTTCTTGTGCGTGTGTGTATTTCATAGAACGTGCATACATAGAATGCATAGTCTTTTTCCAATGAAACAAGCTGATATCTGACAGTTTTATTTAGCAGGGAAGGCAGATGGATTTTCTCTAGCAGGTAACCTGCAGTATTTATGTTTAAAATAACATTTATATTGATGACTGTGGGTAAACAATGTGCAAGTTATACTAGAAATTAAGTACAACTGAAAATAAACTACACTTTTCTGTTAGTGAGGTATAACCCAAAAACACATCATATTTAAAGCAAACATATTATTGTTAATAGTTCTAGAAAAGTAAATGTTATGTATGCATATGTTAAGCTATGTCCCAGTGCCATAACTTATCAGAATGAAAGATATTTGAGGTAAAGCTGTGTCAGGAGCATTTTGCACACACAAGGTAGAGCTGTTCAGATGTCCAAAGCAAGTGTTCAGAGCAAATCTAAACCTACAGCTGATCCTCAACATTTTCTGTTGTTTTCAGTTGCCGTTAATGAAAGTAAATTCTGATTCACTAATGTAGTGGCTTGCATAAGTATTCACTCCATTGTACATTGCCATGCTATAACGTTACCCCATGGTAATAAAATGTGTTTAACTGGAATTGTATTTTTACAAATGAGTCAATAATATTGCAATAATAAATTAAAAAAAGACTTCTATGTACAGTGGAGGAAATAAGTATTTGATCCCCTGCTGATTTTGAATGTTTGCACACTCATAAAGAAATGATCAGTCTAAAAATTGAATGGTAGGTGTGTTGTAACACAGAGACAGAATAGCAACAAAAAGTTCAAAAGAAATGCATGTCTAACAAATTATGCACTGATTTGCATGTTCATGAGGGAAATAAGTATTTGGTCCCCTATCATTCAGCAGGATTTCTGGCTGCCAGGTGTCTTTCATACAGGTAACAAGCTGACATTAGAAGCAGTCTCTTAAAGGGAATGCTGCTAATCTCATTTTGTTACCTGTATAAAAGACACCTGTCCACAGGAGCAATCAAACAATCAGATTCCAAACTCGCAACCATGGCAAAGACCAAAGAGCTGTCCAAGGATGTCAGGGACAAGATTGTAGACCTACACAAGGCTGGAGTGGGCAACAAAACTATCGTCAAGCAGCTTGGTGAGAAGGTGACAACAGTTGGTGCAATCATTCGTAAATGGAAGAAACACAAAACAACTGTCAGTCTCCCTAGATCTAGGACATGCAAGATCTCACCTCGTGGAGTGTCAATGATCATGAGAACAGTGAGGAATCATCCCAGAACTACACGTGAGGGTCTTGTCAATGATCTTCAGGCAGCTGGGACCATAGTCACCAAAAAAACAATTGGTAACACACTACGCCGACAAGGATTGAAATCCTGCAGTGGCTGCAAGGTCCCTCTACTCAAGAAAGCACATGTCCAGGCCCGTCTGAAGTTTGCCACTGAACATCCGAATGATGCAGAGGAGGACTGGTTGAAAGTGCTGTGGTCAGGTGAGACCAAAATCGAGCTCTTTGGCATCAACTTAACTCGCCGTGTTTGGAGGAGAAGGAATGCTGCCTATGACCCCAAGAACACCATCTCACTGTCAAACATGGTGGTGGAAACATTCTGCTTTGGGGGTGTTTTTCGGCAAAGGGGACAGGGGAACTGCACTGCATCAAAAGGGACTATGGACGGGACGGGGACTTTTATGCTACTTTGAAGAGGTTTGCATATTCTATGGGTCCAAAATCATGCTGGAATTGCATAAAAGTAGTACGGGAACCTTTTCCAAAATAGCCAATGAGGTACACTGATGTTAATAGGCATCATTGAAAAAACGTGATGTCCATTGTCATGCGATTCTGTGCGACTGCTTTGTTAGGGTTTGGGGGTTATATTCGATATGTGAAAAGAGAGATCACACAAATACTTATAAGTAAAACATTTATTATAAGTAATGGCAGATACAGATAACGAAAATATAACAAGAATACTTAACTAAAGATGATGTTTCGCCGCGGGTCCCTCCATTACATGGCGTGGCCGATGATCAAAATAGACACATGCTTAACACATGCTCTAGGTTGAGACAAATATTTCCAGTCTAGCTGTGTTATATACTGGACTTGTGTGTAAGCAATCGACAACCCACCCCCCATGCAAACAAAAAGTAGAGCAGTGGTCTGGCTTGACTTGTCCAAATAGTCACATTCCTTTGTTATTTAAGGTAATCAGACCTTGTCCTCGTATAGTCCTTTAACCAAGGCTTGCAGGCACTGTTAAAAATTTGTGAGGCCAACATTACTAAGGAAGTATGTAAAATATACAATTTCCCAATCAGCGACTCAAATTGCATCTGAAATCACATAAGTGTGAATAGAGCTTATATCAAGTTCAGAGGACGCCCAATCTCATCTCTATTTTCCAACTTACCCACAATACAAATTTAGCCTGCACTGCCCCTGTTCGTCCTAAAAGCTATTTTGGATTTGTCCCAGTGCCTTTTCCTCACTCTATATTTCCGCCCACAAAGGATGTTGCACAAAAACCATGGATGCATGGAAGAACACAGCTAAGCCCTGATGGAAGAACAGAGCTAAACCCTGTTGGAAGCAGAGTTCACTGCATGACAGCAAGTGCCGATGCTGGGACTTGAGCCCCTGTCATCCCGGCAAAGCTTTACGAAGATCTTGGCACAGCGAACATGCGGGAAAGGAGGACAAACTGAGAATGTCAGCTTTACATCTCTCCTCTGCAAGGGGAGAACTTTCGATTACCATACAAGTACCAGTATCATGTACAAAAACTGAATTGTATTTGGGGAAAAGACTTAAAAAAAATAAATTACTTCTGCCTTAACCTATCGTTTCAGTATTTATAATATTTAGTGGCTGCTTTATATGTATGTAGCACATTTATACAAATGATACCGTTAAACAATCTTGTTTTAAATGTATGTAAGGGTGCCCATATTCACAGTATAAATTTGAGCGTTGTGCTTCCTGTATCTTACTAAAATGAAAGTATCTGACTGCACTTCTCTCAGTAAAGGTCTATGAATGGCTACAAGTTATGTCTATATGTCTATTTCTGAACAAATGTTTCCCAGCTTAAGTTACAATAGACTTTCCTGGCAGCTGGTTCTGTACACAATATTCTTACAAATGTTACAACACAGATGATTGAATTGTCTGATATAGAGTGTTGTACCCTCTAGTGGCTACAAAATAGCATAGGAAATATCATCATGAAGCAAGCATTGTACAGTTATTTAAAGCGGGACTAAACTCTCCTATCCTTCACAGCCAAAGAAGCTGCCATCTTAGCCTCTGTTTGATCTGCAGTTGCTATTGTGCTGCACATGTGATCAATTATGACACCAGCCAATTGATGTCTTGACAGAGATTACAAATAAAAATTGAATAACTTCAGTTATTTAACAGTACACATTCATAATTCATAATCCATCAGACTGTCACCTACCCTCCTCACCTTTAGGCACACCCTGAAAACCCATCTCTTCAGGGAAGCCTACCCCGCCCTCACCTAACAGCCAATCTCCTCCACTCCTCCTACCACTCCATCCCCCACAGCCACTTCCTCCTGTGCCACTATCCCCTCCCTCCTAGATTGTAAGCTCGAAAGAGCAGGGCCCTCGAACCCCTCGTGTATTGTTTTGTTACTGTATTGTCTCATGTACTGTCCCCCACTATAATGTACAGCGCTGAGCAAACCTTTTGGCGCTATATAAATACTGTATATTAATAATAATAATAATAATAATAATAATAACAATTAAAAAAATATTTTAATACTTTGAAATGATCATAGTTTTGCATGACAAGAGTTTTACAAAGTATTTTTCAGCAAGCAAGCTGCATACAAGTTCTAACATGACTTTAAATGCAAAAAAAAAAGAAAAAAAAACAAACAAACAATGCCCCTTTAAATTAACTCAGGACACAACATTAGGCTATGCACCCCTGGAATTTAGGGGCCATTCCTGCTAGGACCTCTTCCTCTGGTAGACGAAGACTGCTCACAGGGCAGGTGAGAGGCATTCATCAGGATGCCAATACTTGGCTCTGCCTTTTGATGTCAAGCAGTGGTGCCAAGCAGAGCCCCTTCCTTAACTTCCTGCTTGACCAGCACATATCAAAAACCATAAATTAATCCAGGGGTGATCATATCCTTGGGGCAAGCTATGCACGTCTAGAACTTTGGAGTCATTGCTGCTAGGGCCTCTTCCTTTATTATGTAGACTGAATCAATTCTCCCTTCTAGGGCAGGAGAGGAATGAGAGGTATTCATCCAGATGCCATAACTGTGCTCCTGGTTTTCAATACCCAATTGGTGTTGAGCAGAGCCCCTACTTCCTGCCTCACCAGCACATATTAAGAACCATAAATGAATTCGGGGCTGGCATAACACTGGGACACACTATGCACCTCTGGAACTTAAAAGCCATTTCTGCTATGACCTCTTCCCTGTATGTAGACTGAGACTCTGTTCACTTCTTGTTCAAGTGAGAGGCATTCATCAAGATGTCCTAAATTTGCTCCTAGTTTTCAATATGCAACCAGCGCCCCTTTCAGTGCCAACCAGCTCCACCGCTTTACTTTCTGCCTGACTAGCACAAATTAGGAGCCATAAGAGAGTACAAGGTATCACATTAGTTGAAGGCGGGGTCCATAACTGTTTTTGAACAGGGGGCCCTTTGGCATATGCGTCCACCTAGGGCTGAACTAGATGCCAAAACCGAGTGGCGGGGGGGGGGGGGAGCACAATGTGAAAAGGCTCACCATCAAGAGAAAGGTCTCTACTTGTCACTGGCAAGTGAAAAAAGGCAATCCCTTGTTCTACAACAAGCATCTGTAATAACTTACCTCTTCCCTGAAGGAAGTTGTGCTAGTGTTCATTTTTCTTGCATGTCTAAGAAACATTCTAGCTACACAGAGACAACACGTACAGTTTATTGTATCCCCTACTTCAAGTGACTGCAGCAGCATGTAGCTTTTAAAGCAAACACAAGATGCTGTCAAATGCTTCAGTAAAGAAGCTGAATTCTTCTGTCTACTGGATCTGCCCACAAAGTGTCAGCTTAAATTGTGAACAGGCGAATGCTGTAATTTAAAAGGATTGTTTTATTAAAACGTCATTGGATTTTTTTGAACTATGTGTTTTAAATGACAAGCCTTGCAAAGTAAACGGCAGGTACACTCCTGAATTCACTCCCAGTTCTTGGTATGACAAATCAAGCCACTGCACAATTTAATTTCACATCTGGAAAGCAAAAAAAGGTCCGCTATTACTCATACAAACAAATGGCAACATAAAAGGTGCTTTGTATGTAGGAGTTGCCTTTTGCTCCCTAACACTTTCTGTCATTCTGGATCATCACTTCAGGACTGCATGTCCTTGTCTGGGTTTTACGGTCTGCAGAGTAAACAAAGCACACTTTAAACCTATTCAGAAGTGGTGTGCAGATCTGTGATTAGGAAAGCAGTCATTTTCTGTGTGTCAGTTGGTTTGTCAATTTGCTAATTAACAAACACATTTCCATAACAGCTACTGAACTCTGCTATTGTATGTGGAGCAGAAGCTTTGAAGCAGTGAAATGCAGATAAATGTGGGTAAACAGAAATCAGTATGATCAGCTTGGTGTCTTAATATAAGGTTGGCTTCATTGACATGTGTGCCAGTTAGATATGTTGCATGTGTGCTGGTGTGCTTTCCAGCAAAACAAGTGTTATGTAGGGATGAATGGTAACAAATGTACAACATGCATAAAGTGTACAACGCAAGTACAACACACAACTATGCATGTTAGCCATACTTATGGTGCGATGCAGGGTGATTAGAGCTTATTTAAAATCAATGGACTCAAATCGCACTGTATCACATGTAAATTAAACAGGAATGTGCTGCGCGTTCCTCTGCAATTCATAGCGTGAACTAGGGGCTAATGTTCTCAGGGTTCTTAAAATAATTAAAACATAATTATTGCATACATTTGTGAGGTCTTAAAGGGGTATTAAACCTTCTCCTTCTTTATTAAAAAAAGAGATTATACCTATGCTTTGCACTGGAATATTGCACCTCTGTTTTACATCCTGTTTTTTTTTTTTGGGATTTCCAGCTGAGTCTTCCTTCATTAACATACAATGAAGAAGAAGACCAGCTTCTAAATAGTCAACTCTGTTATGCAGGGTACACACTAAGTTTTTTTTCTTCAACCCAGTGGGGGCTGAATGAAAGAAAAAAAAAAAAAACTTACAGATCTCCACACAAATGATGCTAGTGTGGCTACCTTTCCCTCTGAGCCAGGGGTATTGAATTAAAATACAGTCACTAATATTTTCTTCTCGTCGAGGTCCGAATAGGGTGTGCCCATCAGCGTGCCCCCTTACATTAGGTGTTGCCATTAGAGTGCAACTTTACATCATGTATTCCCATCACATCAGGTTGCCCATCAGAGTGCTCCTTTACATCAGGTATCACCATCACATTGCAAACTTACATCAGATATTCCTGTCAGAGTGCCCCTTAACATAAAATGTGCCCATCAGAGTGCCCCCCAACATAAAATGTATCCATCAGAGTGCCGCTTAACATAAAATGTGCCCATCAGAGTGCCCCCCAACATAAAATGTATCCATCAGAGTGCCGCTTAACATAAAATGTGCCCATCAGAGTGCCCCTTAACATAAAATAAGCGGCATGCTGATGGGCACATTTTATGTCAAGGGGCACTCTGATGAGCACATTTATATTAAGGGGCACTCTGATGGATACATTTTATGTTA
The DNA here is from genome assembly GCF_062004578.1 of Staurois parvus. Taxonomy (NCBI): domain Eukaryota; kingdom Metazoa; phylum Chordata; class Amphibia; order Anura; family Ranidae; genus Staurois; species Staurois parvus. The sequence goes on from NW_028317999.1 coordinate 857,991, forward strand.
AGGGGCACTCTGATGGGCACATTCTATGTCGTGCCCATCAGAGTGTACCTTAACCTCTTGGCGCCGGCCACATGCAAATGTGCGGCCTCCTGGCGGCTGGGTCTTGACACCGAGCGGCCGCACATTTGCGTGCAATTAAGAAAAACATATGTGCTGAGAGTGCGCGCCCTGCACACTCCCAAAACACATGTATGGTATTCACGGAAAGGTCCTGATCTCCTCTTGCGAACGGGACCTTTCCCGATCATGTGACCGCTGTGACAGCGAATCACGGTGGTCACATGACCCTAAAACCCCGCCCCACCTCCCGGCTTCTGAAAGCCTTAAAGGGCCGGGAGGCGCCAGCGCCAAGGGGTTAAATCCAGTTTACAACCAATAACGAGATCTGCTAGCACAGTACAGACTAAGTTAATGATGGTAAACACACCTTTCCAGCCCCCTCACAACCAAAGATAATACACAGCATTTTTCATTGCGGGACTTAAAATAACAGCACATCTAATATGGTAAAAAAAACATTTTTGAAATATTATACGTAAGTTAAGCAATGTAAATCAACATGTAACAAATAAAAAGTAGGTGTTATCTCAGTTTTTCTGCAAAGTGGAAATACACTATAAGCACAGGGGTGTGAATGCAGCTAAAATGGTATGGGCCTTACCCCATAGGCTCCTGTGCATATGCTGTCAGTAGTTCCACCCCTAAAATGGATGTCAGTAACTGATGAATATGCAAATTTTAAAGCTTGCGTTACATAATAAATCACCAAAAATGGATTAACTGGAAACAAAAAATTCAAAGTAAACCATTAAAGTGAAACTACAGTTGGAAAAATAAAAATTGTGAACAGGCACACTCACTCTTCTGTTATAAAATACACTTACCTGCCTGTTCACAATACCCTGAAGAATGTACATTGAGCTGTGTTCCAGAACACCGCTTAGGTGCTGAGATAACTGCACTCCTGGCCATGCAAGGGAGTGACATCACCCCATGCTGAGCAATAAAGCCGGCCAGAAACCAGCACCCAAAAGAAGCCAGGGAGAAGGTACCAGCACTAGCGAGGGACCTGGTGGGACTGTTGGAACAGAGGTAGGTATTACAGCTATTATTTCCACTTTAAAGTAGTGCTAAACCCAAAAGCAAACATTATATTGCAGCTTACCTATTCTTAGATGTGGTGATTGTATCAGTTTTCTTTTTTAGGCTTGCTTTTATTTTCACCTGGTAATTTGGCCATAAAGTCTTTTGTTTCTCAACAGAACAAGCTCTCCTGCAAATGTATCAATTACAGGAATGAGACAAACCATTTAACACTGACTGACAGGGGTGCCAACAATGATCAGCTTTTATGTAAAACCTTTATCCTAAAAAGGAAAAAAAAACTGTTGCTGTAACTGCTTGTGTTACTACAATGTGAGCTGGAGTTTGGCTTCAGTTTGTTAGTGTATCTGAATCTGCTTGCTTGTACATCTAACACTCCCCTCCCCCCAGATTAATAACGTTGCTTTCTGCTGTGCCCCGTGCCCCCTGTGCTCCTTCATCCAGGAAATATACAGGAAATGTGTTACTGGCCAGATCACCAGGTGAAAACAGAAGGGAAAAAAAGCCCACTAATGCAGCCACCACATCAAATGATTGCCAAGATGCAATATATTAGATTTCTGGTTTTGGGATTAATACCGGTTTAACATCCTATAGACAGTAAACTACAGCAAAATATCTTGCTAGCGCGCTAACAAATCATCCCAGCTGAAAAACCTTATTATATACCCAGAAATTAATTTATGTTCTTATAAAGGTTTCTGAAAGCATGCCATCTACATGCTTCCGCAGAGCCTGTACTTGTGAAACTCGAAAAATTAGAATATCGTGCAAAAGTTAATTTATTTCAGTAATGCAACTTAAAAGGTGAAACTAATATATGAGATAGACTCATTACATGCAAAGCTAGATAGTTCAAGCCGTGATTTGTCATAATTGTGATGATTATGGCTTACAGCTCATGAAAACCCCAAATCCACAATCTCAGAAAATTAGAATATTACATGCAATCAATAAAACAAGGATTGTACATAGAACAATATCAGATCTCTGAAAAGTATAAGCATGCATATGTACTCAGTACTTGGTTTGGACTCCTTTTGCAGCAATTACTGCCTCAATACGGTGTGGCATGGAAGCTATCAGCCTGAGGCACTTCTGAGGTGTTACGGTAGACCAGGATGCTTCAATAGCGGCCTTCAGCTCTTCTGCATTGTTCGGTCTCATGTCTCTCATCTTTCTCTTGGCAATGCCCCATAGATTCTCTATGGGGTTCAGGTCAGGTGAGTTTGCTGGCCAATCAAGCACAGTAATCCCACGATCATTGAACCAGGTTTTGGTGCTTTTGGCAGTGTGGACAGGTGCCACGTCCTGCTGGAAAATGAAGTCAGCATCCCCATAAAGCTTGTCCGTGGAAGGAAGCAGGAAGTGCTCCAAAATCTCCTGGTAGATGACTGCGTTGACCCTGGACTTAATGAAGCACAGTGGACCAACACCAGAAGATGACATGGTTCCCCAAATCAACACAGACTGTGGAAACTTCACACTGGACTTCAAGCATCTTGCAGTGTGTGCCTCTCCATTCTCCCCCCATAATCTGGGTCCTTGGTTTCCAAATGAAATTCAAAAGTTGCTCTCATCAGAAAAGAGGACTTTGAACCACTGAGCAACAGACCAGGTCTGTTTTTCTTTAGCCCAGGTAAGACGATTCTGACGTTGTTTGTTGTTCAGGAGTGGCTTGACAAGAGGAATACGACATTTGAAGCCCATGTCCAGGATCCGTCTGTGTGTGGTGGCTCTTGATGCACTGACTCCAGCCTCAGTATACTCCTTGTGAAAGTCCCCAACACTTTTGAATGGCCTTTTCCTGACAATCCTTTCCAGGCTGCGGTCATCCCTGCTGCTTGTGCACCTTTTTCTTCCACACTTTTCCCTTCCACATAACTTTCTATTAATGTGCTTTGATATAGCACTTTGGGAACATCCAACTTCTTTTACAATTACCTTTTGAGGCTTTTCCTGCTTATGGAGGGTTTCAGTGATAGTTTTCTGCACAACTGTCAGGTCAGCAGTCTTTCCCATGATTGTGATTCCTACTGAACCAGACTGAGAGACCATTTAAAGGCTCAGGAACCCTTTTCAAGTGTTATGGCTTAATTGGCTGATTAGAGTGGGACACTTTGAGCCTAGAATATTGCACCTTTTCACAATATTCTAATTTTCTGAGATTGTGGATTTGGGGTTTTCATGAGCTGTAAGCCATAATCATCACAAGTATGACAAATCACGGCTTGAACTATCTTGCTTTGCATGTAATGAGTCTATCTTATATATTACTGTAGTTTCACTTTTTAAGTTGCATTACTGAAATAAATGAACTTTTGCACGATATTCTAATTTTTCGAGTTTCACCTGTGTGTCTGGGTTCATGCACCAGTCTCTGCATACCTGTCAAACTATGTGGGTGAGTCCATACAGCTGATGTGTACCCATTCGCTTTCTATAGGCTGCCTGCACGCTGCTCAGCAGTAAAAGAAAAAAAAAAAGCAACACAAACAGCTCAGCATGCTGCTGTGTGAACTAGCACTTATAGAAGAAAACATTTATAAAGTGTTAGCCAGAAGCACAGTAATATTTACTGAAAGCATTGCTAAGCAAGACGCTGGCTTCCATCTTGCTTGCTTCTGTATGCTCAAGCGTCACTCCTATTTCCTGGCCTTACTTTCCTGCTGTTGTGCAAGACTCTGGTTCAACAAATACATTTTATCCTCACTGTTCTACCTCGGGAAGCAGCGGCATCAATTTGAACTCCAGAGAAGACAATGCACTGAATAAATATATGTGGCTGTCCAAAGTTGTCATGGAAACTACAGATAACAAGCATGTAAAATGACATAATAAAGTAGATATGTATATAAGTAATGTCATATGAACACTGGATTTGTACAATTTCTATTGGAAAATGTTATTCTTTTGTGTTCCCATTCATTGTGCTCATACATATGCAGTAAGTCATACAAGTGTCTGAATTGGTCTGGTCAAAGCATCAATAGAGATGATGGCATTTACAGGGAGTTATCTACTTAACTGCGACAAGCAAAATACACAATCTTAACTTGTGAATGGGTTGCTGTAAAAATACTGCAAGTATTCAGATTCCTTGGCAGGAAAAGCAATTGTTTAGTGCCTTTTTATGCGACATTTTACTGCTATCTACGAGAGCCAAATTCCCAATGATAAAGCGTGGTTTAAAACAAGCGTATTTCTCTTCTACTCACATACAGTACACTGACATTTACACCGTGCTCTGCTCTATATATACACAGCAATGTCTCTCTGTAGGAGGCCTCATGCCCACTGAGAGGTGATCCCTGGTGCATGAAATCCTGATGTTTAGGTGCAGGCGGAAGGCCCAGGAGCACCATCCAACCCTGTTCTGGTAGCCAGTTAAACGCTATGAGGGGTTGAGCTACTGCAGCAAAGCTGTGCCCAGTGTGCATGAGGCCTAATTCTCCTCCTTCCCCCCGAGCTTCACTTACAATTTGGTATTGCTGGGACCAACGCATGAAGGAGACTCCTTAGTTTAGAGATACTAATGAAAAAAAAAAAACACACAACCCTTCATACCTTAGCGGTTCTTTCACATGGGTGACCAGATTCAATGGCTGAACCAAGGTGTTACCACCCCCAGCTGCCCACCCAAATTTTAACACTGAAGCAGTATTAAGCCTAAAGCAAACATGTAACATATTGCAGCTTACCAATCATTGGATGTGGTGGCTGCATCAGTTTCCTTTGGCTTCTTTCCCCTCTGTTTTCACCAGGTGATTAGGCCAGTAACACACCTCCAGCGTTAGTGAGACACAGCTCTGGAAGAAAAAGAAGCAGGCACAGCAGACAGCAGCATTGTTAGTCTGAGTGTAGTGTTCTGTTGAATGTATTAGCAGACTTAAATACACTAACAAATTGAAACCAAACTCTAGCTTACACTTTATCATCAGTTACAGCAAAAAAAATTTTTCTTTTGGGATAAAGGTTTTCCACGAATAAATAAAAGCTGATTGTTTTAATCACCCCTGCTAGTGTTCAATGGTTTGTCTCATCCATGTAAACGGATACATTCTACTGGAGAGGTTGGGCTTTTTGAAGAACAACTGGCTGGACCGCCAAATGAAAACAGAAGAAAAAGTCTAGAAAAAGGAAATGAATGCAGCCAACACATAAATATACAGAAATAATTAGTAAACTACAATATAATAACTGTTTTCTTTGGGGTGTAACACCACTTTAAAGCCTGACAGGGCTCTACACACGCCACAGGAATTTTAATTTGGGATGCAGAGTTTGACAGGTGGCATTGTTTTTCAAACTCGCCCATTGAGACCACTGGGGGAGCACTGCAACCATGAACCAAACCCTTGGCTCAGAGGTGTAGCACGGTCCCGCAGACATGCAGCCTTTTTCTTCGCACTGCACATGACACCAGCATCGCAGTGAAAATGGGGCACTTATAAAATTGTTTTCTTTGTGCCCTACCAGTGACCTGCATTTATTCAGTGAGGAAAAATGCAGGTCACCGTAGACCGTCTGAATGAGCCCTAATGCATTTTTATAAAAAAGCTTTAAAAGGAGAAGTACAGCCAAAGCTATTTTGGCTGTACTTCTCCTTTGGAACAAACTGCACTTCTGTGACTCATTTTCAGCTGACAGCGGGTCAAAGCCTGCTGTCGGCTGACATCACAGAACCGGTCCAGGCTGGGGAAGGATCGTGACCATATGGTTGGGATCCACCCCAGAGTCTGGAAAGGCACCTGGCTCAGCCTCTTAGTGAGCTGCTGAGAGCCTGAGCCAGTCGTTCCCTCCCCTCCACAGCCCAGCACTTCAGTGAGCGTTGGGTGGGGGGGTGTCAGAGCAGACAGCGATGACTGACAGTCACTGTTCCCTGCTCAGAGTGGCGGTGAGAACCCAGCGATCAGCAGGCATGTGCTTGCTGAGTTCTCACCTTTAGAGCTGGTGGGGGGACAGATGCAGCTTCGGACCGATGCTGCATCCACCTAGGTAAGCGTGATTTAAAAAAAAATAATGCTTCTCCACATACTAAAATAAGTGATGAGGTATAATCGTGCTAACACAGTCTAGGTCTCCATGAATACCAAACAGGAACTCTTGGCAACTGCTGGACTCCTGCCATATGGACATTTAAGCCCTATTCATATCTACACTATATTGCCAAAAGTATCGGGGTGCTTGCCGTCACACACACACATGAATTTTAATGGCATCCCAGTCTTAGTCCATAAGTTTCAATTTTGAGTTGGCCCACTCTTTGCAGCTAGAACAGCTTCAACTCTCCTAGGAAGGTTGTCCACAAGGTTTAGGAGTGTGTCTATGGGAATGTTTGACCATTCTTCCAAAAGCGCATTTGTGAGGTCAGGCACTGATGTCGGATGAGAAGGCCTGGCTCGCAGTCTCCACTCTAATTCATCCCAAAGGTGTTCTATCGGGTTGAGGTCAAGACTCTGTGCAGGCCAGTCTACTTCATCCACCAAACTCGCTCATCCATGTCTTTATGGACCTTGCTTTGTGCACTGGTGTACAGTCATGTTGGAACAGGAAGGGGCCATCCCCAAACTGTTCCCACAAGGTTGGGAGCATAAAATTGTCCAAAATGTCGTGCTCTAACCCCGCTCTGTCATTTTTTACATGGCCTACCACTTCACGGCTGAGTTGCTGTTGTTCCCAGTTACTTCCACTTAGTTATAATACCACTAGCAGTTGACCATGGAATATTTAGTTGCAAGGAAATTTCATGGATAGACTTATTGCACAGGTGGCAACCTATCACGGTACATGCTTGAATTCACTGAGCTCCTGAATGTGACCCATTCTTTCACTAATGTTTGTAGAAGCAAGCCTAGGTGCTTGACGTTATACACCTGTGGTCATGGCGGTGATTTGAACACCTGGTTCCAATGATTTGGAGGGGTGTCCCAATACTTTTGCCAATATATTGTATGTGTTTTAGTGTGTTGTAAGTACATTGTTCATTTTATGCATATTATACATTTGTTACCATTCAGCTCTATATAACATTTGTTTTGCTGGAAACCACACCAACATACAGGCAATATACCTAAAGACCCGTACATACAATGAGAATACTGGACGAATGACCATCTGTTTTTTTTTTTTGCATGTTAGTCTCATATTGAAAGTGAAGAGGTTACTAAAGTTACGAAAATTCCTATACGACAGAAAGAAAATTTGGAAGAGATGTAATGTACAGTACAGTGCCTTGAAAAAGTATTCATACCCCTTGAAATTTTCCACATTTTGTCATTTTACACCCAAAAACGTAAATGTATTTTATTGGGATTTTATGTGATAGACCAACACAAAAGTAGCACATAAATGTGAAGTGGGAGGAAAATGATAAATGTTTATTTTTTACAAATAAATATCTGAAAAATGTGGCGTAAATTTGTATTCAGCTTCCGTTACTCTGATACCCCTAACTAAAATCTAGTGGAACCAACTGACTTCAGATATAATTGGATATCCTTTGTGCTTATATGGATGACCCTAACTGCTTAGCTGATGTCACCTTATACCATAAAGTAAACCAATATACAAAAAAATAGTGAAGCGCTATTAATAAAATATTGATAATACAAATTGTGATAATAAAGTGATGGGCAATAATACACTGTGCTCTGATCTGCAAGGATCAATAAGGTGGCAATTATAGTAATATCAAAATAATTGTGACAATCCTCAGTGATAAATCAGAAAATTATTCCAAATAATCATAAATATAAATGACCCCCTATACTAACCATTCAAAGTAATAGTGACACAAAAAACATGGTCCCTTTCAATAAGGGAGAATACACTTGTGATATTAACGTGCAAAAGAACAATACATTATAGTGCTTTAAATACCAAGGTATATAAACATATGCAAATGCATAATAATCCCCAAAAATATTCCAATGAATATTTGTACTGTGATCTATAAACAACAAACAACAAAAACAATCATGCAGGTACTGATGTGCTCTGGTGATCTTCACTCAGGTGTCAAAAATATCCTCAAACAGCAGCAATGCCTGCTCACCTCCACACATTGACCAACACACTTTTAGGATCACCTTAAACCTGAATCCTTAAGGTTACTTCCTCCACCCCTGTCCCAGTGTGTTATTGCCCATCACTTTATTTATTATTACAATTTGTATTATCAATATTTTATTAATAGCGCTTTACTATTTTTTTGTAAACTGACTTCAGATGTCACCTAATTTGTAAATAAGAGTCCACCTGTGTGTAATTTAATCTCACTATAAATATAGCTGTTCTGTGAAGCCCTCAGATTTTTGTTAGAGAACATTAGTGAATAAACAGCATCATGAAGGCCAAGGAGAACACCAGACAGGTCAGGAATAAAGTTGTGAAGTTTAAAGCAGAGTTAGGTTATAAAAAAATATCCCAAGTTATGAACATCTCACGGAGCACTATTCAATCCATCCTTCAAAAGTGGAAAGAGTAGGGTACAATGCAAACCTACCAAGACATGGCCATCTACATAAACTGACAGGCCGGACAAGGAGAGCATTAATTAGAAAAGCAGCCAAGAGGCCCATGGTAACTCTGGAGGAGCTTCAAAGATCCACAGCTCAGGTGGGAGAATCTGTCCACAATACAACTTTTAGATGTGCATTCCACAAGTCTGGCCTTTATGGAAGAGTGGCAAGAAGAAAGCTATTGTTGAAAGAAAGCCATAAGAAGTCCCATTTGTGAGAAGACATGTGAGGGACACAGCAAACATGTGGAAGGAGGTGCTATGGTCAGATGAGACCAAAATTTTACTTTTTGGCCTAAAAGTAAAACACTATCTGTGGTGGAAAACTAACACAGTACATCGCCCTGAACACACCATCACCACCGTGAAACATGGTGGTGGCAGCATCATGCTGTGGGAATGTTTTTCTTCAGCAGGGACAGGGAAGCTGGCCAGAGTTGATGGGAAGATGGATGATGCCAAATACAGAGCAATCTTAGAAGATAACCTGTTAAGAGTCTGCAAAAGACTTGAGACTGGGGCAGAGGTTCACCTTCCAGCAGGACAACGACCCTAAACATACAGCCAGAGCTACAATGGAATGGTTTAGATCAAAGCATATTCATGTGTTAGAATGGCCCAGTCAAAGTCCAGACCTAAATCCAATTGAGAATCTGTGGCAAGACTTGAAAATTGCTGTTCACAGACGCTCTCAATCCAATCTGACAGAGCTTGAGCTATTTTGCAAAGAAAAATGGGCAAAATTCACTCTCTAGATGTGCAAAGCTGGTAGAGACATACCCAGGGGCGGACTGACAACACTTGGGGCCCCCAGGCAATAGGGGATCATGGGGCCCCTGTGTCCTTGCCCAAACTCAAAAAAGCCTATGAAAAAGGTACCAGGGACATCTCATGGGGCCCCCTACTGACCCTGGGCCCTCGGGCAGTGCCCGAGTTTCCAAATGGTCAGTCCACCCCTGGACATACCCAAAAAAATATGCAGCTGTAGTTGCAGAGAAAGGTGGTTCTACAAAGTATTGACTCAGGGGGCTGAATACAAATGTACGCCACACTTTTCAGATATTTGTTTGTAAACATTTTGAAAACCATTTATCATTTTCTTTCCACTTCAAAATTATTTGCATTTGGTCTATCACATAAAATCCCAATAAAATAAATTTACGGTTTTGGTTGTAACATGACAAAACGTGGAAAATTTCAAGGCACCGTATTTGTATTGTATTTTTGGCTAAAAACGCAATTGATTAAACAAAAATCATACAATCTGGTATAGTACAATAAAATTTTCATGCTTGTGCCTTCAAATAAATTCAGATGAAAGCTGTGTACTAACAATCAGATTATCGTATGATATTTTTTGTATGATTTTCTGATTGTCTGTACTAGGCTTTACTGACACAGCCTAAGACAGAGTTTAATACCCGCATCATCAGGCATCATACATTTTTCCTGAATCTGTGTTGTGAATCAAGCTGATCATACCTCTTTGTTTACCCACATTTTTCTACAATTGACTGCTTCAAAGCTTCTGCTCCACAGACAACAGCAGAGTTCAGTAGCTGATATGGAAACATGTTTGTTAATTAACAAATTGACAAACCAGCTGACACACAGAAAATGATTGCTTTCCTAATCACAGATCTGCACACCACTTCTGAATAGGCTGTTCTTTTTCCTTATTGGTATTTCTAAAATCCGGAGTCTCCTGCTTGCACTGGTCCAAGGAAACTGAAGTATAACAGATGCTGGAGGGAAGGAGGAGGATTATACAGAGAGACATTTCCATCTACACTGTGTGCACAATTATTAGACAAGTTGTATTTTCGAGGATTAATTTAAATTATTGAACAACTGCAGTATTCTCTGTCAATCCAAAATGTTAATAAACCTCAAACCTGAATAGTTAAGAAAGTAAAAGTGAGGTTTTGGCTTTCTCAGGAGAATTTCTATGTGTGCACAATTCTTGGGCAACTATTAGTGTGCAGAATTATTATGCAACTAAATTAAAAATGAAAAATTTCCCATCTCACTTATTTTCATCTGTTAAAGTGAGAATAATAAACAAACAACTCAAAATTTACAAAATAATAATTTCTGACATTTAAAAAAATAAATAAAATAATCAGTGACCAAAATAGCCACCCTTCTTTTCAATAACAGTCATAAGCCTTCCATTTGTGGAGTCTGTCGGTTTCTTGATCTGTTGACTATCAACTTTTTGTGCAGCAGCAACCACAGCCTCCCAGATACTGTTCACAGAGGTGTACTGTTTTCCTTCACTGTAAATGTCCTGTAAGAAGGGCCCACAAGTTGTCAATAGGGTTTAGGTCAGGTGAGGAAGGGGGCCATGTCATTATTCTTTCATCTTTAAGGCCTTTACTGGCTAGCCACACAGTGGAGTACTTTGATGTGTGCAATGGAGCATTGTTCTGCATAAATATCACGGTCTTCTTGAAAGATGCAATCTTTTTCCTGTACCACTGCTTGAAGAAAGTGTTTTATAAAAACTGGCAGTAGGTTTGGGAATTGATTTTGAGTCCACCTTCAACCGAAAAGGTCCAACTAGCTCATCTTTAATAATACAAGCCCATATCAGTACCCCACCTCCACCTTGCTGGATTTTGAGTCGAAGTGGAGCTCTGTGCCCATTACTGAGACAGCCATGGGTCCATCTATCTAGTCCACCAAGAGTCATTCTCATCTCATCAGTCCATAAAACCTTTGAAAAATCTGTCTTCGGATATTTAATATTATACAGGATTTATATAGCGCCAACAGTTTGCTCAGCGCTTTACAATATAACGGGAGACAATACAGCAACAATACAGTTCAATACAAGATGGATAGGAGGGTCCTGCTCCTTAGAGCTACAATATTTCTTGGCCTAGTCTTGACATTTCAACTTATGTGTCTTGTAGCGGTGGTCGGGTTTCAGCCTTCCTTACCTTGGTCATGTCTCTAAGCACTGAACATCTTGTATTTCTGGGTATTCCAGTTAGGTTGCAGTTCTGGAATATGACAGCACTGGAGGATAGTGAGTTCCTGGCAGCTTCACATTTGATTCTTCTCAAATCTTTCGCAATTGATTTGTTTTTTTTTTCAACATGTTTCATACAACTCTGTTGACTATCTGCAATAAAATGTTTGATGGGTTTGTGATCATGCCCCAATATCTTCCCTCTGAAAGACTTTTTACAATTTTTGATGTTTCAGAGTCAGTTAAATCTCTCTTTTGGCCCATTTTGAAGAAAAGAAGCTGCCTAATAATTATGCAAACCTTGATATACAGTGTTGATCTCCTTAGGCCACACCCTCCTCAATACACAAATACACATCACCTGCTATGCTTAAATGCAATAAGCATTCCAATTTACACAGCTTGGAGTTGGACAATATGCATAAAAATGATGATTTGGTCAAAATACTCACTTGCCTAATAATTGTGCACAAAATGTATATAGAGAAGCGAATGGTGCAATTGCAGTGAACTGTAATAATATTAGTAAACCTTATATTAAAAGGTTGTTTTATACTTACAAAATCTCTTTAATTTTATTTTCTTAGCAAAATCACTATCAGTTTAGATGGTTCTACCCAATACGAGTATTCCTCTTTAAATGGTGGTTTGACAGCTCCATGCTGTCTTCTGATGGCCTTCCATGTGTAGACAATCAGAAGTCAACAGGTGCTATGATAAGAAGACACTATGGGACCTTACCAAAGTTCATCATTAAGCAAAAGTCTCTCTAGCTCACCATCTATCTCCATTATTTCATACTTAAAAAGTCCTCAATAGACCCCACCCACCTTAACAACTTATGCCTCATCAGCTTGATCCCCTTTTCCTCCAAACTCCTTAAGCGTCTAGTCTACAACGATTGCGCGGCCATCTTACTAAAAATAACCTTCTTGATCCTCTTCAGTCTGCATTTCACGCTCAACATGCCAAATAACCTACTCTCCTAAAACTCAAATGATCTACTAACAGCTAAAACCAATAGAAACTATTCTGTACTCCTACTCCTTGATCGCTCTGCTGCCTTTAACATACTGGACCACCCCATCCTCCTCAAAAACCTCTACTCCATTGGTCTCCGTGACTGTACTGTTTACTGGTTCTTTTCCTAACAATCTCACCTTTAGTGTCAATTACAATCTCACTTCCTCCTTTCCTCTTCCTTTCTCCATCGGGGTCCCCTAAGGTTCTGTTTTTTTACCTTTCCTATTCTCCATCTACATCTCCTCCCTGGGTCAGTTGATAGCCTTCCATGGCTTCCAATACCATTTGTACACTGACAACACCCAAATCTTCCTCTCTACCCCACAATTCACTCAATCAGTCTCCACACACATCCCTAATCTACTAACAGACATATTAGCCTGGATATCACACCACTTCCTCAAACTCAATCTATCCAAAACTAACCTCATAATATCTCCTCTCCCGAATTCCTCTTCTCTTGACTTCTCTGTCAAGATTGAAAGCACAACTATCAATTCGTCCCCAACATGCCAAGCTGCTAGGTGTCCAGGGATCTGAACTATCCTCTCAGCCCTACATCCAATCACTATCTAAAGCTTGCCGCCTCAACCTACACAACATCTCTAAAACATGCCCCTTCTTAACCAATGACACCACAAAGCTCCTAGTTCACTCTCTGGTTATCACTCGCTTGACTACTGCAATTTTCTCCTCATTGGATCACCTTTACGTAGGCTATCCCCTCTGAAATCCATCATGAATGCTGCTGCCAGACCCATCCACCTTACCAACCATTCAGCGTCTGCTACTCCTCTCTGCCAATCCCTTCTCGGGCTTCAGCTGTCCCAATTAGGGGTGCCGAAACCAAAATTTCAGGATGCGTATGGCCGAAAACCAAAACCGAAATGAGCATTTTAATAAAATAGATATTTTGATCCATTGGTCCATTCCATTTGTCAGGCTACTGTGGCTTCTTTGGCGCAAGTGGGTGGAGCTTACACAGAACCTTATGTAGCTGCATTAGAGTCACTTGTGTTCATGATATGGATAGTACGCTGTGCTGCCCTGCACCTCCGGCAGCTTAGGCTGTACAATGGAGTATGAACTCAGGAGGGGCATCTGTAGGAAGGCACTGGCTTCAGTCAGTACACAAGCCAAGATGAAGAGAGAGGTTTGGGGCAGCACAGCTTCCTATCAACACTAGCGACTTTAACACCCTGGTCATACTGGATTCGAATTTGCATGCAATTTGCAAATCGCATGCCAATTCGCACACTATTGTCTGCAATTAGAGCGTTCATGTCAGTGTGGTTCCAGGTTGGTCGGAGCCACACCGATTTCTAAAGCAGTGCCTGTACTACTTTTGGTACGATTTGCATAGACATCTGTGTCAGATGTCTTGCAAATCACACCTGAAATTGGCATGTCATCCGACTTTGAAATCTGCATTATACTCACTGGATGTGAATTGGAATGTAATTTGCAAATCGCATGCTAAGTTGCACCCAATTGTCCAATTGTCATATCGGTGCGGTTCCAACTTGGTCGGAGCTGCACCAATTGCTAAAGTAGTACCTCGGTCACATCAAACCCAACTTTGAAATCGCTCAACTTAAGTCGCACATTTTCAAAGTTGGGTTTGATGTGACGGGGGTACAACTTTAGAAATTGGTGTGGCTGACCGCTGGACAATATGGTGCGACTTGGCATGTGATTTGCAAATCACATGCCAATTCACATCCAGTGGGTGTAATGCAGATTGTACTCCCACCACTACCAGAGAAGCCAAGGAGCTTCCGGCTGAAGGTGCAGAGAGAGGGTCTGGGAACTGTAGCTGCCCATCAGATCCCGTGCAAACAACACTAGTGAGCCCAACGTTGTGATCCTGAGACAATGAAAGCAAAAATGGGCATGAAGCATTTACGCTATTTGTGGGCAACGCGTGCTCAAGAGGCAGCTGCTTTGGGCCCTGGGAAGTTGCCCCATGTTTTTGCACCCCTCACCGTGTTGTAGCCGTGAACCAACTCCTTGAAGCGGCACCGCCACTAACACTGGGATGCACCAAGGCATCACTGTGCAGCCGCACCTCCCTGCTGTAGGAGGAGGGGGCAGCGCAACCCACATCTCTCCCTCGTGAAGACAAAGCAGGGCGGATCCAAGTTGCAACTGCAACAACTACTCTACCTCCCTCCTGTAGGAGGAGGGGGTAGCGCAACCCATATCTCTCCCCGGGGGGGAACAGAGCAGAGAAGAACTAAGTTGCCACAGCTGCATCTACTGTTTCTCCATCTCTACTGCACTTGGCAAAGAACAGTGGATAGCAGTATTTTCAGACACCAGTATCGGCGGTTTTTTTTATTTCGGCAAAGTGCCGAAAGGGATGTTTTTGGCCGAAACAATTCGACAACTGAAATTTCGGTGCACCACTAGTCCCAATGAATTTAATTCAAAATACTAACAACTTACAAAGCCATCCACAACTCAGCCCCCAGCTACATCACTACCTTAGCCTCAAAATACCAACCAAATCAGTCACTTTCTCCCATGCTCGCCTCTAGGACTTCTCCTGAGTCTTTCCTATCCTATGAAATTCCCTACCTCAATCTTTCCGATGGTCTCCTACTCCGTCTACATTTAGACGGTCCCTGAAAACACACCTCTTCAGACAAACAATTCCTGCCCCCAGCTAAAATCTGTACATTTATTTTCTCCATCAGCTCATCCCCCACAGTTAATAACTTTTGTATCAATTGACCCTCCCTTTTAGATTGTGTGCTCTAATGAGCAAGGCCCTTTGTTTCCTACTGTGTTAAATTGTATTGTAATTGTACTGTCTGCCCTCATGTTGTAAATTGCTGCACAAACTGTTGGTGCTATAAAAATCCTGTATAATAATAATAATAGCATATTTAAATGAGAATGCAATAGGAGTGACTCAATGGTCAGAACTGATGTACATGACATATGTAACGTCTACTGAAGGGATATACATGTTAGTCTCTGCGCTTGGAATGTAGAGAAGAATCTAACCAACCACAAGTCACTGAAATTCCACAGAGTAGGGTATCACAAACAAGCAGGGCCACACTAAGGGTGTAACACCTGCCCTCCTTTATGGGGCCCAGGCCCCATATGTTCAACAGGGGGGCCAGAGCAACAGGAGTGGGTGCATTTATGGGAACCAATCCCCCTGCAGCCCTCCCTGTGTTTACAATGCTTCAGTTTCTGAAGGAACTGGGAGCCTCTGTACAGAGGCTGCAGAGAAAGGACTGAGGAACCTGTGTCCTCCAACTCTTTTCTCAGTCTCAAATAAAGATGGTGGGAGTCTACTTATCCCACAGGGCTGTTAAAAAAAACTATGTAAAAATAAACAAAAAAAAAACAAATTGTAAAACATAATTAAAAAAACATAATTAAGGGCTAATTCTCACAGGTATCCTGGTTGCATGAATGAGTGGCCTGGAACTGCCTGTTAGACTTGGTTCACTGTGAGCTAGGCCGTACAGGGCCCCATGATTTCTAACAGCAGCCCTACACAGAAGTAATGTATATGCTGTGCTGCATTTCTAAATATATACAGCTGGTCACTAACTGGTACAGATTATGCTTGTAATTATGTCCTGCAGGCAATACTTTTGAAGTGGTTAGGAATTATATTTCTAGTACCTTCATTTACTGGCTGGTATTCGTTTAATACATTATCTGTTTAATACATCGAAAAGTTTAAAAGGCTTAAGACAAAGAAACTGGAAGGATATGCAGGCTCCAAAAGGGTGTTTACATTAGAGACATGGTTGCATACAACCCAAACTAGAATAGAGACATCTTTCTTTTAGGAGGCCATCCATACAGTTAGAAGCCCATTGCCCCTTGACCCAATGTGCACTATTATACCTCCTCAAGTCCCATGTTCTGTTGGCTCTCAATTAGAGAGTAATGCCAACCAAAATCTAGTAAACAGCACTTGTTCTAAAGTCATAAAGCTTACTCAATTTACCTTAGTTGAGTTCTGCAGTAGAATATGCAAGTACTTCTTAAAGCCTATAGTATGAAATGTCCACTTTGGTTTCTTTCTATAAGGCCAAGCACCAGAAGAAAACACATTTTAGGATAAACGGATTACCAATAAAAGGGACTGCGATGAAATGGTGCAGTGCAGCAATGCCTTCATGAAAAACGTTAATAGCTAAGCAGGTAGACTATGTTCCTGGCACTGTATTTTCAATATAGGTCAACACTGCCTTCGGGGGGCGTGGCTAGCATTGCATGCAGTAGTACGTGTACCTAGATAGCTCCGCCAGGTATCCTGAGTTTCCTCCTGATAAGCACCACGTTCTCCGCCCAGATTCTCCACCTTGGTCCCCGGAGCAACCCCCAACTCTTCAGCTTTCATTTGCTGCTCCTCTTCCCCTGTTCTGTGATGGCAAAGAGGGGAAAAGAGGCCCGGACCTTGCCTGAGTCGGCTGGGCAAGTTGGTGGTACCCCCGCTCTGTGCAGCAAAGGAGAGACAGAGGGAGGCTGCACGGAAGTTTTTTGCCATGCTGCTCACCAGAGAGAACTTAAAAAAAAACAGCTCCTGGACTCCACCGCAGATCCAGACTTGGACTCTACGAGTAGTGCTCGGACCCCCTCAGCTGTAGCAAACCGGGAAACCCCATCCTGCATCCCCAGAGTGAGTATCCTATCCTCCATGTCTAATATGGCACAGACCGCTTCACCAGTTGATGATAATCCTGTGCCTACCCTTAGAGAGATTCTCTCAGCGGTCACTACTTGCACCTCATCTATTGCGGATCTTACTAAGGAAGTAAAAGGAATGAAAGTGGAATTGTCCCTGGTGCGCCAAGATATGCAAAAGCTGTGGGACCAAACTTCTGCTTTGGAGGGGAGAGTGAGAACGTTGGAGGATGAATGGCAACCATTACACAGGGATGTGTGTTATGCGCAGTCTCTTCTACCAATGCCTCTACATTGGAGGATTTAGAAAGCTGATTACATCAAATAACGTGAGAGAGGTCAGCATTCCGGAACGTACAGAAGGTAAAAATCCTATGGCTTTTATTGAAGCTTGGCTAACCTCCACCTTTGGGAGTGATTCTTTCTCCCTGTTCTGTCTTGGCATCGGTTGTACTTGTGGCAAGATTCGTTTAGACCCAGTCTGTAAGAATGTGTGCAGCAAGTTGAATGATCGCCTTAACAGATAGTTTACTCAATGAATAACAACTTCAGAGGTGTTTTCCAATGCTTCTTTATGCTTCAAGGTAGCAAAGGTATGAACATAAAGGTGTTTTCATAGGTAAATTTCTAGTGATGTTACACAGCTTCCTCACACTACAGTCTCTTGATAACCACTAAACAAAATGGATTTACAGCAGGAAATAGAGGGTAGAAGCAACCAACTAGTCAGAAACAGCAGGGGTGTGTGGATGATACCAAATAACATTATAACATAACATGTAATAACAACTGCTAAACAGTAAAGCTGCGTGGTAGCACACTCCCCGTCTGGTATTGGGAGATACCACTACACAATTATTTTTTTTTTCCTTTTAAAATACTATTAACATTGCATACAGTAAAATACTATCTAACCTTCTCAATTCTGCAAGTTAGCTATATTAGAGGTCTTGAGTGACTCCCTCACATAACACTGAATCAGAATTACTAGAAGCAGGCATAATTAGGACAATCTCAGTGACTGGTCTGAAGAAGGTTTTTGAGTCTCCGTCCTTAGCGATCCTGACTTCCACACTTCGGACTCTTCCATCATCACTGGCAATGGCTTTTGTAATAAGTCCACCTGGCCACTGGATCCGGTGAGTTTGCTGGTCTTTTAGCAGGACTAGGTCCCCTTCCTTTAAGTTGGGCTTCTGGGTTTGCCACCTTTTTCATCCTTGGAGAAGTGTGAGGTATTCCTTCCTCCATCTGTGCCAGAAACGATCTGCAAGGTATTGAGCGTATCTCCACTGACGTTTATATGTGTCCTTTTCATCGAAGATACCCATTGGCGCTGGAATCTGTCCAATCTTCTGGCTCAATAATGTAGCTGGAGTTAAGATAGTCAGAAATTCTGGGTCTGTAGATACGGCAGTCAATGGTCTTGAGTTGATTACTGCTGCGACTTCAGCAAGGAATGTGGTGAGCACCTCATGGGTAAGGTGTGAAGAACTCACGTCAAGCAACATTGAGTCCAGTATGTGCCTTGCCATCCCAATCATGCGTTCCCATGCTCCGCCCATGTGCGAAGAGTGTGGTGGGTTGAATTTCCATACGCAGCCTTGATAACTCAAATAATTTCCAACTTGTTGTTGGTCTATCTGTAACTCTCTGCAAGCACCAATGAAATTAGTTCCACAATCTGATCTCAACAACTTCACTGGACCTCTTAGAGCAAGAAATCTCCTTAGAGCGTTGATAAAACTTGAAGTGTCCATTGACTCAATCACTTCGATATGTACAGCTCTTACACTTAAGCAAGTGAACATTATAGCCCATCTTTTGCTGTTGACTTCACCACCACGAGTTCTTCTAGCCATTACTATCCATGGTTCAAACCCATTGATCCCACCATATGCAAAGGGTGCATCTTTACTCAGCCTGTCTGCGGGTAGGTAAGCCATCTGTTGATAATGCTGTCTACCTCTTAACTTCTGACATTTGACACAGTTATGAATAATCGTGGCTATTTGTCTTTTCACTCCAATTATCCAGAACCCTGCAACTCTGATGGCACCTTCGGTATAGTGTCTTCCTTGATGTCTGACTCTCTCATGGTAATGCCGGATAATCAAGGTTGCCAAATGGTGGTTTCTTGGTACTATCAAAGGGTTCTGTTCCCTTCTTAGCAGGTTTGACTTATTCAGTCGTCCCCCATCTCTAATCATGCCTTCATTGTCAATTATTGGGTTTAGTTTGAATAGTGGGCAGACTGGTCTATTGCCTCTCAAACACTTAATCTCTTCTGCAAAGACTTCTTCTTGCACACGACGTATGATGAATAACTCTGCCTTCTCATACTCTAACGCATTGGGTGACTCCTTGCAGGTGTGCCATCCATGACAAGACGATGTCTGGTTGGACTTGCGGAAAATCTGTGCAATATGACTCAATCTTGTTATAGTCTTCACCAATCTTTTCCAAGAACAGAAACGTTCAAAACGTCTTACCTCCAAGTTTCTTCTTGAGCAGATGTTAGAACTCAATGTTATAACTTCAGGGCGGATTTTCTGATCAGTGTCTGGATCCACCAGGTAGAAATCGATATCTTTTTCTGAGTTTGTAGAAGACTGGTCTGTTAAAAACTTGGGTCCTGAAAACCAAATAGTTTGCGTGAGGACAACTGCTGGCACTGACCTCGTGGCAATGTTGGCGGGATTCAAACCAGTCGGGACATAGTTCCATTGTTCAGGTCTACTGATTTTTCTTATTCGTTCTACCCTGTTAGCCTTATACACATAGAACCTTCTTACACTGTTGCATATGTAGCCAAGTACGACCTTGCTGTCAGTGTAGTACTTAACCTGATCAATTTCAGTGTCCATTTCGTTTTGCAGGAATTCTGCAACTTTGACAGCTAGGGTTGCTCCACACAATTCTAATCTTGGAAAAGTGTGAGCTGGTTTTGGTGCTAACTTGGCTCTTCCTAGAAGAAACCCGACATGGGATCTCCCGGAGGGATCTATGATCTTGAGATAAGCCACAGCCGCTATAGCCTCGGTGGACGCATCACAAAAGATATGAATCTCTTTCCTCTGACTTCTTGAAGTTGAAGTAGGTGAATAGCAGCATGGGATATTACGTTCTTCCAGTACTTTCAAGGAGTCTCTCTGTAGCAAACTTGCTCATCAGAGTTGGACGTGGAGTTCCCCTTTTCCTTTTCTTTTTATTGGAAGTATTCCTCAGCCCTCATTCCCTACCCCCTCCCTTCCTGAGAGGCAAATGTTATCTCCTGAGTGACAGATGGTGGGGGGTCAACCCAAGTTAAGGCATCCTCAGTCCGGTGCCAGGCCGTCTGCGGAAGTGTAACCTTTCTCACTTAAAAGCACTGACCTGAGAAACTTGTGTAGGCTCACCCATCATAAAAACAGATAAAAGACAGCTTCTCCCCGGACTTGAAAGAAGTTGGAACCTCATAAAACTGACCAGCAGTTAATTGAACATTCCTCAGGTCAGCTGTCACCTATGTTTCATATCATGGAGTATGAAGCTGTTAGTTTTAATTGAGAGTCCACTGACCTCCGGCCCAAAATATTGTATTGGGCAGAGTCAGAGCCACCCCCCCCCCCCCTTGCAGAGGGATTTTTAAAAAGGGACAGGCTAGCAAGCCTGAAAGTTTAAGACACACATCTCCTGAGTTTAACATCGTAACAGAGGAGATCAAAGACCCTCCTACTCTGCACTTGGATCTGCTTACAAACCAAGGCATATTGGCAAGTAACTTAACTCTTTAATTTCCTTCCTATTATCTCTTTGCTGTACCTTTATATGCATATATATATAGTTACATTTTCTTTGTAAATATTTTATTGCAGCTGTTTGACTCTTAGTAATAAATCTTTCTGAAAGTGTTAAACTGTTTCTAAGTGCTTACTTGCAATTCACGAATTCCTGCCTTTGAAGAGACGCTACTGTGTTTGTTTAATCCTCTGTCCAATCGGCCTGCGGTGACTGTATTGGACAGGCGACTTTTCAATCATTATAGCGTATATTTGATAACGGGAGTTTCCCAGTCTACGACAAAAGTGGTGGTGGCAGTAGAGGGTTAGTTGTGTAATTAACCCAACCCAGTAACAAGCGCATTCAGGCTGCAGGCACGCCGTGGGCGTGACGTATTACTGTTAGTCGCGGTCGTGCGATTGTTGAATGTTGGTGGCGGTGACTGTTCGATCGTGACACTCTCAATTTCTCCCATTTAGGTAGTAGGTCTACTGGCAGAGGGGCATCCCAATCTGTCACTCTCTCAGTAAGCTGACGAAGTATGGATCTCCCTTGGACGGTAACTGGAGTCACGAAGCCTAGGGGATCGTAAAGGCTATTGACAGTTGACAGGATTCCTCGTCTGGTGAATGGCTTCTTGGTGTCAGAGACCTGAAAGGTGAATGCATCTGAAGTTACATTCCAGAGAAGACCGAGACTCCTTTGCGTGGGTAGGGCATCTACTCCCAAATCCAAATCCTTCAAATCTTTAGCATGATCTTCTGGTTTAAAAGCCTTCATTACTTCACTGCTATTAGATGCGATCTTATGAAGCCTTAAGTTAGCAGTCAAAAGGAGTTGTTGAGTTCCTTTTATCAGATTGATGGCTTCTTCAGGTGTTGGGAAGGATTTCAGACCATCATCTACATAGAAATCTCTCTCAATGAATTGCCTGGTGGCAAATCCAAATTCCTTTTCACCTTCCTGTGCTGTTCTTCTCAGTCCATAAGTTGCCACGGCAGGAGATGGACTTTTGCCAAAGACTTGGACTTTCATGCGGTAATCCATCACCCGATCATTAATGTAATTGTTGCGGTGCCACAAGAATCTGAGATAATTTCTGTGGTCTTCTTTGACTATGAAACAGTGAAACATCTGTTGGATGTCAGCTGTCACGGCAATGGGTTCCTTCCTGAACCGTATCAACACTCCTACAAGGTTGTTCGTTAGATTTGAACCCGTTAGAAGAACGTTGTTTAAAGGAGTTCCCTTGAACTGAGCGCTTGAGTCGAAAATGATTCTGATTTGCCCCGGTTTACGAGGATGGTAGACTCCAAAGGATGGAAGGTACCAGCATTCTTCACCTTCTTCAAGGTCTGGTGCTGGCTCGGCATGATGGTTATCTAGAATCTTCTGCATGAATGCTATAAAGTGCTCTTGCATCTCAGGTTTGTTGCGTAGAGTTCTCTTAAGTGCAGCAAATCTGGCTAAAGCTTGTTCTCGATTGTTAGGGAGAGTGAGCCTTGGTACACGAAAGGGTAATGGAGCTACCCAACTGTTGGAGTTGTCCTTGAAGAACTCTTCATTCATAATCTTGATGAACCCCTTGTCTTCGACCGAAGGAGCAATCTTGTTGTCATCACAAGTAGTCTGGTACACTGCATCACCAAGATCCTTGTGAGAAGTGAGCTTGCAGGTAATGCCTTGGAGTTCTTGATATGGAACTTCAGGATTGAAATCAAGTCTTTCCTTCACATAATAGTGCAATGGACATTTCATCGATCGATAGGTGTATGATCCCTCTACATTAGTTTTGTAGGAAGCTACATTCAAGAGCTTGTGAGATTGATCTAAACAAACTTCTATTATCACCCATCCAAGATCAAGTTTCTGGGCATGAAGAGCATCATCTGGACCGTTACATAACTCTCTTATTTTATGAACTCTAGGAATGTCTCTCCCTAGAAGAATCAAGATCTTCACATCCTTGTTAAGTGTAGGAATGCATTTAGCAATGTGGCTCAAATGAGGTTGATGACGTGCAACCTCAGGTGTGGGGATCTCTTCTCTGTTGTTCGGTAGTTGATCACATTCGATTAGAGTAGGAAGGGGAAACTCTATGTTCTCATATTCTGATGCCACTATGAAGCCATGGGCTCTTCTTCCAGAAGTATTGACCTTTCCTGCGCATGTCTGCAAGGTATAGGACCAGGCCTCTCCATGAATGTTGAATAAGTTGAAGAATTCTGTACTTGCCAACGAGCGATTGCTCTGATCGTCGAGTATGGCATACATTTTTATGGCATTTTGTGGACATCCTTCAGGAAAAACCCTTACAAGCCATATCTTGCTGCAAGACTTGCTATGAAGCCCTTCTCCACACACCTCTGTACATCTTGTGGTTACGGGGTTGGCATGTTGCTCAGTTCTCTCCCTGCCATCATCTGAGGTGGTCTTGGGGTTGCTACCGGGTGAAGGTTTCCTTTTGAACAGATCTGAATGAAGAGCGTCCACATGCTTGGCACTGTTACACAGGGAACATCTGATGGCGATCTTACAGTCTCTAGTGAAGTGCAAAACACCTGAAACAGATATTATGTTCTTTGAGAAATGTCTTGCATTCTTCGATAGGCTTGTCCTTAAATGCACGACATTTGGAGAGAGAATGTGGTGCATTATGAATGGGACACTGTTGATCAAGATTGCTTGCCTTGGTATCTTGTAATTTAGTGTCTGTAGCCAAGACGTTGGATGTGGTAGCGGTCTTCCTCACGGCAACAGGATGCCTTAAGTCCTTGAATTTACTGTTGGTGGCAATACCCTTTGAAGTAGTTGAAGGAAAGGTGGTTGTATCTGGATACAAGAAGCTTGGGTCATTCTTGGTTCTTGCCATCTTCCTCACAAACTCTGCAAAACAGGAAAAGGGGGGAAAGGAAACATGGTGTTCATATTTATACTTTGATCCTACGCTAGTCCACTTTCCCTGGAGATGACTAGGCAACTTTCCTACAATATGATGTAGACGGATTTAAGCCTCTTTACTTGTTCTGAAGACCACCTTATTAGTAAGTCAAGTTCTGCTTGAGGTTCAATGTCCAAGTTCTTGGTTACCGCCTTAAATGTAGATGTTTTGCATTGTATTGGTATTGTTCTGTCACATGTTCTGTCCCCCTTTGTAATGTACAGCGCTGAGCGAACTATTGGCGCTTTATAAATACTGTATAATAATAATCTCCAACTCCTATAGTTCTCTGGGTGGTCATCGAATCTAGACAGTCCAGTAGTAATCAACTCTCCCCAAATCATGTACTTGCTGAACTCTGCAATATCAGCCCTTTCAGTTTTTACATCCACAGGTGATACTGATGGTGCACCATCTTGAATCATGGTTGGTATCTCATGCTTGCTGATAGGTGGAGAGAAAGGTATTGCAGATGGGTTCAATCCAGGTAAGGGTCTGGTGTCTGAAGATCTCTGTGCGTTTGAAGTTGAAGTTAACTGTATTACAGGAGGTATAGAGTTCACTCTGTAGTCTTCTGTTGTGCCCTTGTAATCTCTATTCACATATGGTTGTGGTAGCACATGAGCTGGATAGGTTGGTACACTTAATTTTGTGGCACGCGGTAGTTGTGGAGTGTCTCTGTTGGAAGGTGCGTCTGGTTGGTCAGCTTGCTTTGACGACATGTTGCCTTCTGATTGACTTGCTGAATGATTATGGGAAGAATCTCCAACTGTAGGTGGAACTGTATCGTCGTGGTTCTGGGTTAAGACAAACTGTAGGGTCCTTTCAACAGGGTCTTGACAAGCAGCCAAGCTGGGACAATATGCTCCTTCTTCTTCTAAAAGGGCTTGTTCCAAGACGGATAATTCCGCTAAGGCTACTTCCTTTTCTCTCTTCTTCTGAAGGATTTCTAGCTGAGCCTCTGATTCTGCTTGAATGCGTTTAGCTTCTGCCTTGAAGGCTGCTTCTCTTTCAGAAGAGGTGGCTTGAACCTGGGCTACTGCAACCTTTTGGCGAGCTTTGAGTATTTGGTCGCTCAGTGTTGACCTTACAGAGCAGGACCGCAATGACTTAGAAGATGATTTATGATATGAGTGGGCAGATCTATTTGATTTTCCTGAGTGTCTGGAAGAAGCAGATATACAGGATGTAGTTTCATGCAGTTGTGCTAATCTACCCTCTGTGTCTTTGCTTCAAGATAAGTGATATGTCTCTGCTGGTCAGTAGAAATAAAGTTCTTTAATTCTAGTGAAGCTTCCTCTACATTGGAATGTGACAAAAGGGAAGAGTACTTTTCAGAAAGTCTTTTATAATTCTCAAATGCCTTCTTAACCCTTGAGAGGGCAGTGTTCAATTGCTCAGAATTGTTGCTAGTTTCATTACTGGCTGTTATACAACTTAAAGTTTTCTCCCATAATGCAGTCAGGTTACTGTATGTCTCTTCCTTACTTGCTTCATAAGCCTCCCTTGCCTTCAAAGATGGATGAGGGGCTCTAACAGGAGGAGCAGAATGCAGCATGGTGTCTGTTTTATCTTGATTATATGCAGGTGACTCATAAGTGGGATCTCTGTCAGACATAATGACAAGTGCTGTAGTTTTAGTGTCTTGTTGGAAATCTGAAGAAGCTCAGCTCTGTAGGTAGTTACTTTTATTTGCAAGCAGGCTGAGCTGGGGAGCTGAATATTTGTTGCAATGAGGCAGCTAGAGCAGCAGGCTGGCTCACACTGGATGCTCCACTCAGTGCACAGTAAAAAAATGAATTCTTGTCTGTTCTTCATACAGGAGAATGGTTACTCACAGTTCTGAAGCTGCAGAGACGGCTGTGTGATGGATTCTCATGGAAATTTACTGTTCTGTCTTGGTATCGGTTGTACTTGTGGCGAGATTCGTTTAGACCCAGTCTGTAAGAATGTGTGCAGCAAGTTGAATGATCACCTTAACAGATAGTTTACTCAATGAATAACAACTTCAGGAGGTGTTTTCCAATGCTTCTTTATGCTTCAAGGTAGCAAAGGTATGAACATAGAGGTGTTTTCATAGGTAAATTTCTAGTGATGTTACACAGCTTCCTCACACTACAGTCTCTTGATAACCACTAAACAAAATGGATTTACAGCAGGAAATAGAGGGTGGAAGCAACCAACTAGTCAGAAACAGCAGGGGTGTGTGGATGATACCAAATAACATTATAACATAACATGTAATAACAACTGCTAAACAGTAAAGCTGCGTGGCATCACACTCCCCATGTTTGCTGTGGAGCGTGCATATAGAGTCCCGGCACGTCTACCTCCGGCTGGTGCTCCTCCTACCCCGTTTACTCAACCACCAGGACAGTGAATTGACACAGGGGGGACTTGGGGACTTAATATGGGGGATGAATTAATATGGGGGATGAATTACTATATGGGGGATGAATTACTATGGGGGATGAATTACTATATGGGGGATGAATTACTATGAGGGATGAATTACTATATGAGGGATGAATTACTATGGGGGATGAATTACTATGGGGGATGAATTACTATATGGGGGATGAATTACTATATGGGGGATGAATTACTATATGGGGGATGAATTACTATATGGGGGATGAATTACTATATGGGGGATGTATTTTCAGTTTTAAAAATGTGGCTCTCAAAATAAATTTCAATCGTGGTTTTGGCGAGATTTGGCTCAGTTGAAAAAAAAGGTTGCCCACCACTGACCTAAGGCTATGATTGTGATTATGACGATACACTGTGGCCCTGATTAACCCTTTGCTTACTGGGCCCTTAAACCCCCTTCATGACCAGAGCGCTTTTTGCAATATATGCAGTGTCGGATTTGTTTTAAATGTTGCAATGGTTTTGCGGCTCCCAGTCTTTTTTTCCCTCTCGGAAACGGGTCCAAGTGGCTCTTTATGTCTTAAAGGTTGCAGACCCCTGCTCTAGAGGGAGTGAGTATCCATTTCTAACTTCATTCAATTCAACCATATGCAGGAGTGGATTAATGTGGAGGGCAGATATGTCTTTGTGCTATGTACTTTGAACGGGTTTAGCTGCATTGTGGCCACGATATACATCCTCCCGCCCTATTCTCCGGAGGTCATTAAACACTTAGCACAATTTATAGCATTATACCCCGATGCTCCTCTTCGGGCATTGGGGGATTATAACAACTGTTTGCTCACTTCTCTGGATGAATTGCCCCTGGGCAATAGGGGTAGACACTTGTACTCCCTACCTACCCCATTTGCCAATTTGTTGTTGGAATTGGGATGTGTAGCGGGTGAAATATCCGACTACAAAATGTTATTCTTGTTACTCTGCTATTCATGATAGGCTTTCACGTATAGATATGGGACTTGGTAGTTCTGTTATCATGCCATATGTGTTAGATGCCGCCTACGAACCCAGAACGCTGTCTGATCACGCCCCATTTTGGGTTAAATTGCAAAAGCACTATGCCCACTCTCATTCACTGTGGAAGGTTTACCCATTTTGGCTGACATTATTCCCAGTGACTGATCTGAGCTTGGGGGCATTGTCAGATTTTCTGCAGCGGAATGAGGGTCTGGCCTCATCCGGACTGGTTTGGGATACGTTAAAAGCCTTCCTAAGAGGTCTAATTATATGAGAAATATCAGCAGTTAAGCACAGGTGCAAGGAATGGGAGCACTTGGTACGCTCAGATGTCCAGCAGAGGGAAGTTTGGATGATCCTAGACCCAAGTCCCCCCAACTGCAATTCTTGGTTGGAAGCCCTAGCCCTCTATGACTTGTGATTACCCAAGCGGCCGACAAGAAGAGGTATTTTTTACATTAAAAATATTTTGAGGAAGGTGAGAGTACAGAGCATCTCCTAGCCCTCGTGGCGAAATCACAAGAGGTGTCCACTATAGATAGAACAGAGGATGTCAATGGTGAGGTCTGCACAGGTCATGCAGATACATTAAGGGCTTTCCAACATTTTTATGAGGACCTTTATTATTATTATTATACAGTATTTATATAGCGCCAAAGGGTATGCTCAGCGCTGTACAGTAGCAAGGGGGACAGAACATGAGACAAGACAGTAACAAAACAGTACACGAGGGGTTCGAGGGCCCTGTTCTTTCGAGCTCACAATCTAGGAGGGAGGGGAAGGTGATACAGGAGATGGCTGTGGGGGATGGAATGGTGGGAGGAGTGGAGGAGGTTGTTAGGTGAGGTCAGGTGTTAGGTGAGGTTGGGGTAGGCTTCCCTGAAGAGGAGGGTTTTCAGGGTACGCCTGAAGGTGAGGAGGGTGGGTGACAGTCTGATGGATTGGGGTAGGGAGTTCCAGAGGATGGGGGACGTCCTAGAGAAGTCCTGCAATCGGGCATGGGAGGAGGAGACCAGGGAGCTAGAGAGTAGGAGGTCCTGTGAGGAGCGGAGGGCATGGGTAGGGTAGTATTTGGGTATCAGGTCAGTTATGTAGTTTGGGGTGGCGTTGTGAATGGCTTTGTAGGTCAGGGTTAGCAGTTTGAATTTGATGCGTTGGGCAATCGGGAGCCAGTGAAGGGATTGGCAGAGGAAGGAGGCAGATGTGGAGCAGTTGGTGAGGTGGATGAGTCTAGCCGCTGAGTTTAGGATCGACTGGAGTGGGGACAGCGTTCGTTTGGGTAGGCCAGTGAGAAGGGAATTGCAATAGTCCAGGCGTGAGATGATGAGGGAGTGTACGAGTTGTTTGGTGGTGTCTGGAGTGAGGAATGTGCGTATCTTGGAGATGTTGCGGAGGTGGAGCCTGCAAGATCTAGAAAGCAGTTGGATGTGGGGTAGGAAGGAGAGGTGGGAGTCCAGGGTGACACTTAGGACTTTGGCGTGTGGGGTGGGAGAGATGGTGGCGCGTTGTTAGTAGTGATGGAGAGGATGGGGGGGCGCGGGGTGGAGGGAAGACCAGGAGCTCGGTTTTGGATAGGTTAAGTTTGAGGAAATGGAGCGAGATCCAGTCTGATATGTCGTTTAGGAGGTGGGCGATTCGGGCAGAGAGTGAGGGGGTGAGGTGGGGGGTGGAGAGGTAAATGTGGGTGTCGTCGGCATAGAGGTAGTAATTGAAGCCATGGGAGTGAATAAGTTTGCCAAGGGAGGAGGTATAGATGGAAAAGAGGAGGGGCTCGAGGACAGAGCCTTTGGGGACCCCGACAGAGAGGGGGAGGGAGGGGGAGGTGGTAGTGTTGCAGGTGACGCTGAAGGAGCGTTGGGAAAGGTAGGAGGAGAACCAGGAGAGAGCAGTGTCCCTGATGCCAAGGGAGTGCAGTTTGGCAAGGAGGAGAGGGTGGTCAACAGTGTCGAAGGCCGTGGAGAGGTCGAGGAGCAGGAGGATAGAATAGTGGCCATTGGCTTTGGTGGTTAGCAGGTCGTTGGTGATTTTAAGTAGGGCGGTTTTGGTGGAGTGAAGGGGATGGAAGCCAGACTGTAGGGGGTTGTTACCAGTGAGGTGGGCGCTTAGGCGATTGTAGGCCAGGCGCTCAAGGAGCTTGGAGGTGAAAGGCAGCAGGGAGATGGATCTAAGGTTGTTAAAGTTAGTGGGGTTGAGGGAGGGTTTTTTGAGTATGGGGGTGATGTGTGCGTGCTTTAGAGGGGAGGGGAAGGTGCTGGTGGAGAGGGAGAGATTGAAGATGTCGGTGAAGGAGCGAATGATGGAGGGGGGGGGGGTGACCTTTATGCTTTCAAAACTATCGCCACCCACTCCGAGCTCACTCAGTTTTTAGACACCTGTCTTTCCCTACTCTCTCTGAGACTGACGGAGGGAGCTAGAATCCCCTATCACCATAGAGGAACTCTCAGAAGCTTTGATGAGAACTCCCAATAATAAATCCCCTGGATCCAACGGCTTGCACTTCGAAATATATAATAGGTATAAGGAGACACTCCTCCCGGCCTTAAGGTGTTGAATGCCGCAGTGGAAGGGGGTAGTTTACCTCCCTCAATGAATGAAGCCATAATTCTAGTGTTATTGAAGCCAGGAAAAGACAAGTTCCCTCCTGCATATAGATAAATAGCTGGCCCGTGTCCTGGCCACTATATTAGCAAAGGTCATTGGTAAAATTTTGCACAAAGATCAATCGGGGTTTATTCCTTCAAGAGCGATGGCCAATAATAGCCGCAGACTTCTTTTAAACCTACAAATTCCAGTGGATAACCCCGGGGGGGGGCATCCTGTCCTTAGATGCCGCCAAGGCTTTTGACAGTGTGGAATGGACATATCTATGGGAAGTGCTGTCCAGATTCGGAATCGGACCTCAATTTATCAAGTGGGTGCGCAACTTATATGCGGCCCCTAGTACCTGTATACACATTAATCGGGATCTCTCAGACTCATTTTGGCTTAAGAGGGGGACAAGTCAGGGGTGTACTCTTTCACTCCTGTGGTTCGCCTTGGCATTAGCACCTTTGGCAATCCTAGTGTGGAAATCCCCAGATATTGTGGGATTCAATAGAGGAATTCTCACTGAAAAAAATATCCCTATATGCAGATGACACACTATTGTATTTGGGTGATACCTCTACATCCTTAGATCCTGTTATGTCTCTAATAGATCGTTTTGGTGGTTTCTCAGGATTTAAAATTACCTAGCATAAATTGGTCTTAATGCCCTTGGACCCTGTAGACCTCCCCCTTCCGTTTTACGCACAGCAGATGCAAATAGTAACTTAATTTAGGTACCTGGGAGTGGTGGTCTCCCCTGACCCAAAGCAATATTTAAACCTCAGTCTTCTACCTTTGCTCCAAAAGCATACATTGAAGTGTAACAGCTGGTGTAAACTTCCTCAGTCGTGGGCAGGGTAAATTTAATTAAAATGGTATGGGCCCCACAACTTCTTTACGTATTTCACAATTCTCCTGTATGGATTCCTAAAAAATGGTTTTATCGCATAGAAACCCAGTTCAGGAGCCTTATTTGGAAAAAACAGATGGCTAGGAAAAAGTTATTAAAGGTTACATTATGGCAAGTATTCAGGGGGGTTGGCGGTTCCTGATCCCAGGCTATATTTCCTGGCGGCTCAAATGCAGCACCTAGCTGGCTGAGATTTACTTGATACTGAAGATCCTATTATGCACCTAATTTCCCTTCCTGATTCCACTCTCTCAGCTCTCTCTCACCTCGAGATGGCTCTGCCAGTCCTTCCAACTCCCACCGTGGATCTCCTAAAGCGAGTGTGGCGTGCAGTGAAAGCCTCTTTTCATGTCACTGGGTGTCTCCCTAGTACACCAATATGGCATAACACTAATTTTGCAGAATTAGCTAAGTTAGAGGGTTTCCAAAAATGGAGGGAGAGGGGCTTGAGAATTGTAGCTCAGTTGTATTCTGGGGATATACTGAAGTTCTTTTCACAACTACAAACTGAATTTGCACTTACCCATAAGCAATTTTACCAGTACCTCCAGATACACCATGCTTTGCAAGCCCAATCTCTTTTTCTCCAACCTCACATTGACCGAATCCACTCTGCGTAAAGACGTTACTCTTGCGA
Source organism: Staurois parvus (assembly GCF_062004578.1). NCBI lineage: Eukaryota > Metazoa > Chordata > Amphibia > Anura > Ranidae > Staurois > Staurois parvus. The sequence goes on from NW_028317999.1 coordinate 889,499, forward strand.
CACATAAGAAGGGCATGATTTCTTGTATCTATTCACAATTATTGGTTACTGTGCAGGATCACGCTAGTCTCCGTGGTAGGGCACAGTGGACCCAAGATATTGGGGAGATTGCTGGAGACGCCTGGGATGCTGCCCTGGAGTCCGTAGTGGTGATCTTTTTCTCTTCCTCACACAAATTATCACAACTATTTATTCTCCATTGGGCTTATAGGACCCCTGTGCAACTGCACCAGTGGGGCAGGAGAGACTCCCCTGATTGCCCAAAAAGCAGGGTGCACCGGGTTGACTTTATCCATATGCTTTGCCATTGCCCAAAACTGTACAAGTACTTGAGGGAGGTCCTTCAGACCATTTCCCTAGTATCCCCAATATACTGTTTCCCAGGATCCCTTAACTTGTCTGTTGGGTGCTTTGGATCAGGAGACACTACAACCTGGAATGTATACCATGGTTTCTAGGCTACTATATCTGGCTAGAAAAGTAATTGCTAGGCAATGGCTGTGTTCTCTACAGGGGCGGACTGACCATTTGGAAACTCGGGCACTGCCCGAGGGTCTGGGGTCAGTAGGGGGCCCCATGAGATGCCCCTGGTACTTTTCTCATAGGGTTTTTTGAGTTTGGGCAAGGACACAGGGGCCCCATGATCCCCTATTGCCCGGGGGCCCCATGAGTTGTCAGTCCGCCCCTGGTTCTCTCTCACCAACTAAAAAGCAATGGATAGACTATGTCAATTCACTACTCCTACGAAAAAACTCACATACCAACACCATAATGCCCACTGTAAATTTCAGAATGTGTGGTAAGGCTGGCTAGATGTACCTGGGCTTTCGCCTTCTCAATTGTTAGTAGACAGGCTCTTGCAGGTGTGATACCCTACTCTAATGCAGATAATGCCATATATCCCTCAGGAAATGATCACGTACACCCATACACCTTTTCACAGTGTCCCAGGTGAACTATTCATTTATTCATGGTTTCTATGTTATGTATTGTCAAGGCAGTTATGGCTCCTTATATTTCAATGCTATATCTGTTTAATGCTTCTGGTTTCCATATGTCCCTGGATCTGCGCATCCAAGGTTTAACACTGTATACTATGCTGATTGCGTTTTCTTTTTTTCAATATCCTGTACGCATTGTTCCCATTTTTAATTTTCTGACAATTAAAGTTTTTGGGATTTAAAACAAAAAAACTAAACAATGCCTTCATAAAACAAACCTAAACATTTCTTTTTCTGCAAATTGTAATCCAAATTTTTTATATACTAACGGTAAACAGAATTTAAAAAAATTAAAAAGAAAGAAAAAACGAGGCATGTGGAAAAATCTGTACACCCTTCTAGTTGATTTACTCATCTGATGGGTTTTTTTCAGTGCCTATAAACTGAATTATTAGGTCTCAATTCAAGTCAGATGAAAACAATTTCAAAGCCTAATAAATTATCTAACTCTTACACCTTTCAGGACCAATTCACACCACTGCAGTAAAATGGAGATCAACGGAAAGACATCTGAAAAACAATCATTTCCACTTTGTCCTATTCACACCATAATGTTGCATTGAGTTGGCTAAAATGCAAAAATGTATGTCAACGGACGTCAAAATGTATGTTAACAGACATCAGCACATGTTAAAACGCCAGTACATTGGATGCAAATGTACATACATTTTAGCGCAAGTCAGTGTGAGTTGGCCCTCAAGGTGTTTTGATTAAACCCAACAGCCATGGGCTTTTCCAAACAGCTGAAGGAGGACCTGAAAATAAAGTCTATTACATAGGATGGCTTAAAAAAAATCCAGAGGCTTCCGGTTTGTAATTTCCACTATATGGAAACTCATTAAATTAATATGAATTGCTTGAGTTTAAACAAAATCCTAAAAAAAAAAAAAAAAAAAAAAAAAAAAGAACTCCTCGGGCTGATTTAGCACGGTTCCTGTCAGGGGCCATTATCAGCAACCACTCAGGTTCAAATTACATTTTTCTCCTACATACTGGGGCCCACAGAGGATCCTACTGCATTCTGGCAGGTTAGCCCACCGCCCAATCACTAAAATCTCATATAGGCTTTGGCATCTTAAAATACTTTTTAAAAGTTATTTTAAAAATTTTTAAATCTCCAGATTTCATTAAAATAACATGCAAGTCCTTGTTAAGGCACTTCCTGTTATAGGATAACAAAGCTCAGTCCGTGTGTCCCAGTTGTACAGTTCATTGTAACCCTGTTGCATGGGCATGCGATAGAGGATATAAGAGGCCAGTTCAACACACATTACTCAGGCATGATCCACTGTTGTCATCCTCATGAATCCTGCCCTGAGAAATGCCATGCTGCCATCACTAATGTTCTAAAAATTATACAAAACACACCTTTAAGAAAATAATTAAGGTTTCAAAAATTGCTTACACGGTCCCCAGACTCAAATATTCTTGCAAATGTCTGGCTAAATCTCAAACATTCAGTCCACACAAGCAACCCAAGGATTTTCCTGAGTTATAAGTATTCACCAAAGATGCATGGGAAAAAATTCCTAAAGGATAGAAAGACTTAACTGGCAATAAGAAATGTTTGCAGCATGCGATTTCCAAAAGGGGTACCAACTGAATAAAAAAAAAAAAAAGTAATATTTTATGTATCCTTTTTTCTAGTTTGTAACATTAAGCAAATTTATAGTAAGTGTACATTAAAATATGTAGAAACTCGTCATGCTCAGTTTTCTACCTTGCAGAGGTTGTGAGAACTCTCTTTTGTTTAGCTACTTAGAGGTGCATAAAAAAGGGTTAATGTTGAACAACATTCATAAAGATTTTGTTGCAAGGAAAGATACATTTGATACAGTAGTGTAAAAAAGTGGGCAGGGGCATCAAACATGAAGAACAAGTGTTGATGACCAACAAGGCATACAGACCATGAGGTCATCTCTCCAAAAAAAGTACTGCAAATTAGACATCTCATGGTCAGACCAATAGGTGATATACTGTAATATACAAGTTAAATACCACAGCTGACTGCATTAGAAAAGAATATCTGGCTATATTGCCTGTATAGTTCCAAAGCTCCTGCCTCCTGAACATAAGCTAAATTGGTGGAACATGTCATGGGATAATCTTGCCCTTTTTGGAGACCTTACAGATACATTTCTGCAATGATTTCAAACAGTGATCAAACCTTGGCCACTATATCTCAAGAAAAATGTCAAACCAATGGAAGTATCCTGGCATGCTTACCTCAAAATAGGTCAAGTCTGACATTTTTGGAACCTAATTGGGTCAATGATGGTGGATTGCTTTGCAAGTAACTACACCATCATCAGAGCACACTATGCTAGATAGTGTGGAATACTTAAAATTTGAAGGCAATGCAGAGGAAAGCTGACCAAAAGAGGTGCTGTTTCAGACTCCATTCCATAAATCAGCAGTTGCATTGACTGCCATCAAATGATATACAGTTAGGTCCATATATATATATATATATATATATATTTGCACACAGACACAATTTTCATACTTTTGGCTCTGTATGCCACAGGAATAAATTAAAATGAAACAATCCAAATGAATTTGAAGTGCAGACTTTCAGCTTTAATTCAAGGGGTTGAACATTAATATCAAGTACAAATTTTAGGAACTGCAACCATTTTTATACACAGTTTCTTCATTTTCAGAGCTCAAATGTAATTGGACAAATGAATATCATAACAAAATATTAAAAATGAAAATTTTATTTGAGAATCCTTTACTGGCAATGACTGCTTGAAGTCTGGAACCCATGGACATTACCAAAGACTTGGTTTCCTCCTTTCTGATGCTTTGCCAAGCTCTAACTGCAGCTGTCTTCAGTTGGTATTTGTTTGTGGGTCTTTCTGCCTTTAGTTTTGCCTTCAGCAAGTGAAATGCATGCTCAACTGGATTGAGATCAGGTGACTGACTCTTGCAGAATATTCCACTTCTTTTCCTTCAAAAGCTCCTGGGTTGCTTTTGCAGTGTGTTTTGGATCATTGTCCATCTGCACTGTGAAGCGCCATCCAATCAACTTTGCTGCATTTGGCTGAATCTGGGCTGACAGAATCTCTCTTAACACAGCAGAATTAATCCGACTGCTTCTGTCACATCATCAATAAACAGCAATGACCCAGCAATGGCCACTAGAAGCCATGCATGCCCATCACGTTGCCTCCACCATGTTTTACAAATGACGTTGTGTACTTTGGATCACGAGCTGTTCCAAGCCTTCTCCACACTTTTTTCTTCCCGTTATTCTGGTACAGATTAATCTTCGTTTCATCCGTCCAAAGAATGCTTTTCCACAACTGGTCTGGCCTCTTTAGATGTTTTTTGGCAAAGTCTAATCTGGATTTTCTATTCTTCAGGCTTATGAATGGTTTGCACCTTGTGGTGAACCCTCTGTATTTGCTCTCGTAAAGTCTTCTCTTGATTGTAGACTTTGACAATGATACAAAAGGGATAACAGGTGCATGGTGTGGCAGTCCATGTATGTTTGATGAGTTCCACATGGGCAGGGGTGAAGGTAGTCCAGTAGGCACTAAGGGCAAGCTGCGTAGGAGCGAAGCTTAACTCTGCAGAAGGGAAACAAAGAAACACAGCGCCTCTAAGTGTGTACTGTGAAGGTATTTAATAGAAAGATAAGTAGTAACTCACATCTTAGAATATAAAAACAGGCTCATGGGTAAGAGATGTTGTTGCGTGTCTGATCCAGAGAGGAGATCAATTGAGTCCGTCAGCAGGTGGTGCTGTGCATGTGCAACATGGATGGTAAGCCTGGTGGAATCTCCAAGGTTAGAGTTGTGCCATAAATTCCTCACCACGTGCGCAGGTGGTGATCTTGTAAAATATGGTAAGGCCCAATTCACACAAGGCCCTGCCTGATGAAAGAGCGCACCTGGACTCATCTCGTCCTGCACATGCTCAGAAACGCGTCACATTTTGATGACGTCAGACACCACATGTGCTGATCCCAGACATCTTGGAGACTCTGCCTGGCTCCACAATCCATGCTGCATATGCACAGCACCATCTGCTGGCAGACATCTTGGAGATTCCACCAGGCTTACCATCCATGTTGCACATGCACAGCACCACCTGCTGACGGACTCAATCGATCTCCTCTCTGGATCAGACACACAACAACATCTGGCTACAGACGTCTCACCCTCTTACCCATGAGCCTGTTTTTATATTCTAAGATGTCTGTTACTACTTATCTTTCTATTAAATACCTTCACAGTACACACTTAGAGGCGCTGTGTTTCTTTGTTTGACAATGATATACCCACCTCCTGGAGAGTGTCCTTAACTTGTCTGGATGTTGTGAATGGGTTTTCTTTACCATAGAGAGGATCCTGCAATCATCCACCACTGTTGTCTGCCATGGAAGTCCATGCCTTTTTATGTTTCTGAGCTCAACAGTGCATTCTTCTTTCCTCAGAATGTAGCAACCTATTGATTTGGCCACTCCTAATGTTGTTGCCATCTCTCTGATGGATTTGTTTAGTTTTTGAAGGCTTACAATGGCCTGTTTCACTTGCATGGACAGCTCCTTTGAACGCATGATGTAGGTTCATAGCAATAGATTCCAAATGCAAATACTACACTGAGAATCAACTCCAGACCTTTTACCTGCTTAATCGATGAAGAAATAACAAAGGAGTAGCCCACACCTGGCCATGAAACAGCTTTTGATTCAATTGTCCAATTACCTTTGGCCCCTTGAAAAAGGGGGACGGCTATTCTTAAGAACTGTAATTCATAAACCCTTCCTTCAATTTGGATGTACATACCCTCAAATTAAACCTGAGTGTGCACTTTCAGCCGATATCCATTATATAACTATACCTTGAATATGTTTTGGTAAATACTTGAAAAAAATCTAAAATTGTGCCTGCGTCCAAATATATATGGACCTAACTGTAGTCTTGAATTGCATCCACACCCTTCCAGCTCATCCAATCTTGCAGCCTTAGATTACAATCTAATTAAAAACGTATTTAAAACTTATCAGGAATGCATTTTGAGATGCATGCAGTATGACAATATTATTGATGCTGCTGGGAGCCTATCCTGACAACTAAGACAAACAATTTAAATTTGAGGGAATTAAAGCTTAAAAGGGGACCATGGAGAAAAACAAACCTTACCATAGTTTTAGTCTTACCATATTTTTCCAAGATCAGCACTTGTGCATGTGGTCAGGAATTTAAGGCACAACTCTCATATGTCACACTGGAAGCTCTCTAAAAAATGAACAAAATGAACTGGTAAACTACTTTTTCTCTCCTGTTTCCCCCCCCCAGTTTTGTTCATATCGAAAGCCACTGTATGGTCAGTGTTTAAAAATATTTAATATAAAATAAACAAGTATTATTATTGAAAAGAAAAAAAAAATCACAGATGGGAATTAGCATTACCTAATAGAGCGATAAACCCAATGTGAATATGTAGGGGCAAATTTATAAACTTTCACAGCATTGTAAAGCATGTGCTTAAGGCCTCATGCACACAGGACTTTTTTTTTTTTTTAACCCTCTTAGAAGCCTCCTCCTGGCAACAGTGTTTTGGCGGAAAAAAAAAGAAAAAAGCCTGATGCTTGTAAAACTGTGTAATGCATTTACTAGCATCAAGCGTTTGGGTGTTAATTAATTTCATTGGCCAGTAAAAAAAAAATTTATTCTGGCCACTGAAATGATTTAACACTAAAATGTGCCTAGCGTTAACACGCATTTGCACACGTTAACACACGTCACGCATTTTTTCTGCCAAAACACTGCTGCTCCTGGACGCACTGGCAGTGGGGTTTTTTTCTAGTTTTTGTAATTTCTAATTATTTCATATTATGGCATACCACAGGAATTTTTTTGAATCACATACCTGTAAAAGACATAGCAATTCAATATTTACATTTCTTTTGAACACTATACATAATGAGTACTTAGGAAGCCTATATGTAAATGGTTTTATTTTGGCTCTGAATAATTCCAACACTGGCATAAAAAAGGCTTACAAAGCACTGCTAAAAGTCTTGTCCATTATTCCTACTACAGATCATTGTGCTGAGTACAAATAACTGCAATCATGTCTTAAAATATACTCAACCATTCAAATGCAAAATGGAAGTTAATTACAAATATAGCAAAAGAGGGATACACAAGAGAACAAATGCTCTGCAAACATCTCATTAGACATCATTTATCAATTGATTAGTCTTGGGTAGAAAGCTTTGCTGGCATTAAATATGTTGTACCCTATAAGAGCACAGTAGTTACCCTGAAATCATATCACTGATATTAAAAGTGATCTGCCATGATAGAAACATGGGAGGTGCCAGTGATAATATTTGGTGGTGTAAGTTTCCAGGCCATCATTCTAATCAAGTATGTGTATAGCAGGTCTCGCTAGAGCCATGGAAACTCTGTTCACACCGAAGATTAATTTTGGGGCTTGTTCATATATGTGCAGAGATTGGTATCTTACTTCACTGGAAAAACACATCTTCATAAGGGCACAGAGTAAATAGTTGTTTTCTAGGTGTCCTGTTCTCACTTAGGCCTCGTGCACAGGGCATTTTTTTTTTACAGCTTCCAATTGGCCCTCCATGTTATCCTATGTGTCCATGCACACATAGACTTTTAGAAACTTTTAGTAGCAATAGCTTTTACCAGGCGTTTTTTTTTGCAAAAATACTGCTGCCAGGAGCAAGGCTTCTAGGAGAGTTTTTTTAACGTACTGTGTGCATGAGACCTAAAATCTGCCTTCAAGTGGGCTGCAGTGTGGAAATCTGCAACAGGCCAGCATCTTTCCTTCTTGTACATCAGCTCACCCACAGCTCAATTTCTGTCTGCACACAAATACATAAATATTCAATAAAGTTAAAAAAAAAAAAGAAAAAGGTGAAAAAAAGGAAAGCATTCTTTGTAGTTTAAGAGCCCAAAACACTGCTGGCCAAAAGTGATACATGGCGTTTTACAGTGTAGGTAGTGCAAATTGACCCTTGTTGATGTATGTTACATTGAGCCTTTATATTGAACCTGTAGCCATGAAAAAACACCTCCTCCTCTTTTGGGCAGCACAACACACTGCAACACATGTACTTTCACACATGTTGCAATGTGCTGAAGTTTAGGTGTGTCAGTTTAGGTGAAAATGCTAATTAGTACTTCATTACCACTTCAACTATGTTGCTGGATGGGATGCTGTTCACCCCTTTTGATTGCAATAAAAGAGATTAAAAAAAAAAAAAGATACCATGTAATTTTTTAAAAATTTAAATAAATGTAAAGTGCCACTGTTTCCCCATGCTCATGCACAAATGCGAACATGCATGTTGGTCCCACACACATATGTAAATGACAATCACACCACACATGAGGTATTAGAGCAAGATATACATTAGTGCCAGACCTCCTCTGTACCTCTAAACTGGTAACCTGTAAAGGCTCTTAAAGCTTCACCCATGGAGATTTTTAGGCACTGTAGTTTGGTGCTGTTCCACGGGAGGCCGCAATTCTAAAGTGTGACATGTTTGGTATCTATTTACTTGGCGTAACATCATCTTTTATATTTTGACAAACAGTTATTATATCATGTTTTTGTGCATTAACATTTATTAAAAAGTTTATTTTTTTCCAAAAAATTGCTTCTGAAAAACCGCTGCGCAAATGTCATGTGACATAAAAATATTCAACATGCACTATTTTATTCCCTAGGGCCTCTACTTAAAGAATATATAGGGGGTTATTTACCCAAATTGGACAGTGCAAAATCATAAAAACCAATCAGCTTTCATTACCAAAAGTTCAATTGAACAAGCTGAAGTTGGAAGCTAATTGGCTACCATGCACAGCTTTACCAGAGGGCACCAATTTTAGTAAATCTCACCCACAATGTTTGAGGGTTCTAAGTAGTTTTCTAGCAAACAACAAAAGATGTTTTTATTTTTACATGTAGGAGAGGGATGCCAGAATTGGCCAGGACTGGAAATGGTTAATGCCTTTGAATGGAACCTCTCACGATATAAAAAAGGATACCATTGCTAGCCTGCTTTACAGTGAAAGCCTCAAGGCTGATCTTTACCTTTCTCCAGTACATGTGGAGTGCCAGAAAACCTGATGCGTACATGCTTGTTCCACGTCACTGACTCACTAAGTGGAAAAGCAAGGATCAGGATGAGAGCTGCAGACAAAGAATCTTCAAAAAAAGGTCAAAGAGTTGCTCCCACTTTCCTACCCTGACAGATTCCCTTTAAAGACTGTAAAGTTACATCTTAATTTTTTTAGGTGTATTCATGTGTTAAAAGAAAATAGCCGAAATTGCATGCACACTTCTAGTGCATTAAGACTGCCTTACAGATACTGGTCTGTGTATATAGCATGAAATATTTTATCAGGAGACCAGCATCTCTAAACATCTAGAAGGTTAAAATTTCTCTCCAATCTATTTATTATAAATCATGATTCCATTCTCCTGAATGATTGAAAGGATGTGCTGCAATACATGGAAAAAAGGAACAGTTGAAACGCTCAACACATTAAAATTTCAGAATGCTTTGGTGTGAACTACTGTGTTGTGAATCACTAGAAATAATGTGTTCTATTTTTAATCTATCCAACCCATATTGCATGAAACGCTCCAAGATGTAACCATGTGTTAAAAGATTTCCATTGGAATATATTAATAATTCAGGGGGTTCAGACTACATTCTGTAATCAGCAAAGACAGAGGGACAGCATGGTTTATCAAGTTAGTCGGTCCAACTAGGTGCCAAGTAGCATGGTTCATTAACTCGATAGTTTATAAGCAAACTGGAGGTCTATTTATAATGAATTCCCTTTGTGGATGCCTCATCATTTGTGCAACATAATGAATAATGCCTGTTATGTTTATATTATGTGTGTCATATCAGTTTCTATTTGTTGCCCTTTGCTGGAAGAATGTAACATTCTCTAACAAATCATCCTAAGAGAAAAATTGCTATTAGAACATTCAACCATAAGAGTTAAAGAACATTCACTAATAGAAAAATAGCTTAAAGTGGAACTGCCCTGCATCTGAGCACCACAAACCAAAAATGCTATTCAATTCATTGCAGATATTCAAAGCCAACTCCCCCATCCATCCATGTCTCTATGCTTTATTTTGAGAAATCCCCCTGGCATTTCTGGCAGAGGCCATGTTGAGTAAGGGCAGATAATTCATGTAGTGTTTACTTTTTGGAATCCATCTGCCCTTATCTCAGGCATTGGCTAAGCTGAGAACCCTCCCTCCCCTCCTGGAGATTGCTGGGATGTATGACATAATTCGCTTAGGAAAGGAAACCAGGAAGTAACTGAAGAAATGTAAAAAAAAAAAAAAATTGTAAAACAAGTAAACGAATGCTAGCAGCATGAGGAATAAAAATAGTCATTGTTGACCGAGAGAGTGAAATTCCACTTTTGAGTGATATTAAAGTGTTACTAAACCCAGAACCCTGCATTCACTATATCTTGTCTCCCACAGTACACACACCATGGAACTACAATTACTGTAGTAAATACAAAACTGCTAAATACCTTTTCTCATTTGCAGTCTATAGCAGTCTTGTGATTTCTATCAGTGTCTGGCCAAGCAATGGTTAAAGTTTGTAGGAGGAATTTTCATTCTGCTCTGACTGACCTATGAGGCTCCATGACCCCTGACCCTCTGTATGGACAGTGCTGAATGGCCCTGTGCTGATCACATGCACCTTCCCAAAGAAAAAAAAAAAACCTTTCTAGCAATACACACTAAACTGAGCATGTGCAGAGTGACTCTTAGAGCTCTGCACTATCAGTAGATGGATTGGGGACAGTAAGCAAAGGGGAGGATCAGAGAAGACAGGAACAAATGGCCTTTTAACATAACATGGAGGATTAACCCCTTAGGTTCCATAGTGAGTATGACAAGCATGCTTTACTGCATATACAGATGATTTTACAGTTGTGGGTTTAGTAACACTTTAAAGCCTCCTATTTAATTTGTGTTCCTTTTAAATAGCAGTAACCCATAAGCATAATCTTATTTTTTAAAGCTCTGCCTTTATAGAAGTTTTCTGTGTGTTTCTTATGAACACGCACGTAGAGGCATGGGTGCGCCTGAAAGGAAGAGCAGAAAGCTTGTTTTCTTCAGCTGACGGTGAATCTGCTCGTCCTCACATCAGCCTGGTGCAGAAGAACACAGGCGCAGTAGCGCAATACATAATGGGACATGTAGTCTCAAAAGCTGGTCACATGGTATATAAGAGCACCATCCCCCTGTCAGAAGCTTTAATACTTTAATGCAAGGATTGCTGAGCATGCGGCTGTTAACCGCTGGTAATGAATAATGTTAGATTGATATCCAGTTGTTGCGCTATTGATAAAAAATATACTAATAGTGAGTCACTTATACTTTAAATGTGCTTCTATCAATAATATTATTAAATAAAAATGCATGAAACACCAAACAATGCAAAAGTCTTTTGATGGCAAAATCCTGATTATGATGAACAGCCGTGTCCACAATAATCCTCCACTTGTGTAGTGAAACAGAGCCTCTCATGCCCACCACCACAAAACACACACTGCTCCTTACCGAATAGTTAGACCCCACATTATAGGTGGTCTAACAGAGCATGATGATGAACATATCTTGCTTGTAACATCCTAGATGGAGAAAGAGGTGCCACTGACTTCGTTATTTCTCCTCCTCTCCTCCTCCCTTATTGTGATCTGCTGTGTACTCCATCAAAAAGGATAATACTCTATAGATTATGTGAGAACGTTCAAATGATTTATTAAAATACATGAAAAAAACACTTACAAACTTCCAAGACAAGTGAGCATGCAAGTCATAAACACCGCTGGTGCCGGCTCCAGACAGGCGTGGGTGACATCAGCACAACCCCAGCCCAGCCCCAACGTATATTTCGTCTCAACAGACATGGTCAAGGGGATCAGGTGTCCCTGATCCCCTTGACAACATCCAGTGAGAGGAAACGTAGGCCTGGGCTGGGCTGAGATTGTGGAGCTGGCACCAGGGATGTTTATGACTTATATGGTTCACAATTTGTTTGGATTTTTTTTACCAGTCAGCGCAATTACATTTTCACATTATAATGTTAGTTGTTTTGTTTTTATTTTTTTTTTAAAGAAGTTGATAATTGTATGATTTATGTAGCAATTAGATGTATTTAATGTACATGTATGTGAGGCTTTAGAACCACTTTAAAGCTGTAGGCTAAGGACATTCTATCAGCATGAAAAAGAATATTGTAAGCTCCAAGGAGCAGGGCCCTCCTATCCCTCTTGTATTGAACTGTATTGTTGCTGTATTGTCTCCCATTATATTGTAAAGCGCTGAGCAAACTGTTGACGCTATATAAATCCTGTATAATAATAATAATAATATGTAGGAGACCTCAGCACTCTGTACACCGTCTATGGAAATTTGAATGGCTAAATAGGTGCTCGGGCAAGAGAACCTCTAGCTGCAGCATGAAGTGAAACATTTAGCAGCAGTATTACTATCACCACTAATGTGACAGCTTACTGCTCAGGACTTATGGTTGTTGTTTCTCTAGTTATAATAGTCAGACTAAAAAAAAATATTTATCCAACTCAAAAAAAAATTATTATTGCATTATCAATATTTTAATATGTGGCCAGCAGGTGGCAACCCCAGCTCCCTTTCACAAGTTTTCCAGGTTCTCCTTAGCTCCTCTGTTGAAAACAAATGCTACATAAAGCTCAAGTTAAAACTTACACATGTGAAAAAGCAGTGAATCATCTTCATCTGTGTACACAAATAAATGTAAAAACAAACATTTAAAACAAATATAAAAGAATAAATAAAACTGGCCCCAAACTATTAAAGTTCCCCTTTAAGTAAAACAACCAACTCAATTCTCCTGTGTGTGGTCCTGTTGCCAAATACCTGGGGTACCCATGTTACCTGCTGTAGAGGCAAGCTCTGTGGTCCTAGTAGTAACAGCATCAGGTGTACCAGGTGTCATGGCCACAAACTGATTATGCATGACACTGCCATTCCTGTATAGGCAAGAGGAATTTTGAAGTAAAATACAAATCCAAGGACTTTAACCTGATATTGTGCACTAGCACATGATAATACTTTGCCATAAGCAGACAACCTGCTTAACCACCTTTTTTCAGAAAGAAAAAGCTCTTAAACTGGAGCTTACTGTTACGACTTTAAAATACATTTCTGATAATGGTAACCATTAATAAAAATAAATTAATTAATAAAAAAGCTGAGCAATTTAAAAACTATGCAGATTATTTTTTGTGGTTTTCAAAGCACATTTAAAATCAGATTTACGAAAAAGACATTTTTGGGACATATTCCTTATATTAGAGAAAAGAATACTGATTAATGTAGATCCAAGTAGATTTCCATTAAGACATACACAGCACCATACATTTCAAAATGGGACAAACAGCAACCAATGCACTGGAGTCCACAAAGCAAACGGATTGTACATCAAGTGTTTACTACCATCGTTACCAACACCGCATCAGTAAAGAAATTTTTACCCTCCCAGTCATTCCATTATAACAAAGTAACCTTCTTGAGAATTCTGCCAACTACATAAATACTCCACTTATAAAGAAGTCAATGCGTAGTAAACATGTGACCTTGGCTTTCATGGTTACTTTTTTCAGATAAAACAGCTCAGAACACAAGAATGATTATCTTCCAACGCTGTTCTAAACCACCACAGATGTCCCTACGACATTGTGAATGATAAAAAAAAAAAACACAAATCAGATTTTACAGCAATAGCATGGAACAGTTCAGATACACAAGGTAACATCAGCTAAAATTCAAATTTTCCAAAAATGGATTAGTAATGCTGTTTTCAATATATGTACAGTTAAATGGTTATTAAAACGCTTAGTGTGCTTGGAGCCTTAGGTGCAGCTTTCGTGCTGGGTGACAGGTTATATCCTAGTGTTCTAGGTGTCCTTTGTCATATATTGTCCTTTGTCAAACATGTTTATTTCTTGTTAAAAGCTGGTATAAAACATTACCACATTTAGTAAACATTAGTAAATTGTAAAGTTTACTTTTAAGCACTACAGAACATTAATTTAATCAAGGCAACAATAACAAAATAGGTTACTTACAAATCTACAAAAATAAAATGTGTGGATAGGAGAGGTATTGAGATGATAGGCTCCGTTCATGTATGTGTGAGCTTGTTTGCATGTTCACGTCATGGATACAGCAATCCATTCATTTCAATGGCTTAGCAGCGAGAAAACACAGGGAAAGAAGTACTGTACTCAAACATTATTAAAAAAATCACAAAACAACTGCTGATGCCTGTGGGTTCCATTACGAATTAATGGTAACCCCGCATTTCTGCTAAAGTGCAGACTACTTTTGGGCAGGTTGGGAAAACATGCGAATTTCACGTGTTCCCCACTAAGAGATGTGAACCTAGCCCTACTGTTCAGTTCATTGTTGAATTTTTCCATAAGGCAAAATGGTCAGTGTACCTATTGTAGCTCACATATAATTAAAGTCAAAATGTTTTATGTTTTAGTCCAAAACAGAGCAGAAATTGTTAGAAATTCTGTCAGTTGTTTTTACTGGTGTCTCCACTGAGAAGATCTCCCTGCACATCCTTTCAAAGTGCCCAATCATTTGTATTAATTGGAGGAATAGTGCTCCATTGTTGGTGACAGTGGAAGAGTGGAAGGAATGGTCCCTTATTATTTCTGTCAGTGGCAAGAATAGTGCCCCATTGTTGGTAACTGTGGGGGGAATTATGCCCCATTGTTGGTGTCAGTTGGAGGAATGGTGCCTCATTGTTGGTGTCAGTGGAAGGAATAGTGACTCATATCAGTTTGAAGAATAGTTCCCAAGGGACAGATAGAAGCAAGCAAAGGGTCGATCCAGAGGCCACAATTTGGAGACAACTGCCCTAAATAATCCAAAACCACCCACTGTCTGGAGAAGACTGAAGAGGAACTGACGCATCATGTGAGTGGTCAGAAGATGAGAGAAAAAGGTATATTTAAAAAAAACAAAAACAAAAACAAAACATACTGCTGGGAGGGGATTTTATGTGATAGGAACGCATGGAGGTGGGGGGTGTGGAGTAAGATGGCTTTAAAGGATAAGTTCACCTTTTGACAAAAAAATAATAAATGCTATTTTTTTTTCAGGTAGGAAACGTGCATTTATTATTTTTTGGAGTCTGTAAAGTATTGCATCAGTGATCAGCAGATCACTGATGCCATGCATGTCTCCTGCAGACCTGTCAGTATATCTGCTTGCCCATACAGGATGTACAGGGGGCGAAGGCCAATCCATTCATAGCATGTTACACCCTGAAAATAGGTGTAACATGTTATGAAAGATGAAGGTATCCTTTAAACACTTCATCAATTCACCATGAGTTACAGAATTTATATTGAGAAAATTAAAAATTATCAAAATGCTCAATTCACATACATAGGTGTGAATGTTTATTCTTTCACAAGAAATATTAATCTTTAGAAAGCTTTTATATTTCTTACATAAATCACTGTTTCTTCTTATAATTCAGTTTCTTATAACCATCAAAAAATGGCTCCATTCTTTACTCTCATCAGACACCTGATGATTTAAAGTCAATGTTGAGCATAAAATCTTTTTTTTTAGTTTTGGTCAAAGTGGGGAAAGTGTAAAATCCCTGTCTGGATTGTACTGCTATCTGGGATTCCTAGAGAGATTTACATGTCCTGGTGAAAATGTTCAATAAGGACACAGACATAAATAAAAAGTACATGGGGTTCTAGCCTTTTCCTATTCTACGGTCCTCCCTATGCCTCAGTGGGTTTCCTGTGTGGGTGCTCTGGTTTCCTCTCACACTTCAAAGACATGCTGGTAGGTTAATTACATCCTGTCTAAATTGGCAATAGTATGTGTATATATGCACATGAGGTAGGGACCTTAGATGGTAAGTTTTGAGGGCAGGGACTGATGGGAATATATAATATATGTAAAGTGTAGCCCTGTAAATTTTCAGTGCTATGTAAATACTTGTAATGAATAATAAAATATTAAAGTTTTGGCTGGATATACACTTTTAGAGTGTATGTAAACCCCAATAATGACCTTCTGTTATTTGCTTCTATTCCGTCTGCTAAATATATGGTTGAAAAAAAAACTGTTACAAATGCAAAAAAATAATAATAATATTGTTCATTTTACCAGAAATCTTGTGAACTGTTAATTTCCGATGCTCTCTTTGGAATCCAGAACCAAAAAAAAGAAATTGTATTTTTGGCTTATTGTAAAATCCTTTTCTTGGGATGCTTTACAGGACACAGAATGAATATTCAAGTACATAGGGTAATACCACTGCCTTCAAAGAGATTGGTCACTGGTAAACAAAAGTTGTAAGGACAACCCTCCCACTCCCAGCAGGCCTCAGTTTTGTACCAAGCAATAGCAGGAGTGGATCATAAGAAAACGGAGGGAAGGGACCTATGTCTCATAATCAGGGGCGGACTGACCATTTGGAAACTCGGGCACTGCCCGAGGGCCCGGGGTCAGTAGGGGGCCCCATGAGATGCTCCTGGTACCTTTTTCATAGGCTTTTTTGACTTTGGGCAAGGACACAGGGGCCCCATGATCCCCTATTGCCCAGGGGCCCCATGAGTTGTCAGCCCGCCCCTGCTCCTAATGTACTCCAACAAAAGTATTTAACAGCAGGTCAAAAATCCTGTTTTTTTAATGGTACATTATTAGTATTTTTGTAACATGAGGATGTCCAAGAGCAGTCCAAATAAGTGAGAAACCAAACAAAAAGCTAACAGAGGGGGATCAACAGAATCTAAAGAGTCACCTAAAGAGCTTTACCACACAAGGAAACATCAGCAGATACCTGACCTGGTAAAACCTAAGAGCACAGAAGAACAGGTGACAAACTTGCAAATCTTAAAGTAATGCCTAAAGCTAAAAAAAGGCCCAAGAGGCATTAATTAGGCTTCAACAGCCAGGCTGTTAAAGCAGCAACCGAGAAGCAGGAGGCAAACCAGTCTCTGGAACAGAGGATCCAGATTTGGAGGAGTCATGGAGATTCTGCCAGGAGTCTGAAGAAGTCTGAGTATCACAGCCTCCTGGGTCAGTTTAGTGTGATGAGAATCATCATAATGGCTTCCATCTCTGCTCCGTGGAGTAAACGTAAATGAGGAAAGAGTTTTAAAGGAGGGAAAGTGTAGATTAGGTTGAACTGATCCTGCAGAGTTATCAAAGCATTCACTGCAAAAACTAGAGGATCCCTGGATCTGGAGGAAACTTGGTTTGTTGTTGAACTTGGAAGCCGGAAGGTGCACGTCCAGCATCCCCCACCTGTGAATGAGGTCTTGAAACTCCTTGGAATGAAGAGGCAACATTTCATAAATGAGGAAATCTTTCTGCCTGTAGTCCACACCTGGAATGTCTATGGCAGATGTGGCTGTGAAGCTCCACCCAAGCGTGAATTTGGCCAGCTTCACTTTGAGCTGTAAGACTTTGGATTCCTCCATGATGATTGATGTATGCCACTTCTGTGGCATTGTCTGGCTGAACCCAGGTCAGATGACCTTGCAGTCAAGAGCTCCAGTGTTGCAGGGAAAACCAAATCGCTCTGAGCTCCAGAATACTGAATGGGAGAGGAGCTTCCATGGTGACCAAGTACCCTGTACCAAAAGGGTATCAAGGACTACTCCCTAGCCCGACAGGCTGGCGTTGATTATGAAAACCTTTCAGACCAACGGCAGGAAGGATTTTCGTGATTTCAGCTCCAGACTCATGGGTGAGGCACATGTGACAGTCTAGGTACTTGACCCCTCCTGTCTCATGCAGTCACAATGAGAGAGGAAAACCTCAGTCTCTGGATAACACATTCTGGACCTAAATGTCCAAAACATCCTGAGACCAGATGCCACATAGATCAACAATCCCCCCCCCTCCCCCAGCACACACATTTTAATAAGTAGGGCCCCCCATCATTGACATGAGAACTTGCTCATGGTGCTGGATGATTTCAGAGCCCTGGTGGAGACGACTGTACAGATGGCTGTTCTGACATGGCATGGTCTGCCATTTTCTCAATCAGGAACTGATGTAAAGCAAATGCAGAAGTGATTGCATGGAAATTTCTTAGGATACATTGTGCTTTAGAAAAACATTGTGCAGGAAGGGTTTATACAGTCATGGCCGAAATTGTTGGCACCCTTGATATTTCTCCAGGAAATCATGTATTTCTCACGAAACGTATTGCATTAACACATGTTTTGCTATACACATGTTTATTCCCTTTGTGTGTATTGGGACAAAACAAAAAAAGGGAGGAAAGAAAGCAAATTCGACATAATGTCACACAAACCTCCAAAAATGGGCTGGACAAAAGTATTGGCACCCTTTCACAACTGCGGATAAATAAGAATGTTACAAGCATGTGATGCTCCTGTAAACTCACCTGGGGCAAGTAACAGGTGTGGGCAATATAGAAATCACACCTGAAAGCAGATAAAAAGGAGAGACGTTCACTTAACCTTTGCATTGTGTGTCTGTCTGTGCCACACTAAGCATGGACAACAGAAAGAGGAGACGAGAACTGTCTGAGGACCTGAGAACCAAAATTGTGGCAAAATATCAACAATCTCAAGGTTACAAGTCCATCTCCAGAGAACTAGATTTGCCTTTGTCCACAGTGCGCAACATTATCAAGAAGTTTGCAACCCATGGCACTGTAGCTAATCTCCCTGGTCGTGGACGGATGAGGAAAATTGATGAAAGATTGCAACGCAGAATAGTCCGGATGGTGGATAAGCAGCCCCAAACATGTTCCAAAGACATTCAAGCTGTCCTGCAGGCTCAGGGAGCATCAGTGTCAGCGCGAACTATCCGTCGACATTTAAATGAAATGAAACGCTATGGCAGGAGACCCAGGAGGACCCCACTGCTGACACAGAGACATAAAAAAGCAAGACTACAGTTTGCCAAAATGTACTTGAGTAAGCCAAAAGCCTTCTGGGAAAACGTCTTGTGGACAGATGAGACCAAGATAGAGCTTTTCGGTAAAGCACATCATTCTACTGTTTACCGAAAACGGAATGAGGCCTACAAAGAACAAAACACAGTACCTACGGTAAAATATGGTGGAGGTTCAATGATGTTTTGGGGTTGTTTTGCTGCCTCTGGCACTGGGTGCCTTGACTGTGTGCAAGGCATCATGAAATCTGAGGATTACCAAAGGATTTTGGGTCGCACTGTAGGGCCCAGTGTCAGAAAGCTGGGTTTGCGTCCAAGATCCTGGGTCTTCCAGCAGGACAATGACCCCAAACATACGTCAAAAAGCACTCAGAAATGGATGGCAAAGAAGCGCTGGAGAGTTCTGAAGTGGCCAGCAATGAGCCCAGATCTAAATCCCATTGAACACCTGTGGAGAGATCTTAAAATTGCTGTTGGGAAAAGGTGTCCTTCCAATAAGAGAGACCTGGAGCTGTTTGCAAAGGAAGAGTGGTCCAAAATTCCGGGTGAGAGGTGTCAGAAGCTTATTGATGGTTATAGGAAGCGACTGATTTCAGTTATGTTTTCCAAAGGGTGTGCAACCAAATATTAAGTTAAGGGTGCCAATACTTTTGTCCAGCCCATTTTTGGGGTTTTGTGTGACATTATGTCATATTTGCTTTTCTGCCTCTGTTTTATATTTGTTCCAATACATACAAAGGGAATAAACATGTGTATAGCAAAACATGTGTTAATGCAATACCTTTTTTGTGTGAAATACTTGATTTTCAGGAAAAATATCAAGGGTGCCAACAATTTCGGCCATGACTGTATATATTTAAAGCACATGTCAACACACAAAAAAACATGTATACAGTATAAATATATACAAACACATACAGTATATATAAAATATTTTGTACTTTTCTGCAAAACATGCACATTTCCCGATGTTTAATGTCTTTAAACAAACTGCAGGTACAGAAGAATACAGTTAATGTGCAAGAAATATATTTTGCTCCAAGCAGTAACATGGGAGGTGCTCTGACGGCCCTGGACGCAGACAGTCTGTGCCCAGGGCTGGCAGTTGAGGCTGCAAACAACCTGAACACAGCTAATCATTCAGTTTGTATGTAGATATAGCACATACTGCTGTGTTCAAATGCAGAGTATGGCCACATCCAAAAGCTGCAGTGTAGTTGCCCTCATTTGCCTGGCAGAATGAGGCCTAATGTGGCACATTTCTCTGCAGGAACCAACACCTACCCATTGGTGAAAGGAGATGGGGAGGAAGAAAGTCCATGATGCCTTGCAACCAGACCAACAACACCTAAAAAACAATATGGATGTTTTGAACTTGGGAGAGCTCTCTCAGGGGAAGAAGACTGTTGTGGAATACTAAAGTTGAACTTTAAAGCCTCAGTGTGGGTTACGTGATATGGTGCTTTGGAACGTGGTGCTTTATAAATAAAAAATAGGCTCCTAATAGCTGTGTGGAAGCTGAAGAACAATTGCTGTTCACCATGGTTGTATAGTTTTGCCCAGTGTAGATCAGAATACTGGGAATCTGAATTAGTATTTCTAAACCAAGAATCTATGGTGGATATTCACCTATGCTTACTGGTAGAAACGATTTAATAATATGGAAAGAAAATGGCTATCCTGTATACCACCAGTGCATGAAACTGTGTATAATCCAAACAAACAGATTTGTAAATACAGATGACAAAGCTAGCATGTGGCATAGGAAGGACTAAAGTCAATATTGATTGCTTCCATTCTTATTCATAACCCTGTATCCATTAAAACAGCAGTGTGTCACCACTCCCCTGAAGCCAGTAGTTGGGGAACCCCCTCATCTGGAACACTCAGACCTGGTTAGAATTGTGCATGTTGTCGGAGTGAAGCTGACCTGAAAGATCCGTGTGTAGTGACGTTATGTTTAACCCCAAACTTCAAACTAACAATTAAAAATAAATATGCTGCTTAGCCATTTGCTGCTGCTTACATAACAAAATTCTTCAGATATAAAAACAATCCATGCCCCTTACTGTATTTTTGGCTGATGTAAATTAAAAGCCAGAAGGTAGCCAAATAAATCATGTTTTGTATACCTTGTATTAGGGGAAATACAAAACTTGATAAAGCCTTAATCATCCCCCCCCCCCCAAAAAAAGCATTATGATTACCCTCTTTCAGAATATTATGATTAATTCCCTCCCAGACCATTAAAACTACCTTACCCCCCCTTACAACTACCCCAGACCATCTTAATTACCCCTCCTTTCCAGACCACTATGACTACCCCCTTCCTGACCATTACAATTAGCCCCTTCTAGATCATTATAATAACCCCCTCCAGACCACTATGATTACCCCTTCCAGACCATTATAATAACCCCCTCCAGACAACTATGATTACCCCTTCCAGACCATTATAATTAACCCCCCCCCCCCTTCAGATCACTATGATTACCCCTTCCAGAGCATTAGAGTTACCCCCATCCCCTTCAGGTCACTATGATTACCTCTTCCAGACCCTTATAATTACCCCCCTTTAGATCAAAATTATTACTTCTTCCAGACCACTATAATTACCCACCCCCCTTTAGATCACAATGATTACCTCTTCCAGACCATTATAATTACCCACCCCCTTTAGATCACAATGATTACCTCTTGTAGACCACTATAAGTAACCCCCCCCCTTCATATCACTATGATTACCTCTTTCAGACCAATATAATTACCCCCCCCCCCTTTAGATCACTATGAATACCTCTTCCAGACCATTCTACTTACCCCCCCTTCAGTACCCCCATTCCCTTCAGATCACTAGGATTACCCTTTCCAGACCATTATAATTACCCCCCTTCCAGACCATTATAAGTACCCCCACCCCCTTCAGATCACTAGGATTACCCTTCCAGACCATTATAATTACACCCCTTCCAGACCATTAGCGACATAACGCCACATTAATCTGAAGATCATCTCCTAAAATAATAATTTGCTTAGGAAGTCTTTCTTCCCATCCAGAACTGAGAAATGGAAGGGGGGAGGTGTTATGCCAGCAGTTTTCTAACAATGATGTCACAGTGCTAGAGCAAACACATTCTCCTATTCCCCCGCTAGTATTCAGCGCTGTTATATATAGAAGCTACCACTACCTGAAGGCTGGTGTGTGTACAAACGCTGATCTAACACACTTCTGTTCATTCTTGCAGTGACGTCACCTCCATCAGTCCACTCTATAGCTAGAAGTGGAATGGATTTACCAGCGCTGGGGCTTCATGCAATGAATAGAATGGTGGTCCAGCACAGGAAAGGCGATCAATGAGTGTGATGATGGAAGAGGGGGACCCCGTGCACTGCACATAGTGGGGAGCCCTGTCTGGCACATTATAACATCCATATGACAGAGCAGGAATGAGTCACCCTGCAGCTTTCTATACAAGGATGGGCTGCCTTCTACACCAATGTCTATATACGGTCTGATAATAAAGGATGTCATGCATGAGTTTAACACTAGGCTTCCACTTCCCATCCTGAATGTACTCAGGATCCCTGTCCTCATATACTCCCCTCTGAACAGTGACCCCTCAGCTCACCTCTCACCACCTCCCTGCAGACAGGTGAAGGGAAATAATGGCAAGCTGGGAAAGTGTGCAGCAGACATGACAGGGTAAGAGCAATGCTACAAAGGATCAGCATCAGCAGCCATCCCCACACTCAGCATTCTGCATGGATGAGGAATGGCTATGAATGGCTACCAACCCCCCTCTCTTCAATGGATGATCAGCTGGTGTGCACCTGTGAGTGTGACTTACCGCTCAGGGGGTGTCTCGGAGAACGGTCCCGGCTCATACTTTGCAGGTGTAGGGCTCAGGCAGGCTTCACAGCTCCTAATCCAAGTGCAGAGGTCTCAGGACCAGCCGGTGCCGCCACCGCTGCCTCCGCTCTCTGTTTACTTTGCCTATTGCATCGCCCTCCCCGCTGCGGTCTCTGCGTCTCCCAGCCTGGCTGCCGGAATACGTCACGCTATGTGTAGGCTCACCTTGCTATTCACCAACACGGCGTACGTACACTCCGCACTGGGCTGGGAGCTGCGCTGCTTTGCTCACGACCCAATGGAGAGCGCCCGATCCACCGCCGATCTGACGTTATCCATCCCCGACCATGATGTCTCTGACGTGTGTCCGAAGGATTGTCACTCCGGAGGATTTCCCAGCCTGAACAGAATGGAGAATAATGTGTTGCCTGTGTATGGGAATCTCTGCACCAGACGTCACTCAGCACTCATCGCCTACATAGAGCATAGCGCTGTACAACACAAGAACACGGACATCCCCTGATAGAGGAATGCACACAGCACAGACACACAACTGTCACTCTGGTGTGCTTAGAAATGACAGTTCGCATGGCTGATGACATATTTTGATCGCCTTGTTTTCTGTCCTTTCCTTTGTACATTTCATTGTAACTGTGCCATAGATGGATACAATGGAGCTGCCATTACTCACATTTCCATCTGCAAATGCCTAGTAGCCTGGCTGTCACGCTGATCCTCAATTAACCATTTCCCTACCAGGCCACTTATCTCCTATATGTAAAATTATACTTTTTTGCTAGAAAATTACTTTGAGTCCCCAAATGTTATATATATCTGTGCCCCTTTGTAATGTACAGCACCGAGCGAACTATTGGCGCTTTATAAATACTGTATAATAATATATATTTGTAAGCAAAGGCCCTAGAGCAGTGTTTCTCAACCTTTTCTCAGTCAAGGCACCCTTTAAGATTATAAACAGTCTCAAGGCACCCCATTCTAAAAACATATTCTAGAGGGGCGCATGCAAGAAGACGACTGTGCAGGACATGCTTGATTAGAGCTCCATATGACTGCCACGGCCGCTCACAGCCTTAACCCAGCATCCCCTCTACACACCAGCTGCCTTGCTTAACCCCTCAGCACACCCGACGCCCACAGAAATGGTGTATGGTGGTCGCTAAACAAAAGACTAAGCCGAAATCTATCCGAGTCCTAACGCAGGCCTCAACAAAGATGGCGACGGCTCCTTCCTCCCAGACGAGTACATCCCACTCACACAAGCAGACACAACAAGTAATAAAGTTTATAGTGAGCGCAAGGAACAAATGTAAAAAGCAGCTAGCACAATGCTCTGTACTTTTCTAATATTAGACACAAGTAACAGACACAGATGGTGAGTCTGACACAGAATTTAGGATTACTCCCTTGGCTTTCCACCCCGATGCCCCTCACTCTGACTGCAGCAATTTGAATGGATGCTTAGCAAAGCCCTCAAACAAACATCCAACCACATCACTAACAGACTCTCCCATGAAACTAGGGAGCTTGGACACCGTACAGTTGTAAGCCGTGTACCGGGGTGAGCTCCCCAGGATACAGTGAAGTCACGAATGAGGAAAGCAACCCCAACACCAGCTTTTGCCACAACAGAATTTTACTTAGATGTGGCAAATAAACACAATCACAAATGCTGAAAACATACAATACATTTACATACACCCAGCCCAAAGACTGAGACCCTTGTGCTGCACAGCACGGTGCCTCCTGATGGATGAAGGTAGAAGGTGTAGTAATTTACCTACTGGCGGGCACAACTAAGCTGCCACACCTTACCCGTTATTACCCTAAAAGAGCAGGAATCAGTGTATGGGTGTATGGTATGGACTAGCCTGTGGTGCAGCACAACAGCTTACAATCTTACACAAATCTACAGTATTCCCCCTCCCATAACTGGTCCTGTAACACATGCCTGAGTATTCCTTCTGAGCAAAACGCCAGTCTGGCTTGAGTTTGTGGAATTTTATCAGCTCTCCAATGTGAAATGTCACTGTAAGTTATGGAGTCCTTCCAATGATCAGTAATAACACTTGTGGCTTGACACAAACAGAGACCCTAACTAACTACAGGCCTGGCCTCAGTCTCTAGGCGCCAACACTGAAATGAGGTGCATGCACGATCTTACCGACCCGGGTCTGCTTTGCATCTGCTGGTGACTCTGAACAGAACAAATGTCTCTCCAACAAGCATGTGGTATGTTGCTTTGTTCCTCTGCTCTCATCAGCATTCCTGGCAGCAATCTTCCTTTCTTTGAACAGGAT
Source organism: Staurois parvus (assembly GCF_062004578.1). Taxonomy (NCBI): domain Eukaryota; kingdom Metazoa; phylum Chordata; class Amphibia; order Anura; family Ranidae; genus Staurois; species Staurois parvus. The sequence continues at coordinate 914,665 of NW_028317999.1, forward strand.
CAGGGTCTTGGACACGATCAGCTTCATTTAGCTGCAGCTCTGGTTACTGAGGGATGCTCTCACACCTGGATGCCATCAGATTCTCTGCTCATACGGCTCCTGCATTCACCATCCACCAAACATAGCTGCTGTCTCTCCTCTTCCTGTTCTTCTCAACTCTGTGTGAAAACCCCACCTCTTCATGAATATAGAAATATCTATGCAGTCTGAGGCTGTGTTAGGAAAACAGTGGCATCTTGTGGCTAAACTGCAGAATGTCAGTCCCGAACATTTAATTTACTCCACACAATAATTTACTGCACACAGTGTTCAAACAATGAGAGCTGTTTCCCCATGTCACACCATGGCCCTAGAACAACAGGCGGATGATCTTGACACCACAGTGCTAATCACTCTCAGGAACTAGAAGCCTTACATGAGGAAAATCTCACACTGCAAACTAGACTGGAGGACTTTGAAAACAGAGCCCACCGCTCTAACCTCCATATCCGCGGCCTCCCTGAATCGATTATAGACCTGCAGTCGACAATCACAGCACTATTTCAGGAATTGGGCCTATCCATGCCAATAGAGAGATTGGAAATGAACAGAATCCATAGAGCATAGACCAGAAGGCACTCCCCACGACATTATAGCAACACTACACTTCTTCTGCACAAAAGAACAGCTTATAGCGGCAGCTTGAAGTAAGGAAGCACTAATCCTCCAAGGTCATTTCTTCCAAGTCTTCCAAGATTTGTCTCCTGTTACCATCTCCAAATAGTGAGCCTTGAAACCTCATCTGCTAGCTCTACAGCAACACTGTATGACCTACAGATCGGGTTTCCCTTTCTCAGCTTTTCATTCCAGAGAACCCACTACACCTGCAATTCCTCAGAAGATCTTCAGTCCACCCTTCGAGACCTTCACCTTCTTCCAACAGTTCCTCTGTTGGAAGGCCCAAAATGCCACTCTGCATTCAGCTCCCCACAGAAGCTCCCTCCTTTCCCCTAGCCTCTACCGCTGTCATTCTCTGTGCACAGCGAAAAGCGGAGGACAGCACAGCTCAGGACGGAGGACGGGAGGAGGAACTGGCCAAAAGAACTTTTCATATTAACCCACAGGTGATTGGTTGCTAGGACCGACCTAGCAACTAATCACCTGTGGTTTAATATGAAAAGTTCTTTTGGCCAGCTCCTCTACCTGCTCTCCATCCTGAGCTGTGCTGTCCTCCGCTTTTTGCTGTGCAGGGAGGATGACAGCAGCAGTGGAGGAGACTGGGGGAAAAGGGGGCAGAAGACATTGCTGGGAGGGGGATAGTGTCCTCCTCCCCCCCTTTACCCCATAGCAGTGACCTCTGGCCCATAAACCGGTCATTAGGGGAGTCTGCGTTAGCCAAGTCTCCTACCTCTGAAAGGAAAGGAAGCTGTTGCATAAATGTCTTGAGGAAACCTTTCGCAAGGCGTCCCTCGAGTTCCAAGAGCACATGACTCCTTCCTCCAGACAAATCTGTGACAAAACCCATCTGGAACTAGTTTTGTTCCTCACAGAATCAGCAGAAAAAACCTTATGTCGATCCCACCACAAGTTCTGCACAAAGGCCAACAAGCCACACACGTTCCTGGCCATTGCCTTACGTAAAGTAAACCAGACTCACAAACCAGTGCACTTGAAACTCTCAATGAATATTTACTCAAGTAATCCCTTAGAAATGTTACACAAATTCCGCTATAGGCTGTCAGACCTTTATTCAGACTCATACAAACTTGATCAAGCGAAAGCTGATTCTTCTTCTCCACCATTAAGCTCCCTACGCTATCGGCCTCTCAGACTGCTAGTCCTGATAAACATGTCATGACCACAGAAATTGTAACGGAAATCAAATCCCTAAATCTAATAAACAACCTGGCCCAGATGGCTTATCAGCCATGTACTATGAAAAATTTGCTGACCTTTTAACTCCCGCTGTGGATGCCGCTTTCAACTCTATCCTAGACGGCCATCCCTTCCGTCCTAACTCCCTGAAAGTGACCATTTCCATGATCCCTAAACCTTGCACCGTTGAAACCTTTTGGTCCAACAACCTGCCCAACTGTCCTCAACCTTGACATCAAGATTCTAGCAAAATCTCCTTGAGTCGCCTGAACTTAATTATTGGCTCCCTAATCCACAGAGATCAAGTAGGCTTTATATCTTCACATCAAGCAGGAGACAATGTATGTCGTGCAGTACTCCTAGCCCATGTGGTCCAAGCCCGTTGCATTCCTTCCTGCTTTTTATCCCTTGAAATTCATCAAACCTGCGATACGGTCTTTTGGCCTTATCTTCACTTTGTCCTACGCAACTGGAACTTTGGAACACATTTCCTTCACTGGATCTCTTCTCTCTATACTAACCCTAGAGCTTATGTTCACTATGCCGGATACAGATCTGACCTGCTTTTTATCAATAGAGGTACTTGGCAAGGGTGCCCCTTATCACCCCTACTCTTTGCCTTAGCTATAGAACCCTTAACCATATTAATTTGCACTGACTTTAATGTTAAAGGCATTGAACTAGGGGGAACTCACCATAAGCTGTCTCTTCGCAGATGATGTCTTGCTCTTCATGACATCTCCTCTTATATATGCCCCAAATCTCTTTCAGGTAGTAGACCAATTTGGCGGTATCTCAGGTCTCGAAATCAACCCCCATAAATCAACGGTTCTGAATGTATTCCTATCGCTCCCCCTCGTAGACCAACTGTGAGAAGTCCTGCCTTTCACCTGGTTCCCACATTCTATTTCTTTCCTCGGAATCAAATTCACAGCAAACCCATCTGAACTATAATCTGCAAATTACCCCCCCCCTCCCCGCATGCTTTCCCACCTCACTTTTCTTATGAACAAGTGGTCTTTAATACCCATTTATTGGCTTGGGCGAATTATGATCATCAGAATGTCCATCTTACCCAAAATTTTATACCTATTTCAGGTTCTCCCAACTTCAGTACTGGCACACTGCTACCAAATACTACAGCGCCGCATCTCCACATTTGTTTGGAATACAATTACTTTGCTAAATGGGCGAAGGACCTCAGCCTCATTCTAGATACAGGAGACTGGACTCATGTGGGATGCCACTAAGTCATCCTCACAAAATGTTGTGGTTCTAGAGTCCAATTATAAGGTCCGCAATAGATGGTACTTGGTCCCCGCCAGGATCTCCAAATTTCTCCCTCACTACCCCTCTCATTGCTTCCGTGGCCATGATTCTGTGGGGTCTCACCTATGGATCTGGTAGGAATGTCCAGTGGTATGAGTGTTCTGAGCTGACATATTTCAGATTCTTTACAAACTTTTTGACACTCCTATTCCGCTGGAACCTGCGTCTGCACTCCTGAACATGAAACCACTGGATATTACGCACTGGAAATTCAAATTATTTCTCTAAATAACCAAGGCGGCCAAACAGACTATTGCAAGGGCTTGGAAAACTCCTGCCCTCAGCATACTAGCAGCCCGTAAATTGGTCACACAAGCCGTGATCCACGCCAAAATTAAGGCCACGCTGCAGGATAGAGTATCCAAATTTGAAGCCCTATGGGCAGGATAGAGTGTCCAAATTCTCACACATGGTGCAATGACAACGACACCCCTAAGAAGAGCTTGACCAACCTCGGGGACATCCCTACCCTTCCACCACCCCCTTCCTTCTATGGAAGATCTCTTTTCCTCCATTCTCCCTCTATTTACCCCTTTCTTACTGCTACCTCTCTGAATTCTACTATTCCTTCACTCTCATCATTCTTTAACATGTCTAACTGCAGTTTTTCTATACATCTCCTGTCTCCTACTATACACCGTGATGCTGTCCTAATATTTCCAGCCTCCTGGCCCTTGCGGGTCCCGAGAAAACCATAGTAATCAATATTTCCCATCTATGAACACCGCTATTTATATGCTAAGGAGTTACAGTATTAAAAACCGATGAACAAATCCATAGTAGAAACATACTCCTCTTCCTCTTTGAACCTTGTTGTATCTCCATTACTTGACTTTGTACTACTTTCAGCAAACGTATCTCTACCTGTTTTATAAATGTCTTGCCTGTTCTCATCATTATTTTATACTCAATTCATTGTAGCTATCTTTGTTTATAATACCATTTTGTTGGCCACATGTTCATGTTGTATCGATTCCTAATACTTTCGAACTAGGGAAAAAAAATATTCTAATAGTTTACACATTGCAGCAACCTCCACACACATAGGACACCTAACATTAGAGGTGATTTATTCTTCCAAAGCAAATACACCTTTACACACTGGTACTGACTAGTATTTTTCTCCCTCAGTTTCTCTCCCTCATTCAGCTAATGAGACACCAGTGTTGTCAGATAGGGGCAGGGAAGAGGCAAACAAGGATGCTGTGCAGAAGCCTGACGTCCTCCTTAATTGCTACAACATAATTGGTTGTTAGGACGCCAGCAGCTAGAAGGTTGTAATAGCGCACAATGAAAACCTGTGGCTTTGTGTAACTAAAAGGCAGACTTGATCAACCCGCTGGCTTATATACAATTTTTGGGCAATTTTTAGGCATTGTGCCAAAGCACCCCTGAAGAGACCTAAAGGCACCCCAGAGTGCCTGGGCACCCTGATTGAAAAAGGCTGCCCTAGAGAATAAAATGATGGGTGTTGCAATTGTTTATGTCACACGGTAGTTACGCAGCAGTTTTCAAAGGCAAATGAAAGAAAAAAAAATACACTTTAGTTTTAGTGCATACAAACATAATATAATTCCAAAATGTTTGGTAAAATATAAAAGATGATGAATGTCGTGTAAATAGATATCAAACATGTCACGCTTTAAAATTGCTCTGGGTTGGCTCTAAGGAAGAGGGGATAACCCAGGGGTGGGCAAACTTTTTGACTTGAGGGCCGCAATGGGTTCATATATTGGACCCGGGGGCCGGACCAAGAGTAGATGAATGATGTGTATGTGTCATCCATAGTAAGTATAGTAATATTCCCCCATAGTAATTCATCCCCCATATAGTAATTCATCCCCCATATAGTAATTCATCACCCATATTAATTCATCCCCCACAGTACTATTCCCCCCCAAGTAGTAAGCCAAGTCCCCCGTGTCAATTCACTTACCTTTGCTCCGCGCGTTCCTCTCGCCGTGTTCCCGCGCCGTTCCGGTCTTCAGGGCAGACTGTGAGAGGAACCTAGCTCCCCTCACGTTCGTCACGCTGCACTGCCTACACACATCCTGACAGCCAATGTATCACGCTCCGCGGGCCGGATTAAAAGGTCCGCCGGGCCGTAAACGGCCCGCGGGCCGTAGTTTGCCCATTGCTGGGATAACCCCTCCAGACGCATCAGCCTTTTTCAAGTGTCCTCCTGGTTTTGGGATCTGTTCAGCACTTTTTGTCACCCGGGCCAGTGTCAGTGTACATAGCAACCTCTGTGTTGGTTCTGAGGAAGAGGGGATTCCCCCCTTAAAACACGTCAGCCATTTGTTTGTTATGTACCCTTGCAAAACAACTGTTCTCCATTTACTCTCGTGTCCCTGTGAAAATATACATCTTCCCACTGTAGCTTGCAATTAGGTGGGCTGTGCTGAACACTGACCACAGCCACCTGTCCAGTGTTTTCCTACTACTGGTCCCAGTAACAGCATGGAACCCCACCGTGCACATAGCTCCAAATGTGCACTTGAATTTACCCTCAAGCTTCCATATCTCTATACAAGATGGGGACGTCTGCAGTGCAGTTCCGTTCTGGTTGCTACGGGGGGACAGAATGCTGTGTAGGAAGTGCCAACAACATCTCCCTCGGTGCTAGGGGCAGTTCCACCTATAACAGGTTACACTCTTCGGACAGGCTGCTCACTGACTGTACCTTCATTGCTCATGGAAACCACATATAGTCATGGCCAAAAATATTGGCACCCCTGCATTTCTGTCATATAATGTACCACTTTGCCCAGAAAATTGTTGCAGTTACAAATATTTAGAGTTTTTGGGGCCCTGGAACACCAGGACAATGCAAACACCCACAAAATTACCACATTTTGGAAAACAAACACCCCAGTGTATATTCTATGAGACATAATGAGTCTTTTGAACATGCCATTTTTTCCACAAGTTTTTGGAAACTACGCAAAGTTGTCAGTTTACAAGATATTTCTAAAACAGCATGGAAATTGCAAGAATTGCACCCTAAAATACATTCTTCCACTCCTCCTTAATATGGTGACACCACACTTGTGAGGCTTTCTCACAGCCTGACCACATAGAGAAGCCCAACAATCAAGCAGCACCTTCAGGCATTCTAGGAGCATAAATTGCACATCTAATTTCCTGACTACCTATCACACTTTTGAAGGTCCTAGAGCATAAAATGACCACATTTTGGAAAGCAAACACTCAAATGTATTTTTATAAGGCATAATGAGTCTTTTGAACATATCATTTTTTTCCACATGCTTTTGGAAAATGTGGAAAGAAAATAATTTTTTTTTTTACAAAAGTTGTCAATTTATAAGATATTTCTAAAACACAGCATGAACATAGCAAGAATTACACCCCAAAATACATTCTGCTATTCCTCCTGAGTATGGTGATACCATGTGTGAGACTTTTTCACAGCCTAGCCACATAGAGAAGCGCAACATCCAAGGAGCACCTTCAGGTGTTCTTGGGACATAAATTACACATCAAATTTCCTGACTGCCTATCACAGTTTTGAAGGCCCTGGAGCACCAGGACAATGGAAACACTCACAAACTGATCACATTTTGGAAAGCAAACACCCCGAAGTATATTCTGTGAGGCGTAATGAGTTTTTTGAATATGGAATTTTTCCACCCGTTTTTGGAAAATGTGCAAAGAAAATGAAAAAATATTTTTTTACACAACGTTGTCTTTTTATAAGATTTTTCTAACACACAGCATGGAGAAACCAAAAATCACACCTCAAAATACAGTCTGCTCCTCCTGAGTATGGCAATACTACATGTGTGAGACTTTTTTTACAGCCTAGCTGAACAAAGGGTAAACAAAAGATTGCCTGTGGTTTTAGTAGAGCAGTTGTCCGCAGTGGAAAGCAGTGGTCCAGAAAGCAGTCAGAAATGTGGTCAGCAACAGCCAAAGGAATCATTCAGGCAGCAGGCAGGAATATGGTTGATAAATGGTCCAGGCTCTGTACAGGCAGCAGGCAGGAACATGGTCCATAATAAAGTCTCGGGTCAGTACAGGCAGCAGGCAGAGACATGGTTAGCACAGCCAAAGTATTGGTCCAGGCAACAGGCAGGAAAATGGTCCAGAAAAAGTCCTGGGTCATTACAGGCAGTAGGCAGAGATATAGTCAGCACAGCCAAAGTATTTGTCTAGGCAGCAAGCAGGAACATGGTCCATAATAGTCCTGGGTCATTACAGGCAGCAGGCAGAGATATGGTCAAAACAGCCAAAGTACTGGTCCAGGCAGCAGGCAGGAACATGGTCCATAAATAGTCCTGGGTCATTACAGGCAGCAGGCAGAGATATAGTCAGCACAGTGAAAGTATTGGTCCAGACAGCAGGCAGGAACATAAGGCTTAGGGCCTCAGTCAGGTAAGACCTGGGCACAAGGGCAGAGACTTCTTCCCACCCAATCTGTTTGAAGCCTCCATACTAACAGACCCTGATACTGGAATTACAAAACACAGAGAAAACCAACAACTGTTTTTCTCTACTCAGAACACTACTCTGAAGCCCCTCACGTATGTGGAACCCCTGTGTTATCTTGAATTCCACTACTACAGTAGCAGGCTTAAAGATCAGCTTAAGCTGCAGGCAAAAAAAATGGTCAATTAACAAGTTGAAGTCAGTGCAATTGTAAGGCAGAAAGGTGGTTGATAAACAACCCAGATGGCAGACAGAAGCATTGTTGATAAACAGACCAGGATCCGTTCAGGTGGAAGGCAGAAACATGGTTTAGAAACAATTGAGGCGGCAGGCAGAGGCATCGTCAGTGAACAGACCAGGGTCAGTTAAGGTGGAAGGCAGAGGCATGGTAAGTCAACGCAGCAGGCAAATGATCAGCTCAGATATTAGAAACAGGAAAATGGCAGGCTGTAAAAAATAAGGGGAACTAATATTTTAGTGACATGTAATAGCGTTGAAAGCAGTCTCCAATGCTTAGGCCCGGTTGGGAGGGACACTGGGGACAATGAAAACTGGTGTCTCTCCTAACTCCCCCTCTGCTGCATACCCTACTTTTTTTTTGGTGTCTTCTTCCTGTTTCTGTTGGTGAAATGTTCTCTGGGAAATGGCGCTCATGAAGTCTGCTCACACAATCAGCACGAATGCTTTGTGGCGGAGATTCTTACTGGTAGGTTAGGGCAGTGATGACATCTTCTATATATTTAAAGGGTGGGTCTTTACGTTGACTTTTGATAGGTGATATACAGTATGCATTATAAATGATCAAATTGAAAAGGTAAATTGCAACTTTTCGATGCCAGAAGAGAGATGGTCTTGTTGATAAATAGAGCTGTAGCATCTGATCATTTAAATCCACCCCCCATGAATCGATTATAATCATGGATACATTCAGGCTTTTGGATGGGACCCCATCTGCCGTGAATTTCCACCGAGGTGTCATTGTGGATGGTGGACAGGACATACAAATCTTTCTTATCCCTCTACTTCCCTGCTAACATTTCCTCATTCCCCAGACTTGCTCTTACCCACTTTGAAGCCTTGTGGTCACTAGACTTTGTGGTAAGCCCTTCCTGTTTGTTCAGGTGGTACCGCAGGCCAAGGTTTTCTCATGGTACAGGTAGTGGAAAAGTGGCAGACTTTTGTAATAATTATATCAATAGATGACGTACCCCTTTTGGAATAGTGTAAAAGCCAGGTCCCAGACAATTGTTCCACTTGTGCCAATGCAGGCTGGGCACTCGGGGCTGGGCTAGAGTCGGGAGTCTTTGCCTTTGCGGAAGGCATGCACATATCCTGTGGATCTTTCACAGAGCTTGTTGAGCTTCAATCCATACCTGCCCCTTTTACTCAGAATGTATTTCTCACGTAGCTGGTTGGGGAGCCTGACCTGGAGAGGATGCATCCTTTTACTACTCCCGCTCAGAGCCCCTGATAGTGGGAACAGAGAGTGCAGAGCCAGGAGTGGCACGAGTGCCGGGTGGGTCTGGAGCTGGTGGCAGGCAGGTGAAGACCCAGACGATCCGGATGCAGGCCAGGTGCGGATGCAGGAACGTGGGTGCAGCAGCAGGCAGGTATAACGTCAATCAGGATGCAAACCGGGAACGGACACAGGAGCGTGGATGCTGCAGTAGGCAGGTATGGCGGTAACCAGGATGCAGGCTAGGTGCAGGACCATGGGTGCAGCAGCATGTAGGTATGGCGGCAACCAGGATACAGGCCAGGTGCAAAACCATGGGTGCAGCAGCAGGTAAGTATGTGTAGCAGAGTCAGACAAGCCGAGTCAGGATCAAACGAGCAAATCAAGTACAAGGGAGCAGGCAAGCAGATAGTCAGGGATAAGCTGGGGTCGGTGCAGGCGGAGTTCTTTCTTAGTCAGGGTCAGATCAGATACAGGCAACAGAATCAGGTTATGGCGTGCAGAACATTATAGACCAGAAGGCATTGACTAAAATGTATTGGAGGTTTAAATAGTACACTTTGCAGTGACGTTCACGCTAGTGCGAATGCGCGCACTCGCACGCTCCTGCGCATGCACACCCACATGCTCCCGCGCATGCGCACTCACACCGCCGTGGCCAGAGGGTATCCGGCGCTGTCGCACGGCTGCACGGAGGAGGGATCCCTGACAGTATTGCTTGATTCCCAGCCAGCCAGTAAAGTGGCCAAGGGACTCATCCACACAGATGTTTTGGTCAAGGACAAAGTTCAGCAAATCTCTAAGAAAAAGAAATAATTATGGGCAAATTTTGTATAGTTTGTCATAGGATGATCTTGGAGAGGGCACTGTGAATTATCGCTAAAATGCAGGAAGCACATGATCATGTCATAGCTTGACCTACCAATTACAGCTGAAAAAATTGGAATGTGATGGGTGGGGTGGGTGGACCAGTAAGCATTTAATTTTTTTTTTCAAAGCCCCATGTCGATGGCCGTAAGGCCCAAAAACAATTTAAACTCATCTCCATTCAAATGGACGGGCATTGCATGAGTTGGGGTTGTTTTCGATATATTGATGGACAAAAAGATTATTCTGGTCCACAATGAAACATTTATGTTTGTACCCTGATTCTTGAGGTTTGGCAAAATATTCCAGTACTAGTACTGGGCCTTTCATACTTGAGTCTTGGTGTTTGCCAATTCATCATTGGTGTGCATGGTGTTGCTGGTGGTTGCCTAGTTTTAAGAGTGTCTGATGGGCAGCAGTGAAAGTGGCTCTGTGACGGAAATGCTTATTAGGCTGCACTGATGACAGGTACACTGATGGCTGCTGTGACAGGTGCACTGATGGGCTGTGCTGACAGGTACACTGATGGACTGCTGTGACAGTTACACTGATGGGCTGCATAACAGGTACACTGATGGGCTGCTGTGACAGGTACACTTTAATTCAGGGCAATCAGGGCACTGATTGCCACAGTACTGAAGGGGTTAATGTGGTAACTCATTGTTCCTGGGTTCTCCTCCTCACACGGGATCGGTGTGTGTGGAGGAGAAGCCAGTAACAGTGAGTTACCACTGCTTGTTTACATTTGTGATCCATTGTGATTGAACAATCACACGGTAAAGATACAATTTAATTGGCTCATTACCCTGATCGGTGATGCAGGGACACAGCTCACCATTGATCGCTGTGCTGCATGCCCCGGGGGCAGTCATGAGCAGCGTGACTGGGAGGATGTCATACGACGTCCATCTGAAAGGAGGAGAGTCTCATCTTGCCTATACCAGATTCTCCTCTTCTCAGTTCCCCTGCCAGCGCTTCTGGCCCCTCCCTCCTGACAAGTGCTCCCATAGCAAGCAGCTTGCTATGGGGTTTCCCGAGCCACTGCTATGTGTGTCCATTCACTCACAGACGCGGCTTGACCCCGCCCCCTGCTCTCTCCTCGTTGACTCACTGGCTGTGATTGACACTAGCTGGAGCCAATGGCTCCAGCTGCTTTCTCAGCCAATGAGGAGGGAGAGACCAAGGAGAGCCAAGGCTCTCGTGCACATCGCTGGATTGACATTGGGCTCAGGTAAGTATTAGGGAGGGATAGGGGGCACTGGTGTCACTATGGGGGTGTGGGAGGTGCAGACCGCACCCGGGTGATACCCGCTAGATCAGAGATACCAGGGTTGTCAGCAGTCCGTAAAAAATATGGCAGTTCCAAAGCCAACTGGGTGCAGACATTCTTAGTGAGTCAGTGGTGCCATGTTTAAATGAACGGCAGCATCAAGGCACTATTCCAGCACTCGAGCAATGCCCACAATCAGTAGGGAGCCGGCATCCTAAGAAAAAGATCTGAAATCTCTGCTTATTCACAGGAATCTCTACTCTAGCACCTGACCCTTCACAGCACAGAGCAGCCGGCACCAGCGATGTCCAGATCACACAGTGTTATTCTGGTTGGGGGAAACCCAGCCTTTTCCTTCTCCATAGAGAGGAGTGTCAGGGATACACTGCATTGTCAGACGGAGGGATCAGTGAACAAGTGCACATCTGTCTCATGTATGGATGAGCCTAGGAAGCAAGAATTGTGCATACAGTGTGCTTCCTTCTTATTCACTTTCTCCACCACCCCTCTCCTTAACCTGCCTGCTTGAAATGCTCTGTGACTGTGCTGGAAGAATTATAGCCAGCTGTCAGGGGAGGTGAGGGGACCAGGAATGAATCTTCAGGAGGGTGGGGGCATTCAGCTGTCAGTGTGTGTGTGTGTACATGGCTACTGCCTGTGTGTGTTACACTGAGACAACACTGGCTGCATGCTGAGGGACCACTCACCAATTGTATACACAGCAGGTCACAGCACACAGGGTCCCTGATAGAGAGACAGTGCCTCTCCTTCACCCACTACTGTGTATGGCATCACCCAAGTCCCTGATTAATAGGGAGACTGGACCCTGCCCTGCACCATCCATCCATTATTGCTGGAAACTTCCATGCCATTGTGAGCATAGCTATAGCCACAATCTCTGACCATCTCCTGTATTATCTCTGTAGTCTCTGACTGTCTTCTGTAGTATGTCTGCAGTCTCTGACCATCTCCTCTATCATATCTGCAGTCTCTGACCATCTCCTGTATCATGTTTGCAGTCTCTGACCTTCTCCTGTAGTATGTCTGAAGTCTCTTACCATCTCCTGTAGTATGTCCACAGGCTCTGACCATCTCCTGTAGTATGTCTGCAGTCTCTGTCCTTCTCCTGTAATATGTCTGCAGTCTCTGAACCTCTCCTGTACTATGTATGCAGTCTCTGACCATATCCTGTACTGTGTCTGCAGTCTCTGACCATCTCCTGTAGTATGTCTGCAGTCTCTTACCATCTCTTGTATCATGTCCACTATCTCTAGCTATCTCTTGTATGGGGGAAGGGGGGGGGGATACTATGCTCTACCAGGTGACACCAACCCTAGTGATGCCACTACTCAGGGGGCTGCTGCACACAAAAGGTTTTTTACCTTCATTTGCAGAATACATGAAGGTAAAAAACCTTGAGTCTTTACTACCACTTTAAGATGTTCCCTGTGTTGTCAGCCCTATTTTTTATTGATGGATTTCCCCATTCGAAAAGCATGTCAGCATTCATGGCATTGTGCTTCTCTTAAGTGGTCATTGAGCATGCTTCTGTGAAGCTGAGAAGATGAAGAGTTATTGACCCATCATGAGGAGTAAAAGTCTTAGAAAAAGTGTTACTGTGTGTAGCACACCCTTAGGTGATGCTTGGCTAGATATATAGGTTCAGCTCCCACCTGAATCTGGTGACACCTCCGATTATACCCAGAACACTCCGACACTCTGAGAATATTTTTTATGGGTTTTATTGAAGAAGACAAACCCTGAAAAAGAACTAGCTGATTTAACACAGGTAATGTACACAAAACACAGATACCACTTTGCATAACACAGTAAGAAATCACAATTCACTCGCCAAAGACTCCAAAAACTGACTAGTATCACACTGACTAGGGCGGGTGTCGGCAACCCGCGGCTCCAGAGCCGCATGTGGCTCTTTTTCACCTTTGCTGCGGCTCCGGAGCACACTGCCCACCAGGTGACAGGCAATAGGGTTGCCGTAGCTCAGTGGTCGGCAAGCCGCGGCTCTTTACACATTTTAATGCGGCTCTTCTGTGTGCCGGGCGCCCGCTCCCCTCCCTACTCTCGGGCGGCCGCCCTAAAAGTCAGGACTCTGCAGCTAGCCCCGCAATGGGCAAACTACGGCCCGGCGGACCTTTTAATCCGGCCCGCGGAGCGTGGCAAACATTGGCTGTCAGGATGTAGGCGGGGCAGCGTGACGAACTCCTCTCCTCTCACAGTCCGCCCTGAAGACCGGAACGGCGCGGGAACACGGCGAGAGGAACGCGCGGAGCAAAGGTAAGTGAATTGGCACAATATGGGGAATGAATTACTATAGGGGGGATGAATTACTATATGGGGGATGAATTACTATGGGGGATGAATTACTATATGGGGGATGAATTACTATGGGGGATGAATTACTATATGGGGGATGAATTACTATGGGGGATGAATTACTATATGGGGGATTAATTACTATGGGGGATGAATTACTATGGGGGATGAATTACTATATGGGGGATGAATTACTATGGGGGATGAATTACTATATGGGGGATGAATTACTATGTGGGATGAATTACTATGGGGGATGAATTACTATATGGGGGATGTATTTTCAGTTTTAAAAATGTGGCTCTCAAAATAAATTTCAATCGTGGTTTTGGCGAGATTTGGCTCAGTTGAAAAAAAAGGTTGCCCACCACTGAACTAAGGCTATGATTGTGATTATGATGATACACTGTGGCCCTGATTAACCCTTTGCTTACTGGGCCCTTAAACCCCCTTCATGACCAGAGAGCTTTTTGCAATATATGCAGTGTCGGATTTGTTTTAAATGTTGCAATGGTTTTGCGGCTCCCAGTCTTTTTTTCCCTCTCGGAAACGGGTCCAAGTGGCTCTTTATGTCTTAAAGGTTGCAGACCCCTGGACTAGGGTGACATTGACACATGAAACAATAAATGTTAATGAGATTTAGCAGCTTATTGACATTTGCTATAGCAGTACTATCTAGAGCAGAAATGTCCTACCTAACCACTGGCCAGTGGGATGAAACTTAAAGTCTCTCAACGTTGGGGCCCTTTAATCGATGGAACAGCGCTCACTCTCTGCATGGAAGAGTATTTGTAATCCAGGGGTAGCAGGATAGCACAGTCTCCTTTAAGCAGAATCTTCCAGTGAACATTGCAATAGAAGAAAAAGAACACTTCAACAAATCTTTACCATACAGGTGAAATCCTGATATACTGACACTTGCTCAGTATATTTAGAGCAGCAAGCTTCTGTGGGGACTTGGAACTAAACACATTCTTGAGGCACAGCACAAGTCTTGAGGAGACAAACCAGTAATATACAGATACATAGTTCTCTCATCAATCAGCATCAGGAATAGCTAATTCTGAGCAGCTAGGGCTTTCCCAGATCTGTGTCACTCTGAGAATTAGAGAGCAGGCTTTCTCATGACCATTCTCCAGAGAGGAACAGCAAATGCAGCAATATCAAAATCCCCTTTCATCACAGAGTACTCACTGTTTCTGGATTGTCCTCTAGATAGCATTAGACAGCAGTAAAAATCCTCTCTCTTTCAGCAGCTCCAGACTTTGAGAGACACATGCACTTGAGTGGCTGTAATCATGAGTGTCAGGCAGGACAATCCTTAGTTTGTACACTGTCCTCCTGCAACAATTTCTCTGCTACACACTCCCAGCCCAGCCCATGGGCTGTAGCAGCACAGAGAGTGAAACTCTGTGATTTTACACCAGGAGCCATTGCTCCATGCGGTCCCCTGAAAATGTCTGCCTTCCCACATGTAGGAAACAAAGTCTAATAATAGTACAGCGCTATCAATAAATGTGCATAGAACATAATAGTGAAGACATAAGTAATTAGATAGGAAAAACAATGCCAATATACCCAATATCCCCAATATCCCCACATGTGCTTCTTCTTCCTTTTTCCTCTCTCGTTTCCTCCACAGCCAATCATAAGTCCAGCTGCAACAGTGCTGCTATGGGTAGATCCTTCTCAACTGTAGCAACAACCAATCAGAGCACAGTCCTGCTTTTCCTGTCTGTCACTCACAAAGAGAGAAAAGAGAAAAAATGCTTTGCAACTGCTGTTTAAAATTTAAAGCAACTAATAATGTATGGCTCAAATCGCACCGCACAGAATTTGCATGTGATTTGCACATGAATTTGGTGTACCGCACCACATTAGTGAGAACCCTGCCTAAATCATGGAAACCTGGAGCAGTGATCATGGCACCAGTTTAAACTGGAATATAGGCAAGGATTATAGATTTACAGTAAAGCCCTGCAGTAGGCAGAGGAAAAAAACTACAGCTGCAGTTCCCCACCACACACTGCAAGGGTTAAATGTTCATTAACCACTTACCTGCTGTATAGCAGATAAATCTTCGGGTGCCAGTGATTACCCACCGGAACCCGAAGATTACCGGTGATCACCGACAGGGAGGAGGGCTGCTTTGTTTACCAACAGTCCTCCTCCCTGTCGGTTTGGGCTCACTGCTATGGATGGCTGAGCAGAGCCATCTAGAGCAGTGTGCTTACAGTGAAGAACACCCCCAACCCCTAGTAAAATACTCTCATCACACAGTTAACCCTTTGATTGCCCCTCATGTTAACCCATTCCTGCCCAGTGCCACTAGTACAGTTTCCGTGCTTTTTTTTTTTAGCACGGATCACTGTATTGGTGTCATTGGGGATGTCAGTAACACCAAGTCAGTTCCCCCCAGTGTCAGAATGCCCGCCGCAGTTCCGCAGTCCCACTATAAGTCGCTAATCGTTGTCATAAGTCTCTGATCGCCGCCATAAGTCGCTGATCGCCACCAGTATTAGTATAAAAAAATTCCAGTTTCTATACCGCCATTTATAAACACTATAACTTTCACGTAAACCAATTAATTTACACGTATTGGGATTTTTTATTAGCAAAGACATGTCGCAGAATACATTTTGGCCTAAATTTATGACAAAATGCGATTTTTTAAATTTTTTTACTGGACATGTTTAATTGCAAAAAGTCCAAAATATTGTTTTTTTCTCAAAATTGTCCTTTTTTTTTTATTATAGCGCAAAAAATAAAATCTGCACAGGCGATCAAATACCACCAAAAGAAAGCTCAATTTGTGGAAAAAAAGGACATAAATTTAATTTGGGTACAGTGTTGCATGACTGCGCAATAGTCAGTTAAAGTAACACAGCGCCGTAACACAAACCGCTTCTTTAACCAATTCCTGACCGCATTTGATCACACCGATCTTGGTGAGATTAGATAATGTAAGCGCAGAGGAGATATCTAGAGTCTGATAGACCCCAGATTTCTCAAAAAAGAATCTATGACAATGCCCATTGAAGTTATAGGGGATATTTTCATTCCCTGTAATAGCATTAAAAGTGATAAAAAATTAATGAAAGGGACAGTGTAAAAATAATTGAAAGCATGAAAATAACAGAAAAAAAAGCACCCTCACACATGTGCTCGAATGTTGACCCTGTACCGGTATGTAAACAGCATGTGAGGTATCGCTGTGAAAGTCAGATCAAGGGCAGTAATTCTAGCACTAGACCTCCTCTGTACAAAATGGTAGCTTGCAAAGGCTTTTACAGCGTTGCCTATGGATATTAAAGATGTATGCAGTTTGTCGCCATTGCACAGGGTATGCACAGTTTTAAAGCGTGTCATGTTTGGTATCTATTTACTCGGCATACCATCATCTTTTACCAAATAATTGGCCAATATGTTGTGTTTTTGTGCATTAAAAGTAAAAAAGTGTATTTAAAAAAAAAAATTGCGTTTGAAAAAATTGATGCTTTAGTACTCTGTGACATAAAAATTTATTTTTTTCATGTGAACAAAAAGTGTCAGAAAAGGCTTGGTCTTCAGGTGGTTAGAAAAGTGAATGATGTGTGGCATAAACTTCTAATGCTGGGCATAAAATGCCCCCACCTCCCAAAACGACCTCTTTTTGGAAAGTAGACACCCCAAGCTATTTGCTGAGAGGCATGTTGAATTAATAGAAGAATTTATTTTTTTACCACAAGTTTTTGGAAATTGACAAAAATGTTTTTTTTTTTAACACAAAATTGTCACTTAAATGATTTATTGCTCACACATGCCTTGGATATATGTAGAAATACTCCACAAAATATATTCTGTTACTTCTCCCGAGTATGGGGATACCACACGTGAGAGACTTTTTAGCAGTCTAGCCAAGTACATGACCCCAAAATCTAATAAGCACCTTCAGGCTTTTAATGGGCTTTATTTTCTCATTACACTTCCTGAATACATATCACAGTTTCAGAGGCTGTGAAATTCCAGGATAGCACCGAACCCCCCCAAATGACCCCTTTTTATAAAGTAGACACCTCAAGGAATTTGATAAGAAGCATGGTGAGTATTTTGCAGATCTAATTTGTTGCCACAAGTTTTTGGAAAATGAAGAGAGAAAACAAAAACATATTTTTTCTTTTCTTTTTTATATTTCAAAACCTTGTGAGAAAAAAAATGAGATCTGCAAAATACTCACCATGCCTCTTTTTAAATTCCTTGTGGTATCTACTTTCCAAAAAGGCATCATTGGTGAGGGGGGGGGGGGGGAGTTGGTACTTTCCTGGCATTTCAGTGCCTCCGAAACTGTGATAGGTAGTGAGGAAGTGAAATGAAGTTATGGACCTTCAGGCTTTCAAAGTGGTCATTGTATTTCAGGCTTCTGTATGTGGCTAAGCTCCCAAAAGTCTCACACGTGTGGTATCCCCATACTCGGTAGAAGTAGCAGAATGTATTTTAGGGTGTAATTTTACATTTACCCCTGGAGTTTGTGAGAAATATATAATTTAAATGACATAAATGAGTGTAAAAAAAAATGTTTTTGTCATTTTCCAAAAAATCTTCCATGGGCTGAATATGCCTCTCAGCAGATAGCTTAGGGCAGTGATGGCGAACCTTTTTGAGCCCGAGTGCCCAAAACTGCAACACAAACCAACTTTTTTATTTCAAAGTGCCAACACTGCAATTAACCACTTGCCTACCTGGACGCACTGACAAACGGCACTGATTGGTGGCACTGCTGGGCATCATTGATGGGTGGCACTGATGGGCAGCACTGATGGGCGACACTGCTGGGCACTGACAGGTGGCACTGCTGGGCAGCACTGACAGGTGGCATTGCTGGGCAGCGCTGACAGGCGACACTGCTGGGCACTGATGGGTGACACTGCTGGGCACTGATGGATGACACTGCTGGGCATCATTGATGGGTGGCACTGATGGGCAGCACTGATGGGCGACACTGCTGGGCACTGACAGGTGGCACTGCTGGGCAGCACTGACAGGTGGCACTGCTGAGCAGCACTGACAGGCGACACTGCTGGGCACTGATGGGTGACACTGCTGGGCACTGATGGATGGCACTGCTGGGCATCATTGATGGGTGGCACTGATGGGCAGCACTGATGGGCGATACTGCTGGGCACTGACATGTGGCACTGCTGGGAAGCACTGACAGGTGGCACTGCTGGGCAGCACTGACAGGCGACACTGCTGGGCACTGATGGATGGCACTGCTGGGCATCATTGATGGATGGCACTGATGGGCAGCACTGATGGGCGACACTGCTGGGCACTGACAGGCGACACTGCTGGGCACTGATGGATGACACTGCAAGCAATCTCACCTCTGGCAGCGTCGGTGTGGCTTCCAACCCAGCAGCTCATTCCCATCCACGCTGAACATGTTGCCCCTGGCCCCGGAGCAGTGTGGGAGCAGTGTGGGAGCCTCTTCCTCTCTTCCGCGCCCATCCCCGGGTACATCACCCCTGGTGCCAGAGCCGCATTGGAGCTGTTTCCTCTTGTCCACGCCCACCCTGGCCCCAGAGACATGTGGGAAATGTAGTTTGATGGGGATCCAGTGTGGACGAGATCTGGATGGCCGGTCCATGCGCGCTCATCATTCTCTTCTTCCTGGCGTGCCCACTGAGATGGCTCTGCGTGCCAGCTCTGGCACGCGTGCCATAGGTTCGCCATCACTGGCTTAGGGTGTCTACTTTCTGAAAATGGGTAATTTGGGGTATTTGTACTGTCCTGATATTTTAGCACCGCAAGAAATGTGATGGGAAGACAGAAAGTAAAAGCTGTGTACAGGGGCGGACTGAGAACTCATGGGGCCCCCGGGCAATAGGGGATCATGGGGCTCCTGTGTCCTTGCCCAAACTCAAAAAAGCCTATGAAAAAGGTACCAGGGGCATCTCATGGGGCCCCCTACTGACCCCGGGCCCTCAGGCAATGCCCGAGTTTCCAAATGGTCAGTCCGCCCCTGGATGTGTAAATGCCATTATCTATACCATAGTTTGTAGATGCTACTGTATAACTTTCACACAAAGCAATCAACATACTTCTTGGGATTTTTTAAATCAAAAACATGTAGCAGAATACATTTTGACCTAAATTTATAATAAAATTTGAGCTTTTTTGATATTTTTTATGACAGAAATGAGAAAATATAGTTTTTTTGTTTATAGCGCCAAAAATAAAAAGCGCACAGATGATCAAATACTACTGAAAGAAACCTCTATTTGTGTGAAAAAAGGACGAAATTGAATTTATGTACCATATTGCATGACCGTGCAATTGTCTGTTAAACTAGTGCAGCGCTGTATAGCAAAAAATGGCGTAAATTGCAGTATCTATACCATAGTTTGTAGATGCTATAACTTTCACGCAAAGCAATCGATATACACTTTTTGGGATTTTTTTTACCAAAAACATGTAGCAGAATACATTTTGACCTAAATTTATGACTAACTTTGAGATTACTATATACTTTTTATAGCCAAAAGTAAAAAATATAGTTTTTCTTCAAAATTTTCAGTCTTTTTTTGTTTATAGCGCAAAAAATAAAAATCACACAGGTGATCAAATACCACTGTAAGAAAGCTCTATTTGTGTGAAAAAAAGGAAATAAATTTTGTTTGGGTACAGCATTGCATGACCGTGCAATTATCAGTTGAATTAGTGCAGTGCCGAATACAGCAAAAAGAGGCCTGGTCATTAAGGGGAGGTAAATCCTATGGAATTTTTTTTTTGTTTCCTGGTCTATACACAACAAACATACAGATGGAAGGAGCCTGCCTCTTCCCTCCACGTAATAAGTATTTACTCTTGCAGCGGGGCAAGATTTCTCATGAATCTCGGAGTTCAGGTTTGAAGCATAAGTGCACTTTTATAAGAAACATGGTAATCTGCTCTGGCCTCATCACCAAATTCCTTGACAGAATTACAGACTTTAGTAACAGACGGATGTTCTTAGCACTCTGGTGTCCTCTGGAATTGCTGCACATACTAGACAAGTGAATGTGGTAAGCTGACAGAGATGGCTATTATCTCTACAGCCAGTCCCAGCAGATGTAGATCAATTTTCAGATGCCTGAGGACATAATGCTCCAGTGCTGGGCAGACCAGGCAATAAGAACTTGGGTTTGTAATCGGCTGAGATTTGTACTTATATATGCAGAACCTGCTAAAAGTGGACATGTGCCCAGACAATGCATATTAAAGAAGCAGTCTCATTCTTTTTTCATCAGGTATTGTTTACACGGGCAGCTGAGGGGTGGTGAAAACAAGTGTTTGAGCTCCCTGACCATCAAGCCCCATATTTAAAAGGGAAGTGTGGCTAAACTATTTTGGCCATACTTCTCTTGTTGGTTACAGTAGTGTACTTACTTTGTTTTCCTGTGACCCAGATTCAGCTGTGGTGACCACTGGAAGAGTAGAGTGGAGATTCGAAATAACAAATGATCCAAATTGATTCGTGAATAGCTTGTTGTTAAGGATCGGAGAGCTGCCACATCCTTAACCACTTGCCCTCTAGAGGATTTACCCCCTTAATGACCAGGCCTCTTTTTGCTACTCGGCGCTGCACTAATTCAACTGATAATTGCACGTTATGCAACACTGTACCCAAACAAAATTTACGTCCTTTTTTTCACACAAATAGAGCTTTCTTTTGGTGGTATTTGCTATGGGCATATGTGGAATTACACCCTAAAATACATTCTGCAAGTTCTACCGAATATGGGGATACCACATGTGTGAGACTTTTTGGGAGCCTAGCCACATACAGGAGCCTGAAATCCAATGACCACTTTGAAAGCCTGAAGGTGTGTAACTTCCTCATTTCACTTCATCACTACCTATCACAGTTTTGAAGGCCCTGAAATGCCAGGATAGCACCAAACCCCCCCCAAATGACCCCTTTTTGGAAAGTAGACACCCCAAGAAATTTAAAAAGAGGCATAGTGAGTATTTTGCAGATCTCATTTTTTCTCACAAGCTTTTGAAATATAAAAAAAAGAAAAGAAAAAATAGGTTTTTGTTTTTTTTCTTCATATTCCAAAAACTTGTGGCAACAAACGAGGTCTGCAAAATACTCACCATGCTTCTTATCAAATTCCTTGGGGTGTCTACTTTCCAAAAAGTGGTCATTTGGGGGGGTTTGGTGCTATCCTGGCATTTCAGGGCCTCCGAAACTGTAATAGGTAGTCAGGAAGTGTAATGGGGAAATAAAACCCTTTAAAAGCCTGAAGGTGCTTATGTACTTGGCTAGACTGCCAAAACGTCTCTCACATGTGGTACCCCCATACTCCCCATACTCGAGAGAAGTAGCAGAATGTATTTTGGGGAGTAATTCCACATATACCCATGACATGTGTGAGCAATAAATCATTTAAGTGACAATTTTGTGTAAAAAAAAAACTTTTTTTGTTTGTCATTTTCCAAAAACTTGTGGTAAAAAAAGAAATTCTTCTATTAATTCAACATGCCTCTCAGCAAATAGTTTGGGGTGTCTACTTTCCAAAAAGGGGTTGTTTTGGGGGGTGGGGGCATTTTATGCACAGCATTAGAAGTTTATGCCACACATCATTCACTCTTCTAACCACCTTAAGACCAAGCCTTTTCTGACACTTTTTGTTCACATGAAAAAAATCAGTATTGTTTGCTAGGAAATTAATTTAAACCCCAAACATTATATATATTTTAAAGCAAACACCCTAGTGGATAAAATGGTGGGTGCTGCAATTTTTTCTGTCACATATTACTCGCGCAGCGATTTTTCAAACGCAATGTTTTTTTTTAAAAGTACACTTTTTTTTACTTTGAATGCACAAAAACACAATATATTGGCCAATTATTTGATAAAATATAAAAGATGATGGTATGCCAAGTAAATAGATACCAAATATGACATGCTTTAAAACTGTGCATGCCCCATGCAATGGCGACAAACTACATACGTTTTTAATATCCATAGGTAATGTTTTAAAAGCCTTTACAAGCTACCATTTTAGATTTACAGAGGAGATCTAGTGTTAGAATTACTGCCCTTGATCTGATGTTCATGGCAATATCTCACATGCATGGTGCATGTCAGGGCTCCCGGGTATGACCAGAGGTGTGTGACTGACGCAGGGAAACGCAGACTTCAGATATGTTATAAACAATGTAATTTATTAACACTAACCATACAAACATAAACGCAGTGCAATACTAAAACATAACACAGTGCAAACAAACCAACCAACCACCCACAGATAACAGTACATACAATGCAAGCGTCGTCAGGCAGGCCGGGTCAATATCAGTCGGGCAGGTAGGTACAGGGGGAGCAAGCGGAGAATGGTCGGGGTCACAGGCCAGGTTCAGCAGGTAGCGGGCAGCGTGGTACAGAGGGTCAGGCAGAGGAGAATGGTCAGACAAGCCAGGGATCAGAGCAGGGTCAGCAGAGAATCAGACAGGAACAGAGAGCAGGAACAGGATACAGGGCCCAAGAGAAACACAACACCAAGGCAGAGTCTGCAGGTCTGAATGTCCCTTAAATACACCAGTATAATTAGTTCCAGGTGTTTGACTGGCTGCAAGGTTGAGTCTCTGATTGCTGGGAGCACCCGCTGGCCAGCCCTGGTACTGCAGCTCATAAGGCAGCTGAGTCCCACTATTGCTGGCCAGTCCATTCCTGACAGTACCCCCCCCTCAAGGAGCGGCCTCAGGACGCTCCACACAGTCCTAGCTGGGCAAAATGTTCCACCACCCGGGTCTGGTAACTGGCGGGATATCAAAGACTGGCACACCGGGCAGGACTCCGGGCAGCGGCACACCGGGCAGAGGCACATCGGGCTGGACTCCGGGCAGAGGCACATCGGGCTGGACTCCGGGCAGAGGCACATCGGGCTGGACTCCGGGCAGAGGCACATCGGGCTGGACTCCGGGCAGAGGCACATCGGGCTGGACTCCGGGCAGAGGCACTCCGGGCAGCGGCACACCGGGCAGAGGCACATCGGGCTGGACTCCGGGCAGAGGCACATCGGGCTGGACTCCGGGCAGAGGCACATCGGGCTGGACTCCGGGCAGAGGCACATCGGGCTGGACTCCGGGCAGAGGCACTCCGGGCAGCGGCACACCGGGCAGAGGCACATCGGGCTGGACTCCGGGCAGAGGCACATCGGGCTGGACTCCGGGCAGAGGCACATCGGGCTGGACTCCGGGCAGAGGCACATCGGGCTGGACACCGGGCAGAGGCACATCGGGCTGGACTCCGGGCAGAGGCACACCGGGCAGAGGCACACCGGGCTGGACTCCGGGCAGAGGCACATCGGGCAGGACTCCGGGCAGAGGCACATCGGGCAGGACTCCGGGCAGAGGCACATCGGGCTGGACTCCGGGCAGAGGCACATCGGGCTGGACTCCGGGCAGAGGCACTCCGGGCAGCGGCACACCGGGCAGAGGCACATCGGGCTGGACTCCGGGCAGAGGCACATCGGGCTGGACTCCGGGCAGAGGCACATCGGGCTGGACTCCGGGCAGAGGCACATCGGGCTGGACACCGGGCAGAAGCACATCGGGCTGGACTCCGGGCAGAGGCACACCGGGCAGAGGCACATCGGGCAGGACTCCGGGCAGAGGCACATCGGGCTGGACTCCGGGCAGAGGCACATCGGGCTGGACTCCGGGCAGAGGCACACCGGGCAGAGGCACATCGGAATACCAGGCGAAGCAGCAGGCAGCGGGCCACCAGGCAGAGCAGCAGGCACCGGGCCCCCAGGCGGAGCGGCGGGCGCCGGACCCCCAGGCGGAGCGACAGGTCTCGGGCCCTCAGGCGGAGCGGCGGGCGCCGGACCCCCAGATGGAGCGACACGTCTCGGGCCCTCAGGCGGAGCGGCGGGTGCCGGACCCCCAGGCGGAGCGACAGGTCTCGGGCCCCCAGGCGAAGCGGCGGGCACCTAATAAAATGTCTCCTGTTAACTACAGTGTGTGAGCATCTGAGCAGGATCCACTAACAGAACATGGTGGCAGCTGGGCACTGAACCTCTGAATAGCAAGTCTTCTGTCTACAAATACAGATTGTGTGACACTGGAACTGTACAGAGAATCACCAACTGTAAGTACAGAGTCCCTATCAGACTGCACTATGGAGAGTGGCCTGAAACCCCCTCAGAGACTGGATGTCACTTCTTCCAATCTCTCACAGACATGGAGACACTGGAAGGAAGAGTTTACTCTGTATGTGGACCTGACAGTGGCACCCAGAGATGAGCAGAGGGAAGTAAAGCTGTTTTATTACTTGATTGGGGAAAAAGGCAGAGAACTAGCTGAGACCCTGCTCACAGACAGCATGGCACTGACAGACATACTGCAAGCATTTGATAAGCACTGTGACCCCAAAAAGAATGAGACGGTGGAGAGATACAAGTTCTTCTCAAGGAATCAGGAGATTGGGGACAGTGTGGACAGATATGTGACAGAGCTGAGGAGACTGGCTGCAACCTGTGGATTTGGGGACATCAAGGACTCCCTTATCCGAGACAGGATAGTGTGTGGCATCAGAGACTCTCACCTCAGAGAAAGATTACTGAGGGAGGAAGAGCTGGCGCTGGAGAAATGTATACAAATCTGCAGGGCTGCAGAGCTGACTAAAGACAGGCTGAAGATGATGGAGGGCACCAGTGATGCCTCAGTACATGCAGTATCTGTGAAAGGCAGAGCAAGGTCCAGGCTCCCTGTGAGTTCAGTCCAGTGTAAATACTGTGGCAAAAGACATGAAAGAGACAAAGAGAAATGTCCAGCGTATGGGGAGTCCTGCAGGACTTGTGGCAAGATGAACCACTTTTCAGCTGTGTGCAGATTCAAAACCAGCAAACAGTACAGACAAGTCCACACAGTGACCCAGGACACAGACGGGGACAGCACAGAGGGCATCACATGGCTGCAGCTGCAGTCTGCAACAGAGAACGTCAATGTAGTCAAACAGCCAGTAGCCAATGATGCAAAGCAGCTCTTTGCCATATTTATGGTGGATGAACAGCCCATAAGATTTCAGCTGGATTGTGGAGCAAGTTGCAATGTCATTCCATTTACTCTGCTTAACAAACAGGTTCCCATTGAGCCCACTGATAAGGTACTGGTCATGTACAACAAAAGTGTTCTGAAACCCATGGGAACATGCAAGCTAAAATGAAGAAATCCACGTAACAGAAAGAGCTACAGAGTGGAGTTTACTGTGTTGCAGGAGGACGATCACATTCCTTTGCTGGGAGTTAAAGCAGTTCAGGCTATGGACTTAATAAAGGTGCAGTCCCATAACATCATGGCTCTGGAAGTTTCTGACAATACTCAAAATCCTACACAAAAGGCAGAATACATTTTGGATTTTCACCACATAAAAACAGAGTATGCTGATTTATTTGAAGGTGATGGGTGCCTGGAAGGTAAATACAAACTAGAAATTGATCACACAATACAGCCTACCAGACTGCCTACAAGAAGAGTACCTGTAGCCTTAATGCAACCGCTTAAAGAGGAACTACAGGATTTGCACAGCAGAGGTATGATAGCACCAGTACAGGAAAGCACAGACTGGATAAGCAGTTTGGTGATAGTGAAAAAACCATCAGGCAAGTTAAGAATATGCATTGATCCTAAGCCACTGAACAAGGCCCTTAAAAGAAATCACTATCCAATGCCAACAATAGAAGATATTCTACCAGATCTATCAAAGGCTAAAATATTTTCGGTATGTGATGTGAAAAATGGGTTCTGGCACGTGGAACTGGATAAAGAATCAAGTTTATTAACAGCATTTTCTTCCCCATTTGGACGCTATAAGTGGCTTAGAATGCCAATATGAGTAAGCCCAGCTCCAGAAGTGTTCCAACAAAAATTGATGCAAGCTTTGGAAGGACTGTCTGGAGTAAAAATAATAGCAGACGATATACTAATAGTTGGGGAAGGTGATGATCTAGAATCCGCAACAAAGGATCACGATAAAAAGATGATACAATTCTTAGACAGATGTAGAAAAAAACAAATCAAACTGAACCTGGAAAAATTCAAACTAAAAATGACAGAAGTACCATATATTGGACATCTTCTTACCTCAAATGGTGTTAAAGTCGATCCAGAGAAGGTGAGGGCGATACAGGACATGCCGACACCTACAGATATACGTGGAGTACAACGATTCCTGGGCATGGTGAATTATCTTTCCAAATTTTGCAAGCATTTATCAGACATGTGTGAGCCACTGAGACAGCTAACTCACAAAGACGTACTCTGGGAATGGACAGAAAGCCATGAAACTGCTTTTCAGTCAGTGAAAAATGCTATTGCAGATGCAGCAACGCTAAAATATTTTGATCCAGATCAAGCAGTGGTAGTACAATGTGATGCCTCAGAAACCGGCCTTGGAGCCACACTAATGCAGGATAAACTGCCAATCACATATGCAAGCAGAGCGTTAACTCTAACAGAGCAAGGATATGCTCAAATCGAGAAGGAACTACTAGCGGTAGTATTTGGGTTAGAGAAATTTCACCAGTACACCTACGGTCGACAAGTGGTGGTGCATTCTGATCACAAGCCTTTAGAAAGTATTACAAAGAAGCCACTACTGAATTCCCCAAAAAGACTGCAGCGTATGCTGTTAAGGCTTCAGAAATATGACTTTAACATTTGTTACTGTCCAGGGAAGGATTTACTGATTGCAGATGCCCTAAGCAGAGCTTACTTACCCATCACAAATGAAGAAGAAAAAGACATTGAAAGCATCAATATGTGTGAATATCTGTCTGTCTCAAAAGATAGACTGAAACAAATACAGACCTGCACAGCGGAAGATAAAACTCTACAGATCCTATCGACTGTCATCTTGAAGGGATGGCCAAAACACAAGCAGCATGCTCCAATGGAGGTTTCTCCATTTTTTCACATAAGAGATGAACTCTCTGTGCAGCATGGAATCATCTTTAAAGGAGAAAGAGCTGTCATACCACAATCACTTAGAAGAGACATTATAGAAAGATTGCACTCGACTCACTTAGGTGTAGAAGGATGTCTACGTCGTGCACGAGAATATGTTTATTGGCCTGGAATGAATGACCACATAAAAAACTTTATAGCACAGTGTGAAATATGTGCATCGTGCAATGATAAGCAACCGAAAGAGACATTGCAACCACATACAATTCCAAACAGACCATGGTCAAAAGTAGGAACAGATCTGTTCACGTGGAACGACAAGGAATATCTGGTAACTGTGGACTATTTTTCCAACTTCTGGGAGATAGACTACTTACAGGACACAAGGGCCAAAACAGTAATTAAAAAACTCAAGGCCCATTTTGCCAGATATGGCATTCCGGATATTGTGTTCTCTGACAACGCCGCTCAATTTACATCGGAAGAATTCAAAAAATTCAGGGAGAGGTGGGAATTTGAGCACCAGACATCATCTCCTGGATATCCGCAGAGTAATGGTAAAGCCGAGTCAGCAGTAAAAACAGCCAAAAGACTCATGCAAAAGGCAAAACAGGCAGTTACAGAGATATACCTGTCTATACTGGACCACAGAAACACACCCACACAAGGCCTAGACACCAGTCCAGCACAGCGGCTTATGAGTAGACGTACAAGGACTCTCTTACCAACTGCAGGTCAACTACTAAAGCCAAAGCTTGTAGGCAATGTTAAAGCCAAACTAACGAAGAATCAAGATAGGCAAGCTTTCTATTATAATAAATCTGCAACAGATCTGCCTGTTCTCCAGAGCAATGACAATGTACGGATTCAGCCAATAGGGAAATATGACAAACACTGGAAAAAAGCGAAGGTTGTACAGAAATTGGGACCACGGTCCTATGAAATTATAACAGAGGAAGGAAGAAGATGGAGGAGAAATCGGAGACATCTGAGAAAAACACAAGAAGGAGATGATACAGGGCCCTGGGAACAGTATATGGACACTCAAAGCGATGAGACTATGAATACCAGCAACAAAGAAACAGGAACTGCTGAGGAGCATAGGGAGGTCTCTAGGCAGAGAGAGACAGTCCCAGAAAATAGACTGCCAGAATCAGAAGAAACCTCATATGTTACGCGAGCTGGCAGAACAATCAGAAAGCCGGCTCACCTCAAGGATTATATCTAATTTATAGCTATGTTCTACTTCACCATTTTGTGTTTGTTATATTTCATTGTTCTTTTATTTAAAAGAGAAAAGATGTAGCAATATGTTATATGCTGTGTATGGCCTCTAGGGGTCTCACTACTTAGATACTGGTACAACTGTGTTATTGCCTCTCTTTGGTTGTAGTTCTAGGGCAGACACATGTATAATGGCAGCTAGAAGCACATAATAAAATGTCTCCTGTTAACTACAGTGTGTGAGCATCTGAGCAGGATCCACTAACAGAACATGACGGGCAATCTGACGCTAGCTGGGAGGGGCATGAAAACCATGGGAGCGCAAATCACGTATATATATATATATATATACAGTATATATATATATATATATATATATATATGGGATTTTACAAGCCTGTGCCGCAATGTAGCAGTATTTCTGCTATAAGGCGGTCAGGAAGCTGTTAGAGAATTGGTTTGTGTTATGGCACTGTGTCACTTTAACTGACAACTGCGCGGCCATGCAACGCTGCACCAAAATTAAATTTACATTATTTTTTCCCCATGAATTGGGCTTTCTTTTGTTGGTTTTTGATCACCTGTGCGTTTTTTATTTTTTGCGCTATAAAAAAAACCCCCAACAATTTTGAGAGAAAAAACAATATTTTGGACTTTTTGCTGGAAAACATGTCCAGTAAAAAAATGTAAAAATCAAATTCCATCATAAATTTAGGCCAAAATGTATTCTGGGACATGTCTTTGCTAAAACAAATCCCAATACGTGTAAATTAATTGGTTATAGCGTTTACAAATGGCGATATAGATACTGGAATTTTTTCTGTAAACTAATAATAGCGGCGATCCGTGACTTATGGTGGCAAATCTTTTTTAAAGAACAGTGTGACCCCCCCCAAGATAAATCAATATCCAGGGTTTTTATTTACTTCTGATATTTTTTGGCTGAATAAGTAGGGTTACCATACTCATTTACATGGGGGGGTGTCGGGGCCAGGACACAGGGGTCACCTTGTTAAAGTGGGTTTCCAGATTCTGATAAGTTCCAAAATATACAAATCAATTTGGAAATACCAAACATATGAAACAAGTCCAAATATACAAAGCAAATTCCAAACACTAAGCTTTTTGACATAACCAATATGACAAAACAAAATTTTATTATTTTAGGTACTTATATAGCACCATCAATTTACTAGCTCTTTACATACAATCATGACCACAAATATTGGCACCCTTGCTTTTCTGTCAGATAATGCAGCACTTCGCTTAGAAAATTGTTGCAGTTACAAATGTTTAGGTATGCTTATGTTTATTTCTTTTTTGTACTGGTATGACACAAAACAGTGGAGAACGAAAAAGCCAAATCTGACACATTCCACACAAAACCCTAAAAATGGACTGGACAAAATTATTGGCACCTTCTCAAAATTGTAAGAAATAATTGCATTCCAAGTTTGTGATGCTCCTGTAATTTGTAAATAAACTCACCTTTATCAATTAACACATAATATAGAAATCACGCCAGCAACCAGTTAAAATGGTGAAAAATTAGACAAAAGTTAGACAAAAATTAGAAAAATTAGACATCCCCTATGTGATGATTTTTGGTGACAGGTTCTCTTTATTGAGACATCCAGTGTCTAAAAGACCCTGCATGTCTCCCATGAATGTAATGTAGTGTAAATCAATCTGCATTACATTCTTTCTCAGCCTCAATGGCCGGGAAATCTGTGAAGAGGGACCCGGAAGTGACGGCATAATGTCACTTCCAGGTCAGGACAAGAAGAGGAAGGGAGCGGACATGTCCGCTCTCCTCCATCCCCTCTAGCCGCTGGCACATGCTGAACCAGTCCCGAGCCCACAGATGAGCAAGCAGAGTCCAGGAGACATAGCAGGTGGGGGGAAGTTTGCATGGGAGGGGGCAGAGGCTGGCACTGTAGTGAGCTGCATGAAAGCAATCAGCTGGCAGCGCAGCTGCCCGAATCCTTTCACCTGACAGGTGAGCCCTGCAGCTTGCCCGCAGCAGGTCTAAAGGTTGAAAAAAAAACTACCTGCCTGGCGCCCGGAACTACATGTCCCAGGTGTTGGGCGATGCTAATTCAACTTCCCTGAGTAACATTGTTAAACAAAAATATTGAAACTACTGCAGAATACTGCAGCTTTTTAACAACCAGTCATCTCCAGGTATGCCAGGTACGGTGGTTATATCTATATTGTAGAATGATGTGCATTTGGAGTTTTTTGGAGTGACATTCTCCTCTCTACCTATAAATATTTAATATTCATTAACAAGAATATTTTGTATTTTTATTTCTAGCCATCAGGTTGTGCTTTAATGCCCTTTTCATGTGTCTACCTTTGTAATCTTAGGTGTCCTGTTAAAAACCCCCCACTGTTTACAGAGCTCAATAACTCAATTATAGTTCATAATTGCACACAGAAGTGCATGATTAGCAGAAGGGAAACATCCCCTTATGAGCCCTTCTTTGTTGCTCAGTTCAGAGGGACCTTGAGTTTTAATCAAACAGAGAGTTTGAGAGTGCTCTTGCTTAAAAAAATAATAAAATAACGGTTTTAAACAATTAAATTTAAACAATGCATTGACCTAAAACATCAAGCTCTGTGTTTAAGTAACGTAATACAAATAACTGACTCAAACCATTGGTTTCCCTTGATCTCCCATTTCTGCTGTATTTATTTTAATCAGTGTAAAGATGATTTATCAACAATGTATCCAAGTCTAAAATTAATACACTAACATCTACACTTCCATTTAAACCTTCCAGGAAAAAAAGTCTGAATGATGTAGTATAATTCTTATTGGCATTGCGCCTTAAATCTTTTGCCTTGTGGCTACAATGAAAGAACATTTTCCAAACCTGTCAGTTTGAGATTAAATGAGTTGCTCTGATGTCTTTCTATAAAATGACGGGACATGCGATATTTAATAGATGCATTCCCTATGGTGCTTTTATGCTCTAGAAATCTAGTTTTTTAATTTTCTTTTTTGATCAGCCCACATAACTCACACCATACACAGATAAGTCAGTATAATGCGATGGGATGTTGGGTTTTATTAAGTGACAAGAAACTTGCTGTTTTACTTAACAAAAAAAAAAAAAATTTACAATTTTTAAAAGTGTTTCATGAAACAATAACTTTCACTGGAGCACTAGGTAGGAAGACTTCAATGGCAATGTTCAATGGGAACTGTATGTAAATAGGCTTCTGGCATAGGACCACTGGGTAAGTTCTGTTTTTAAATGGCAGGACGTATGTCAACGTTAATTATAAAAATGAGAGACTACATTCCTATGTCTCTTGCAGGTAACATACATGAGTAGAAGGCTCAGTAATTACCTGCTGATCCTGCTAGTCCTCTTGAAGCCAATAAAGAGCTAAGGAGGAGGGGGAGGGTATAGTAGTCATGTGCCCACCCCTAACAAAAGATGAAAAAGGTATTTGCAAGCTTTTTTATCAGTTAAAGGGGATTATTTCCTAATATATTATTATGGTTGTAAAGGGGTTACGTCTACTTTAAGCAGTGGACTCAGCTCTTGGGTTGTTTTAGAATTACATTGAACATCAACTAATGAAAAATACTCTGTTAATAATCTCAAACCTATAATGTGAGGGTTTTTTTTTATCTTTTTAAAAAATTTTTTAGGTATATCCTGTACTGTGAACACATTTTAAGTTATTGTTGTAAGATTTACCTGAAAGTAGTTATTAAAGTGATTTTCATACAGCAGAAAAACAAATGTATCGAGAGCAGTATTAAACCAAAATGTAATATATTGTAGCTTCACAATCATCAGATGTGGTGACTACATTAGTTTTTTTAGGCTTTTTCCTTCTGATTTCACCTGGTGATCTGGCAAATGACACACCTCCTGTATTTGAGTGTCTACACTTTCAATGAAGGAGCAACAGAAACACCTTTAGACAGCATCATTTTCAGTCTGGGGGCAGGGGATGTACTAGCAGATTTAGATAAACTAACAAATTGAAGCCAAACTCCAGCTAACACTTTATAAGCAGTTTCAGCAGGGCTGGATCTAGCCGGTCTGATGTGAGGGTGAGTAAAAAATGTCAGGGGGGCAGGGAATGGAAGGTCAACAAGAGAGTATATAGAGAAAGGAATCAGTAGGGCAGAGTATAGTTGGTTAGCAGGGCAGTGTCAAATGTGTGGATGTGGAAATCAAGTAATTTGTTCTTGTTGAACCTACTGGTTCAACAAAAAAAATGAGTGCTGTATAGGCTGAGCTTACTTTAAAGAAGAATGTTATTAAAACCAGCATCAGTTGAAGCAATGAACAATGAGATGATTCCTCCTTGCATCCGTGTCTCCAAGGTTCCACCATCTTATATCAGAGTCTCATCTTACATCAGAGTCCCACCCTACAGTAGAGTACTGCCCCTTACGTTAGAGTCCGGCAGAGGGCCCCCCTTACACATGCAGTACCTTCACAAATGGTGGGTGGCTGGCATGAAAAAGCTTTAAAAAATCCCCCTGTTTCTGGCTCTTTACTGCGTGTGCGTAGTTGCGGAGCCAGCCATTTAGTGAATTGCCAGGCTCAGCCTAAACTGGTGCGATATAATGTGTAAATATAAGCCATATCCAATAAGCTCCATGATGTCACTGTGCAAGCGCACACCTGAACCTGCCTTGCTGCTCAATCTGAGGGAGAACCCCGCAGTTCTCTAATATGCTGACTTCAGAACTGTGCATGCGCAGTTCAGAGCTGATGGCAAGGGAATTTTTTATGGGCACTTTTCTCCAGTCCACAGAAATGTATGGACAGGAGAAAAGTGCCTGTTCTTTTTTTAGAAACGTTTACAGATGGTTGGCAACACAGGGCTGGGGGTGTACCCATGCTGCCACTGCGATATTTTGTTTCCTGTCCATGGCAGAAATGATATCCTTAGTTGCTTTCTGTGGGCACAGCACCTATTCTCCCTCCCTTATTCAATTGAATGGAGCTGCTCTGCAAGCACTCCACAACTGCGTGCAACACACACCATTGCAGTGCACTATTCTATGGTTCTTGGGGTTAAAGCAAGTGGTGAGGATGTGATACAACCCCTCCTTGCTGCCTGACAAATGTTCGCTGAAGAGTGATCTGAATGCAGATTGCTCTTCACAGACCAAAACACATGTAAAGAAGCCCCTAAATGGATGTTAAGGCTGGGCAGGAATGGGTTAAAACAGAGGAATCACAAACTTGTGAGTAAAAACCTTATCAGTTTATCCAACTAGCAAACTGTCAAATAGTACTGTTGTCCCTGAGTGCTAACTGGAAATTAACAGAATGGGGGAGGGAGAGAGATGGTAAGAGAAGATAAGAAATGGGGAGAGTTCAGTTATAGTGCAGAACTCACTCACCCCAGGCTGTATCTGGTGGCTCAGGCAGAGGAATCAATCTTGCAGCCACCATGTAGTTGCTGGCTGCAGTGCTTTAAATTTCCCACCCACACATCTTCTCCAGCACAGCACTGGCCGGAAATTGGAGTGTGGCCAGGGCAGACACAAGCAGAGGGGCGGGAGGAGGCAGTGCACATTGATTTCTCTCCCCTCTCCTGCCTGTGCAGGGAAGGGGGGTGGGGAGTGTGTTGGCTGAGCTCTGGGAGACTGTCACAGACCCTCAGCCTTGAGAGATGCAGCCAGCCGCTGCGGACAACTTCTTCTGATGGACAAAGTCTACATGTTTCCTGGGGGGTGGAACTGAAATCCTTGGAGGGGGGCAGAGCCAACCCCAGCATCCCCCTAGATCCGACCATGAGTTTCAGCAACAGTTTTTTTTTCTTTTGGGGTAAAGTTTTTACATAAATAAAGACTGATCATTATAAGCACCCCTGTCAGTGTTAAATGGTTTGTCTTAACCCTCTAACTGCTATATCTGCAGGACAGCTTGTTGGTTTTTAAAAATGACAGACTAACTGGCCAGATCGCCAGGTGAAAATAAAGGAAAGAAAGCCTAAAAAGATGTATTGCCACTCACTGGAATCTCTGTCACAATCTCTGTCATCAGATGCCATAACCACCTGTATAACTGCCCACTACTCCCGTTGATGATCCATGACTATTTGCTTTTAGGACATAGGCTTCAATAACTGGACGGCTTCAGAACAAACACTGCCTACACCATTTATTTACCGAATCTGGGGGTCCTCTGTGACAATGGGGAACACCTCCCCTAGATATGTGAAGCCATCACCAACTACATCAGTTTGTGAATGCATTATCTAAATGAATCCAATCCAAAAAAGGATTTAACTTCATTAGGAACTCAATTGTCAGCAACAGATCTACCAAAACATGGAGTCACACAATTATATAAAATATTCCTAAGGCTGGCAATTTCAACTCCACTTAAACACCTGGCAGAATGGGAATCTGAGATACAACATACAGGTGAAACTCGAAAAATTAGAATATCGTGCAAAAGTTCATTTATTTCAGTAATGTAACTTAAAAGGTGAAACTAATATATGAGATAGACTCATTACATGCAAAGCAAGATAGTTCAAGCCGTGATTTGTCATAATTGTGATGATTATGGCTTACAGCTCATGAAAACCCCAAATCCACAATCTCAGAAAATTAGAATATTGTGAAAAGGTGCAATATTCTAGGCTCAAAGTGTCCCACTCTAAGCAGCTAATTAAGCCATAACACCTGCACAGGGTTCCTGAGCCTTTAAATGGTCTCTCAGTCTGGTTCAGTAGGAATCACAATCATGGGAAAGACTGCTGACCTGACAGTTGTGCAGAAAACCATCATTGACACCCTCCATAAGGAGGGAAATCCTCAAAAGGTAATTGCAAAAGAAGTTGGATGTTCCCAAAGTGCTGTATCAAAGCACATTAATAGAAAGTTATGTGGAAGGGAAAAGTGTGGAAGAAAAAGGTGCACAAGCAGCAGGGATGATCGCAGCCTGGAGAGGATTGTCAGGAAAAGGCCATTCAAAAGTGTTGGGGACT
This sequence comes from Staurois parvus, assembly GCF_062004578.1. Taxonomy (NCBI): domain Eukaryota; kingdom Metazoa; phylum Chordata; class Amphibia; order Anura; family Ranidae; genus Staurois; species Staurois parvus. The sequence goes on from NW_028317999.1 coordinate 950,367, forward strand.
TTCACAAGGAGTGGACTGAGGCTGGAGTCAGTGTATCAAGAGCTACCACACACAGACGGATCCTGGACATGGGCTTCAAATGGCGTATTCCTCCTGAACAACAAACAACGTCAGAAGCGTCTTACCTGGGCTAAAGAAAAACAGACCTGGTCTGTTGCTCAGTGCTCCAAAGTCCTCTTTTCTGATGAGAGCAACTTTTGCATCTCATTTGGAAACCAAGGACCCAGAATATGCAGGAAGAATGGAGAGGTACACACTGCAAGATGCTTGAAGTCCATTGTGAAGTTTCCACAGTCTGTGTTGATTTGGGGAGCCATGTCATCTGCTGGTGTTGGTCCACTGTGCTTCATTAAGTCCAGGGTCAACGAAGCCATCTACCAGGAGATTTTGGAGCACTTCCTGCTTCCTTCCGCAGACGAGCTTTATGGGGATGCTGACTTCATTTTCCAGCAGGACTTGGCACCTGCCCACACTGCCAAAAGCACCAAAACCTGGTTCAATGACTGTGGGTTTACTGTGCTTGATTGGCCAGCAAACTCGCCTCACCTGAATCCCATAGAGAATCTATGGGGCATTGCCAAGAGAAAGATGAGAGATATGAGACCGAACAATGCAGAAGAGCTGAAGGCCGCTACTGAAGCATCCTGGTCTACCATAACACCTCAGCAGTGCCACAGGCTGATAGCTTCCATGCCACACCGCAGTGAGGCAGTAATTGCTGCAAAAGGGGCCCAAACCAAGTACTGAGTACATATGCATGCATACTTTTCAGAGGTCCGATATTGTTCCATGTACAATCCTTGTTTTATTGATTGCATGTAATATTCTAATTTTCTGAGACTGTGGATTTGGGGTTTTCATGAGCTGTAAGCCATAATCATCACAATTATGACAAATCACAGCTTGAACTATCTTGCTTTGCATGTAATGAGTCTATCTCATATATTAGTTTTACCTTTTAAGTTGCATTACTGAAATAAATTAACTTTTGCACGATATTCTAATTTTTCGAGTTTCACCTGTATATATATATATATATATATATATATATATATATATATTGTTTTTTTAAACATATTGAATATTGAAAAAATTGTAGTATTTCAAATATATGGAAATATATTTGGGAAGAATATTTTTAAAATATAATTCAAATATATTTTTCGTCCATATGGGTGTAACCATTGTTCCTTGTACATTGTTGACATGCCCATTCTCTGTCATCCCATTCTAGCCTCTTGCAGTATATGAACAGGTCACCTAAGAAGCACACATAAAATACACACAATACCCATGCTTACGCTATTACATATATGTAAAACATCTCTTTGCTTCCTTATCATTGATAAATACACATTTGGGATATGTTAGATAACACTGTCACAGTGAAAATGCATGTAAAAAAAAGAAGTGTGATATCATTTGGTTCAATTAAAATGATGAATAATCTATGCAACATAATGCAGACAGAATAACACAAAGGCATTTTGACATTCTTGCTAGCTATTGCATGGATCAATAAATGCATTGGATGCTGCTTTTGAGTCATATCTGTGCATTCTCACAATAGCTTTCAAGGACAGTCTGACTTCCTTTCTCCATCATTAAGTATGACCTTTACCAATATATGCCAAGAGGAAAGTATCAGGCCTAGTTATCAATGTGTTTAATTCATATAAACACTTTCTTGACTTAAACATCAAGGGTGAATTAAATCTTATTTTATGGATGTAAAGATATTAATGTAGGTGAAAAGGTAGATTCACTGTATATTAGCATCAAAAAGCAGAAGAGACATCTGTTATAATCATGTATTTCCACAGAACTACAATATAACACTTATTAGACCTTAGAAGCAGACCAAGAGTATCAGAGAAGAGTGAGAAGTCCTTATTTTCATACTTTTTGCAGGTCTACGATCACTTTAATTATCAGGTAACTACCATTTTCAAAAGGAGTGGGCAGTAATCACATTGTCCTTTTTTTCTTCTATAACAGGTTTCTTTTTTTGTGACAAAACCTGAAATGAGAAAAGCCACTGGCTCCTCTGGATATTTGCAGTTCGAGTTAGCTTTCCAGTTTAACAATTCTAGAGCTCAAAATCAACTGGCCTGAGCATACAAATATTGAACAAGTTTCATGGGTCAAGAGGCAGGTTGAGCCTTTCCATCTCCTATGCCTCACCATTGGCCAGTCAGAGAGTTGGGTAGCCTTACAGGTAAATAGTAATGCTGAGGAGGCAGGAAAGTTTCTGCTGATGGAGGATACTGGGTAAATATTTGTATGCCAAGGTGCTTTTGTATTTCAGGCACTGGGTGATTGGAATGGAAAATGAGCATGATATGCAGGGTACTTGGAGGTGCCTGCAACGTACTGCCAGTGGCTGATTAGTAGGTTTTACTGTCTCAGGTGTGCTTTAAGGGCAAAATCCAAAGGTACCTAAGTCAGATGTTGTATTTTCTTTGCAAACAGACTTCACAAGGTACTGTTACTCAGTGACCACTAAGGACCTTTTCACTCCAATCACATGAACAATTCACATTTATTTTCATTTAGTGACTATAACCTTCCCTGCAAAATAACTATTACCTTAATCCCGCCAGTCGCCTTGTGCAGCTCAGCTTCCCTGCTAAATTTTTCTAGCTGGAAAAGTTTCTTTTTTCTTATGATCTATGTCTATTAGTATATGGATCTGTATTTGTTTAGGCTTACAGAGTCAACTACTCTTTTTTTTGGATTGAAATGGTGTGAAAAACTTTCTGAACTTATCTGCACTTTTTGCCCTTTATTTAAAGGGCAACAGTAGAGATTTACATAACATTGGTGTAACATAAGCATGACAATTGGTAGACAAGTGCATTACAAAGACCAGAGTCTGTATATATTTATTGGCAGCACATGGCTTGTAAAGGAACACTATTATGAAAAAGAGACTCATCACAGAATTTGTGTAGATACAAGCACTATTTAATTGGTGTTCAGATTTCTCCAACCTGTTGGCTGTACTCCCCCTGGAGGTAGGTGAGTGTGCCTCCTCTGCGGAGTTGAGGCAAGAAAGAAAAATACTGGGTTCTCTGTGAAAAGTGAAAGGCTTCTAGAAAATGTGCTCCTTTTCTGATTTCTGCATTGTAGCCCACTGGCTAAGTGAAAAAAAAAAACCTGTCTATGGTCAGCTCAATAATGCAAAACAGAATCAGAATGGCAAGGAATACACATAAACTACAGAGTAATACAAAACTAATTCTGAAAGCTGCACAAACATGGATCTTCAAAATGATGTCTCTGTGCCTCAGTCAGGGTAACAGGTGACTGCTTTGCATAATCCATGTAAGACTCTATACCAGAGAGTTTAGCTGAGAATCACTACTTCATGCAAAACAAACAGCTACAGTACATGTGGTACTCTTAAACCACTTCCGTCTCAGTGAAGTCCAGGGTGGCTCTGGTAACAAAGGTAAACAGATGGAGGGATCCCAGGCCCAAGGACACAGAAGTGCACCCCACTTGAACTAGAGTACTCTGACAGCAATTGAGGAGGTGCTCCCCTCAGTAGCTGAGTCTAGACAAAGACAGTAACCGTAATATGCATATTTCCAAACAGGTGCAAAATTAAGCTGTCCATACACTGATCAAAACTGAGCAAGGAAAAAAAACTTGCCAGAACCAAAGCAGCATGGCTTTACTGAAGGTACACCATGTCAGACTAACCAAATTAAATGTTTTTACTATATCTGTAGTAGGACCTATCAAACTGAAATGTGCACGTTTATTAATGCATTGTCATAGTTAACATTCCTGCAAGAAGTTCCCTTTTTCTGCTATCTGCTGGAGCCAGGAATCATCCTCAGGTCTACCACAGGAGCCGCCGGAGACGCCGACCTGCTGATCTCTGCTGTGATGATACCGAGCAAACTAAAAATCACTGCTGCATTGCAGAGCCATCCTCATCTTACCACTGCAGATGTTCACCTGGAGTCATCCTCATCTTAAAGGGGGTCCCCGATCTGTACAAATGAAGACCTGCTTCTACAAATACAGTGGAGTTGGTAAGTGGGATAATAACCGGTTGTAAAGTGTTATTGACTTTATATCAAATCCACTTGAGAGCAATACTATCCAACCTTCCTAAAGGTGCCATTCAATGCCAATCTTCAATCATTGATAGTACTTCTGCTCAGAGTTTGTAACTTGGAGTATTTTAGGAATATTTACCCCCACTTTATTCTTGAGTGTTACTAACTGGACACTCCCCATTCAATGCGCCCAGGAGACCAGTGCTCTGTGAATTGATTCACCGTTTGCAGAGACATTCTCTCTAGTGCGCCAATGTCTTCACAGGCCCCAACATAGCCGGCAGAAGAATTACCCTAAGGACTGTGTTACAGTTCCTGTTATTCTGTATAATTGAGAGTTCACTGATATCTTGCAGTCAAAAATACAGTATATACCTAGCTTCCTCATTCTAAGAGACTCTAGGCAACTTAACCACTACACTGTTGTTATTGCATGCACGGTTGCCTTAAGCTGCTCATTTGATGAGGACAGCTACAGTTTATGCTGACCTTATTGGAACTTAAAGTAGCACTCCCACTTTGTCATTTTTAGTCTGAAACTGTGTATGCCAAAAAGAGTTTCTCATTGCAATATTCTGTCTATTTTCTTAGTTTTTATATTTTCAATATACTTTGTTATTCTACTCCAAGGTCTCGAGTCTCATTTCGGGGTGACCCTAAGGTACTAATGTTCTTTATCTATTGACATATGTACCCAAGGTGTCAGTGGTGCTGAGGTCATAGCTGAGGTCAAAGTAGGAACAGAGGGCCCAATACAACCAGCAGCTCCTGCGGGGGTAGACCAGGGTGGTGCTGCGGACATAGCCTAGTTTGATTTTTAGAAAAACACTTGGTACAGGTCCTCATAATGTTCCTATAATAAAGATTTAGAAGCTAAGACTTAACCCTTGGCTAGTTCAGTGGATACACATTTGGATAATAAATAAATATCATTGGGGTTGTAAATGGGGTTTATTTGGAAGAGAGACCAGTCACTAGCGGTGAACAACAAGGCTCTGTACAAGGTCCTGTTCTATTTAATTTGTAAGTGACATAATTGAAGGTTTGGTGGGCAGGGTATATCATATTGCTGATGACACAATGAAATGGGATTGATATTCCTGGAGATGGTTTATTGCTGGGAGATTGGTTGAAGCATCATTCTAATGTTCTAAATACAAAATAGTGTATTTAGGGGAGAAAGAGTCCTCTGACAGAGTACAATATTGGGGGTACAGTGCTGCTGAGAGGAAAAAGATTTATGGGTTATTTCAGATTATTGCAACATGGGCAAGCAGTGTGGCCAGGCAGTAGGGACAACAAAGAGAATTCTGGGGCGCATCCGTAGAGGGATTACCAGCAGCAGCTTTCTCTTAAGGATGTGAATAAGGTTCAGGAGGGTAGTATTTTCAATATGAAGCCAATATCAAGAGCACGGGGACATAGCCTCAAACTAACAGGATTAAAGTTCAAAACTAACCTTGGAAAGTAGTATTTTACTGAACGTTGATGCTTGGATTTGACTTCCAGCAGAATGTTTTGAGTCAGTCAACAGTAAATAAATGTAATTACTTGGTAACCACGCTATAGCTGATTGACGGCTGCAGCACAGTTACCCAGTTCTGGGAGGGCATCATATGACGTCCTCCAAGAACATGCCCTTCCGTGCGCCCCCAGGGGCGCGTACCCGGCGATCTCTGTGATCGCTATGTCCTACAGACACAGCTGATCACATGATGATGTAAAAGGCCAATCACAGCTGCTTTTTACCACGTGATCAGCTGTGTCCAATGACACACAGCAGATCACGGAGTAAATACAGTTGCCGGTTATCGGCAGCACTTTCCTCACACTGTCACAGGAGGAAAGTACTGCCAATAACCGGCAGCTTTCACAGAGCAGATCGGCACTGATGATCAGTGTCCTGCAATGCCACCCAGCAGTACCACCCTCCAGTGCCCAGCAGTGCCTCTCACCAGTGCCAAGCAGTGCCTTCCACCAGTGCCACCCATTAGTGCGCCCATCAGTGCTGCCCAGTAGTTGTGCCCAGCAGTGCCACCCACCAGTGCCCAGCAGTGCCTCTCACCAGTGCCCAGCAGTGCCATCCATCAGTGCCATCCATCATTGCCCCCCATCAGTGCTGCCCAGCAGTTGTGCCCAGCACTGCCGCCCATCAGTGCCCAGCAGTGCCACCAGTCAGTGCCATCAGTCAGTGCTGCCAGCCAGGGCTGTCAGTCAGTGCCGTCAGACAGTGCCGCCTTTCAGTGTCGCCCATCAGTGCTGCCTATCAGTGACCATCATTGCCGCATCTCAGTGCAGCATCATCAGTGCCTCCTCATCAATGCCCACCAGTGCCACCTCATCAGTGCCACCTCATCAGTGCAGCCTATCAGTGCCCATCAGTGCAGCCTATCCATGCCACCTCATCATTGCCCCTCAGTGCTGCCTATCAGTGCAGCATCATCAACGCACATCAGTGAAGGAGAAAAATTACTTGTTTGCAAATTTTTATAATAGAAACAAAGAAAAACTTTTTCTTTTTTGCTTTTTTTGTTTATAGTGCAAAAAAAAAAAAAAAAAACAGTGGTGATTAAATACCACCAAAATAAAGCTCTATGTGTGTGAAACAAATTATCAAAATTTCATTTGGGTGCAGTGTTGCATAACCGCGCAATTGTCATTCAAATTGTGACAGCGCTGAAAGCTGAAATTTGGCCTGGGCACAAAGGGGGTATAAGTGTCCAGTAGGCAAGCGGTTAAACATACTTGGGACAAACTTAGATCTTTACTTGGGCAAAAGAAAACATTAAAGCAAACAAAAAAGTGGGCAGACACAATCAACCACAGCACAATTATGAGAAGAGTAGATTCTGCTTTTGTAAAAGAGTGGCATGGCTTTTTAGAGTACTGGGGTGCTAAAGAATAAAACTATGAATATGCTCAGATAACAGCAATATTACACCTAAAGGTTTGCTTTTAGTCTAATGCAGTTCACATCATTTTTATAAAAATAATATTTTGTAAGTGAGATGTCCTATCTCACTGGCAGTGAAAAGAGTAATAATATTACCTTGTGTGTAACACACAATATAATGAAAGAGAAGAAGTATAGATAGAGTAAAAAAAACTCAGTATGTAATTTGTCAATGGTAAAAATGGAAACATTTGGTAGACAAATCATATGTTTTAAGGGAAAGTGCAAAGCAGGATGAGAAAAGTTATACATATCTGTGCTTGTGAGCTGCTATGGTGTATTTAATAAAATTATATATTTACTAGTGCTGTGGTTCACTGACACTTTTACACATACCCATATGACTGTGCGATAATTATTATTATTATTATACAGTATTTATAAAGCGCCAATAGTTCACTCAGCGCTGTACATTACAAAGGGGGACAGAACATGTGACAGAACAATACCAATACAATGCAAAACATGAGGGGATTGAGGGCCCTGCTCTTACGAGCTTACAATCTAGGATAATAACTAATATATAATATTACATTTGTGTCGCGCTCCACTGTGAATCAATAAATAATAATTATTGTGAATAAATTATTATTATTTTGAAAAAATCTGTATTGAAATACAAGTGAAATTAAATAAACCTTAATATATTTTTAAAGTGCAATATGTGCTCTAATAAAATATATTATTATAAATAATAAATTTAAGATACCCAAAAAGTTATTTTTATATAGTGAAAAAATAAAACCTGAATAAAAATAATAAATAAAATAAAAAAATATAAAGTAAAATTATATATCAAGTGTATAAAATAATTAGTGTTCAATTTACATAATAGTGTCCAAATCAACAAACCAAAAAAGTCCACTCCGTGATTGTAATCAGAAAATGAATGAATTTTTCTTAATTATGCGCTCACCTTAACTTTAGCTAAACCGTAAAGTTAGGCTAAAATAGCTTTGTGTCCTTATGTGGACAGGAAGGTGATTTTCAAGCTTTGACCATATTCCAAAAACGATGGGTAGTTGGATGTAATATTGCACTTTTCCCACAGGGGGTCTCCTGGACTTGCTGATCCCTGTTTGTGTTATGGATGGATGGATTTTCTCCCTTTGTCCTCCAGGGGTCTTTGATAATATATAATATTATATATTAGGATGAGAAAAGGTTACTCAGAACTTCCAAGGCTTAATTGTTGTCTATTGAATCAACAACAAATACCATTTCAACTGGTGCTTACTGAACCAGCAACAGAAGGTACAGTATTGCTGTTACAACATGGGACACTGTGCACTTAGGCATAGCAATAACAGGAGGCAAATCTAACCATTTGTGACAGAATCATGAAAGATGGCTCACTTTCCAGCTGGTCAAAAAGTTGCCAAAATTCATAGGTCCAGCCAGGTCACGTGGTGTTCTGTAGAGAACATGATGGATTTTATTCTTAGGTTATACCACTCAGTTCTAATTATTTTCTTTGTTTGTAAAATTTAATAAATTATAACATCTGTTATTTATTTCGTACAGTGCTGCATAAAATGATAGTACTACTACTATCTACTTTAACCTCCCTAGCGATTATGTCCATATTTCTGTGCTCAAAGCGGTACATTTTTTTGCATGGAAATATTATTATTATTATACAGTATTTATAAAGCACCAACAGTTCACTCAGCGCTGTACATTACAAACATGTATTTTTTTTATTGTAGGCCTGTAATTTTTAGGAATAACTCACTGAAATCAGTCCGAACAGGAGTCTAGTAAACATCCCGGGTATGTTAAAATTTGAAACACGAAATCATAAATTATAATTTAATAAATAATCATAAAAAATAATAATATAATAATAATAAATTTAATTCAATAATATATTCAAACCAAAAACACTGAAATTTGAAATATAGCGCCAAGTTCACACATCACTGAGCAAAGTGGCAAAATCGTTTTCAGTGTCTGATGACGAATTTCCCCACAAATCATTATCACTCAATTCTGCAAGTGGTTCTGATTTACTATCGCTGTTCTCTAGCTGGTCTAAAACCGATTTTGACCTAAAGGGACGCTTTTTGGACGCCATGGACGTTTCTCAGTTTCCAGGCAGAAAGAACAGTAAAAATGTAGGCAGGGCACAGGACAAAGCACTAGGGACAAAATGTATGTGAAATGGTTTGATACAGTAATGTTTTACTATGTTATTTTAGGGAATTTAGTGAATGTCACTTTTTGTCATTTTCAAATTTCCCGCCGTTCCGTCCCCGTACGTCCCGACATCGCAGGGGACGGAACCCAGGAGACAGATGCTGGCATCCGCTGGAGGACATTACAGGGGACACTGCAGGAGGGACATTGCGGGAGCACAGGACAAGGTAAGTGAAGAACAGATCCCGGAGCAGTGCCACATGGTAAGCCTGAGTGTAGTTCGGGGTTACCGCTTGTGGTACTGAAACTTTACCCTGAACTACACTCGGGAATACCGCCAGGGAGGTTAATAAAAATGTGCCCCCCCCAGAAGGCAGAACTGTTCTTTTCTGCACCTTCTGGGCTTGGAGGATATGCAGGTAATTATGTAGGAATATAAAGAAAGAAATGATGTGGCGCTACTAAAAGTATATGTGCAAAATAAATCTCATATATACAATATCATATATAAAATAAAATCATCAAAATTATATAATGACGAACCATTACTGTGATAAAACCCCCAAGTGCTAATAACAATGTGAATGTGATTGGTACGCAATCAACAACCTGTGAAGGACTAAACTACATAAATAAACGTACATAAAAAAGTGATCCAACAAATATCACTCTAAAAAGTGTGTGCACTGAAATGCACTAAACTTGAGGTGAAAAATTCCCCAACCTGGACTGTTGTGTCCAATATATCTTAATAGGATATACAAGTGATTGTGAACCATCCAATTAGTTCAAAATTGGACTTCAATAAGTGCTGTGTGCCAAACAATTGGTGGAAAACGCATGAAGTGTCAAACAAATAGATAAACGCATACACACTCATGTAACAAACAAAAATCCCCTATACTGCTCAAACAATTCTAGATGAATCAAGCTGATATGCCCACATGCATAAAGTGCAAATGATGACTCACATGCCTCGCAAATACATGTATAATATACTGATAAATCACACCTGTATCAAACACATGTAAACACACAGAAAATGTCCAAAACATGGGTGTAAACCACCATAAATTCAATCAAAATAAACTGCTGTGGAATTGGGTGATATATGTGCAAGGTGACAAGAGGGAATCCATTGGTGGTAAAAATGCACGCTCACCTCCTTGCCTCGACTCACACACGGTCACAACGCTTTTAGGATCACTGTATCTGGATCCTTCATGTACAGTCATGGCCGAAATTGTTGGCACCCTTGATATTTCTCCAGGAAATCATGTATTTCTCACGAAACGTATTGCATTAACACATGTTTTGCTATACACATGTTTATTCCCTTTGTGTGTATTGGGACAAAACAAAAAAAGGGAGGAAAGAAAGCAAATTCGACATAATGTCACACAAACCTCCAAAAATGGGCTGGACAAAAGTATTGGCACCCTTTCACAACTGCGGATAAATAAGAATGTTACAAGCATGTGATGCTCCTGTAAACTCACCTGGGGCAAGTAACAGGTGTGGGCAATATAGAAATCACACCTGAAAGCAGATAAAAAGGAGAGACGTTCACTTAACCTTTGCATTGTGTGTCTGTCTGTGCCACACTAAGCATGGACAACAGAAAGAGGAGACGAGAACTGTCTGAGGACCTGAGAACCAAAATTGTGGCAAAATATCAACAATCTCAAGGTTACAAGTCCATCTCCAGAGAACTAGATTTGCCTTTGTCCACAGTGCGCAACATTATCAAGAAGTTTGCAACCCATGGCACTGTAGCTAATCTCCCTGGTCGTGGACGGATGAGGAAAATTGATGAAAGATTGCAACGCAGAATAGTCCGGATGGTGGATAAGCAGCCCCAAACATGTTCCAAAGACATTCAAGCTGTCCTGCAGGCTCAGGGAGCATCAGTGTCAGCGCGAACTATCCGTCGACATTTAAATGAAATGAAACGCTATGGCAGGAGACCCAGGAGGACCCCACTGCTGACACAGAGACATAAAAAAGCAAGACTACAGTTTGCCAAAATGTACTTGAGTAAGCCAAAAGCCTTCTGGGAAAACGTCTTGTGGACAGATGAGACCAAGATAGAGCTTTTCGGTAAAGCACATCATTCTACTGTTTACCGAAAACGGAATGAGGCCTACAAAGAACAAAACACAGTACCTACGGTAAAATATGGTGGAGGTTCAATGATGTTTTGGGGTTGTTTTGCTGCCTCTGGCACTGGGTGCCTTGACTGTGTGCAAGGCATCATGAAATCTGAGGATTACCAAAGGATTTTGGGTCGCACTGTAGGGCCCAGTGTCAGAAAGCTGGGTTTGCGTCCAAGATCCTGGGTCTTCCAGCAGGACAATGACCCCAAACATACGTCAAAAAGCACTCAGAAATGGATGGCAAAGAAGCGCTGGAGAGTTCTGAAGTGGCCAGCAATGAGCCCAGATCTAAATCCCATTGAACACCTGTGGAGAGATCTTAAAATTGCTGTTGGGAAAAGGTGTCCTTCCAATAAGAGAGACCTGGAGCTGTTTGCAAAGGAAGAGTGGTCCAAAATTCCGGGTGAGAGGTGTCAGAAGCTTATTGATGGTTATAGGAAGCGACTGATTTCAGTTATGTTTTCCAAAGGGTGTGCAACCAAATATTAAGTTAAGGGTGCCAATACTTTTGTCCAGCCCATTTTTGGGGTTTTGTGTGACATTATGTCATATTTGCTTTTCTGCCTCTGTTTTATATTTGTTCCAATACATACAAAGGGAATAAACATGTGTATAGCAAAACATGTGTTAATGCAATACCTTTTTTGTGTGAAATACTTGATTTTCAGGAAAAATATCAAGGGTGCCAACAATTTCGGCCATGACTGTATGTAACTCCTCCATAGCCATGTCACTTTCTCCTTGGTGGTTCCCCTCTTTCCGACAGGTACAGGCAGACCACCTTCCCCGTAATACCGTAAAGTATGGCCAGTAAACTCGTAATAAAATATAAGCAGAAGCTCCAATAGTATAATACCGTTAAATATCAAATGTATATATCAAACAGGACCTCCAAAATGCACACTCACATCCTCCTCCTTCTTGTTTAAAGCATAGATAGGAAAACCTCTTGCAATGGGTGTAGTTGCATGGGTGTACAAAGATGACGCGTTATTTCATGTTGGTCACGTGACTTCCTCAGAGCCTTGATTGAATTTATGGTGGTGTACACCCATTTTTGGACATTTTCTGTGTGTTTACACGTGTTTGATACAGGTGTGATTTATCAGTTTATTATACATGTATTTGCACGGCATGTGAGTCATCATTTGCACTTTATGAATGTGGGCATATCAGCTTGATTCATCTAGAACTGTTTGAGCAGTATAGGGGATTTTTGTTTGTTACATGAGTGTGTATGCGTTTATCCATTTATTTGACACATGCGTTTTTCATCATTTGTTTGGCACACAGCACTTATTGAAGTCCAATTTTGGACTAATTGGATGGTTCACAATCACTTGTATATCCTATTAAGATATATTGGACACAACAGTCCAGATTGGGGAATTTTTCACCTCAAGTTTAGTGCATTTCAGTGCACATACTTTTTAGAGTGATATTTGTTGGATCACTTTTTTATGCACGTTTATTTATGTAGTTTATTCCTTCACAGGTTGTTGATTGCGTACCAATCACATTCACATTGTTATTAGCACTTGGGGGTTTTATCACAGTAATGGTTCGTCATTATATAATTTTGATGATTTTGTTTTATATATAATATTGTATATATGAGATTTATTTTACACATGTACTTTTAGTAGCGCCACATCATTTCTTTCTTTATATTCACATTTATCATTAGGTATATGATTGGATGTTGGCAGCTGGTATAGATCTGTAGGGTTTAGGTTAGAAGTGCAGGAGCTTCCTACATATAATTATGTAGGAAGCTTATATAAAAGTTTTATATCACCAGTAATAGCTAAAATTCCCGACTACCAGACACAGGTGAACTAATGGCTTCTACCTATGGAGATAGTAAGGTACTAGGTACTAACCACATGCTTGATGGCATAGGCTAGTAAGCTGTGGCAGTTCTACAAATTTGGGTCTGGATGCGCCCAAGATTCATATCATTTTACTGCACTGATTACATAAGGTATTCCATAGAAGCAAAAGCCAGCTTTTGACTAACAAAATAAAGATGCTAATAAATCCTTGTTAGATAGAAATAAAAATTCAAACACACAAATGATGATGAATTGTGGCCACTGTATGACGTTATAAGAAGAAGCAAATGATGTATGTTATTTGAAGTAAAATAAATAATGGTAATATTCTCTAGTGCTTAAGCGCCTTTGCATTCCCAGAGATAAGGATTGGTGAATGAATGATGCATACATAGCCACGGAAGCTGAGTTTCACAAATTGATGTTATAAATTCACAAGCTGGATACTGGAACTCAGGGGTCATTTTTTAACATATGATGAATTTATAAACGTTTGGAACCTAGCAATGGAAGATGACAAATGAGAAAACTCCTATGTGGTACAGCCAATTGAGTGCACTTGACACTTTACTTATAGCATCAAATCAGTTTTACACATGGACATAATGATCAATGTCACCAGTAGTAAAAAAATGACCTTCGTGCAGGTTAGCTGCAGTGGCTCAGAAGTCCGTATAATCCCTTTTAATATCCATAAAACGCATAGTTACTCAATAACATGTAAATAAGCCACTCCTAGCATGCAAAAGCAGCTTAGTAATTAACATTTATGTGGCAGCTCTTCCAGTCAATGCTTTTGATGTATAGATACTATATACACATAGGCTAATGCTTCATCTCCATCTACAGACAGTATTTGTTGTTATATTTTTTCCATTGGTAGGTGTAATCAGTGAAAGGCAGGGTATTTTTGCTCATCATGTAAAGAGCTGCATAGATTTACTAGAAGAAGGTCAGTTTGCTTTGTCACAAGTGACAACTGAACTCTGCATTACTTAAAACTCTGACCACTGAACTTTGCGTTACCACTCTGACCTCTAAACTGAGCATAAGTTCCTACTGACCCTTGCACTCTGCATTAATACTCTGACCTCTGAAGTCTGCATTACTTATTCCTGACCTCTTACTCTGTTACTTACTACTGACCTCTGCACTCTGCTTTACTTACTACTCTGAATTACATAATACTGACCCCTTGTATTCTACTTTACAAGCATTTCCCCTGCACTCTGCATTACAGACTACAGACCTCTGCACTCTGCATTACTTCTACTGACCCCTGCACTCTGCATTACTTCTACTGACCTTTGTACTCTGTAATTTCGTGTTTGTGTGATTGGCTCACTGATTTTCCCAGTAGTCTGCACTAAGATACTAAGTCAGATTTTTGGCACCCCTTGCCCCGTTTTCCTCATTAGAGCCCTGCAGGTGCAACAACTAATTGATAATTGTAAAACCACTCCCATGCAGATTCATTCTGCATGTGGACACAGACAAAGAAAAGCTATTTCTTCACAATAACAAAAAGGTAGGAATCTGCAACAGAGTTTTGTTAAAATCCTTGTAATGTACATAAATCTCCAAAGGGGGATGTTTTTTTTTTTTCAACAAAAGTGGAGTTACTCTTTAAAGTTACCAAACCCTTGTGAGCTGCTATTACATCAAAAAGCTAATTAGCATAATCTGTGTATGGAATCGCCCACACTATTCACACCCTCATATATAATGTGTTGAAATATTATATAAATTAATATCCACCAGTGCTGTGCTTCCCTTAACTATCAAATGTGTACTTCAAAAAATCATATGAACCGTCAAAAAATTCCATAATTGTGCAGTCCAACAAAAAGTCCTAATATATATCTTCTATGCCTCACAATGGTGTTATAAACCACCTGTTACTTCTTCATTCATTATCATCACCTTTAATGTGCCAAAATACTGTTAGTGAAATCCACCACCAGATGTGCTCTCACCTGGGGTATATGACCAAACCATTAAGTGAGGTTATATAACGCTTGCGTCCTCTCTCACAGGACTCATATAATGATTCCTCAGTGTATCAGATGATTCCACTTCTCAAATGTTATGCACTGCTTCTTAATACTTCCTTCGTCCCACACTTCATTTCTCTTCAGCCATATATGTAGAAAGAGAAATCGCCATACATAGTGTTTTATCCATATAAAAGCTTTATTTTCCATAAAAACTAAACTCCCAGTATTGCGCTCACATTTAATTAGTGCTATAGCGCACCACACTGTTCCACACAATATGCAAACAGAGATCACAACGATGTCATTTTCTCCGGTATATAGTTGCCAGACACCATCAAAGGACTACGAGAACCATCAAAGGGGCTTTCTGATGTCACGACATTTGTAGTCCTTTTCTGAAACTCCAGTTTTAGCAAATCAACCCCATAGTGTAGTAAATACTGCAGTTTTCTGTGAACAACAAATAGCTTAATCAACTATCCATTATAAATAACTCCCTAAATTAAGTGTTCTGGATTCATTTTCACTGATCCAAGACTGGTATACAGCAGAAGATTTGGAGAGTTGATGTTTCCAAAAGAATTCTTCATGCAGATTCTCATTAAACTTTTAAAACAAAAAAAGGTTTGTGTTTGGAAGGTGGTAAGTGAATATATGAGCTGAACACCTAAAATGAGTATACTAAGTACAGAAATGTGTAATGTTCATTTAACCTCTGCTTGCAGGGATTGGGGAGGTCCATTGCTAACCAGCACCCAACCTTCTGATGATCTGGTTTTGCATCATGTTTAGGCAATCATCCTCTTGAACCACAAATCAGACTAAAAACTCTTTGGTGGGTCTCTCCCTTGTACACAACCTTCTCATACATCCCCTTGAAGACCAAGCCTTTTCTGGCACTTTTTGTTTACATGTAACAATCAATAATGGTTGGTGTATTGTAACACTAGCAGTAAAAAATTCTAAAGAAATGCATGTCTAACAAATTATGCACTGATTTTCATGTTCATGAGGGAACTAAGTATTTGATCCCCTTCACAAAACACGACTTAGTACTTGGTGGCAAATCACTTGTTGGCAATCACAGAGGTCAGATGTTTCCTGTAGTTGGCCACCAGGTTTGCACACATCTCAGGTGGGATTTTGGCCCACTCCTCTTGGCAGATCCTCTTCAAGTCAGTAAGGTTTGGTGGCTGACGTTTGGCAACTTGAATTTTGAGCTCCCTCCGCAGATTTTCAATCGGATTAAGGTCTGGAGACTAGCTAGGCCACTCCAGGACCTTAATGTGCTTCTTTTTGAGCTACTCCTTTGTTGCCTTGGCCGTGTGTTTTGGGTCATTGTCATGCTGGAACACCCATCCACGACCCATTTTCAATGCCCTGACTGAGGGAGGAAGGTTTTCACCCAAGATTTGACGTTACATTGCCCCGTCCATCGTCCCTTTGATGCGGTGCAGTTGTCCTGTCCTCTTAGTAGAAAAATATCCCCAAAGCAGAATGTTTTCACCACCATGTTTGACAGTTGGGATGGTGTTCTTGGGGTCATAGGCAGCATTCCTCCTCCTCCAAACACGGCAAGTTGAGTTGATGCCAAAGGGCTCAATTTTGGTCTCATCTGACCACAACACTTTCAACTAGTCATCCTCTGCATCATTCAGATGTTCAGTGGCAAACTCCAGACGGGCTTAAACATGTGCTTTCTTGAGCAGAGGGACCTTGCGGGCACTGCAGGATTTCAATCCTTGTCGGCGTAGTGTGTTAATTGTTTTCTTGGTGAATGTGGTCCCAGCTGCCTGGAGATCATTGACAAGATCCTTACGTGTAGTTCTGGTATGATTCCTCACTGTTCTCATGATCATTGACACTCCACATGGTGAGATCTTGCATGGTGTGGAACCAGATTAGCAACTACCTGGGACTGTCTTACTCTAAAGTGGCAGGCACTGCATGCCCTGCTCAGGGATTTCACTCAGATGGCTGGATGAGAGGAGGATTCATCTGGGGTCTGGGGTGGTACAACCGGAGACACTGGTTAGCTCTTCAAAACAGACTGTTTTGCTGTAAAAACTTGTATATAGTTCCAGGAAGTTGTCCTCCGTTTCTCAGTTCCATTGGGCATCCCATCACTCCTTACCCTATCCAGGTTCTAAATCCCTTGTAAAACTTCAAAACAAGCTGAAGGACTTGTTACTGCCTACTGGATGCAAATTGATGTGGGAGTGCATGTTGCTTGGCTGTGCAAGACTATAGGGGGACCCAAAACTTCAGCAACTCCAAAGGGTGTAGTGCTACACAAAGTTTGTTCTAGTTTTACCTGAATAAGATGCCTAATATTAAAACATAGTCATGTTGCTGTAAAGGTGTTAGTATCTGTGCCCCGATGTCCTTTAGGAAGACAAGAGAACCCTAATCTAAAGAGGAAATTCTATTTGAAGGCTATAATGGCAGCAATTAGGCCGCATAATAACTTGGGCAGCATGGAATACTTAAAACTACTAAGTGCGGGCTCTCAAGTCTTTCAGAAAGAATGATTTTCCCTTCAAAAATTTCCAGACAACTGTTGTGGGTCTATGTCAGTCTCATGTTTTATCCATTATTGTTTTCTTTTCATTTTATAAATTCTAAATTACAATGTTTCTGCAAATAAACTATAGTACTTTGCACTGTTATGTTAAAGAGACACTAAAGTTTTAACAAAATCCAAACTGAAAAGGCAAGTGGATAGATAGATAGATGATTAGGGGGCTTTTTGATAAATATTAAATCAAAGAGTTTTAAAGCATGAGGCAAAGCTCCTGTGTACATCAATTTGTTGCAAGATTTTCAGTATACAGGTGAAACTCAAAAAATTAGAATATCGTGCAAAAGTTCATTTATTTCAGTAATGCAACTTAAAAGGTGAAACTAATATATGAGATAGACTCATTACATGCAAAGCAAGATAGTTCAAGCCGTGATTTGTCATAATTGTGATGATTATGGCTTACAGCTCATGAAAACCCCAAATCCACAATCTCAGAAAAATAGAATATTATGAAAAGGTGCAATCTTCTAGGCTCAAAGTGTCCCACTCTAATCAGCTAATTAAGCCATAACACCTCCAAAGGGTTCCTGAGCTTTTAAATGGTCTCTCAGTCTGGTTCGGTAAGAATCACAATCATGGGAAAGACTGCTGACCTGACAGTTGTGCAGAAAACCATCATTGACACCCTCCATAAGGAGGGAAATCCTCAAAAGGTAATTGCAAAAGAAGTTGGATGTTCCCAAAGTGCTGTATCAAAGCACATTAATAGAAAGTTATGTGGAAGGAAAAAGTGTGGAAGAAAAAGGTGCACAAGCAGCAGGGATGACCGCAGCCTGGAGAGGATTGTCAGGAAAAGGCCATTCAAAAGTGTTGGGGACTTTCACAAGGAGTGGACTTAGGCTGGAGTCAATGTTGTATTCCTCTTGTCAAGCAGCTTTTGAACAACAAACAACGTCAGAAGTGTCTTACCTGGGCTAAAGAAACTGGTCTGTTGCTCAGTGGTCCAAAGTCCTCTTTTCTGATGAGAGCAACTTTTGCACCTCATTTGGAAACCAAGGACCCAGAGTATGGAGGAAGAATGGAGAGGCACACACTGCAAGATGCTTGAAGTCCAGTGTGAAGTTTCCACAGTCTATGTTGATTTGGGGAGCCCTATCATCTGCTGGTGTTGGTCCACTGTGCATCATTAAGCTCAGGGTCAACGCAGCCATCTACCAGGAGATTTTGGAGCACTTCATGCTTCCTTCCGCAGATGAGCTTTATGGGGATGCTGACTTCATTTTCCAGCAGGACTTGGCACCTGCCCACATGGCCAAAAGCACCAAAACCTGGTTCAATGACCGTGGGATTACTGTGCTTGATTGGCCAGCAAATTCGCCTGACCAGAACCTTATAGAGAATCTATGGGGCATTGCCAAGAGAAAGATGAGGGACATGAGACCGAACAATGCAGAAGAGCTGAAGGCCGCTATTGAAGCATGCTGGTCTTCCATAATACCTCAGCAGTGCCACAGGCTGATAGCTTCCATGCCACGCCGTATTGAGGTAGTAATTGCTGCAAAAGGGGCCCAAACCAAGTACTGAGTACATATGCATGCTTATACTTTTCAGAGGTCCGATATTGTTCTATGTACAATCCTTGTTTTATTGATTGCATGTAATATTCTAATTTTCTGAGATTGTGGATTTGGGGTATTCATGAGCTGTAAGCCATAATCATCACAATTATGACAAATCACATCTTGAACTATCTTGCTTTGCATGTAATGAGTCTATCTCATATATGAGTTTCACCTTTTAAGTTGTATTACTGAAATAAATGCCAGGGGTGGACTGACAACTCATGGAGCCCCCGGGCAATAGGGGATCATGGGGCCCCTATGCCCTTGCCCACACTCAAACTACACCCAAAAAAGCCTCTGAAAGGTACCAGGGGCATCTCATGGGCCCCCCTACTGATGCCGGGCCCTCGGGCAGTGCCCGAGTACCCTAATGGTCAGTCCGCCCCTGGTCCCAACAAATTATTTTGAGACCCCATTTAGTATCACATACCTGGTTGAAGACTGAAGAAACACAGAGACTGACCTTGCACATCAAACCTGCAAGTCCCTTAAGTGTGACAAGGAACATAAGGACACAGATTGAATAGCCCAAGTGCCAACAGCCCTCGATTGGTAATGCTGGTTTGAGAAATGGCTTGGAAAGACAAAGTCTCTTGTCTGAGGAGAGCTCCGGGGGTCAGCGGACCTTGCAGAACTAGATGGCCTCACAGAGCTTGTCAGAACTGGTGTTAGCAGCTAATCCCAGACAGATTGGAAAAGGTGGTAAAACAAAAGGCAGAGTCCTGGTCAAGAGGCTGACCAAGTCAGTAACAGACAGGGGGGAACAAGCCATGGTCAGTAAAAAGCCAGATCAGCAACAGATAAGCAGGAACAAGTCGTGTTTAGGTGACAAACCAGATCAGCAACTAATACAGAAGAAAAAAGCATGTTCAGGAGAAAAACGACACATGACTGATGAAGGGGTCCTTCAAAACGTTGTCTTGCTGTAACTATGTGATTGTTCATTAAAACTTTTAAACCCATATTGGTGATCCTCGGTGTGCTGGTGACATTCTCTCTTCCTGATTCTGTTCGATTCCAGCTGACGGTCGCTGCAGCACCCACTTATACACACAGCCATTTTTAACGCAGGAACATGTGCGTTTGGATTGTACACTTGCATAATTGTGACTCCCACACACATGCGCAGGAGTGATGTCATTGCAGCATCGACCATTAAAACGACCAGAGCACGTGAACATTGAAAGAAGACGGTGAAGATGAAAGCCCTGGCAGCACTAACAGCACCACTGTAGGGCTTTGTTTGATGGGTATGTCTGCAATAATGTGCTAATATGTGGTGCATACTAGTACATTATGGCACTAACCTGCAGGGGGCTGGCTGATTTATGTATTTTTTATTCTGACTTTACTATCTCTTTAAAGGATAAGTTCACGATCGCTTTAAAGGATAAGTTCACCTTTGGGAATATGTTTTCAGGGTGGAACATGTAACATGTTCTCAATGATGCAGCCGCTGCCCAAACCCCCCCCCCCCCTTTCTGTGACAGCAGTACAGGGAGACGTTCCCCATACAAGCTGTCACTTTTTTAAAAACAGCGCAGCTGTATGGGGCTCCGCCCACACAGCCGCGTCATTCATTCACAGATTTCTGTGAACAAATGAAAAACAAGTGGCTGTCAGCTTGTAGTTCTCAATGATTTATCACGGTGTTGGGAAGCACCGTGGTAGTTCATTGATTCTTGCTGTCAGTATATCTGCTTGCCCATATATCCCACACGGGCAAGCAGATATACTGACAGCTCTGCAGGAGACCTCCATGGTATCAGCGATCTGTTGATCGCTGGTGCAATGCTTTCCAGGCTCCTGCAACAAAAAATAATAAATGCACATTTCTTTTACCTGCAAAAAAATGTGCATTTAATATTTTTTGGCAAAAGGTTAATTTATTCTTCAATACTGCTGTAAATGATTAGGTTGAAATCATAAAGCTGCCACTAGATGGTGCAATAATGTGTCAACTGCAATGCCGGGAATGTTACAGTTCCCAGAAGAAAAAGAAAAAGGAGTCATAGTCTGGATGAAAAGTATACCTTTTATTTTCCACGCCTAGAAAATTTAAATAATCATTGTAATAGTTATTTGTCAGTGTTATACTACAGTTTGTTAAAGGGTATCTGTGTAAACAAGGATAGTATTGCATACAAAGTTAGTGTAAACCTTCTCATGGCATATTACTGATAATACACTATTTAAAGGCTGACATCTTAAGTCTTAATTTTTTCACGGCACAGGGATTTCAGTGCCAAAAATAAATATAAATGCACAATTAGCACCCATGTCCCTCAGATATTACCTATGCCTAATACATTTTGCCACATAACACTTAAGCGCATCTAAATCCAAAAACAAAACATTTTATAAATTTTATAAATGGCCGCTTACCAATGTTGTGGCTGCAGTTGTTTTCTTTTTTAAGGATAAGAACATTTTCAGCAAGTACAGCAAATACATATTGATCTTGTCAGAAATGTAGTGTCCTTGTCAATTGCCGTGAACTGAACCGAAAGCACAATGTTACGAAAGCTAATAGCATCACCATGTAATGGAGAAGTCTAGCCTATGTGACAACTAGGACTCACTCCAAAAAAAATCATAGACATGAAGGAACAGGAGATGTTTTACTGACTGGATCACCAGGTGAAAATAGAAGGAAAAAAGCCTGAAAAATAAAAACAAATGCAGCCTCTACATTTAAGGACTGATAAGCTGCAATATATTATATCTTTGTATTTGGTTTTAGATACACTTTAAGTCTTCATTCACACTTAACCTGACTTTGAAATCGTGCAACTTCACTTGATGTCACATGATTTCAAAGTCGGATGTCAGTGCAACTTCAGGTGCAACTTGGAAGACTGCTTGCAAAACGTAGTTCATGAACTACTTTGAAAATCCGTGTGACACTATCAGAGTTGCACCAATTTGACTGCTTCCATTGCGGACAATAGGGTGTGACATGTCATGCGATTTGATAGTTTCAAATCGCATGGTAAGTCACACTGGTTTGACCAGGGACTAACAGTGATATGGGCAGAAAAAGACAAAATGAATATAAATAATGCATCTGGATGAGATCACTTATCCCTGCAGCACTTCAAGGAGCCAGACTCATAACCTTCTATGGTATTGTTTATACTGTTTTTCAGACAACTTAATGTCTGGCTTGCTACAAAAAAATTTGGTAACTATATTCTAAAAGTGAGCAAGATCTTCACTTAATAACTACATACCTGTGCATTTTACCTTCTATTATGGAGAAGATGTTTGAGGAATTGGTAGGGGCCATGTACAAGAGAATCCGCTAGAAAATAGTATCATAAGAAATAGTTGTTCTGGCTTTATGAAAGGAAGATGTCAAACAAATCTGCTTTCCTTTTATGAATAAGTAAGCAAAAATTCAAAGAAAGGGATGTCTGTGAAATGTTTGATGTGGGTAAGAATTCAGATCTATAGATATTGAAAATTCTGTCAGCAAATGGATATAAAACTGGATTAAAGACTGCATTCAGAGAATAGTAATGAATGATTCATACTTTGAATGGTCTATGGGTCTACATTGAAAGGTTCTGTTTTAAGACATTAAAAAAAAAAATTATAGAGTTTGGGATGACAGTTATAACGTTTGTCTTTATAGATGACACATAGCTTTACAATGCAATACATTTATTCCGAGACATCTCTAATTTACAAACTGACCTAGGGCTGCAGAGGCTCTGTTTGATTGGGCAGCTACATGGAAAATCTGATATAACAGTAAAGCATAAACTAAAACACACAAATGTCTTTTATTTCAGCTTTCCAAACCACAGGTGAGGTGATTGCATTTGTTTTCTTTTTTCAGACTTTTTTTATTTGCATCTGTTAGTCCTGCAGCATAAGTAAAAAGGAAATTAAGGTTGGAAAATTTCTAAATGAATGACAGGTTGCAGAGGAGAGTAGGACAAAAAATTCTTCAGATATATTAATAGTAAGGTCAGGTCTGAGAATGCAGGCCTTTTCAAGATAATATTGAGTTGGTGACTGGGGACAAAGAGAAGGCAAATGTATTAAATATCTTCAGCTCTGTGTATAAGAAGGTAAATAGGGAGCTCAATTCCTTAATGGGGATAGTATTGACATAGCTGCAAATGATCCACAATGTTTCAAAATCAGAGGTGGCTCCAGACAGATTTTTTGGGGGTGCTGTGCTGGTGATGGGATTATAAACATGGAAGTTAACCTGCCATGCACTTGTAAGTGTGCTGGCATGCATGTCTTGAGATCTCTATACAGAAGCAACTATAAGAGGAAATTGCCAGCCCCTGGGCTATGAAGCAGGCACTGCTGAGCCTAGCCTCTACAGCCAGCTCTTCAGATCTTCAGTTGCTGCCTCTGTAGGTGCGATGACATCATCTCCCATCTACCTCCATCTTCAGCTGACACAAATTATCATCTGACCACTTCCCCCCTATACCAAACATCACTTTATGGTCACTACTTACCTTAACCCACTCCTCCCCAAGGGTGATATAGGTTACTCCCTTGTCAACCTGGCAGAATAAAGGCCTTGTTCACACGAGCTTACTACAGCATATGCTTGTGCAAGGGCCATGTTGCGTGCATCCAAACAGTCTCATTTATGTCAATTGGGAAGCAGCAGCTGCACAGACACCACCACTGCTCCCAATTTGACAGCCATGTGAGTGCAGGTACATGGTCCCACACACAGACAGTGTGTTCAGGGATGCATCTGTACTGTTGTCAGGTTGGTGGCCAGGGAGTGACATATCTTTTGAGGGGGGTTATATGCTATATGCTGTAGTATGTACTGTAGGTGTGAAGAAGGGCTAACTATCTGGCCATTTTCTACTTCCCCATTTCCCACAGCTTGCATCACTCTCCAGCCCCTTGCCTCTACCTTCACCAGGCACCACTTACCATGCACACCCCCGAAACTTACATCACTTCTTGGTCACCTCCCACCCTTTCCCATAACTTACATCTTTCACTTTTCACATACATGCTACATAGAGTACACCCCGGCACATATATGGTGTCAACAGGAGACATACACATTAATTGTTTTCTGTGTGCCCTGTTCACACCATAATGCTGCTTTGAAGCACACTACATAAAAATGCAGCATGTCTGTGTTTTTATACTGCGCAATACACAGTACCACATGCCACTACAGTGAATTGCAATGAGCTGCAGTGCATACAGTTGAATTAAAGTGACACTAAAGGTTCACTTAAAAAAAAAAAAACAACAAACATGCTTACTTGATCTGTGTAATGGTTTTGCACAGAGCAGCCCCAATCCTCACCTACTCGGGTAAACCGGGGGCCCTCTTGGCCCCTCCTCCCCAAAATCCCCCAAAGCAAGCAGCTTGCTCTGGGGGCACTTGTGCGTGCTCACTCTCAAGCCGCCTGTGTGTCTATGAGACACACAGTGTGCAGCTCAGCCCCGCAACAACACTACCTCCTCACTGGCTGTGATTGACAGCAGCAGGAGCCAATGACTCCTGCTTCTGTTTCCCAGCCAATAAGGAGAGAGAGACCATGGAGAGTTGCTGCTCTTGTGCACATCGCTGGATTGAGATGGGGCTCAGGTAAGAATTAAGATGGGCTGAGGGGGGCAGCAACACACAAAAGGTTTTTTACCTTCATGCATAAAATGCATGAAGGTGAAAAACCCTCAGCCTTTAGGCCCCTTTCACACTGACAGACTGATCGGGTCCACCTGTCAGTTTGCCAGGTGGGCCAGTTTCCATTCAACTGCTCCATAAAAAACAGCGGGCTGCATAGTGGAGCAGATATGAACCCATCCTCTGCATGCTCTGCAGGGATCAGTTTAGAGATCCCCCACTGAGCAGGCGGATCCGCTTGACAGAGTCTGCCCCATCTGAAAAAAAGAAAAAAAACAGCACGATGCATTGTAACAATGTATGACACTGCCCCTACACAGCACATAAGCAGCGTGCACACTTTTCTGTATAGCATTTAATTAAGTACTAGCTATAATATTTTTTTTTTTAAACACTGCGGATGCATTGTAACAACACAGCACACCAGCAGTTATGCCTAATTAATATGTAAAATGGTCACTTCCTGACTCTTTTCTTAGTTTTTTACCAAAAATGGAAAATTGAATGACAGACGTAATGGTAATGCATACTGAGCCCTGACAAAGCTGTATGGAAGGGTAAGGACATCATGTTGTTCAGAATCAGCCATGTCAGTTTGTAACACAAAGCCTCTGGTGCAATACACAACTGTTAACTGATGCCAGGACATTGTTATCCATTCATAGACACACAGACCTCTCCATTAAGCAATCCACAATTCCAGTCTGAAAACCCTAATGAAACTGTCACCCTTGCAAGCTTGAGCAATCCAGAGACCTTACAGACCTTGGGTCATAAATACTATAGTGGAATACACATTTCTGATAGATGGCTTATCAACCAAAATTCTAAAACTTCAGCATATTTCATAACTCATGAAATCATTACAGAACAGCCACAATATAGACATATTTCCTTCCTTTGGTTATTGGGTAGCACCCCTATGCTAGGAGATAGCAGAGTGGATCAGTCCTTCACATTCCTCCTATGAGAAATACACTGCTCAAAAAAAATAAAGGAATACTTTTTAATCAGAGTACAGCATCAAGTCGATTTAACTCCAGGGATATTGATTTGGTCAGTTAAGTAGCAGAGGTGGTTGTAATCAGTATCAGCTGCTTTGGTGTTAATGAAATTAACAACAGGTGCACTCAATGGGAAACAATGAGATGACCCCCAAAACAGGAATGGTTTTACAGGTGGAGGCCACTGGCAATTTTTCCCTACTCAACATTTGTGACTGTTTTTCATTAGTTTTGCATTTGGCTAAGGTCAGTGTCACTACTGGTAGCATGAGGCGATACCTGAACCTCACAGAGTTTGCACAGGCAGTCCAACTCCTCCAGGATGGCACATCAATACATGCCATTGCCAGAAGGTTTGCTGTGTCTCCCAGCTCAGTTTCAAGAGCATGGCGGAAATTCCAGGAAACAGGCAGGTACTCTAGGAGAGCTGGATAGGGCAGTAGAAAGTCCTTAACCCATCAGCAGGACCAGTATCTGCTCCTTTGTGCAAGGAGGAACAGAATGAGTACTGACAGAGCCCTACAAAATGACCTCCAGCAGGCCACTGGTGTGAATGTCTACGACCAAACAATCAGAAACAGACTTCATGAGGGTGGCCTGAAGATCCTCTAGTGGGCCCTGTGCTCACTGCCCGGCACCATAGAGCTTGATTGGCATTTGCCATTGAACACCAGAATTGTCAGGTCCACAACTGGCACCCTGTGCTTTTCACAGATGACAGCAGGTTCACCCTGAGCACATGTGACAGACATGAAAGCATCTGGGAAATCATAAGAGAATTGTCAAGCCGTCCTCTGGAGGCACTTGAAATACTTCCACAGCTTTGCTTTTCATCAGCCTTAGAAATGGAGGCACTTCACCAGTCTTACAAATGGAGGAACCAAAAACCTGGACAAAAGTCGTCCTCATCTTCTTGTTCAGAAGAGAATGTATTTGAATGTATGAGCACTATGGGTGTTTAGAAAGGTAAAAGCTGCTGTCACTAAAGGACCGCCATTGGTATCCTCACTAGTGAATTAAATATAAAAGGTGCAGCGCTAAAGTAATGAATGAATCAAATTAAATACTTCTAAAACATGTGCATATACATAAATAAATAATAAGGTGAATAGAAGCAGCAATAGAACAAATAGCAGCAATATTAAAAGGCAGACACAGTGAGGCACTCTGACCAGCGCTACCAGTCTAAAGTGTGAGAGTTCATGAGTTATTAATATAGCAATAATTAATATACTGATAACTGTGGTGATGGTATCTGTGACACTGAGTGGTCAGCATTGATAGATATAAAATGAATAGTGACTGATAGTGGACATACATCAAATGACACAATTGCAATAAACAATAGTTATAAAAAAGTCCAGAAAATAAATCCGTGAACAGGTGACATCCAGTGCTGGTGAATCCGTTAAAAGTATTCCTTTATATGCACTCACCAGAAGTGCATATAAAATGCGCATGAACAGCTGGTTTATTCCCCAGGTAAGTCAGGCAGCACACCTATCAGTCATAGGACCATGAAAGCCAGGATGATCTCAGATAGGGATGATGACACCAAGCAGCACGCAAACCGCGATGAGAAATCCTAAGGAGTTAACTCACAAAAAAGCCAGAGAAAATCGACTAATAGTGTAGTATTTTATTAAAGGTACAGCGTATCTACGTGGAGAGTACAAACAGTATAAAACAACTCACTAAAATGGCCGCCGGACCTTTGTGTGGCCCTGGCAATGTGACATCAATGCGCAGGCCCCTACATGACACGTTTCGTGCGCACGCACGTTTTCAAAGTGATATGCCTGCTAATTGACGTCTATGCAAATGTATTTATAGTCCAGAGCATGTGCTTGGCAGCAGGTGCCATTTTCTCAGAGCCCGCATGTGTGGACGGACTCCATTTTCCTGGGGACCAACATACCATTAACACAAAGCAGAGACTCTCCAGTGGA
Source organism: Staurois parvus (assembly GCF_062004578.1). Classification (NCBI taxonomy): domain Eukaryota; kingdom Metazoa; phylum Chordata; class Amphibia; order Anura; family Ranidae; genus Staurois; species Staurois parvus. The sequence continues at coordinate 978,248 of NW_028317999.1, forward strand.
GGAAGAAGCAATACCCAAAAACTTTTGCATGGAATGGGAAAGGATATGTACTAGATATGCTCTCATAGTATAGCTTCCAATGCTTATAAGACAAAAGACTAAACCACGAGCATGCACGTGTCAGCTGGCGCTATTTTCCTGGAGCCCGCTCGTATGGACGAACGCCATTTTCCTGAGGACCAACATACCGGCAACACAAACAAAGACTCCTCAGTGCAATACTCAAAACCTTTTGCATGGAATGGGAAAAGGATTAATGCTAAATATGCTCTCATAGTGTAGCTTACAATAATTTCATGACAAAAGACTGATTGGTGATAGTATTTACATTGAGACTCTATGTACTTAAAGCGGGAACAAATTTTTAAAAATGTGCAAAATTATGGTTATCCGGTAACTGCCATCATAATATGACAATAATGGTACTTATAAGATGAGGAAAAGATTATTATATAAACTTAGCTATTATGGGTAGCATAATGATCTATTTGAAATAGATCTCCCTCAAAATCGGGTACTCAGGGTAAATATCAAAAAAGGCATATATCTATTAAGGGAAAACCGTATGTAAAAAATCAAATCATAATGATCAGAATGAGTCTCATTATGTGTGCTGGTTATAACAATGCAAGAACTAAAATACATATAAAAACTTAAAAATCTAATACAATAAAATTCCTAAAATAGGAGTAAAATATATAAAATGTAATCCTAAATATAAAATTACTCTAAACATAATAAGAATAAGACCATTATATAAATGAAATGAGAATGAGGATCCGGGAAAATGGCACCCGCTGACGAGCACATGCTCTGGACTATAAATACGTTTGCATAGACGTCAATTAGCAGGCATATCCCTTTGAAAATGCGTCAGGGAAGGAGCCTGCGCATTGACTTAATGCTGCTGTGGCCGCAAAGGTCCGGCGGCTGGTTTGGTGAGCTGTTTTATACTGTTTGTTTGTACTCTCCACGTGGATACTCTGTACCTTTAATAAAGTACTACACTATTAGCCGATTTTCTCTGGCTCTTTTGTGAGCTAACTCCTCAGGATTTCTCATCGCGGTTTGCGTGCTGTTTGGTGTTATCATCCCTATCTTAGATCATCCGGGCCTCCATGGTCCTATGACTGATAGGTGTGATGCCTGACTTACCTGGGGAAGAAACCAGCTGTTCGTGCGCATTTTATATGCTTTTGTGAGTGCATATAAAGGAATATTTTTCACGGACTCACGAGCACTGGATGTCACCTGTTCACGGATTTATTTTCTGGACTTTTTTTATAACTATTGTTTATCGCAATTGTGTCATTTGATATATGTTCACTATCAGTCACTATTCATTTTATATCACCCAATGCTGACCACTCAGTGTCACAGATACCATCACCACAGTTATCAGTATATTAATTATTGCTATATTAATAACTCATGAACTCTCACACTTTAGACTGGTAGCGCTGATCAGAGTGCCTCACTGTGTCTGCCCTTTAATATTGCTGCTATTCATTCTATTGCTGCTTCTATTTACCTTATTATTTATTTATGTATATGCACATGTTTTAGAATTATTTAATTTGATTCATTCATTACTTTAGCGCTACATCTTTTATATTTAATTCTGTTCAGAAGAGAGTGAAGAGGATTGATTAGCTTAAGAAAGCTCTGAGACCAGTTTTAATGGCCCTGAAAGGAAGACTGGACATTGCCAGAATTGATGGCCCTTGCAGAAGGTGAATTCAGCAATTATTTTAGTGTGTCTTGACCACATGCTTATTTATTGTGACAACTTGGCCACTATCATCTTAAGGACTGTCTGCTTGAATACAGCGGGAATCATACAGTCATGTTCATCCACATATTCTTTGAAAGAACCTGGAAGAATCTGACAAGGGTTGATTTGCCTGAGAAGGTTCTGAGACTGCTTATTGGCAGAATATACAGTTCACAGCATATGTACACAGTACACCCCAACAGATTTGTCAGAAAACCTTTCCTTTCAGAATCAACATTTTCTATAGGACACTATACTACAAAATACTCCCATAAATGAGGGCCATTGATTGAAAACAAGATTTGTTAATTTGCACACACAAAAAAGTATTTTTCCTAACATATTCATTCAAGACCATTTTGCAAAAATGAATACACCCCAATGAAAGTCTAAGGAACAAAGCTAAATTTTAGCCAACCGAATCCTAATTAACAAGAATTCAACTACAGGTGAGTCTATTTATTCATTAAACAGGTGTCCGGCAGACAGTTGATTATACAAGGTTATTACTTAACAAAGAAAACCCCTTCTCATTTCATGCTGTCAGCAATGGCACCACATGAAAGAGAAATGTCACAAGGCCTGACAAAGAAAATAATTTATTTACACAAGAAAGGTGAAGGCTACAAGAAGATCAGCAAAGCTTTACTTATCAGTCAGAATACTGTAGCAAAAGTGTTACAAAAATTTAACAAAAATGGAACTGCAACCATTTCACAGAAATGTCTAGGCCATCCACGGACGTTACCACATTTACAGGAGTGTCTTCTGATGAGAAGGGTTGAAGAAAATTGCCATGCAAGTTCACTGCAGTTAGGTAACAAAGTATAGAAAAATGAAAAGGGAACTTGACCCCAATGAGAAAAATGTTTCATTTTAGGCACCATGTATTTTGCGTTGTACTCCTCACCATTGTGACACCATACCATTTTTAAGCCATCAGTTCAAAAAACATTTATCTTGGTTTCATTACTCCAGAGTACAGAGTCCCAGTAGTCTTCTTCTTTTTCAGCATGGGCTCTGGCAAATTCTAGCTGGGCTTTTCCGTGCATGGACTTTAGGAGAGGCTTCCTTCGTAGATGACACCCATGTATGCCATTCCTTTTTAGTGTACACCGTATTGTGCCACGGGAAACAATCACACCAGTTTTCTACTTCTTCAGCTAATTAAATGACAAACCTCATATTAGTAAACATTATAAAAATGGGGGTGCCATCATCCCATATTACTATAGAAAAATGAAAGGAGAACATGCCTCCAATAAGAAAAATTGACTATCTCGGCACCCAAAGGACAACACAGTCATAAAAGCAATACAATTTTATTGGTATACAAAAAATTGTTTAATCAGACATGTACATGAATCTGTTCTAGAATTGCAGTGATTTAACAACATATTCTCACAGGTTACATAAATTGTGGTTGTTACAGGTCCACCCTTGATAGGGGATAATGTTGACTTCTTTACATGTTTCACGGAAATAATCCACTTCCTTTCCTATTATGATTTTGTGGATGTTTTAAGTCGCACAGGTGGTCCATCTGAGTACAAAGTCTCATAGCATTACAAGTATTACATGTTACATATAGAAATCTCAATATCCACAGATAATTTGCTTACCAATGTAAGCTCATGCTAGTTGAAATAGGCCAGACAAAGGCACCAACATGTCTCCCACACAGTGGCTACAGGGGGCACAAATTACAAGCACGGTAGCAGATGGACCACCCGTGCGACTAAAAAACATCAAAGAAATCATATTAGGAAAGAAAAGAAAAGAAAAAAAGTGGCCATAAGACCTCAGCTATAAACTAACCTTGAAAACAGGCTGACAAAATTTAAGCCAGGAGGATATGAAAAAGTGTCCAGGCATTTAGTTTCGGGTCAGAAAACCAAAATGTAGAGAGGCCACGAATAAAGGGTTAAAGATGTCCATTCCAGCCAAGGCATAAACAGATCCCCATAGGCAAAAACCTACAAGCATATAAACAAGTATTAAGCCCAAACAAATGGGCTTGTCAAAAGCCAATAATTAAAAATAAACAAAAAAGTTTTCACTGTATGTGATTCCCCAAATACAATAGGACTAAAATTATGTAGTAGTATTAGTCAAAAATCTTCCAAATATGGAATCACATAGAATTGTATACCAATGCTTGAAAATGCTATTGAAATGTGGTCTACCTGGAAAAAAAGCTGCCCCTCCTGGTAAATGTCTGCAACAAGGGGGCTGTCTGGCCTGCCATTTATATCCTCAATCCGGCGTGTATTGAACTGCCGGCATCTGATGTCTTGATGCCCCAAACCGCGCATGTGCGATGTTTGCACACACTCGGTAGCCACCAACGCTGGAGACTGTGAATAGGCTCAAAAGAGGCAAAGTCACCACCATGGAGGAGAGGACCTCCTCCCCCTCAGGGAACCACATGACCGCTGCAGGGAACAGCAGAGGCACCGTCCCATGGCCAACCAACAGTGGACTCACAGTGGCAGCAACATAAAGTGTAGTCAGTTATAACAATTTAGATAAATGGTACAAAACAAGGCATTAAAAAATGAAAAAAGGAAAGAAGGGATTAAATCCCAAATGCTCTATATACATAAATGGACAAAGAACAGCAATGGACATTAAAAAAACCCAGCACAGGACATCATGTTAGCCACTTAGATAAAATAGCATTTCATAGAAAGGGTTTGTAATTTAATACCTCATTAAGACCAGGGGAGCAGTGGCGTTGAGTCTCTCTATCCACAGGGTTTCCCGCTGTAGGGTTAGATGATCCCAATCGCCACCGCGTGGATTTTCAGGGATTATGTCCAATACCATAAACCTGACCACCGTACAATCAAATCTATGAAATAAACCTATATGGCGTCCCACAGTGGTGGGTTTGCCATTTGATGAATAATAAAGATGATCACCTATACATTGGCGAAGTTCTCTAATGTTTTTACCTACATAAAATGCATGGCAGGTACTAGTCATTAGATAAATAACCCCTCTGGTACCACAGTCTGCAAAAGTGCATGGTGAATATAATTAACCATTAAGTAATTTAATTTTAGTACCTTCCTGGATCCAGGGGCAACGTGGACATGAGCCACATTGGAAAGTGCCCCTGGGGCCAGTAGAGACCCATGGTTCATGAAAATAATGAACACTCATCAAATGATCCTTCGAGGAAGTGGCAAGACGAAAAACCAATTCAGGGCTCAATCCTATGTATTTTTTTAGAATATGATGGTCTGTGAGGAGATGCCAATGATTGGAAAGGATAGTACGAAGCTGGTCATGATGGGCAGAAAACTTGGTTACAAATTTGACCGTAGTTTGTTGTGTTCTATGGGGTGGATCATAAAGCAAAGAGGTCCTATCACGTCTCCTAGCCTTAATAAAGGCCTTCCTTAGGGTGGTTTGTGAATAGCCTCTAGACAAGAGGCTTTTGCATAGGGCAGTTGCTTGTTGGTAAGAATCGCTCTCATTTGTGCAGTTTCTGCATAATCTAAGATATTGTACATAGGGAATACTACGAATAAGAGGTTTAGGATGTGCACTAGAAGCATGTAAGAGTGTGTTACCTGCTGTAGGTTTACGGTAGAGATTGGTATTCAGTGGACCATTAGGACAAATTTGGATCAATAGGTCCAAAAAGGAGATAGTATGACTATCACAATTATATGTGAATTGCAAATTGTAATCATTGTGATTCAACAGACCAGTGAATATCACCAATAAATCATATGAACCTATCCAAATGATGAACAGGTCAGCGATACATCTGTACCAGCACAGGAAATATATAAGGAAAGGTGAAAGTGGCTCCTCTAAAAATTCTCTCCCACCCCCCCAAAAATAAAGATTCACATATGAAGGGGCACAACATGTGCCCATGGCAACGCCTTGCACTTGTAGATAAAGTCTATCCATAAATACAAAGAAATTCCTAGTTAGAAATTCCTAAAATGTAGCAACTTCAGAATAAAGTTACTCAAGGGCCAGGTATGCTGGCCCTATTCCTTTAGGAAGGATTCAGTCAGCCGGATTTCCTGCTCGTGGGGGATACTACAGTACAAAGCCTCTATATTAACAGCCATGAGTAGGGCACTGAATCTGAATACCTTCAATATGTTTCAACAAATTTGTGGTGTGTCATATGTAAAAGGGTAGCCCCAATACATGGGGCATAAGTCAAAGAGCCTATCTCTGACACAATTGGTCTGCCAGGGGGTGATTCTACATTCTTGTGAGTTTTGAGGAGAGTGTAGAAGGTAGGTGTAGGGGGAGTCCTCACATTTAAATAGTCAAAAGTGTCTTTGTTAATAAGTCCTTCCGTATATCCCTAAATACATAGCCTACGGAATTCATGTCTGTGAATTGCTGTACAAGATCCAACGTTATGGGTTGATACCATGTAGAATTATTCAACACCCCTAGACACATACAGTTGCAAGAAAAAGTATGTGAACCCCTTGGGATTATGTGGAGTTTTGCATGAATTGGGTATAAAATGTGCTCTGAACGTCATCTAAGTCACAACAATAGAAGAACACAGTCTGCTGAACATAATACTACACAAACATTAGATGTTGCCATGGTGTAATTACACATAACATGTAAACATTCACAGTGCAGGGAGGAAAAAGTATGTGAACCTTTGGACTTCATAACTGGTTGACCCTCCTTTGGCAGCAATAACCTCAACCAAACGTTTCCTGTAGTTGCAGATCAGACCTGCACAACGATCTGGAGTAATTTTGGACCACTCCTCTTCACAAAACTGTTTCAGTGTAGCAATATTCTTGGAATGTCTGGTGTGAATCGCTCTCTTAAGGTCATGCCACAGCATTTCAATCGGGCTGAGGTCAGGACTCTGACTGGGCCACTCCAGAAGGCGTATTCTGTGCTGTTGCAGCCATTGTTTTGTTAAATTACTTGTATGCTTTGGGTCATTGTCCTGTTGCATCACCCATCCTCTGCGGAGCTTCAGTTGGCGGACAGATGGTCGTACGTTTTCCTGCAAAATGTCTTGATAAACTCTGGAATTCATTTTCCCATCAATGACGACAATCCGTCCAGGCCTTGAGGCAGCAAAGCAGCCCCAAACCATGATGCTCCCTCCGCCATGTTTTACAGTGGGGCTGAGGTTTTGATGTTGGTGTGCTGTGCCTTTTTTTCTCCACACATAGTGTTGTGTGTTCTTCCCAAACAACTCAGTCTTGGTTTTATCTGTCCACAGTATATTTTGCCAGTAGTGCTGTGGAACATCCAGGTGCTCTTTTGCAAACTTCAAACGTGCTGCAATATTCTTTTTGTACAGCAATGGCTTCCTCCGTGGTGTCCTCCCGTGTACTCCATTCTTGTTTAATGTTTTCCTTATTGTAGATGTGTCAACAAAAATGTTAGCATGTGCCAGAGATTTCTGTAGGTCTTTAGCTGACACTCTGGGATTCTTCTTTACCTTATGCAGCATTCTGCGCTGTGCTCTTGCAGTCGTTTTTACAGGACGACCACGCCTAGGGAGAGTAGCAACAGTGCTAAACTTTCTCCATTTGTAGACAGTCTGTCTTACCGTGGACACATGAACATCAAAGCTTTTGGAGATACTTTTGTAACCCTTTCCAGCTTCATGCAGTCAACAATTCTTGATCGTAGGTCTTCTGAGAGCTCTTTTCTTCGAGGCTAGGTTCACATCAGACAGTGCTTCTTGAAACCAGTAAACAAAAAAACAGGTGTGTGTTTTTTAAGGGCAGTACAGCTGTCAGCAACACATCCAATATCATCACACTGGTTGGAGTCAAGGTTGGCTCACTCCTGGCTCCAATTAGCTCTGGGAGAAGTCATTAAGCTAGGGCCTCACATACTTTTTCCTCCCTGCACTGTGAATGTTTACATGTTATGTGCAATTAAACCATGGCAACATCTAATGTTTGTGTAGTATTATGTTCAGCAGACTGTGTTCTTCTATTGTTGTGACTTAGATGACGTTCAGAGCACATTTTATGCCCAATTCATGCAAAACTCCACGTAATCCCAAGGGGTTCACATACTTTTTCTTGCAACTGTAGTTTGGTACTGGTGATGAGTCATGATAACAATATTACCTTTAAGGGAATTCCCGTGAGATGGCTGGTGAATAGATAAGCGCATGCGCACAGAAATGCACGATAGTACCTCGCTGTCTGCCCGTTGATGACCCCGGCCATTCCTATGACATTGTTCCTGTCTCCCATCCCAGCTTCCTGCCTTGCTCTGGTGCACGCCTGGCGATCTACCATACCAGCTCTGCATATCGCTACTGTTCCTGAATCGGTGGTCCATCAGTCTTTTAAGGACTCCAGCTGCAAGTGCTGCATACAACATCTGCTGGCACTCTTGTCCCCCTGGTCCCTAGACACCCTCTGTTCCACCTCCAGTGGGGTCAGGGCTAGTGACACAAGTGAGGCCGACCTCGTCATTTCAGTCTCCAATCAGGTACGTGACAGTACCAGTCAGCCAGTGATGGAGTCTGAAAGGGAGGCCTCTGCATTGGAGGACATTTGCCAATCAATCTCTGCCTTGTCTTATATGGTGCAGAGTTTGCAAAAAAAAACCTTGATCACATGGAGAACCAACTACCAGCCAAGACAGATGTTTCAGCAACCATGGGTCCCTCTGCAGTCTCAGATACAGTATAACTACTCAGACAGAGCTCAGCATGATTTATGGAACTTTTCCTCTACCTGAACCCCGGGTGCCAATACCTAAATATTTAATGGGAGACCGCAGGAAGTTTCACACCTTTCATAACTCCTGTTAGCTATATTTTTCTCTGCTACCAAGAACTTTTGCATCACAAAGCACCAAAGTGGGATTCATTATTTCACTCCTTCAGAATAAACTCCAATCCTGGGCACACCACCTTCGTGAGCAACATGATCTGGCTTTGATTTCTACAGACTCTTTTTTCTCAGCCATGTCACAACTTTACGCCGATCCTTTCCGTCATCAGACTGCAGAATTTATGCTCAGCAAACTACAGCAAGGCCAAAGGCCTATAGAGGACTATGTGACTGAGTTCCGTATATGGAGTTCTGACACTCAATGGAACGAGTCTGCTCTCCGCCATCAGTTTCGCCTCTGTCTCTCCAACACCGTGAAAGATGAGCTTGCCCAAGTAGGGGTACCAACCATGCTAGAGGACCTGATAAACCTAGCCATTCAAATCGACTGACGGCTCCGGGAAAGGCAGGGTGAAAGAACTAGCAGGGGTGTCTTGATCTACTCTGAAATAGAGATTCCTGTCCCCTCACCCACTGCTGTTGCATCAGACATACCCTCCAGCAAAAGGGGGAATCGTAATTCTCCTCGTAGGAGCTTTTGGAGACCACCTTTATCCTCTGCTAAACATCTTCGATGACAAAATTCCAACCTCTGCCTCTACTGTGGTGATGCGAGTCACTATGTACTGACATGTCCAGTGAGACCTCCTAAGCCCTCTCCTAGCTGGTTCCACATGATGCACCCACAAGGAACGAGTCAAGCACACCTCTCCTTCCTTCTTCACTTGCAACTTGCTGAAAAAACTATTACTGTTCTAGCAATTATAGACTCTAGTGCCTGTAGCTGTTTCATGGATTCTACCTTTGCTAATCAATACAATATCCCTCTCTGTTCCAAGAAACAAAGATGTTTGGTCCATCTGGCTGACGGCTCTGGTATCAGTTCTGGCCTGGTGACGCAAGAGACTCTGCCAATCGTCTGCCACTCATCCTCAGGACATAAGGAACTTCCATGTCTGGATGTCATAACCTCACCAATGTTTCCAGTCATCCTCGGCATACCTTGGCTAAGGGCGCACAACCCATCCATCAACTGACTCTCCAGGGAAATCCTCTTTTCTTCTGAATACTGTCAGACTCATTGCATTCCAAAAGGAACCATGTGCAGTGACTCCTCTTCTTAGTATCCATCCTAATTCAAAGATGATGAAACTTGTCCCTGCCGCCTACCGCCTGAAAATGCTGTTGGGCTTATATTGTCTCAACGACAAGGACTCAAGTCCCTCCTTCACCCTGTTGCCTTCTTCTCTAGAAAGTTAAGCTCCCCTGAAAGGATCTATGACGTAGGAGACAAGGAGCTGTTAGCCATCAAGGCTGAGTTTGAGGAATGGCGCTACTTGCTGGAGGGAGCTTCACACCCTATCCTAATTTTTACGGATCACAAAAATCTGGAATACTTGAGAACTGCAAAACCCCTAAGGCCACGGCAGGCAAGATGGGCACCTTTCTTCTCTCACTTTGTGTTTCACTTGACATACCGTCCGAGATCAAAGAACAGCAAACCCGATGCGCTCTCACGCATGTTTCATGACCCAATAGTACCGTCTGAACCTGACACGATCCTGCCAGCTAAAAACTTTTTACTCCTGCAAGCAGACCTTGTATCACAAATAAAGGAAGTGGTTGATGATCATCCACCCCCCTTGGAAATGCATCTTCAGCTATGGGATGGCCTGTATTTGCATAAAGAACAGATTTAGATACCGGAACAACTCTGGACTCTTATTCTTAATAGATGCCATGATCATCCTTTAGCAGGTCACTTCGGGATCCACAAGACCTCAAATTTGGTATCCCACTCCCATTCGCATGGTGGCCAAACTTAATGAAAGATTGTAAAAATTACGTTAGATCTTGCTCGGTATGTCTCCGAAACAAATCTGATAGAGTCAAAACCTGGGGCCTATTGGAATCCCTTCCAGTACCTGGAAAACCATGGAGTATGATTTTTCTGGATTTTATTGTAAAGCTTCCTCCATCTGAAGGGTTCACCACCATCTTTGTCATGGTTGATCGTCTGTCAAAAATGGCCCATTTCATACCTCTGAGAGGGACTCCTTCTGCTGCTGAGACTGCTTCTGCTTTCATTAAAGAGATTGTGAGGTTACATGGTCTTCCCAGCAATATCGTACCCGGTCGGGGGGTGCAGTTCACCTCTAAGTTCTGGAAAGCTCTGCAGAGATTGAACTTCGCTTTTCTTTTGCGTATCATCCACAAACAAATGGGCAAACTGAGAGGACAAACCAGACCCTTGAACAATATTTATGATGTTTCTCTTCTTACTCACAGGATGACTGGGTGTCTCTCCTTCCATTGGCAGAATTTGCATATAACAATACCATCCACTCTGCTAACAAACAGTCCCCTTTTTATGCCAACTATGGATACCATCCTTTCTTCCTCCCTGATATGAAAAATTTTAGATCCACATTTATTAAAGAAAAGGGCCTATAGCTGGAGCATTGAGTAGGGTCCTTTTGTTCTTTGGCTATGAGTGTATTTTGGGCTTCTTGTGACTGTTTAGTAAGTGGGCAACATACACTAAAGTTAATTTTAATGCACACAGACATCAAATACTGCATTACCCGATGTTTTGGAAAAATGTAAAAGATGAGGTTGCAATGAATAAATAGATATCAAACATGTCAAGCCCTAAAATTGTGCATGCCTGTGAAACCATAATATGCTTCAGTACACATAATTTTCCATAGGTGATACTATAAAAGCTTTACAGATAATCAGTTTAGAGTTATCCATGAATGATGACCTTAAAATTACTGCTCTCGCTTCAATGTTCTTGGTGATGCCTCACATGTGGCACAATCATTTTTAATATGTAGGGGTACTGTGTATTTTTATGTCTTTATGTGTGTGTACATTGGGCAGAGGAATTTAAAAAACGTTTGTGTTTTTTATTTATTTGTTACTTTGTTATTACTTTTTTCTTTTTACACTCAACTGTATTGCTATGACACAGGAGGCATACTGTAATAACAGGTTCTCTTTATTGAGACATTAGGGGACTATGGTGTGCAATCTGCTCTCCATTACCTTCTTCCCTAATCATAGCAGCCGGGGAAAGTGGCAGTCAAATCTGGGAGTTACAAAGTACATGTTGATTACATGTTCATTCACCCTCTATTCCACCCTCTGACACCTGCCATGCCATGTCAGGATTTACAGATGGGACAGTAGAGCCCAGAATACATGATGGTAGCATTTGGGCAGGGGCAGGGGTACTTTCAGTGGGGCAAGGATGTGATTGGGCAGCTGTAAAGCCACCAGAATCAATACCATCTCAAAAGCCTATCACCAGCTGACCAACAGGACTTACCCTAGATTATATTAGAACAAGGCAGAAGGAGAAAGATCACATTATTTTTTTAATGAATTAAAGGCTAATTTCACTTATTTCAGAAAATAACCTACTGTATGCAGTCAAGGGACCCCAGTAGTTAATGAAGCACTACCCTCTTAGGAGTTGCTGAGTTATTTTCGCACTCCCTGTCCTTCTGGATCCCTTTCTGAAAGCACAACCCCAGGTGACACCACAGGACTCTTTTGACCAGAACAAATTACCACCAGAAAGGAGAATCACACACCGATTACAGTAAACTGGTTTGAGGTTTATAGTAAACTTTATTGAGAGCTTGATTAAACAGCACAAAATGGAATGGTATTGGTATGTGTAATGGCAATCATTACCCTTAACAACTGTAAGCAAAGAAACAACACATACAGCAGAATCTTAGTCAGTGTTAGCAGGCCTGCTATTCAGAAATGAACCCATTACCTTCAATCTGAGGTGTTTGTAGTCCCCAGTGAGCGAGGAAAACTATCAGCGGTTGAACTAGCTCACTCTGGGCCCTCGGTATCTGAGGGTAAGGTTTAAATCTGAGATAGGAAAGAGCTCTTTAAATAAGGTAGGTAAGTGCATTGAGGATTCTTATGTGCGCTCCTTGGGGCCCAGTTGGAGATGAAGATGACTGTTCTCTAAGGATTAATACAAGGAGAGAAAGAAGAAAGGACAAGTACTTTCCCTTTAAGTGACACTTGACTTGGGTGTTGTCCTCTTTAATGCACTGAACAAGGGGCAGCTTTAGGCAAATAAGGTGTCACAAAACTGGCAGTAGGACTTCTTGGCAAAGGGCAACTCCACTCTGGGCTGCAGTAACTAGTGGTAATGGTGGTAGAGGTTCCTTTAAGAGGATAGGCCAATGGTTAAGGGAGCACTGATGTGCTCTGGCCTTCAGAAGATGTGAACTGCAGTCAGCTTTGACGATTAGATTGTGCTGCAAATGTGTTCAACAGAAGCAGCTGTGATAGCTAGGCCGCAACACATGTTAACTAAATGCAATGTCCACAACTGTGTGCAGGAAAAGTAGCAGGTATGAGGAGAATGCCAGTGTTCACTTTGGCTGGTGTATGGGTCTCTCTCACCCGATTGGTGGCTTCCAGCTGGTCCTCTGTTCTCTCGATCTCAACGGATGGGGGCCCCCACAGGTTCTCTGGCCTCACTTGCAGATCTCCATCTGGTCACCGCTGGCAGACTGTCTCGCTGAACAGGTTGGTGAGGCTAGCGGTTAGTGTCTCTTCCTCGCCTCTCCTCCTCCTGGTCCAGTTCTCCAGCAGTCAGCGGAACCTCTCTCTTTCATTCTGCTCTCCAGCTCTCTCCCTTCTCTCTTCCTATCCATTCTCCTGCGCTTCTACATATAAATGCCCGTGCCTACACGCCAGCTGCTCTGGGAAATGTAGTTCTCTACTGCCCCTAGCAAAGTCCTTTGGTTCAGCATAGGAGATCCATGGGGCTGTTCCACTGAGTGTGAGTGCCACTGAATTGCAGGAAACTGCTATTTTGTGTTTCTGTTAACATCCTGCAACAGGTTTTATAGCATCGAGTCACACACTCCCCCCATTTAAAGTCGTTGGTTCCCCAAAGTGACAAACTGATAACGTTTGACATAACATACAGTATATACATTCAGCAAGGAAAATACCCACCTTAATCAGGAGGAACAATTGGCAGGTGTTCATTATTAATCAACTTCTGCAGAAATGACTCCCACTAAGAGGTAGGAGACTCTGCTTGATCTAGAGGTAAGGTCATGGGTTTGAACACCTCCTCATGGATGGTGTCAGCAGGGGGGCTTACAGTTTCTTGAATGCACTTCATTAGGCTGTAAATGGGAGCTTCTAAAATACTTTGGCTAGCATGAAAGACTTCTTCAGAGCTCTTTCCCAAAACATCATAAGTCAGTCTTCTGGGTGCTCTTATCTCCCTTCTTTCCTTGAGCTCCCCTTGAGTGGTGACACTATCTCCTTCCTCTAAGATGTTATCCTCCTCCATTCCCAGGATCTCCATCACCTCTTCCATCACAGGCCCTGCTTGAGAACCATTTATGGAGTCAATCTCAGGCTCAGGGGAAAGGAAGTCTTCAATGGTGAGATCTAGCTGAAGAGTAGGCTCGACAAGTCCTGTGGGGCCTGTCTCTACAGAGGAAGGAGTCTCTGGATGGGAACTTGTTGAAGTAATGGTCAAGCAGGAGTGGGTGCCAAAATACTGTCTTTTATGGCAGATAGAAGGGGTCACCAATCTATTCCTATTTCCACCCATGGCCGGATCTAAGCTGCGCCCTTCCCAGGCAGACTTTATCCAAGAGAAGCTGTCTGCAGCGGCTCACATAGCCCAAACAGCACACTCCCCCCTCCCCTTCCCTGCATGGACAGGAGAGAGAGGAGATCAATGTACATTGCATGTCCCACACACACACCAACTCCTAACCAGTGCTGAGCCTGAGAAGATGTGTGAATGGGAAATTTCAAGCACTGCAGCTGACAACTACATCATGGCTGCAAGATAGATTCCTCTGCCTGAGCCTGCAGAGACCAACCTGGGTGAAAGAGCTGAGCTCTGCACTACAGCTGAACTCTCCCCATCTCCCTCCATCTCTCCCCCCTCCATCTCCTCCTTCTCTTACTCCTCCCTTTTCTGTCCCCCTCCATCTCCTGCCTTCTTCTCTCCCCCTCCTTCTTCTCTCCCCCCTCCATTTCCCTCATTCTTATCTCCCCCCTCCATCTCTTCCTCTTCCATCTCCCTCCATCTTCGCTCCCCCCTCCATCTCCCTCCTTCTCTTCCTCCTCCATCTCCATACTCCTCTTCCTCCTTCATCACCCTCCTTCTTCGCTCCCCCCTCCATCTTCTCTCCCCCCTCCATCTCCCTCCTTTTATTCCTCCTCCATTTCCCTTCTTTTTCTCTACCCCTCCTCCATCTCCCTCCTTCTTCTCTACTCCTCTTTCTCTCCCTCCTTCTCTCTCTCTCTCCCCCCCTCCCCCCTCCATCTATCTCCTTCTCTCCCCCCTGCATTGCTTCCCTTCTCTCCCCCCTTCTCTCCCTCCATCTCCCTCCCTTCTCTCTCCCTCCCCTTCCATGTTCCTGTCCAGTTAACACTCAGGGACAAATGTAGTTTTATTGGAGATGGCTGACAATCTGCTGGCTGGATAAACTGATAGAGGTTTCTCTCAAGTTTGTATTGCTTATGTTTAACCCCTTCCTGCCCAGCCCCAGCATCCTCTTAGGGGCTTGTTCACGTGAGCTTTGGTCTCTGAAGAGCGATCTGAATTCAGATCACTGTTCAGAGAGCAGTTGGCTGGCAGTGAGGAGATGCTGTATTGCCTCATCACCACCTGCTTTAACCCCTAGAACCCCACACTAGTGCACTGCCACCATGTTCATTGCACACAGTTGTAGGGTGCTTGCAGAGCAGCCTCATTCACTCGAATGAGTCACATTCAGCAGGCACTGTGCCCACAGAATGCAACAGAGGACATATTTTCTGCCACGGCCACAAAACATCACAGTGGCAGTATGTGTACACCCCAACGTGATGCTCATCCTGACTGCTACACTCCATATGTTTTGTTTTTTATTTACTCCTGATACCTGTACTCTGTGCTGGTTTTAATGAAGTTCTTCTTTAAGGAAAGGCTCAGTAAAGCAGCCTATACATTAGCCTTTACATTAGTAATTTTTTTTGTTCAACAGTGGGTTGAACAAAAAAAAATTACTTGATTCTGTCATCCACAAATTCGATGTGGGTGGGGGAATCACTCCCGCTGAGGTAATGTGTTCTGAAAGTGAAGATACTTCAATGCCATCAGAATACACTGATCAGTGCTGCCAGCTATAGTCGGCGGTGCTCATTGTGCAGATATTTTCCTAGAGGCTGATTGTACAGAAGTCGATCGGTACATCGACTTCTGTACAACCAGCCTGCCCATACATGGATCGGAATTCAACCAGTCCCCAGTGACTCCCCACTGAAGCAGAGGAATTTTGATCCATGTATGGCCTCCAAAGAAAACAATAGCCTTTTTGTGTGCATAAAAACATATGAAATGGAAACATTTAATTTAAAAAATATTCCTTTGTCCTGAGGTTTGTGTCTTTGAATCTGTCGGTTGTGGCACAGTATTTAGTATTTTGTGGGTAAGAGTACTGTGGTATAGGTATGCACTGTATAAAGCAAGTACAGATTCTGTTCAATCCCCTTTTAAGACCCTCCCACTGGCCAGCCACAGAACTTATTTCTCTATTCTTTCCTAGGGTGCCCCATGTCTTTCAAAATTCCAGTCTTGCTCACATTTTGTCATCCTGCTTTGACTTTTTAATTGTAAAGCCAGTCGGATTATTTATTATGAGTATTGTTAATATTGTCAATGTTTACATATTGTTTATACAGTTTAGAGGCTAAGTTTGCCTTTAAAAACATACATGTCCTGTGCATTGCTGACCCCTGTCCACTCCCCTTCTGACTAACCGTCATCTGCCCTGCTGACCCCCTGTACACTGGCCTACAAACTGCTGAACCCTAAAATACACTACCATACTGACCCCTGTCCTCCACCCTGCTGACTGCCTGTCCTCTGCCCTGCTGACCCCCTGTACACTGGCCTACAAACTGCTGAACCCTGCAATACACTACCATACTGACCACTGTCCTCCACTCTGCTGACCGCCCGTCCTCTGCCCTGCTGACCCCCTGTACACTGGCCTACAAACTGCTGACTCCTGCAATACACTACCATACTGACCTTTGCCCTCCACTTTGCTGACTGACCGTCCTTTGCCCTACTGACCCCCTGTACACTCCACTACTGATTCTTGTTTTTTCATGCTGCCCTGCTGACCTCCTATCCTCTGCCCCCCTGACATTTTTTACTGCACCCCCATATAAAGCCAGCTAGATCACTGTTTCCACTTCCTCTTCCTTATCTGTCCCCTCCTCCTCTGGGGTTGCAGTGGGCTGAGGAGGGGATGAGGGAGGCTTGCGTGGCCGAGTGCTCACAGTGGGAGGACTGCTTGTCAACGTGGGGACACTTACAGCATCAGACAAGGGCAGAAGATGATTCCGGTGCCAAGATTTCACTGGACCTTTCTTCCTTTCTGGGCAGATCTGATAAACAGGCAGGTCTGGCAGCTTCCGACAGATGACATATGGTTGAGATTTCCAGCGGGCTGTGAATTTATGCTTCTTGAAACTCCAAGGTTTCTTAGCAGCACTCGATCCCTTGGCTGCAAATCCTGCAGTTTTACGTTGGAATCAAGATGCCACTTGTTCCTCTCCCCTGCAGATTGGGAAACTTGATTAGCTTTCTCATAAGTGGTCTCTAATTGGTGTTTCAGTCTTTCTACATACCCTTTATGTGATGAGGGGGTAAGGTGATCAGGAGCTGTGCCGAAGGCCAAATTCACAGGTAACTTAGCCTCTCATCCAAACATTAGCCGATATGGGGAAAAGCCTGTGGCGTCATTCTCAGTGCTATTATAGGCATGCACCACTGCAACAATATATTTGCTCCACTGCTGCTTCTTTTCTAATGGGAGAGTGCCAAACATGTTCAAGAGTGCTCTGATTGAGTATCATCTTGAGGGTGATAAGGAGTAGTTCTGGACTCCTTTATTCCGAAAAAAGCCAACAGTTCTTTACTCAGTTTGCTTTCAAAGTCTCTGCACTGATTTGAGTGAATTCTCTGTGGAAGTCCATAGTGCACAAAGAATTTTTCTACTAGAACTTTGGCTACTGTGGATGCCTGCTGGTTCTTTGTGGGGAATGCCTGAGCGTATCTAGTGAAATTATCTGTCACTACTAAAACATCATCCCATCCTAGAAACTGGTTCCAGACACAAGAAATCGATACACACCATTTCCATTGGCCCTTGGCTTTTAAGGTGGCCCAAGAAGGCAGCTTGTTTAGGGAAAGTCTTTCTTTGTATACAGCTTAGGCAGGTGCAGCAGTACTCTTCCACTTCTGACCTCATCCGCTGCCAATAGAATCAATCTCTCACCGACAAGTAGGTCCTCTCCTGCCCTAGGTGCCCATGTTCATCATGCCGGGACCTCAACACCATATTTCTGAACTGGGTGGTCAAGTAGAGTTGCCATAGATCATCACTTCTGTCCGAGGAGCCCCTTCGGTAGATCACCTTATTCCTCAGTTCCAATCTATCCCGCTCCCTATAGATAACTTTGGTATCCGGGGGAATCTGCCACCCGAAGTAGGTCGGAAGGTTGGGTCACCTCTCCATAAGGGCTCTTCTTGTTAATTGATTCTGAGCCTCCTGCATGTCTTTGGTGGTGAGCTGTGGTAATGTCTCACCCTTCAGATGGAACACATTATAATAGTATGATGGGAGACAGGCACCTTGAGCTCCCACCACTTCAGCGTAAGCCACTCCTTTGGCCTTATACTCAGCGCCCTGGCTCATGGCCTGTACCTGTTCTAAGGATACCTGCAACTAGCTTGAATCAGTGGCACAGTGTTCATGAGGTCTTCTAGACAGGGCATGCAGGTCAGTACTTCAGGCTGAAGCAGAATCTGATTTTCCAAATAGGTGACTGCCCCTGGCTGGAGCATTTTCTCTTCGGGCCCATTCTTCCAAACCTTCCCCACTTCCTCTTCTGGAGCCCTAAACTCTCTCTGACAACTCTTTGATAGATTTGGCTCAGTTGTGGGAGGAAGTTCTCTATGGATACTGTGTTCTGCTCGGCCAGTGGAGTAAGAAGCCTGTGTACTAGGTTGGTATTGGTTCCAGTTAGTAGAGAGCACTGCTTTATTCCCAAAGGCCTGGGACAGACTATTGCCAAAGTATCAAAGGTCTCTGACCTCCCTGTTTAAGGTTGGGCTGAAAACCAGGTGGATGGGTATGTAGCCATCGAAAGGGCACTTCTGGGTCCCGATTCCCCAGATATCTAGCTCTTCTAGCTTCCGTAAGGGTATGTGCTTCAAGTGCTTGTCGTAGATGTCTCCATATAGTAGGGTCACTTGGGCTCCAGTATCCAGCAAAGCATTGGTGTAAACTCCCTCCAGTTGAATGGAGACCACTGAGGATGGGCCTACTAGCTTGTCTGTAAGTTGCTCGGGTTGAGGCTTTGTGCTTCTAATCTGGGTTTTCCCAGGTTGAGTTGTTTGCTTCTTAGGGCTTGCCTTTCCCAGCTTTCTGGAATGGTATGTATCCATTCCTTTTGTTTGAGTCCAATCAATGGAGTTGGGAGCTAAATTTGCTCTAGGGGACAGCTAATGGTGGGTGTTTGAGTGGTTTTAATCTCTAAGGTCTGTGTTCCCTGAGAGATGGAGCTCACAATTTTCTTTGGGTCCTCAGCTGGCTCCTTCACTGAGGATCCTGTAAGTTTTCCCCCATCTTTGGGAAGAATAGATTTTTAATGCTTTTACTACATCTGTATGGCTGACCATTGGCTCTACACCATGGAAACATCCGAGGTACCCAGGGCTGCATTTCCCCCAGCTGGCTGCCATTGCCAACACTGTTTGTCCCATTTCTGACATGGCCTTCTGCATAGCAACATGAGCCTCCATGACTTGGCCCACTGTCTTTTTAAGCTTGCAAAAGGACTGTTGAATCAGGGCTTGGGCTTGAACCAATTGGGACAGGGTCTGCACCATGCCATCCACTGAAGCTATGGCCTGCACCTCGGGCACTCCCTCCATGATTGGAATAACTTGAGTGACACAAGAGGAGGCCCTAAGTTGGGTTCCACCCTGAACTTCTGCCTTCCTGGCACTGGCCAAGCTTCCTCTTCTTGGATGGTCTTCAACAGCTTTGAATATGTCTCAGTGCCATAGGGGTAACTGACCTGGAGCTTCTGTGCAATTGGATTGACTGGTTGAGCCCCCCTTCTGTACTTGGGTCCAGAGGGCCTTGCTAGCACTTTTCACTTTCACTGCTCCCTGGACAATCATTTGGTGCAGGATCTTGTTCAGCCTTTGCAAATAGTCAGACAATTTCTCTCCTTGATGATACATTATGTTTGCTCAAATAAATAAGTAAATTCTGTACAGCTCTCAACTTGCCCGAATACTTCATGTAGGGCCTCAAGATACTCACAGGTGGTACAGCACTGGCTTATCCTACTTTAGATTTCACACGATGTTGAGGCGGGAACCTGTGAGCTCTCCACTAGCCTTTGTCTCTTCACAGCAACTGCCTATTCCTACTCTTCTATGGCCTGGAGGGCTTGATCAACCCAAGTGTTGAAGTCATCTTCTCCCAGGAGAGTAGGGGCCTTACCAGAGAAGAATCTAAGTCTTCGGTAGTTATGACTGGTGATGGAGGTAGAGCTCTTCAGCAGAGTCTCTGTAAACTTCCCTAGTTCAGCCAATGAAGCAGTGGGTATGCCCCCCACCATGTCTGCTGAAGTAAACAGCTCGGGTTCAGGGGTTCCTTTCCTTGAACTCTCTGTGCTGCCGTCAGTGGAGCTCAGTCGTAACACCCATGCCATCATTGTGTCAGACAAGTGTATACTCTCTTCTTCGAGCAAGGGAGGAATTATTTTTTTCCAGTCAGCACCAACACATTGGGTATATCTGGGTTACTTCTGATATTGAGGACACTCGCTCTCTGGTCAGGGATGCAAGCCATCAGCATCTGCTTGACCTGCTCTTCAGTCCAGTCATCCCCAGGAAGGCTCAGCACCACAAACCGCTCTGGTCTTCCATTTTCCTCTTGGCACCACGCAGTGATCTTGGAGGGTTCCATGCTTCCTTCTTGGGGTTCACAGATTCTCTGGACAGCGAGAGATATTCTAGACAAGATCCCACATGTAGCACTACCCCCTTACGAGTTGCTGAGTTATTTTCTGACTCTCTCTCATTCTGGACCCCTTTCTGAAAGCCCAACCCATACTGACACTACAGAAGTCTTTTGACAAGAGTGAATTACCAACAGAAAGGAGACTCACACACAAATTACAGTAAACTGGTATGAGGTTTATAGTAAACTTCAATGAGAGCTTGATTAAACAGCACAACATGGTATTGGTATGAGTAATGCCAATTATTACTCTTAACAACTCTAAGCAAAGAAACAACACATACAGCAGAATCTCAGTCACTGTTAGCAGGCCTACTATTCAGAAATGAACCCACTATCTCCAACCTGAGGTGTTTGTAGTTTCCAGTGAGCAAAGAAAACTATCAACAGTTGAACTAGCTCACTTTGGTCCCTCAGAATCTGATGGCAAGGTTTAAATCTGAGATAGGAAAGAGTTCTTTAACTAAGGTAGTCAATGTCCCTTTAAGTGCAGTGAGGAATCTTCTGCGTGCTCGTTAGGGCCCAGTTGGTGCATGAGTTAAAGGTGACAGTTCCTTAAGGATTAATACAAGGAGAGGAAGAAGAGAGGACAAGTACTTTCCCTTTAAGTGGCATGTGACATGGATGTTGTCCCCTTTAATTGATTGGACTGTACTGCAAATGTGTTCAACAGCAGCGGTTGTGGGAACTAGGCCGCAATACATGTTAACTAAATCCAATGTCCGCAACTTTGTGCAGGAAAAGTAGCAGGTATGAGGAGAATGTCAGTGTTCACTTGTTTGGCTGGTGTATATGACTCTGTCACCCAATTGGTGGCTTTCAGAAGGTCCTCTGGTCTCTCTCTCTCTCTCTCTCAATGGACGGGAGGCCCCCACAGGTTCTCTGGCCTCACTTACAGTGCTCCTTCCAGTCACTGCACTTTGGTCACCTGCTGGCAGATTGTCTCACTGAACAGGGCGGTGCGCCTAGCTGTCAGTGACGCTTCCTCACCTTTCCTCTCTCTAGCTCTGCAGCCTGGTCTGGTTCTCCGGCAGTCAGCACCACTTCTCTCTTTCATTCTACTCTCCAGCTCTCTCCCTTCTCACTTCTTGTCCAATCTCCCAGGCTTCTGCATAATGCCTCTGCCCACACACCAGCTCCTCTGGGAAATGTAGTCCTCTGGTACACTGCTCCTAGCAAAGTCCCGTGGTTCAGTATAAAATGTCCATGGGGCTGTTCTTCAGAGTGTGAGTGCCACTGAATTGCAGTACACTGCCATCTTGTGTTTCTCTTAACATCCTGCAACGGGCTTTTTAGCAGGGTGTTACACATATAAAAAACTTTACAGCCTTGTAAAATGTTCATTAATTTTATCAAACCTGTGGAGCCTGTCCATAAAAATTCCCAGTCAGCACGTCAGAGAAGACAAGTGGTATATTCATTTGTTTTATCTTTTGTTTAAATGCCATTATGTAGAACAAAGCCTGTTTATTTGAACCCAACTGAACATTATTTATTCTGTGCTGGGATGTGGAACAGAGCATGAGAGGTGTTCAACACTGGTGTTGCAAGGCATGGAAAGTCCTTGCAAGGGGTAAAGTGAGTGCTGAAGATAATACTCAAAAGCTAGGCCTGGGTTAATGGGAAAAGGTATCCCTGAAATATGGGAACCAGTGGAGGCCAGCCTATGAACTGTGGAGATTGTGCTGGGAGAAGTAGGTCACCTCCAGAGACTGTGTAGGTGAGCTTTGGTAGTTAGAACTGTGAGCCTTTCGCCAAATACAACTAAGCATGGTAACAGTTAGTATTCAGATCAGAAATTGGACCACAACAGAGATGCGAAAAAATGGCAGATACAGGTATAGACTTTACAGGCACACAGGTAGAATGCTGAGGAAGAGAGTTAGGTGGGGAGGCCTCCAAGCAGCTATCATAAGGTGACGACCAAACACTAAGCTCTGCTGAGTACTAGGGTTTGGTCACTGGTGGACACTGAAATTACACTATTCTAATCCAGGAACCACAGTGCCACCGCCAGGTATTTTGTATGTTCATGACACCTGTTCTCCCATTTTCTGTTGCTAAGAGGCAAATTCCCAGGAGAATGAACAGGAGTTTGCAGGATCCTCTAACCTACAATCATCCTTTGTTCTGCAGAACAGTGCCCATCCCACACTCCCTGGTTTAGTGTTTCCTAATGTTTCCTGCTGTATGTTTGTATATACTATGTATAAAAAGACATACGGGACAACTAGATCCTTTTTTTCTATTCCATGCAATGCTTTTGTTTTTCTACATTTTTTTAAATTAAATGACCACTATCACAAAAATATTTTAGTTAGAGAGCTGTGGCTAATACCTATAGTGGTAGTAAAGTCCATTTTGTCCCTTTTACCTACAGGTAGGCTTATAATAAAGCTTATCTGTAGGTAAAATGCACTTTTTAGGAGGTATTTCAATGACTAGCAGCTGGTGACATCATTCATACATGTGTACCGTGCTCTCAATGGACAGCGTGCATACAAGGGAGTGACGTCATCGCAGCTGGAGCCCGCAAACCTGGAAGAAAGGAGGTGAAGATGGAAGCCCTGTCAGTGGTGACAGAATGCTGCTGGAAGGCTTCGTTTTACAGGTAAGTCTTTCATAATGTGCTGGTATGCGATGCATACCAGCACATTATGCCATTCCATTGCAGAGGGACCAGAAGGTTTTTTGTTGTTTAGGATTTACTACTATTTTAGTAGAAGTATTCAGCATTTTAATTCCTCTTTTTATTTAGCATGTTTTTCTATTTTTTTCTATACATTAGCATGCAGACTAAGATGTCCAGAAAAAGTGACAGATGCAGGGGTTGGAACAAACCCAGGGGCGGACTGACAACTCATGGGGCCCCCGGGCAATAGAGGATCATGGGGCCCCTGTGTCCTCGCCCAAACTCAAAAAAGCCTATGAAAAAGGTACCAGGGGCATCTCATGGGGCCCCCTACTGTGCCCGAGTTTCCAAATGGTCAGTCCGCCCCTGGACAAACCATAAGACTACCGGGGGAGCCAAAAACAATGACCCTTTGTTTACATGGATTACATTTTCTTTTAAAAAATTCTATCTACTTATGTAAATATAGCTACACATGTAAGTGTAGAGAAAAGTATAAATAAGGATGTGAAATAAAAATCGCTTGACTGCAATGCTACATTTGTTAATCATATATATGTAGGCGGGTGCAGGTACCCTTCTGTCCTGTTGGTGGCACTGTGCCATTGTTACAGGGTAAGAGGATAAGGCTGCTTTCTCACTGATCCCTTTTTTTCAGCTTTTGTGTTAAAAAAAGTGGAAGAAAAAAGCACAACTATTAAAGCCTATGGAATTCTTCACACTGGTCAGTTGTGGGTACGTTGTGTTTTTCAATGTCCTGCTTGCTGCATTTTTGGTGCATGTTTGGTTCAGTAAAAAAAGAGCACTGAAAATGCACCTCCCCATTGAAATGAATGAGCCTGAGTTCACATATGTGCGCCCTGTCCATAGTGACTTCATTCAGCGGTTCAGGTGAGATTCAAGTGCGAATTGTTAAAGTCATTGGCTTTTTGCACTTCAAAGGACTGGAAAAACATCCACTGTACTACAATTAAAGTGTTACTAATCCCATGACACTGCATTCACTGTATCTGGTCTTCCACAGTACACAGAACATGGAAATGGAATTATTTTAGTAAACATAAACTGCTTAATACCTTTTCTCATCAGCAGTATAGAGCAGTCTTGTGACTGGCCAGCTGGGCACTGGTTAAAGCTTGTAGGAGGAGTTTTCATTCTCCTTTGACTGCCCTATGGGACTGCATAACCCCCAACCTTTTGTCTGGACAGTGCTAATTGGCCCCATGCACCCGCCCCCAAAAAAAGAAAACTCTCTAGCAATACACACCAAACCGAGCATGTGCAGAGTGCATCCTAGGGCTCTGTACTGTCAGCAGATGGATTGGGGATATTAGAAGAGGGGGAGGATCAGAGCAAACAGGATCAAACAGCCTTTTTACACGATGTGGTGGATTAACCCTTTAGATTCCACAGTGAGTATAACAAGCATGCTTTACTGCATATACAGACTGATTTTACTGTTGTGGATTTCGTAACGCTTTAACTGAAGTAAGATTGTATTGGATTCAACTTCTGTGCTGTATTGAAGAGGCAAAGGAGAAGTATAGCCAAAGCTTTGTGGCTGTACTTCTCCTATGGATCACAGGACTGCATTCCTGTAACCCATTTTCAGCCAACAGTGGGCTAAAGCCCGCTGTTGGCTGACATCACAGAGCCAGTTCATGCTCTGAATAGATCCTGACCATATGACTGGACCGACACCTGGCTCAGCCTCTCAGCAAATTGCTGAGAGCCTGGGCCAGCTGTTTTCACCCCTTCCACAGTCCAGCACTTCAGTGAGCGCTGGAGGGGCAGCGTAGAGAGACGGTGACAGTCACGGCTCTCTGCTCAGAGTGGAGGGAAAGAACTGAGCGTTCAGTGGTGTTCGATGTTGCATCTATCTAAGTGAGTATAATGGGGTTTTTTTGCATATAGACCATACTTCTCCCATAAGCTGCCTGTGGATGGCAGCAGGTGACCATACTGTAGGGACAGACTGGGTCTAAGGACCTATGTCAATGCATAAAGCAGCATGTGAAACCTAACACCTTCCGAGATCCCTTCTGCGGTGAGCGCAGTGGGAGTAGTTTTGTTCTAAACCTCTCCAGCAGAAGCCATCCTCCGGTAAAATCCAACTCAATCCTATGTGCTGGGCTGTGGTAAACAGTGCTGCCTTTAACCACTTGCCTACCAGGCACTTATACCCCCTTATTTACCAGGCCAATTTTTAGCTTTCAGCGCTGCCGCACTTTGATTGACAATTGCGCGGTCATGCAACATTGTACCCATATGAAATTTTGATCATTTTTTTCTCACAAATAGAGCTTTCTTTTGGTGGTATTTAATTGCCACTGGGCGCTTTACTTTTTGCGCTAAAAAAAAGGGCAAAAAATTTGAAAAAAAAAAAAAGTTTCTTTGTTTCTATTATAAAATTTTTCAAACAGGCATTTTTTCTTCTTCACTGATGTGCGTTGATGAGGCAGCACTGATGGGCACTGATAGGCGGCACTAATGGGCACTGATAGGCAGCACTAAAGGGCACTGATAGGCAGTACTAATGAGGTGGCACGGATAGGTGGCACTGATTGACAGCACTAATGAGGTGTCACGGATAGGCGGCACTAATATGCAGCACTGATAGGCGGCACTGATAGGTGACACTGATGATGGGTACTGATAGACGGCACTGACTGGCATCACTGCTGGGCACTGACTGGCGGCACTGACTGGCACAACCCCTGGGCACTGACTGGTGGCACTGACTGGCAGCACTGCTGGGCTGCACTGGTGGGCAGCACTGGTGGGTGGGCACAGGTGGGTGGCACTGGTGGGCACAGGTGGGTGGGCACAGGTGGGTGGCACTGCTGGGCACAGGTAGGTGGCACTTCTGGGCACAGGCGTGTGACACTGCAGAGTGGCACAGGTGGGTGCACTGCTGGGCACAGGTGGGTGATCTGCTGGGCACCGGTGGGCGGAGCTAGTGGGCGCACTGCTGGGCACAGGTGGGCGGAACTTGCGGGTGGCACTGCTGGGCACCGATCATCAGGGCACGGATCATCATGATGATCGGTGCCGATCCTCGCTCTGACAACTGCCGGTTCTCGGCAGTACTTTCCTCACGATCTGACAGCGTGAGGAAAGTGCAGCCGAGAACCGGCACTTGCATTTCCCTCTGATCAGCGTGTCATTGTACGCCGCTGATCACGTGGTAAAAGGCCGCTGTGATTGGCCTTTTACCACATCACGTGATCAGCTGTGTCCGTAGGACACAGCGATCACGGAGATCGCCGGGTGCGTGCCCCCTGGGGCGCGCAGGAGAGCGCGTTCTGGGAGGACGTCATATGACGTCCACTCAGAACTGGCCGGCCACAGTGCAGCCGTCATTCGGCTATCTGCGGTCGGCAGGTAGTTAAACACAGCCTTGAACTGTATATAATGCTATGCCATACTGTACCTAGAAATTTCCAGTTGGCAAGAACTGTTGTGTGTTTGTGTTCCCTTCTGAGCATGTACCTACACCAAAGCCCCGCCTACATATCGTTATCACAATATTTTTTTTTATAACAGTGGTCTCTTAAAGCTGAATTTAATTATTTTATTCATTATAGCCAAGAAAGCTGACATCCTAGCTTCTGTGTAATCCACAGTTGTCATGGTGCTGCACATATGATCAGCTATGCCACTGGCTTTTAATAGGCTGCAGCATCCCCTTCTCCCTCCCCACACTGAGCTCTCACTGAACTTAGTGGGAAGCTCTGACACAGAGACAGGTGTCTCTGTTTACACTGAGTGATGGCTCTGATTGGACATCATGTAATTGGAAGAGCCAATCACAGTGCTCCAAGGGACACAGCCATCACAGGATTGCTAAATTGGTAAACCTCCTGCGCACAATCCTAATAAGCTAAAGATAAGCTGCTACACCTGCACCTTATTACCTAAAGTGATAAACCAAACTAAATAAAAAATAAGTAAATAAACTAAATCTCTACATAATGACATATTAGTGAACAAACGTGAATAACATTGAAGAAAAAAAAGTGCAACAACACAATGGTGCTACAAGTGAAGATAACCATTAATAAGCCCCTATATCAGGGGATGTATCTAATAATGATAGTGCTCAGAGTCAACACACTCTATTCATCAATATAAATGACAAATAAATCATAAAAATGCAATAAGTGAACACAACAGTCAAAAAAACTTGATGTATAAACAAAAAGTGCCACCAGTGTCCACGTCATAAATACACATGCAGGTGAATCTCGTGTGTTGCTAGATCCTGGTGATGATAGCACACTCAGCTAGATTGGCCCCTCACCTCCTTGCTGCGACCCTAAAAGGGCCTAAATGCCTTATGATTCTCTCGTGGATCCTCCTGGGTAAAAGCGTAACCACCAGCAATCTCCTAAATGGCTCTTATCCAGACATATCAGCTCCCACATAGTCCACAAAGAAAAAAGCCTCCATAGTGCATTATCATTTATTGTTACAGTAAGATAACATATACAGGACACTCACATTTTTCCTCTTCTTGTACAGAGCATATAGAACCTCATGCATGGGTGTACTTGCTGGGTTCTCTAGGGTGTCCAAACATGGCATCCGCACCGGAAATGACGTCACCTACGCGTTGCGTCACCTCTCACGTGACGTGACCCTGAGGAAGTCACGTGAGAGGTGACGCAACGTGTAGGTTACGATGTTTTTATTGTAGCCAATGGAATGATCTAAGGGGAGAAGATCAGTTCTTACAACCTAAAAAAGCCTGAAAGATTGTGAAAAATGCTCAAGTTGTGTGTTTTAAGGCAGTCCTATTCAAGTCTATGGGGCCAAAACTGCCCAACAATGCTTCCAAAAGTATCTCATGTAGCTTCAAGAGTGTCAATCATTGAGCTAAATATACCTACATGCTTATATGTGAACATCCACATTTAAAATACATGGAATTTTGGATGTTTGGAGCTTTGAGATACAAAAAGTTCAGGTGTGAATACTAAGTGGATTACCAGAAGCATTCTACCATAACCACTAAGGGCTCTTTCAGACAGGTAGGTCTTACCACCCCAGAAAAGCGATCTGTGGTGGATCACTTTTCAGCAGAGGGACAGCTGACAGGTCAGAGCAGCTGACAAGTGCTCAGGAGATGCTACTGCTGCCTGCTGATGCCTGTTTTTTTCTTAACTGCTCTTTTTTTTAATTGGTGGACTGCAATTTTACATTGTGGGACCATGCTGCAACTGTGAGACATTTGACTTGTGATTGTGGTGCAGCCCCAATGATATCAATGTGTGAGATTGACAGCTGGTGCTGCCTATCAAACTCAGAATGCCATGCATTCTGGTGGACATGCGGGAAGGGGGGGGGGTAATAAAACCATGGCTCAGCCCGTGTAAAAGAGCCGTAACTACTGCTAGGTGGCCCCCTCCTTTCTAGAACAAAGGATGATTGCAGTCCACCAGTTCCTGCTAGCCCTTGTTTTATTTCTGTGTATTCCTCATATACTTCATTTATATTATTCAATTGCTACATCGCTAAATCTGGACTAGGGATCTTTTCCAGAAATCTTGAAAGAATGATTAGTGTTGTAAAACAGCAGAGGAGTTTATAGGACAGCTCTGGCTAAGTTATCTGTGTATCATGGCAACTCCATTGACTTTTGTCACATGACATGACTTCTCTTGAGATGATACAGAAAAAGGTCTAGCTAGGTTTGAAATAGCAAGTCATGTAGTATCCCAGTAGCTGCAGATGAACAGAGGAACAAAGCAGGAGGCTGTTCTGGGACCTCATGAGATAATATGAGCTCTCCCGGGGTTTTGCTCTCCACACTCTGTCCCAGGCTCAGAAATTACACACGGCAAAAAAAAAAAACTCTTCACTAGCAGCTGTCCCCTTCTCTCATTTGTTGCTTCAATAAGCAATAATTAGGTCCTGAGCTAATGATGTCTGCTTTTTTTTTTAAACAAGGTTTAATTCAGAGGGGTCTCCATGGAAACCCTTCAAATCACCCACCTGGATATGCTGCTCTCTGACACACATGCACACACACACACTCAGACACGGGCTGCTAGTCTGCCTGAAGCATGCGTGTTTCCTGCACATTGCCCTACATCCCTAAATGGGACAAATACAACTGAAACATCAGCTGTTGTGTGTCTGCACAGAGGTTTTGTTCACCATGGCCATTCGGAGAGCCCTGACTGAATACGGCCGTATCCTTAGATACCAACATGCTGTTGTGTCCTTGGGCCTATGCATTCCCCCAGCAAACAAAGCCATGCTCAGAGACTGATCAACACTGTTGTCTATGCATCTTAATGTGGTTGTTAAAGACTGAAGGCTTTTTACCTTCATGCACTCTATGCATGAAGTTAAAAAACCTTTAATGTGCTGCTCCCCCACAGCCCCCCCAATATTTATCTGAGCCAGATCCTGATCCAGCAATGTGCACGAGAGGAAAAGCTCTCTGGAGTCTCTTCCTCCTCTCTAGGGTCTTTCCCTTCCATTGGCTCCCGCTGTTGTCAATCATAGCCAGTGAGGTGGGAGTGGGGGACGAGGCCATGACACACTGTGTGTCTCACAGACACACAAAGGTGACTCAGGAGCAAGCATGCGCGAGTGCCCCCAGCAAGCAGAATGCTCTGGGGGTGGTCAGTGGGGTGAGGGGCTAGGAATGCCAGTGGGGGACCCGAGAAGAGGAGGATCAGGGCTGCTCTCTGCATGTAACATGTTTGTTATAAATAAAACAAGAATACAGCACTGATCTACAGCAATAACAAATAAAGAATTTATAAACTCTTAAGTGTAAACACAACATGCACACAAAAATATATAAAAGTGCAACAAATGTCCAATGGGGTATAGCCCTTAAATTTATTCCAGCAAACAAATTAGTTAAAGTAACAAGTACTTCTGTATCTTGAGCTGTATTGTTTTATTTGTATCTTTTAGGTTTTAGATATATATATATATTTGCTGATTATTAGTTTCTCACACTTTCATTTAAGGCATTTTTTACTTAGCACAGAAGGGTTGTGTTTATTATGACACATTATTAAACAAAAAAAAAAAATCGGAACCTTTTTGGCCATTTCACATGGGTGTTCCATGTGTCCGTTTTTCATCCATCTGATGACGGATGAAAAATGGTCAGCCATTCATTTGGCTGTCAAACACTTATAAACGCAGGAGCATCCGTTTACACCCCCCTCCATTCAGTTCCGTTTTTTTAACGATCCATTGAAGCGGAAAGGAACAGATGTAAGCGAATGTAAACAGACTGTCCATTTACATCCGTTCCGTTAAGATCCGTTTTTTTACAGATATTTCACTTTAAACAATTTATATTGATTTTAGAACACAAACCCAACCTATGACCCAGGTAGTGGTCAACAAAGGAAATTACATGCACCTTAATTTCACTTTTGGCAACATGACTCGAGATGTCATGAGACTCTCATCAACCTTGTGCATGCCAGGCCTGGCCTGTGGGACAACACTTGTAGAGAATACATCAACAAAGTGACAAAGCATCAGTTGTGAAATTCGATTTTTGAGGCTGTGACACCAGATTGGGCAACTATGAAGCAGAGGCATTGGGATAAGCGTGGTAAGTTTAACAGCTCTGAAGCATGACCCTAACTTTTGCATTTCTGTTATGTATTGTGACCTTGTGTGTTTAGAGATAAGGGTAGTGATAGGTATACAGATAAGGATAGGGATAGCGTTAGGGGTAGGATTAGTATCCAATATTAGATAAAACAAAAGTAAGGTGCTGCTTCCTGGTTAAAAAATCTCCAGCTGAATCTCAAAATCACCGTGCCAGACCAACAGTCTCCATCTGCTCATGTATGGACATCCAAAAAAAGAAATGTCAGCAACAAGGTGAAATAACACATTTCTTCTTTATTGTATGCAAGGAGTAAAATATTCCATCAAGCAACCAATGCGTTTCAGTCAAGGACAGACCTTATTCATAGCCAATGAATAATGGTCCTTTCTTGGCTGAAACACGTTAGCATTGGTTGCTCTATGGAATATTTTACTCCTTGCATACAATAAAAAAGACATTTATTTCACCTTGTTATTTTGTTTTTTAGGGTTAGAGTTAGGGTTAGGGTTGGGGATAGAGTTAGAGTTGGGCTTCTTGGTATACATTATCTAATATACAGTAACATTTTCACTCTATTGTGTCTTACAGCAAAAGATATTATCACAAGATGGCGATCTTTCCATCACCATTTTCGCCGAGATTTAAATGATGAGTCTATGGACAGTGACAGTGGTGCAGGACGTTCGAAAAAAAAAGAAAAGCGTATACTTTGAAATGCTGGATTTCTTAAGAAGGTTCATGGACTTGAGATCGTAAGTTTCACATTCTGAAATCCAGCACACCTTGAACTAAATTTGGACGTTCTGTCGTGAAACAACCAAATTTTGATCGATCTACAGTGAGTAAAATAAGTATTTGATCCCCAAGCAAAACATGACTTAGTACTTGGTGGAAAAACCCTTGTTGGCAAGCACAGAGGTAAGATGTTTCTTGTAGTTGGTTACCAGGTTTGGACACATCTCAGGAGGGATTTAGGTCCACTCTTCTTTGCAGATCTTCTCTCAGTCCTTAAGGTTTCTTGTCTGTTGCCTCAAAAGCATAATCTTTCCACCTCAGTGCTTGACTGTAGGGAAGGTGTTCTTAGGGTCATAGTCAGCATTTTTCTTCCTTCAAACATGGCGAGTCGAGTTAATGCCAAAGAGCTCAATTTTGGTCTCATTTGACCACAACGCTTTCTCCCAATCCTTCTCTGAATCATTTAGATGTTAATTTCACTGGCAAACTTCAGACGGGCCTGTACATGTGCCTTTTTGAGGAGGGGACCTTGCGGGCACTGCTGCATTTCAATCCATGGTGGCGTATTATGTTTACCAATGGTTTGTTTGGTGACTGTGGTCCCAACTGCCTTGAGATCATTCACAAGCTTGTCCCGTGTAGTTCTGGGCTGATCCCTCACTTTTCTCATGATCATCCTTACCCCATGAGGCGAAATCTTGCATGGAGCTTCAGACCGAGAGTGATTGATGTTTTTTTTGTAATTCTGCCATTTGCGAATAATCACTCCAACAGTTGTTTCCTTCTCACCAAGCTTCTTTCAGACAGTCTTGTAGCCCATTCCAGCCTAGTGCAAGTCTGCAGTCTTGTCCCTGACATCCTTTGACAGCTCTTTGGTCTTGCCCATGATGGTGAGGTTTGAATGGAAGAAAGAGATTCTGTGGACAGGTGCATTTTATGCACATAACGAGTTGTCATTAGGAGCACCTTCTTAAATTGATGTGACTAATCTGTGTACCACATGAGTACATAGCCAGTCTGTGGGAGCCAGAATTATTGTTGGTTGGTAGGGGATCAAATAATGATTTTCCCCACTGTATGGTCATTTTAACATTTAACATGGTTATCATATATATCAACCATTCTTCTTTATAGTATCTCATCAAACATGTCAGAAGAAGAGGAAGAACATGAAGAAGGAGCTGTTCCAGAAACAATAGAGGGATATGGACAATCCATGGAGGAAGATGGCCAGTCTGTTCCAGCACAGCAGCAGGAACCCCCTGCTGGAGGTTCCCAGGCAACAGAAAGGGACAGTGCAAGTAAGAATCCTAGACAAGAGACATTTGAAAATGTTAACCTAGGCATCATTACATTGATCAAAAACAATCTTGTGTGCAGTGTGAAAATGTGTATGCCTAGAATATCAGCATATGGGCTAATTATATGTTTATTTTCATCCACAAACTCGTTATCAGAGAGCAAGCTCATCTTTTGAGCCAAGAAAGGCTCAAGGTGAGGAAATGGACACAGACACAATCTCCTTCATGGAAGAAATGAGAAGCTGTCACAGAGAGGAGAGAAGGGATGCTATTAATGATGGCCATAATGCCAATGCTCCATTCCATCAAAATATATATCATATGTTAGATAAAACACCTAGCGAGAGACAGATGGAAGTCCAAATGGTTGTTTACAATTATACTGGTGCTTGTGTAAGGGCTGTCATGTTAGAAAATTCTTTACCAACTATAGGTACAGCTGATCCACCTCAGAGGCCATACCAGCAGGGCCAAATTGAAGGTCCACTGCTTCAAACTGTGCCCTATCAACAAAGCTATCCACAGCAGTACCAACAGAGATATCCACAGCAGTACCAACAAAGCTATCTACAGCAGCACCACCACCAACAAAGCTATCAACAGCAGCCCCAGTTACAGCCACACAGCTCACTGCAGCGACCACCTGGTTACTCCTCACCAAGTCAGGCCACCCAGGGTAGTTTCTCCAATCCCCCTTCCCAATCTGAAAGCCTTGGAAGCTATGTGAGCTCCTCCCACTCTCCCTCACGGATTTCTCCTTCCCCTGTTTATCCTGATTTGTGACAAAAATACCCTGTGATGTGACCCAAATTTCTGGTAGAAGTAAAAAAAAATTAAAATGCAGTGTTTGTGTTTTTTTTAAATTTGGAGGCTATCAAACTGATATATCTTTATGTATATTTAAAAAAAAATTCTTAACAAAATGAAACACAATCACAATCATTATAAATATAGACATAGACATATCACATTATCATTGATGCACAATAGATGCATCAATTTTTATACATGTGTGCACAGTGTCATTTTTAATTTGTTATAAAAACAGAAAACAAAATGAATGTAAACTGATGTAAAAACGGATCTAAATGAAAAAGCAGATGAAAGCAGAAGAAAATGGCTAAAAACGGATGCAAAATGGGATGAAATGGAACTGAAATACAAACGGATGTAGACTGATGTAAACTGATCTGAACTGAATGGAAGACAGATGCATAAACGTATATGTAAACTGATCTCAAATTAATCTGTTTTCCTCCAAAAAAAAGTGACTGAAAGGATGACGTCCTTGTGATTGTCCAATCTCCTTTAGGGTCACCATACACCTTACAAGTGCACTGTACAATCAAATTTAGATCTACTAAAACTGTGTAACATGAGGTCCAAATTCAACTCCAATCAAATTATATGCCATCAGGCAGGGTCTTGCACTACTTAACTTGTTGATAGATCTAAAGGAGATTGTACAAATCTTATTGTAACATGGGTGGTGAGCTTTAGGTCTACCAAGAACTATATAGTGCAAGGATCTGCCTCACTGGATACAAATTGGTTGAATAGATTAGGTAGGTCCCCTCATTATATAGTTTTGGTAAGCCAAAGTTGATTGTGTATATATTGTACACTCAGATTGCATCAAGAATGGTGATCCTTAGGCCCCTTTCACATGGGCATTTAGTCTATATCCGTCTATCAGTTTTCAGTTTTTTATATCTCTATAGGTGGGCAGATGTAAACGGATGACCATCTGTTTATATCATCCTATATCGATCTGTGTCCTTTTCCATTTAAATGGATCTGAAAAGATGTAAACGGATTCTATCTGTTTACATCAGTTCTGTTTATGTCCATTTTTAGGTCCAGATCACGCCACAAAAATGTACCCTGGATGTGTTTCGGATGCATTTGTGGTTACAGTTCACCCCACACTCTGTTCCAGAGCATTTTTTATGTGTTTTGCCGTGTTCCAGTACAATTATGTGCAGAAAAAATGCATCGTGTTCTACTTTTTTTTCTGTACTGGAAACTGACTGGAACTTCACTGGTGTGAACTAAGGTCATTGGAATACATGGAAAATACTGTGTATGCATTTTTGATGCAGAAAAAAAAACGCACTGGACTGCATCTGGTGTAAACCAGCCCTAAGCAAGAAACATTTTTTTATTTATACTTTTGTCACACCTGATTGGTCTCTGCAACAACTAAGAAAAAACGGATGTATACTGAAGTAACCTGAACTGAACTGATATAAACTGATGTGAATTGAACTGAAGACAGAAGAAACTGATGTAAGCTGAGGGCTTGTTCATACCGATATGCAGTGTGGGAAACCCACGTTCTGTGCACATTTTCCACAATGCATTCAAATGCAGTGGGTGTGTGATCTGCTGCAGGTGTCAATATATTCCTAACAACACTCCAAATGCAGTGCATTTGCCTGCCCCGGATTGCATGGTACCACAGTTACATGCAATCTGGTTACAGTGCATTTTAAAAGTAATGCAATCTAGTGTGATTTCAGCCCAATCTAGTGTGATTTCAGCCCATTCAAATTAATGAGCTGAAAATCGCACTGCTTGCGAATCCCTCTGGAATCCCACAGGAATGTGGACTGTGTTCCTGTGCATTTCAGGTGCGAAACCGGCCCTGAATCAGATTTTTTCTTTGAAAAAAACATGACTGAACGGATGACGCCCATGTAAAAGGGGCCTTGGGGTCCTTTCACACAGGTATCATCAGTTTAGTCAGGTTTTTTGCTAACAAGAAACCAACGAATACTGTTTCAGGTTACATCAGTTTGCACATCTGTCTTTGGTTCATTTCCGTGTATATCAATATACATCAGCGTGCACTTCAGTTCCGTTTAGTTCAGTTTACATTGGTTTATATATGTTGTTTTTTTTTTTGTTGTTGTTGAAGAAACCAATCATAGGTGACAGAAATATAAACAAATATTATGTTTCTTACCTAAAACTAAACAAGACTGCATCTATCTACATCCATGCAAATTAATGTAAACAGAAAAGAATGCAGTAGAAATGGATTTCAATCGATAGTTAAGACACAATCGCAATTAAAGATTGTAGCTTATCAATCACATCCTTGTTTCCACCATGTAATGTCGAAAACTGATCAGTTGAAATATAATTATTTTAATGAACAAAGTGCTGCAGATCAATGCCAAATGATGGATAATTTTTTGTCCTGGCTGATTGATTCAGTTTGATCAAATCCAACCCAAATCGATGGCCAAATACTGTGGTGGTCCAGTTTCATAAAAAAGTGCACAGTGAAGGGTTCTTTTTAAATATTGTGCAAATGCTGAAAATTAACAATATAAGCTTAATATTTTGAAAGATAACATTTGTGATGAACCCCTCAATAAATCCTTCAATTTCCTAGGGTTCTTTTATACCATACTATACATAAAAACTCATCTCAACATGTTGAGAATGCGGGTGCATTTAACATCCATTTTTATGTGCATTGTGTTGCTTTAAGTTGTGTTTTTGTAGAGTAACGTACTCCTCGCTTCTGTCAACCTCACAATGTCTGAGTCTGTTGGGTACAATGTAAGCACCCTGTCAATGTTAAACGGTTTGTCCCAACCCTTCACTTCCACATTTCAAGTGTTTGTAAATATTATTTTGTTTTGTTTTTTAAAATAACAAACACATTTATATTTACCAGCTCTTTGCACAGAGCAGACCCAAACCTCCTTTTCTTGCGTCCTCTCCAGAACTCCTGGCTCCTTCTCTTTTTGGTATGCCACAATAGGAATCTTCCTATTGTGGCACACATGCAGGCTCAGGATCCTGAGCCCCACTGCTTGTATCCATTGACACAGACAGGGAGGCTTGGCCCAGCCCCCTGCACCTTTGTCACAAGATTTGACTGACAG
Source organism: Staurois parvus (assembly GCF_062004578.1). Taxonomy (NCBI): domain Eukaryota; kingdom Metazoa; phylum Chordata; class Amphibia; order Anura; family Ranidae; genus Staurois; species Staurois parvus. Next base: position 1,015,120 of record NW_028317999.1, read on the forward strand.
AAAAGGGACCCAATGACTCCAACTGCTTTCGGCAAAGCCTGTGAGAGCAGGGAGAAGAGAAGAAAGCAGCTGCGGATGAGCACAACACTGGATCAAATGAGGACTCAGGTAAGTAAAAGAGGGGATAGGGGTGATACTTTAACCTAAACCTTTAACAAAAGTTTTAGGCTTTACAACCACTTTAAGGATTAGTAAGCTGCAATATTTTATTTATTTATTTCAGGTACTTATATAGCGCGGTCAATTTACGCAGCGCTGTACATATATATTGTACATTCACATCAGTCCCTAACCCTCAAGGGGCATACAATCTAAGGTCCCTAACTCACATTCATACAGTGGGGCAAAAAAGTATTTAGTCAGCCACCAATTGTGCAAGTTCTTCCACTTAAATAGATGAGAGAGGCCTGTAATTGGCATCATAGGTAGACCTCAACTATGAGAGACAAAATGAGAAAAAAAATCCAGACAATCACATTGGCTGATTTGGAAAGAATTTATTTGCAAATTATGGTGGAAAATAAGTATTTGGTCACCTACAAACAAGCAAGATTTCTGGCTCTCACAGACCTGTACCTTCTTCTTTAAGAGGTTCCTCTGTCCTGCACTCATTACCTGTATCAATGGCACCTGTTTGAACTTGTTATCAGTAGAAAAAACACCTGTCCACAACCTCAAACAGTCACACTCCCAACTCCACTATGGTGAAGACCAAAGAGCTGTCAAAGGACACCAGAAACAAAATTGTAGACCTGCACCAGGCTGGGAAGACTGAATCTGCAATATGCAAGCAGCTTGGTGTGAACAAATCAACTGTGGGAGCAATAATTAGAAAATGGAAGACATACAAGACCACTGATAATCTCCCTCGATCTGGGGCTCCACGCAAGATCTCACCCCGTGGGGTCAAAATGATCACAAGAACGGTGAGCAAAAATCCCAGGACCTAGTGAATGACCTGCAGAGAGCTGGGACCAACGTAACAAAGGCTACCATCAGTAACACACTACACCGCCAGGGACTCAGATCCTGCAGTGCCAGACATGTCCCCCTGCTTAAGCCAGTACATGTCCAGGCCCGTCTGAAGTTTGCTAGAGAGCATTTGGATGATCCAGAAGAGGATTGGGAGAATGTCATATGGTCAGATGAAACCAAAATAGAACTGTTTGGTAGAAACACAACTCGTGTTTGGAGGAGAGAGAATGCTGAGTTGCATCCAAAGAGCACCATACCTACTGTGAAGCATGGGGGTGGCAACATCATGCTTTGGGGCTGTTTCTCCGCAAAGGGACCAGGACAACTGATCCATGTACAGGACAGAATGAATGGGGCCATGTATCGTGAGATTTTGAGTGCAAACCTCCTTCCATCAGCAAGGGCATTGAAGATGAAACATGGCTGGGTCTTCCAACATGACAATGATCCCAAACATACCACCCAGGCAATGAAGGAGTGGCTTTGTAAGGAGCATTTCAAGGTCCTGGAGTGGCCTAGCCAGTCTCCAGATCTCAACCCCATAGAAAACCTTTGGAGGGAGGTGAAAGTCCGTGTTGCCCAGCGACAGCCCCAAAACATCACTGCTGTAGAGGAGATCTGCATGGAGGAATGGGCCAACATACCAGCAACAGTGTGTGCCAACCTTGTGAAGACTTACAGGAAACGTTTGACCTCTGTCATTGCCAACAAAGGATATATAACAAAATATTGAGATGAACTTTTGATATTGACCAAATACTTATTTTCCACCATAATTTACAAATAAATTCTTTCCAAATCAGCCAATGTGATTGTCTGGATTTTTTTTCTCATTTTGTCTCTCATAGTTGAGGTCTACGTATGATGCCAATTACAGGCCTCTCTCATCTTTTTAACTGGGAGAACTTGCACAATTGGTGGCTGACTAAATACTTTTTTGCCCCACTGTACATACACATACTAGGGCCAATTTAGACAGGATCCAATTCACCTACCAGTATGTCTTTGGAGTATGGGAGGAAACCGGAGTACCCTGAGGAAACCCATGCAGGCACAGGGAGAACATGCAAACTCCAGGCAGGTAGTGCCATTGTTGGGATTCGAACCAACGACCCTAGTACTGCCAGGCGGAAGTGCTAACCATTTAGCCACTCAGCTGCCCATATAGTACATTTTTGCTTTTCGGTTCAGATACGCTTTCAGTCTCATATACGTATAATCAGTTTCCTTGGGGTCATTGCAAATGAATTAAGATTAACAGTGCCAGGCAATTGTAGATTTCTTAAAGACTGTGGAACAAAGAGGCTATGGCCAAGCACTTCAAGATAGGGCTTATGATTGAAGTGATGCTAATGAACACACGGGATCATAACCAAACTGAGTTTCTTACAATTAGTAAAGGCAATAGTAAACACTAAGTGCCCTTTTTTTTTTATAACAACAGAAATGCTGACAGGTTCTTTTTACTGGTATGTACAACATAGCTTAAAGCTAAGAATTTGTGGAAAATCTCTACGTGGACAAAAACCCATTTGTAATTGAGTAGGGGAAAGGTTAGAAATTTTATGCAGCCAAAAGCTAAAAAAAATTAAAATCAAACTTCTAAAATATCAATAAGTAAAATATTGTGTCTATTTTCTACACCTATAAATCAATATCAATATTCCCACTGCACATATTCTTAGTGTAAGATAAGGAATAGCGGGTGCTGCAGCAATAGTCAGCTGGACACTGTAAACTTTACAGATCAATATATATCATTGCCAATACCCAATGGATCTTCAAATACTGTCCAAAAGGTTTTATGCAAAGCAATCACATCAAAGGAGAATACTGCAACGTTTTGGGGCCATGCAGGACTCCTTCATCATGCAAGTGTATTTTCTACACCCGTCTCTTTTGCAAGTTTTTCATTTTCACAGCTTCATTAACCCCTTCACACTAATACACATATACTCAGCCGTACTGAAGTGGGTCTTCTTCCATGAGGCTGCATAAATGCGTACATGTGTGTGCTGGGAGCAGACTGCACAGAAAAGTCCCAGCACAGGGACCGGGCTCTGACCCTTTCCTGATCACCTGATCGCAGTGATGTCCTTTGATTGGCTATCACAGTGATCAATCACTGTACAGCTCTCCCCTGTGTTTTTTTCTCCTTTGAATGGAGAAAAAAATACATTGTATTCTTTTTTTCCTGTCAGAGGAGAAAAATTTAAACAAAGAAAAGTGTGTAAAAAAAACAAAAACAAAAAACAAAACAAAAGAGTAATAAAAAAAATAAAGATAGATCAAGGTATGACCTAGGTCACTGTTAGAGTTAAGGTCAAGGTCAGGCTCAAAGATCAAGGGCAGAGTCAACGCTCAAGGTCAGAGTCTATGCTCAAGGTCAAATTTCATGGTCAGTGTATTTTAGGTAGGATTCAAAAAAAATTAGTACCAGTGTCAGTTAGTGTTAGTTTCAGTGTGTTTTAGGTAAAATAAAAAAAAAGAAAAATGTGCACCGTTGTTTATGGGCCCTATTACAGGTACAAACAACAAATAACATACACATATGTGGTATCATTATGATAGTCAGGAGCAGGATAATTAATTTTGGGTTGTTCTTTGAGGGTAGGCTATGGTAATGGCAAGAGATATACAGCTAAATATTTTTAAAGTTATTTCTTTTTGCTATTTTGGGCCAGTTATCCTTTGATACTGAAAACAACAGGAGCTATTTATTACCATTAACCACCAAGAAAAGCCCAATTTGTCATGAAAAAAACAAGGTAACATTCATCTAAATACACTAAGTAGTTGTGATGATATGTACAGTTTTACTAACATAAGTCAAAGCTGCAAAACTGTGTTCAGGCATTAGGATACCCTCCTTCATGAAGGGGTTAACAAACTGCCTGCCAGGAGTGACTGATAAGAAAGTCCTGGGAGTAATGGCATGTGTAAATTCCAGAAAAAAGGGTGTATAAATGTGTATTGGCTGTGATTTGGGCCTTTAAAAGTATAGTGGATTTTTTCTTGTTCAGCAGTTTTTATTAAAATGTATCTTTTTTTCATAGTTTTGGCTAGAGTGGGAAAGGGTTAGACCCCCTGTCACGTTTTTTGGCTGTATGTGTCACCATTGGGGAGATTTGTTGCTCCATTTGTAGCTGTGACCAATTTAATCAAGATAAAGTGTGGGGAATGTCCCCAGTACAAGAAGTAAGGGAAAATCTTACAATTGGGATGCTTGTTTCATGGAATTCTTGATTTGGTTACTGCACCCACAGACTGCTGCCAACCAGCTGCCGCCCTCCACCCTCACTCTACCCCTACAGAAGGACTCAAATGACTCTCCCATGGTAACACAGATTCCCCACACACCTTGCCCTGACCTGTATCCCTTCACCTCCCCTGACCCAACTGTCACCGCACCCACCCCAACATGCCTCCTGCACTCCTCCTCCTCATTTTCCTCTCCACCATCCCAAAAATCGCCTCCCTCTACCCGCCTACCCCCCCAAAACAGCTCTACATTGCCCCTTCACTACTCCCCTCTCCCCACTACGGCACTCACCACCTCCTCCTGCTACTCCACTCCCCCGTCGACCCACGTGCCACCACTATCAGACCCACACGCTCCTACACTTCCCATTCCCATGCCACCTTCCTCACCCTTCTCCTTCTCCTATCTGCTGGGGACATCTCCCCGAACCCTGGCCCCTCGCCACCTCACCCCTCCTCTAGGGACCCCCCTGCTCCCGCCAGCTGCCGTAACCCCCTCAACCTCATATCTGTGCCCCTTCTCCCCGCATCCATCCCCCCTCTCTCGGTTGCACTCCTGAACGCCCGCTCGGTCTGCAACAAACTTACTGCCATCCATGACCTCTTTATCTCCCGCTCCCTTAACCTCCTAGCCATCACCGAAACCTGGGTACAGGCCACTGACTCCACCTCCCCTGCGGCACTCTCCTATGGAGGTCTCGTCTGGTCCCATTCACCAAGACTGAGCGGTCACAAAGGTGGTGGGGTCAGCCTGCTCCTATCACCGCTGAGCACCTTCCAGGTCCTCCCTAATCCTCCCTCCCTAACTTTCTCCTCCTTCGAGGCTCACTGCATCCGGCTCTTCTCACCCACCCCCCTAAGGATCGCAGTGATCTACAGGCCTCCCGGATCCATACCCCGCTTCCTGGATGACTTCGCTGCCTGGCTTCCCTTCTTCCTCTCCTCTGAGCTACCAACCATCATCCTCGGGGACTTCAATATCCCCATCAATGACAACAGCCCGGCTACTTCCCAATTCCTCCACCTAACCTCCTCCTTCGCGCTCACACAGCACACTCAATCCTCCACCCACATCATTGGGAACACCCTGGACCTCGTCTTCTCCCACCTCTGTACCCTCAACCAGTTCTCTAACACCCCCTTCCCTCTCTCCGACCACCACCTCCTCACGTTCTCCATCTCCCCTTCCCCTAACTCCCCCCCCCCAGAGCGCCAAACCATCACCAGCCGCAACCTTCGCAACCTGAACCCGGCCCCCCTCCACTCAGCTGCCGACCGCCTACACGACAGAATCCTTCCACTGTCTTGTCCTGACCTAGCCACTAACACGTACAACGACTCACTATCAGCTACCCTAGACTCTCTGGCACCCCTAACCACACGCTACATCAAACCCAGACCGCTCCAACCATGGCAGAACGACCACACTAAATGCCTCAAACATCGCAGTCGTGCGCTGGAGAGACTATGGCGCAAAACCAGGTCCCCCCGTTCATTCTCCCTCTACAAATCTGCCTTCCTCACTTACACCTCCTCCCTCCACGCCGCCAAGCAGGCTTACTTCGTAAACCTGATTAACACCCTCTCCTCCTGCCCTCGCCGACTCTTCTCCACCTTCAACTCCCTGCTCTCTCCCCCCCCTCCTCCACTCAGTACCTCACTCACCGCCCACGAGATTGCCACTCATTTCCACAATAAAATTGATGCTATCCGTCAGGACATAGTCAACTCGCAATCTACCTCCCCACCTAGCCTCCCCCCCCCTATCTCCCCCTCATCTCTTCCCTCCTCTGACCTCGCAACCGCACTGCCCCCCTCCACACCCAAGACCCCGCTTACCGTAACCCCACCAGCTCTGCACTCCTTCAGCCCCGCTACCACTGAGGAAGTCACCAGGGTCTTCTCTGAAGCCCGCCTCACTACCTGCCCCCTAGACCCTATCCCCTCTCGACTCCTCCAGTCACCCCCCTCTTCCCTCATCTGCTCCCTCACCCACATCTTCAATCTCTCCCTCTCTACCGGCGTATTCCCCTCCCCCCTAAAGCATGCGCACATCACCCCCATACTCAAAAAGCCCTCCCTGGACCCCTCTGACCCAAACAACCTCAGACCCATCTCCCTGCTGCCACTCACTTCCAAACTCCTGGAGCGCTTAGTCTACAACCGCCTAAGCGCCCACCTAACTGACAACAACCTCCTTGATCCACTACAGTCCGGCTTCCGTCCCCTACACTCCACCGAAACCGCCCTCCTCAAAATCACCAACGACCTACTTACCGCCAAAGCCAAAGGCGACTACTCTGTCCTCCTCCTCCTGGACCTCTCCGCGGCCTTCGACACAGTTGACCACCCCCTCCTCCTTAATAAACTATTCTCCCTTGGCGTCAGAGACACCGCTCTCTCCTGGTTCTCCTCTTACCTATCCCGACGCTCCTTCAGCGTTTCCTACAATGGTGCCACCTCCCCTTCCCTCCCCCTCTCTGTTGGGGTCCCCCAGGGCTCTGTCCTTGGACCCCTTCTCTTCTCCATCTACACCTCCTCCCTTGGCAAACTCATACACTCCCACGGCTTCAACTACCATCTCTATGCTGATGACACTCAAATTTACCTCTCCACCCCTCACCTCACCTCCACTTTCTCCGCCCGCATCACTCACCTCCTAAACGACATCTCTGACTGGATGTCGCTCCATTTCCTCAAACTCAACCTCTCCAAAACCGAGCTTCTCGTCTTCCCTCCTGCCCGCGCCCCCCCCCCCATCCTATCCATCACTACTAACATCACCACCATCAATCCCGCCCCGAAAGCCAAAGTCCTTGGGGTCATTCTGGACTCTAACCTCTCCTTCCAACCTCATGTCAAATCACTGACAAACACATGCAGGCTCCACCTCCGCAATATCGCCAAAATACGCACCTTCCTTACCCCAGACACCGCTAAACTACTTGTGCACTCCCTGATTATCTCACGCCTTGACTACTGCAACTCCCTCCTCACCGGCCTACCCCAGTGCAAACTCTCCCCGCTTCAGACCATCCTGAACTCAGCTGCCAGACTCATCCACCTCACCAGCCGCTCCACCTCTGCCACCCCCCTCTGCCTCTCCCTCCACTGGCTCCCTATCGCCCAACGCATCAAATTCAAACTACTCACTCTGACCTACAAAGCCATTCACAACACTGCCCCTAACTACCTCACCGACCTGATTCCCAAGTACCACCCTACCCGTACCCTTCGCTCTTCACAGGACCTCCTTCTATCTTGCTCCCTGGTCTCCTCCTCACACGCACGTCTGCAAGACTTCTCCAGGTCCTCCCCCATCCTCTGGAACTCACTACCCCAATCCATCAGACTGTCACCTTCCCTCCTCACCTTCAGGCGCTCCCTGAAAACCCACCTCTTCAGGGAAGCCTACCCCACCCTCACCTAACTGCTGCTCTCCTTCATTCCTCCTACCACTCCATCCCCCACAGCCACTTCCTCCTGTACCACTACCCCCTCCCTCCCAGATTGTAAGCTCGAAAGAGTAGGGCCCTCTTACCCCTCGTGTGCTGTTCGTAGCTGCTGTAATGTTTCATGTATTGTCCCCCCCTCTATTGTACAGCGCTGAGCAAACCCTTTGGCGCTATATAAACTCAATGTAATGTAATGTAATGTAATTTGGGAGATTTCATCTGACTTCCTGTTCCTGTTATGCCTCAGGGGCAGTATAAATGGAAATTTACCCAATGGTACACAAACAGCAAAATAAAAACTGTCATGGGGTTGCAACCTTTCCACACTTTACCCAAAACTAAATTAAAAAAATAAAAAAAGTTTGGAGTTTAAAGCGGAGATCCACCCAAAAGGGGAAGTTCCACTTTAAGGACTGCTCCCCATTAAGGATTGGCACCTTTGGGGGGCGGGGGAGAGCTGGTACCCAAATTTGGGTACCCGCTCCCACTTCCGGTCCGATCGGCTAGGAGATCGGAAACGGAACATGTCCTCCCTCTCTCTTTCCCTGTAGTCTTTTTGGGACACGTGACAGGTCCCAGAAGGCTACTCGCACATGCGCAGTGGGTACCCGGCTGTGAAGTCACAAGCTATCACAGCTGGGTCCCACACTGAAGATGCCGGCCTCCTGGTATACAGGACGGTCGGTGAAACGGGCTGCGGGGGGACACACCACGTACTGAGGGACAGGTAAGTGGCTGTTTTTTAAAAGTCAGCAGCTACAGTTTTTGTAGCTGCTAACTTTTATTTTTTGACAGGGTGAGTGGAACATTGCTTTAAGTTTGAATTTCTACATGTATACACATACAAACATTTCAGATTGTACAAATAATGACATCAGTAGTGGCTTACAATGTGAAAAAGCAAGCTTAGTAAAAAAAATGTTGTGCTGTGCTTTCTTGCTTCAAACACTTTGAATAATTTGCTCATTTTGAATACATGCAAATTATAAAGCATTATATGAAATATCCCTCCAACAGAATGAAAAAAATAGAAACAAAGAATGAGAAAAAAGATACGATGTAAAAGATAAAAAGGATACACTATCTGCTTTCTGCTATACACAGCAAAGTTAACCTACATAATGGCCTGCATTTTACAGTGTTTTCATAATGTGCAGGCTGCTGTGTGGAGCAGCAGAAAGAACTGACTGGAGGACAAGTCAGTTCCATGATTTTGACAGGTCGCACATCTGGCTCCTGTCCTTTTCCCCCCACTCCTATTTACTGTATCTTAATAACACTAAGCGCATATTTAAAGTTCCCTTTGTGAACACCTGCCCATCACAATGATAAAAACTTGTTGATAATCCCATTTCAATAATATGGGTATTTATATGGATACCTTCTCTGTCTTTTCCATTTTTGTGGGAGCTTGTGTCCAATCAGCACAAAGAGCAATTGTGAGGTTAGGTACCAGAGTTGGATGAGAGTATCTGGCTCGCAATCAGTATATTAATTTATCTCAAACATGTTCAATAGGTCAGAGCCTACTAGGGTTATGTACTGCTGAACTCTGTGTATTACATTCTCTTAAACCCTCATCTCTATTATGTTTTCCTGACTCATGAACTCTGTGTATTATTTACACCTAATACCTGAACTCTGTGCATTACGTAACACTGAACTCCGTGTTACGCACTCCTGACTCCTGAATTCCGTGCATTACATACTGTTAAACTCTGGGCATTACATTCTCTTAATACCCAAACTCTGTGCATGACGTTATTCTACATTTCATTACATTCTTCTGATCCTGCACACTGTGCTTTACATACTCTTAGACCCTGTACTTTGTGTTTTAATCCCTGTACTTTGTACTTTGTGTTACATATTCCTAACCCCTGCACTCTGTGGATTGCATATTTCTGACTTCTGCACTCTGTACATTACACACTTCTGACTCATGCAGTTTGTATGTTACGTACTCCCATACCCTGCACTCTGTGCATTACACACTGCTGACCCCTGCACACTCTTGACTCTTGCAGTCTGTACAAAACATACTCCTGACTAACAATAAATCCCAAAAAACTTCAGCACAATCATTTGGGTTTAGTATAGTGCAAAAAAACTATGTGATAAAAATCAACACCTTGGGGGAGATTTACTAAAACTGGTTCACACAGAATCCGGTGCACCTCTGCATGGTAGCCAATAAGCTTCTAACATCAGCTTGTTCAATTAAGCTCTGGCAATTAAACCTGGAAATTGATTGGTTTCTATGCAAAAGTGCACCTGATTTTGCGCTTTCCAGCTTTAGCAAATAAATCCTCTTGTGTAAAAAATTTAATTACTGTAATCATAAATCCACTCCACAATGTAAAAGTTTATTAAAATAAAACCTCAAACCATCAATGTTATTCTAAAAGATAGACTAGTGTCCAGGGGCAGACTGACAACTCATGGGGCCCCCGGGCAATAGGGGATCATGGGGCCCCTGTGTCCTTGCCCAAACTCAAAAAAGCCTATGAAAAAGGTACCAGGGGCATCTCATGGGGCCCCCTACTGACCCCGGGCCCTCGGGCAGAGCCCGAGTTTCCAAATGGTCAGTCCGCCCCTGCTAGTGTCAATAGTGCTGCCCACAGCTCCTGTGTTCCCACAAGTGTACGAATTATAAATATATCCAAAATAGTGCAACGCAGTACAGTATATTAGTAATGAGCTAATAAGTAACACTGTATGTGAAAATAAATAAATCAGAAAGCAATAGCCAAAAAAAATTATTACATATCCATAAATCAGTGAAAGATGATAATACCCAGTCTAAAATGTCCTTAATATCTCGCAACCATATATACTATGTTATAACGTGCATTTAGTAATACTGATTTCCAATCCGGAATTCAGGTGGAAACAGCAAATTTAACTCTCCTTGATTTTATGGAGCTGTTTTTCACAGAAGATTTGTACAATTTGATTGTGGGCCAAGGCACTTTATATGCTTAACAATATATCGTCTTAACCCAAATTCAAACCTTGCCAAACTATTCGCATGGAAACCCATTACGGTTTCCAAATTTAAAACTTTTTCGGGCCTAACCCTCAATATGGGCATTGCAAAAAAGAATGAGTTGTGGTCGTATTGGTCCACAGACCTGATTTATTATATGCTCGTGTTCTCTGCTGCCATGACCAGGCATAGATATGAGACGATAATGCGCTTCATGCATTTCAGTGATAGCACACTCTGTCATCCTTGGGGTGACCCTGAACATGATAAGCTCTACAAAATTAGGCCCCTCATAAACTACCTCACTGAGAAATTTGCAGATGTGTATACACCCCAGCAAAACATCTGCATGGATGAGTCCCTCATTCATTTTACTTGCCACCTTGCATTCAAACAGTACATCCCCAGCAAGTGTGCCAGATATGGGGTTAAATTGTATAAGCTCTGTGAGAGGGCCACAGGCTATATGTACAAATTTAGGGTTTATGAGGGAAGAGACAGCGAAGTAGAGCCCCCCCCCGACTGCCCAGACTACATGGGGAGCAGTGGCAAGATAGTTTGGGACTTGGTGTCTTGTTTGTTCCGTAGGGGGTACCACTTATACGTGGACAATTTGTATACAAGCGTGCCACTATTTAGACATTTTTACAATCTTGGAATTGGCTCATGTGACAGCGTGCGACCTAATCGCTGGGGTTTCCCCCAACGGCTTGTAAATACCGGACTTAAAAAGGGGGAGAAAGCCTGCTTGAGGAATGATGAATTGCTCGCGGGGAAGTGGAAGGACAAACAGGATGTTTTTGCCCTGTCTTCCATTCACACAGTCGCGACAGTCCAAATTAACACGATATCTGGCGTTGTTGAGAAACCCCTCTGTGTCCATGACTATAACCTTAACATGGGAGGGGTGGACTTCAACGACCAAATGATGAATCTGTACCTAGTTTCCCGGAAAGCTCAACACTGATACAAAAAGGTGTCTATTTATTTATTTCAATTGGCTATATATAACGCTTTTGTCATTTACAAAGCAACTTGACGAAGTGTATCCTTCCAGGAAGAGATCATTACAGCCCTTTTGTATCCAGAAGGTGCTGTGGCCCAATCCTCAAATCCAGATGCAGTTAGCCGGCTGCATGAGAGGCATTTTCCAGATGTCCTCTCTGGTACCCCAACCCAAAGGTCACCTCAAAGAAGATGTCGTGTCTGTAGCAGACACAGAATAAGACGCGACACCCGCTTTTTTTGTCCCTCCTGTCCTGGCCAACCTGGTCTCTGCCTCAAGGACTGCTTCCATCGCTTCCATACACTAGTGGAGTATTAGTATAGGGTATAGCACGGCACAGTTCAGGGCACATAATTACACAGTGTTTTTAAAGATGTTAGGTAGTCAGGAAACTGGCTATTGCATTTTGAGAGACCCTACAATCTGTTTTATTAAAAAAAAAAAAAAAACTAAAAAAATAAAAAGTTCAAGTCCAAAAAAAATAAAAATTTTAAAAAACAAAAATAGTTATAGTTTTTTTGTTGTTGTTGTTGTTGTTGTTACTGTTCCACTGTTACAATTTTACTGTGTTATTGTTAGCCATTGCTGTTTTCTTTGCAGGAATGTCATTCAGCTGGAGCACCGACCTGTTTATTCTGACAGCAACAGGAACTTACTCTCAGAATAAACATAAGTCAGTGTGGGCATCACTGTTGGATGAGATTTTCCATACGCAGTTAAAAAAAAAGAGCATATATGCTGAAGCATGGGGGCCTGGGGTGGCCAGTGGGTGGATGGCCCCTATGCTTTGGCATGTATATTTTATAATATTTTTTGGCACATTTCATGAGTGCCCACCATTAGAAGTGGGTGGATGCAGGGAGGTATATTCTAATGGTGGGCATACCACACACTTTTTCTTGCAGAGATTTCTTCTCTTTTTTTCATTCAGCCCACAGGCTGCATAAAAAAAGGACATGGCATATGGCCCCTATGCTTCAGCATATATATTTTGTAATATTTTATGGCACATATTTCAATAAAAAAGTTGTTTTATTGAGTTACTGTTTTATTGTTAACCATTGCTGTTTTCTTTGCAGGAGCGTCATTCAGCTGCAGTACTGACCTGTTTATTCTGACAGCAACATGGTCTTGCTCTCAGAATATACATAAGTAGGTGTGTGCAGTGCTGTTTGATGATATTTTTCATCCGTAGTTAAAGAAAGAGCATATATTCCGAAGCATGTGGGCCTGGGGTGGCCAGTGGGTGGGTCTAAGAAATCAGAAGCTACGAGCATTTCATCACTTCAGTTTCACAGGATATAAACAGTGCTGTTTGTATATTGGGAAAGCATCTGATCACACCGATCTTGGTGAGATTAGATAATGTAAGGGCAGAGGAGATATCTAGAGTCTGATAGAGTTCTCAAAAAAGAATCTATGACAATGCCCATTGAAGTTATAGGGGGCTTTTTGCATTCCCTGTGATAGCATTAAAAGTGATAAAAAAAATTAAAGGGACAGTGTAAAAATAATTTGAATCAAATTAACGTAAAAAAACAAATAAAACTTTGACAGTATGTAAACAGCAGTTACACCATGCATGCGAGGTATTGTTGCAAATGTCAGATCAAGGGCAGTAATTCTAGCACAAGACCCCTCTGTAAATTTGAAATAATATCATGTAAAGGCTTTTTAAGTGTTGCCTATGGATATTAAAAATGTATGCAGTTTGTTGCCATTGCACAGGGCATGAGCAGTTTTAAAGCATGTCATGTTTGGTATCTATTTACTCGGCATACCATCACCTTTTATATGCTACCAAATAATTGGCAAATATATTGTGATGTTGTGCATTAAAAGTAAAAAAAGTGAATTTTCAAAAATTTGAGTTTGAAAAATCACTGCATGAGTACTATGCAACATAAAAAATTGCAGCAACCACCATTTTATTCACTAGGATTACTTTATTCAAAGTAATTTCCTAGCAAAAAATACTGATTTTTTTCATGTGAACAAAAAGTGTCAGAAAAGGCTTGGTCTTCAGGTGCTTAGAAGAGTGAGTGATGCGTGGCATAAACTTCTAATGCTGGGCATAAAATGCCCCACCCCAAAAATGACCCCTTTTTGGAAAGTAGACACCCCAAACTAATTGCTAAGAAGCATGTTGAGTCAATAGAAGTTTTTGGAAAATGACAAAAAATATATAATTTTTTTTTTTACACAAAATTGTCATTTAAATGATTTATTGCTCACACATGCCTTGGGTATATGTGGAATTACTCCCCAAAATACATTCTGCTACTTCTCCCGAGTATGGGGATACCACATGTGAGAGACTTTTTGGCAGTCTAGGCAAGTACAGGACCTCAAAATCCAATAAGCACCTTCAGGCTTTTAAATTGCTTTATTTCCTCATTACACTTCCTGACTACCTATCACAGTTTCAAAGGCCCTGAAATGCCAGGATAGCACCAAACTCCCCAAATGACCCCTTTTTGGAAAGTAGACACCCCAAGGAATTTGATAAGAAGCATGGTGAGTATTTTGCAGATCTCGATTGTTGCCATAACTTTTTGGAAAATGAAGAAAAAAACAAAAACATATTTTTTCTTTTCTTTTTTTATACTTCAAAACCTTGTGAGAAAAAAATTAGATCTGCAAAATACTCCCCATGCCTCTTTTTAAATTCCTTGGGGTATCTACTTTCCAAAAAGGGGTCATGGGGGGGGGGGGTTGGTGCTATCCTACCATTTCAGGGCCTCCGAACCTGTGATAGGTAGTGAGGAAGTGAAATGAGGAAGTTAAGCACCTTCAGGCTTTCAAAGTGGTCATTGGATTTCAGGCTCCTGTATATGGCTAGGCTCCCAAAAAGTCTCACACATGTGGCATCCCCATACTCGGTAGAAGCAGGGGCGGACTGACCATTTGGAAACTCGGGTACTGTTCGAGGGCCCGGGGTCAGTAGGGGGCCCCATGAGATGCCCCTGGTACCTTTTTCATAGGCTTTTTTGAGTTTGGGCAAGGACACAGGGGCCCCATGAGTTGTCAGTCCACCCCTGGGTAGAAGTAGCAGAATGTATTTTGGTGTGTAATTCCACATATACCCATGTCTTGTGTGAGCAATATATCATTTAAGTGGCAACTTTGAATAAAAAAATAAAATGTTTTTTGTAATTTTCCAAAGACTTGTGGAAAAAATAAATCTTCCATGGACTCAATATGCCTCTCAGCATATAGCTTAGGGTGTCTACTTTCCAAAAAGGGGTCATTGGGGGGTGTTTGTACTGTCCTAGTATTTTAGCACCTTCGAGAAATGTGATAGGCAGTCAGAAAGTAAAAGCTGTGTAAATTCCATTATCTATACCATAGTTTGTAGATACTATAACTTTCACACAAAGCATTCATTATACACTTATTGGAATTTGTTTTTACCAAAAACATGTAGCAGAATATATTTTGGCCTAAATTTATAACTAAATTTTAGTTTTTTGGATATTTTTTATGACAGAAATGAGAAAATATAATTTTGTTTTTCAAAATTTTCGGTCTTTTTTGTTTATAGCGTGAAAAATAAAAAGCTCACAGGTGATCAAATACTACCAAAAGAAAGCTCCATTTGTGTAAAAAAAGGACATAAATTCATTTTGTACAGCATTGCATGACTGCGCAGTTGTCAGTAAACCTCTTCGCACCAGCAGCACGCAAATGTGCAGCCTCCCGGCGTCTGGGCCTTGACACTGAGCGGCCGCACATTTGCATGCAATTAAGAAAAACATGTGCTGAGAGCGCACATCCTGCGCGCTCCCAGCACACATGTCCGGTACTCACGGAAAGGTCCTGATCTCCTCTTTCGATCGGAACCTTTCCCGATCAAGTGACCGCTGTGACAGCGAATCCCTGCGGTCACATGACCCCAAAACCTTGCCCTGCCTCCCGCCTTCTGAAACCCTTAAAGGACCAGGAGGTGCTGGCGCCAAGAGGTTAAACTAGTGCAGCGCTGTATAGCAAAAAATGGTGTAAATTGCAGTATCTATACCATAGATTGTAGACGCTATAATTTTCACACAAAGCAATCAATATACACTTATTGAAATTTTTTTGCCAAAAACATGTAGCAGAATACATTTTGGCCTAAATTTATGACTAACTTTGAGTTTATTATATATTTTTTTATAGCTGAAAGTAAAAAAAATCTTTTTTTTTTTTAATTTTCGGTCTTTTTTGTTTATAGCACAAAAATAAAAAGCACACAGGTGATCAAATACCACCGAAAGAAAGCTCTATTTGTGTTAAAAAAGGATATAAATTTAATTTGGGTACAGCATTGCATGACCGAGCAATTACCAGTTGAAATAGTGCAGCGCTGTATAGCAAAAAGAGGCCTGGTCAGGAAGGGGGGTAAATCCTCTGGAGGGCAAGTGGTTAAATTAGCTACAGAGCCTGTGTAATTGTTATGTGTTCAATTTTAAAGGGATGAGGTGGCAACCCTAATTGGTGGACATGCTGAGATTTGGCAGCACTCACGCACTCACTATTCTACCTCAACAATGATGAATGGAAGAGAGATACACCTGCCTCCTGCATTATCCCTGTAAGCAAGTAAGATTAGTTTCAACCAATTGGCTTCCCCTTTGTTCACAGTACCCACCTGTTAGCTGAGTGGCTGAGTTTCCTCAGGTGTATTACATGCTGGGACACAGGAGAGTACTTTCTATGTACTCGTTCCTTCTTAGAAACCACCATTTTAGCTGATTTTTAGCAACTGTGTTAAACTGGTTGTAAAGGCTCTTTTTTCCCCTTAAAATAATAAATATGTTATTCTTACCGCTTCTTCTGGGGTCCCCCTCCGGTGTTCTTCCTCTTTTCTGAGTGCCCTCATAGCAAGCAGTGTTCGGAGGGGGGGGCACTCATGTGGGCGCATTCAGTTTAGACACATAGTGCAGCCCAGCCCCTTGCTCCCTCCTCACAGGATTTGACTGACAGCAGCAAAAGCCAATGGTTCCCGCTGCTGCCTGTGTGAGGGAAGAGCGCAGCTACAGGCAGGCACAGTGCTGAACTGAAAAAGGACCCCCTTTCTGAGGTAAATAAGGTGGGGAGGAGCAAGTAGAAAGACATGCTAAAAGGTTAATAAATGTCTTTACTTTAGAACTGCTTTAAGTGATGCAGACCATGGCAAAACCTTAGTTTATGTGGAAAAGGTGTAGCATTTCTATTGTTAATTTAACAAGGGTGCTTAGCTTATTACAATATTCATTTTTAAAATGAAGGTGCAGCTGTACTTTAACCCTTTGTCTACCAATATGTATTTACAGAGGTTTGGACAGCTGCACTCCAAGAAAGTCCATCTTTATTAGGTTATAAAAGCAACATAACAAAGCAGCAAGACACTGCGGGGCCTTGTCTACCAAGGTACGTTTATAAATCGCATAGTGAACATGGCTGCTGCAGTGAAGCTGCTCCTTCAGTTAAATCCCCCCTGCGACTAATGATCCTGGAAGGTACACCTGCGTTTGCCTGCACCAGATCACTTGGTACTGTGGTGCCACGAGATTTGGGTAAGTGAGTGCATGCACTACTTTTTGTGCGAGCTCAGTCCATTAAAATGAATTGGCTGAGAATTGAACATGAATTGTACAGGAATGTGGACTGTGTTCCTGTGCGATTCAGGTATGAACGGGGCCTTAGTGTTTACAGGGGAACCTCGGTCTGGATTTTTTTTTTTTGTTTTATAAATTAGCAGCTACAAATACTGTAGCTGCTGTCTTTTAAAAATCAGGTAATTACAGTGCCTAGAGTCCAGCGCTGTCTTCGCACAGCAGGTTCCTCTTACTACTGTGGGTCACTGGTGCTGCCATCTTGGATATGGGAACCAGCTTTGGCTGAGGAACCAACCAACAAATGTTCACGATTCTGATGGTATCGGTGAACCTGGACCTCATCCCTAGTGCTATAAAAGTGTGGGTTAATAGCGGAAACTAAGTCTAAGTCATATTTTGAGGTTTCGAAAAGCTTCTCTTGGGTCTCTTCCCATAGAGATGTTTAGAAATTAATGTATTTAAATATTTACTTTAGTCCATGGTGTATGGACTAGTGACCATCTCTACTAAATAGGAATCAAAGAACTGAAACTGGTTGAAGAATGATTTGGGATACACACGTTGTAGAGTGTTTTTCTATTCTAGAAAATACTAAGCACCACCTTAAACTACATTTTCTTGCTTGCTTTAAGGGTGTATTAATTTCGAGAACATGTGTTATTGCTGTCATGTGTATGTGTCCAACCATCTTCGCCCATATCTACTTGTATCCTGGCCTGCTGAGATTGGCTGAATGGTCACCACCCATTGTGGGGGTGTAAGCTGGCATTGTTGTTTGAGGCCTGGTTCACACTAGTGCGGGCTGTGCAACCTGCATTTGAGCAGGCACAGCAGCCCATTCATTTGAATGGGCTGCTGTGCCCGCGTTTCATGGGTCTTTTTGACCATATGGGTTCTATGCAGTTCCTGCACCCCCAATCCTGCTGTAGGATGAGATGTGTGGAGATGCCATTCAGGATGAATGGCACCCCAGCGCGTCTAGCAAGAGAAACACAATGCAGCTGCGGGTGGTTGCGGGTGAGAGAACAGGTGCGATTCCTGCACCTGCGTGTCAGTGTGAACCAGGCTTTAGTAAGCTTATGGGGATATAAAAGGAAGCCAATTAGTGACTGTTATGCCTTGAGAAATAGGTCCTGAATGCCCTCAAAAGGTCACATCAGTTGATTTGATGCTGTAAAACCTAGTTTGCACTTCCACTGGGGGGGGGAGGGGGCATGGAGGTTGGGGGTAAGAATAGTTTGTGGTATGGCAAAAATTGTACCCGTGGTATGTTTGTCAAGCAGTGCCGCCTGTCGTTTTGCTTGCTGTTATGGTGTGGCCCCATTGACTTATACGGGTCAGTTCAACGGTATCATTTTTGCTGTGCCATGATGCTTGGAATAAACTTCCAGCAAAGGTAGTGAGCCAGTCAACAGTAAATAGCTTCAAACATGCTTGGTACAAGTATAGATCTAAAGCACAAAAAAGCTAATTAAAAAAAAAAATGGTCGGACTCAATGGACCACTCAGTCTTTTTCTGCTGTCACTTTTCTATGTCCCTATGAAGCATGAAAAAACTGTTCAGTTCACAAAAATAAATAAAAATGGGCATTTAGGAGGCAGCAGTATTGCCTGAGCCACACCTGTGCCTCTCTCTGAAAAGTGATCCACTGCAGATCGCTTTTCAAAGAGCAACACAGGTGCATATGAGGCCTAAAAGAACTTTATCACGACTAATGAAGTGCTGACCATTCTTTTCATTAATAATTTTTTGGCAATTTGCTCTTTTGACATTTGCAAACCTTCACCTCACATTACACAGTACTGTTTGCTCTATTTATTTTTTTGTGTTTATTTTTGCATTTTGTATTAACAGGAAAAGAAAAAATAACAAATATTCCTTATTTATAATAGAATGAATGTGCACCAGACAAATGTGACAGTCAGTGAACAGCCAGCGAATATCACATTTACAGAAAGCTGTACAATCAGATTTTAAAGGGGAACTTTCACCTATACTTAAGCATTGCAAGCAGCTATCACAATGATTGTTAACATATTGTAATAAAAAAAAATAATGAGATTCCATTGGGTTCAGCAATGTTTTCCTCTCTGGTATACTATTGCTATGCCATGATACCATCTTGGATTCAGAAGCAGGTTGTCAGTTCCAGGTTTTTAAATCTGGCCCCAGATGACTGGTAGATCTTGTCTCCTTGTCCACCCTCTCTCTCTCTGCTACGTGATTCTCCTCGTTTGGCTCTGCAAGACCTCTCTGCAATTTGTTTCTTTGTGATCACTCTCCGCCATTGTAATAAAACCTTAATCTTACGCCTGCATAGATTATATAGAAGCAGTCACAGAAGCAGAGTCTCATGAGGGTTCAGCACTTAAAATCCTGCTTTTTTTCAGATGTCTTATAATGAAAGGAGTGAAAATAAAAATCCGGTGAAAGATCGGTGTTTTCTGATGCCCAGAGGGCCAGCCATATAAGTGAATGGCGGAATGCAACTTTACTAGTGTAATTAGTTATGCTTCTGTGCATCGCCGTTTACCTGCCTACCTTTTGGTGTATTTCCGCATGCGCAGGTAAAGGTTGCTGCACAGGAGCATCGCTGTTTACAGTAAGTAAGGTTGTGTACAGCCATTCACTTGTATGCCCTGCTCCATATGTCATCTACAGCTCCTTGGACATAGGAAAGCACTGGGAATTTTACACTTGAGCACTTTCTGGGCAC
Source organism: Staurois parvus (assembly GCF_062004578.1). Classification (NCBI taxonomy): domain Eukaryota; kingdom Metazoa; phylum Chordata; class Amphibia; order Anura; family Ranidae; genus Staurois; species Staurois parvus. The sequence goes on from NW_028317999.1 coordinate 1,035,102, forward strand.
ATGAGGCCATACTCAGTAGGTGAACTTTTGCTGAAACTGTGTTTTTACAAATTATAATAAATAAATAAGAAATGAACTACAGAAATGCTGAACCTGTGATTCTCCATGGCCGATCATAAACTTTTTTTCAAAAAAATTCAGACATTCGACATCTGAGCCCTGGTAGATTTTATTTTCAGATGTCATCAGTGATTGAGAGGAGGTTGCAGGGAGTTTGTACCGCAGCTCTGTTCACTGGAACAGGTTACATTAGGCAGGCACTACTGACACAGAAATGACAGGGGGTATAATTCCTGCCACGACATGTGTACATCCCCAGTTGCTGCCTTTCTAGCTGAAGGGGAAGCAAAAACTCAGCTCAATGGTGTGTTTTTACCACTCCCCCACCCCTGACCACTAGTGTAAACAAGCCATTACTAAGCTCCCTGCCTGACTGCAGCAGTTGAGCCTCTTCAGTCATGCCGAGCCTGTTAAAAGTTCAGGCTCAGCATCACTATGCAGAGTTTCCTGCCTGACCTTTCAATCTGTCACACAAGCATGTGCAGTGGCCAGCAGCCCTGTGCTCAGTGGTGCTGAACTTGCACTTTTAACAAGTTCTTCATCACTGAAGAGGCTCGGCGGAAGTGGCTAGTCAAGGTGCAGCTGGATGGAGTGCTTAGTAACACTAAGTATGTGGTTTTACCAGGCTTAATTTTACTGAGCTGCTCGGAGAACTGAGTATCCAGTATGAACAATTTGGCCACAGTGCTGCCCCCCACCGTGCCTCTATGAGGCAGCCATCTCATTTGGCCTCATGGGTGGCATGTCCCCTGGAGGAGGTAAGCAGTGGCTTCTCAGCTTGGCTTTTCATTAATAGTGCAACAAATGCAACATGTATTATTCCTGTTTAATGCCTAGATATTGCTTTGGCAAACCTATGGTTTTGTCTAACACATTGGAAACTTCTACATCACGTCAATGATTATTGCTTTTCAGTTGGTAGAAAGCATTGTGCTAGGAGTTTCAAGAAATAATGACTTATAAATGATGTGAGCTGCCATTCATTTAAAAGCATCGCCATCCATACACAACATAGCAGGAGCAACAAAAGGATGTGCTGTCAACCACACTAGCCAACCAGCCAATCAACAATGTAGTCCATCACAAAAGAAGATATCTGACTAGCTTCTACAGTCCTAATGCCAAATCTGTGACTACGGGCTACATGCAACCCTTTGGTACTTGCTGTGCCACCCCCAGGGGCCCCTGTTTTGGTGGATTCTGTTAGTTAATTGTATGGAACATTTCTTTTATACAATCCTTACTTTTTATGTGCTTTTATGTTTTGCTGTTTCCTCTGATATTCTATGATGGAACGTGCTGAAAGAGATAAGAGAAATGTAGAGTAACTATCACCTCCTGCTGTGTCACTTTCCTTTTCTCGGCCCAGTAGAAATGCCACTGTATCCATTGTCATTTTACAGTTTACTATCCCATGCAGGATCACTTTATACTCACATCATGAAGATATCTCCATCACACAACAAACCAACATTCACCCTCACCCGATGGATCTGATATATTGCACTTTTTGTATGACATGCTGAACAAATGTCAATAAAGACAATTTGATTGGAAAAGATTGAGGGGCACTGACAATGAATTCTTAACCTATCAGGAGGCAAGGTGAGAGTTTTGTTTTAGATGGTGCTCTCTAGAGATTGCAGGAGACAGTCTTCTCTTTATACCTTAATCTTGTGACAAATCAAACATTTTGGATTTCCCATCACTTTCTGTACAGGAGACAGTAGGCACAAAGTGAGGGTCAAACCCCCAAGGGAAGACTCATGCAGCAATAATAAAAAACCTTCCAAAACTAGTGATTCTAGCCAAGAAAGGCTTCATATATGTTTTGTTACAACATATACAAACATATTTTATAAAAGATATTAGGTCAAATATGAACTTAAATGGAGAATGTATAGGCTCAATTACCAAAGCTACCACACCAGAATGAGGATGTACTGTATGCAGGTTTTTTTTCCTCAGAGAATAGATGTAAGTACTCACCCCTTCTGAGTCACCCCTACCCACCTCTGAACACATCTCTTGTTTTTACCACCTATAGACCTCCCAGTACTGCCCTTTTAGGCTCCATTCACACCTGAGCGTTTTGTAGCTTCTAGCTTGAAGCTACAACATATTGTTTTCAATAGCACTTGTTCACATCTGAGCATCCTGTTGCTTGTAGCAAAACGCCTGTAGTTCAAAAAAGTATATGAGCTACTTTTCAGACAGAACTGAGCATTTTTTACCCACACACTTCAATAGAAATGCCTGAAAGGCACGACATGCTTTTTTCAAGCCTTTTTTTAAAGCTTTTTGTTTTTCATTTCCTGCTCAAAGAGCAGCTCTCTGCCCATTTTTCAGCAACACTCCACACCTTTTAGTTGAAAAATGCCTGACAAAAGATGCAAAAACATGCAATTCTGCTCCAAAAAACACTCAAAAACTCTTGAAAATAAAAATGCTTGGAAAATGCTTGAAAGCTTGACACTTAGGTGTGAATAGTCTTAAAGAATACAGAACAAAGTATCATTTTGTTGTGCTAAGTGATTTGTATATAATTTGTTAATGATAGAAAAACAGTAAAATAGATCCCTTGAAGCCAGTTACAATAGCTTCGCCCAGCAACAATAAATCTCTCCCAACAATTGACCCCCCATCAATAATAGATCCCCAACCAGCAACGATAGATATCCTCACCAACAATAGACCCCCCTGCAACAATATGTCCCCTCTAACAACAAAAGATCCCCTAACATCCAGCAACAAGAGCTCCTCCAACACACCTCACCACCTCTTGCCATTACATACATTCAGTGCTGGGTATGCTGGAACTGCATTCTCCCGTGTTCCCACTGCAAAAAAAAAAAGCCTTGTGGGTATGTTCTGTGTAAATCCTTTCAGTTGTATCTTAATCTCATTTAAGGGCTAGTGCCTTGGGAACCATATCCGATACACTTGAAAGCCTTTTCCATACCATTTTCTGGTGATTTTTTTTCTAGAGGTGGGTTGCCAGGTCTTTCATCAACCCTCCCCAATTGCTCTTCTACGGACTGGCATACAAAATGTGATAACACATGTGCATAGACAATTTGTACACAATTATTTTCCTTTTGAAACTCTGTGATGCATGCATTGTAAACAAACTCTTGTGAAAAAAAGTGAACTAGTAAACTGCAGCACACGAAAAAGTATATGAGGGTGCTTTGGTCCTAATCCTGGGTACAAGGCTTCTGATAACGGCAAGGCACTCTAATCCACCTAGCCGAAGCCAGGCGGACTCTGATCTTTAGGAACCAACTGAAGCCAGGCTATCAGGGACTTGGTAGGCACATTTCCAAAGACAGACTCCCAGTTAGGAAGAGGGAAAAAAGACCCATTAAAGCCACAGATTCCCCCCCTTCCCCCCCCCCCCAACATACCAGTGTAGGACCCTGAAAACCTGCACTCTCCATCATCTATGGAGTGAAAACAAAAATAAAAGGTGCTCATCCAATCAATCCATAAATAATAAGTATCAAGTGCTGACTCTTTAACAGAGCAAGCAGATATGTCCATTCAGTCCCACTCCCCCCTTTTTCCCCTTCCCCTGCCCCTCCCTTTTTTTTAAGCTTTCCTCTCTCTTCTGTCCTGACCATCACACCATTTTGTTTACTCCAACCTCCAAATATCAAAAATCCTCCAATTGGTTACTGCAGATAGTATGTTTCTTATACATCGCATTTGTGTTTTGTTCTTCTAAAACCCCATGTAACATTGCTACTTTTTAAACATACAATGTATATGACATTCTACTGTATTTCAAATATGGGTATAGATACCCAACACAGGGTGGTTACTGTGGGGTTATAGACAATGCTTCAAAGTGCTACGTCCTATTCAAACTATTTAGAAAAAGAAAGACCTCTTGATGGACTTTATAGACACTACAACAATGATAGGTAAAAGTATTACTTTATTGGACATACATAGATGTACAATAATACATACAATAAAATCCGCTATACAGTGTATACTCCTGTAGCATACAAAGGTATATATTCAGTACAGATACATGTAATATTAATATTTTCCACAATGAAGGTGTACCGTATCTCTGCAAAGATTTAAGAAACGATACTGGTATTGGTAGATATAATAACTCGACATGTTTTGCAATAATATAGCTTCTTCAGAAGTTGTAAAAGGATTTCTACATAAAGGAACATAAGTTGGTAAGCAACATTATATATTGACAAGTATCCACATTGCAGACTAGTTAAACAAATTGTCATACCTTAAAATACAAGCATTTGTACGAGGGCTGTGGAGGGAAGCATTCAGCCATCCCATGCGGGGCCAGTCAATGAGGGGATCCCCACAAACCAAAGGGGCAAGCGGCACGCTCCCCAAAACTGCCTGATGTGTTAGAAATGCACAGCTGTTAGAAAGACAACATAATAGGGGCCTCCTAGGTGGTAAATTATAATTACAACTATAATTGTAAGTATTGAACTAACCTCCCCACTAATTGAGATGCGGTAACGTCACTAATTCTGATCCAAATAGGACACATGCAAAATGGACTAGCAACAGACTAGTATAATATATGAGAAGGTCCCTGCAAAGGACACAAAAGAAGGGATAACTAAATAGTATTCAATACATAAGGCAAATTAATCTCATTGATCCCTTACTACTGGAATGTTACACACTGACAACTAGTCAAAATTCAATACAAAGGAGGGAGGAGGACTATGTATCAGGCCTTACTTGCATATAATAGAACCAAGATCTAGGATAGGTTCCTAATGGTGGTAGTGTAGTAATATTCTTGTTAAGGTAATCGAGTGGGGTCAGTCACGTATCTATCTGTAAAAAAAACAAACCGCCAAACAACTATGTATAGCCCTATACATGCAGCCCTATAATTGGCATAGAATTCCCATATATGTCGTAACAGGTAATCATTCCACTATACCTGTTTGCATAGACAGGGGTACATTGACCATGAAAGACCCCAGAACCGCCTAATTGTTAAGACTGTCACCACCACGTCACATAACGGGTCCCAAATCAGCTTGAACCTGTGTGGCCCCACCACCACAGTTTCACGGGCCACCACCCACCCTCCCAATTTGAGGGATGCTGACGCAGGACGCCAGCACTATCACAAGCGGCGTATGACGTCACCACGCCCGGCCACTTATGGCCGCGTATATGTGCACCACACATGCAACCCCATCACCATATTAATGGCTGGGTGCACACGCACGATGGCAACACCAGCGGCCATCGTGGATCATCACCGCACTGGCAGCAATGACCATGGAGCGCCGTGATTCCAGAGTTCCCCCCAAACTTGCAGAGGAAACCCCTGTCGTGGCACCACTGGCCGCCCACTGACCATAGGGCCCACTAACAGGGACAATGGCCCCCCCCCTCCTAGTAGATCTCCCAATGGGAAACCATGCCCTCACACAGATGCATGTAATAGTAATCAACCATGATAACGATTATAGCCATCACAAAGAATATTCCAGAATCCTTTCAATGGTAACAATCCGAAGCACAAACCTAGTTAAATTGTACAATATCCTCGTATATTAAAAAATGAGATGGTACATAATAAGCACTATTATAGACTATGTGTCACGTACCTGATAGGAGACTGAATTGACGAGGTTGGCCTCACTTGTGTCACTAGCCCTGACCCCGCTGAGGTTGGAACAGAGGAAGTCTAGGAACCAGGGGGACAAGAGCGCCAGTGTTGTTGCTTGCGGCTCTTGCAGATGATGGCCTGGAAAGGCAGTGTATCCTCTGATTAGAATACTGTAGTTGCAGACAGAGCAGGTTCTGGGTAATGCCTGATGTGCAGCAGAGCAAGTAGGTAGCCAGGACACAGAACAGGAGCAGGGTCAAAGAAAGCCAAGGTCATCAACAGTCGTTCAGCGAGGTACGGAATCAGTAGGAGAAGCCAAGGTCAGGAGCAGAGCCGAAGTCAGGAACCAGGAGCAGGAGAGTAATCAGAGTTGGGTCAGGAACAAGCCGGGTCAGCACCAAAGGAATCGCACAGGAAACAAGCAGGACACTGGGGGAAACTGAAGACCAGTCAGCACTGAATGAGCACGGAGGTGCTCTTTAAATAGCCCGCCCAGCGCCGATAGGCGTGCCTGGGTCCTAGTGCCTGCCCGTTCAGTCATTGGTGACAGGCGAGCCTGGGTCTAGTGCCCGCCTGCCTGTATGCTTTGTCGGGATCCTGCGCATGCGCAGAATCATGCGCTGTGGCGATCTTCTTGTTCCCTGACATTGCCCCCCCCCCCCATGGGCAGCCTCCGGATGCCCACTAGGGCTCGTTTCTCAGGATGACGACGGAGGTAGGCTCAAACTATCCATAGGGCATGGACATTAGTGGACGGTTCCCAGGAGTTATCCTCTGGTCCGTAACCCTTCCATTTGATGAGGAACTGGGTCTGTCCACCCCTTTTCCTACAGTACAGAATAGCCTCAAACTCATACTCTTCATTCCCTTCGACCAGCAATGGCTCAGGCACCTCCGGATTCCGGTTGGGAAACCCACTTGAGATGTGTGGTTTCAACGAGGAGCAATGGAATACTGGGTGAATCTTCAAGTTTTTAGGTAATTCTAGTTCAAATGCTACAGGGTTCACCTTTCTCTTGATAGAAAATGGTCCCAGAAACCTTGGACCAAGCTTCCTTGATGGACAACTTAGTTTCAGGTTGGCCGTGGATAGCCAGACTTTGTCCCCTTATTTCAGTTCCAGGTTACCCCTTCTTTTCCTATCGAAAAATTTCTTGTTGCTCACCTGAGCTTCGGAAATTGTCTTTTGTAGGATTTAGCTGTTCCTCCTGAGGAACTCCATCCTTTCTTGTACTGCCGGCACAGCGGCCTCTACTGGTATTTCTGGAAGAAAGGTGGGGTGGTATCCGTAGTTACAGAAAAACGGAGATTGCTTGGTAGCAGAATGGATGGAATTGTTATAGGAGAATTCTGCTAATGGAAGGAGCGAAGCCCAGTAGTCTTGTGAATACGAGGAGAAGCATCAGAGGTATTGCTCCAGAGTTTGGTTTGTCCTCTCCGTCTGTCCATCTAATGCCTCACACAGAGCTTTCCAGAATTTAGATGTAAACTGCACTCCCTGGTCAGATACAATATTCAGGGGAACGCCATGTAATCTTACGATTTCCTTGATGAAAACGGAGGCAGTTTCTGTGGCCGATGGAGTCCCTTTCAAGGGGATGAAATGAGCCATCTTAGACAGGCGATCAATCACTATGAAGATAGTGGTAAATCCTTCAGATGGTGGCAGTTCGACGATAAAATCCATTGAGATCATGCTCCAGGGTTTTTCCGATACGGGCAAGGATTTCAACAGGCCCCAAGTCTTAGCTTTATCAGATTTATTTCTCAGGCAGACTGTGCAAGATCTCACATAGTCCTGGCAATCCTTCACTGTGTTTGGCCACCAGAAAGAATGGGAAACCAACTCAGAAGTTTTGTGAATCCCGAAATGACCTGCTAGTGGATGGTCATTACATCGCTGGAGAACAAGAGTCCAGAGTTCTTCGGGCACAAAGATCTGCTCCTTGTGGAAGTACAGACCATCCTTTAATTGCAAATGCATATTCATGGGAGGTGGATGACTATTCATGGCTTCCTTAAACTGCGTGACAAGGTCCGTCTGAAGGAGTAAGAAGTTTTTGGCAGGCAGGATTGTGTCGGGTTCAGGCTGCACAATTGGGTCGGGGAACATATGGGAGAGTGCATCAGGCTTGCCATTCTTAGATCCAGGACGGTATGTCAGATGGAAGGTGACACGAGAGAAAAATAGTGCCCATCTAGCTTGTCGTGGCCTGAGGTGTTTTGCCGTTTTCAGGTATTCAAGATTTTTATGGTCAGTGAAGATGAGAATGGGATGAGATGCACCTTCCAGTAAATAGCGCCATTCTTCCAATGCTGCCTTAATGGCGAGTAATTCTCTGTCTCCCACATCATTGTTCCTTTCGGAAACACTCAATTTCCGGGAGAAAAATGCAACAGGGTGTAGAAAGGATTTGAGTCAACTTCAAGGACAAAAGCGAGAGCAGGGTCCGGATGCTTCAGAATGGGTGCGGATGTGAACATAGCCTTTAATTGCTCGAAGGCTGTTTGAGCTTCAGGAGTCCATTTAAAGGGGGTATGCTGTCTGGTAAGCTGCGTTACTGGTGCGATAATTCCAGAGAAATTCTTGATAAATTTTCTATAAAAGTTAGCAAATCCTATAAAGCACTGCACTGCTTTCCTGTCTCCTGGGATGGGCTATTCTAAGACGGCGGACACCTTTTGGGGGTCCATAGAGATGCCCTCAGAAGTGATCACTAGCCCAAGGAACTGGATGGATTGCCTCTCAAAATCGCATTTCTCGGCCTTTGCGTATAAGCAATGCTGGCATAATCTATCCAGAGTCTTCTTTACGTGCTCCCGGAGGCTTTCTATGGAACTAGAAAAAAACAGAATGTCATCCAGGTAGACGATAAGGAATAGATCCAGGTAGTCTCGAAAGATATCATTGACCAGGTGTTGGAAAGGTGCCGGGGCATTACAGAGGCCAAAGGGCATCACTAGATATTCAAAGTGTCTGAACCTAGTTCGGAAAGCCGTCTTCCACTCATCAGCCTCCCGAATTCTCACCAGATTGTAAGCCCCCCTGAGGTCCAGTTTTGTGAAGAAGCATGCTCCTTGTAGCCTTTGAAATAGTTCGGGGATCAACGGAAGGGGGTAACGATTTTTTACCGTTATCTTGTTTAAGTCTCGGTAGTCGATACAGGGTCTGAGAGTATGGTCTTTCTTCTCCACGAAAAAGATACCGGCTCCTGCTGGTGATGTAGAAGGCCGAATAAAGCCTTTTTCCAAGCTCTCATTTATATATTCCCGGAGGACCTCTAATTCAGCCTCGGATAAGAGATAGGTTCTACCAAAAGGGATTTCGGCACCGGGCAGGAGCTCAATAGGACAGTCGTATGAGCGATGGGGAGGAAGGCAGTTGGCACTTTTCTTATTGAAGACGTCCAGATATTCATGGTATGCTGCAGGAACAAGTTTCATGGTCTCAGGATCAGAGTGAATGCTGAGAAGAGGGGTTGCCTCAGTAGTTCCTTTGGGGGTACAGTGATTCAGACAATATTCTGAGGTAAAGGAAATTTCTCCGGACAGCCAATTGATGGTTGGGTTGTGGGCCTTTAGCCAAGGCATGCTGAGAATGACTGGAAAGATCGGAGAGGTAATGATGTCTAAACATAGGAATTCCTGGTGTCCCGAAGTAGAGTAGCAGAATATTGGCACGGTTGTGTCACAGGGCCAGAACTGATACCAGATACGTCTGCCAGGTGAACTGCAAGTTTCTTTGTTTTGTTACGGAGTGGAATCTGGTTTTGTGTAGCAAATTGAGCATCCATAAAGCAGCTACAGGCACCTGAGTCTATAATGGCCGGGACCCTGATTGTCCTTTCGGCTAATTGTAGCTGCAGATGAAAGGAGAGATGTGCTCGATTTGTCCCTTGAGGGTGCATCATGTGGAAACAGTTGGGAGAGGACTTGTGGGAGGTGGCCACGAAATGACTTGCATCACTACAGTAGAGGCAGAGGTTGGACTTCTGCCGGCGAAGGCATTCCGCTGCGGATAATTGTGGTCTCCAGAAGCTTCTCCTAATGGAGTTGGTGGATGATGCTGATGAGGCCACATTTGTAGGAGGCCCTATTTCAGAGCATATCAAAATCTTCCCATTGGACCTCTCATTCTGCCTTTCCCGAATTCAGCGGTCAATCTGAATCGCCAGGTCTATCAGACCCTCCAACCCGGTTGGCACCCCCACTCGAGCCAGCTCATCCTTCAGATTTTCGGACAGACCGAGACAGAACTGGGGGCGGAGAGCAGACTCGTTCCACTGGGTATCAGGACACCAGATATGGAAATCAGCGACATGGTCTTCCACAGGTCTCTGGCCTTGCTGTAGCTTACTGAGCATTGCTTCAGCAGTTTGGCGCCAGAAGGAATCATCATAGATTTGTGCCATCGCTGTAAAGAATGAGTCCACAGAAGCTAAGGCCGGGTCATGTAGCTCACGGAGGTGGTAGGCCCAGGACTGGGGTTCATTTCTGAGGAGTGTGATAATGAATGCCACCTTAGTGTTAGGTGCCAAGAAGGTCCTGGGGAGCAGGGAAAAATATAACTCACAGGAGTTACGAAAAGTGCTGAACTTCCTGCGATCCCCTGTAAAGAACTCAGGTGTGGGCAGAAGCTTCAATGGTTATACTGGTCTCTGTTTGCATGACCGCATCAAGGATAGTCTTGAGGTCTGTGTCTAAGAGGACATTAGAATCGGTCCGCAGTTTACTCTCCAAGTGTTCAAAGTTTTTCTGTAACTCATGCATCACATGGAACAAGGTGGTTACTGCTTGGCAAATGTCCCCCAGTTGTGAGGCCTCCCTTTCAGACTCCATCATGGCTGACTGGTACTGTCACGTACCTGATAGGAGACTGAATTGACGAGGTCGGCCTCACTTGTGTCACTAGCCCTGACCCCGCTTAGGTTGGAACACAGGGAGTCTAGGAACCAGGGGGACAAGAGCGCCAGTGTTGTTGCTTGCTTCTCTTGCAGGTGATGGCCTGGAAAGGCAGTGTATCCTCTGACTGGAATACTGTAGTAGCAGACAGAGCAGGTTCTGGGTAATGCCTGATGTGCAGCAGAGCAAGTAGGTAGCCAGGTCATCAACAGTCGTTCAGCGAGGTATGGAATTAGTAGGAGAAGCCAAGGTCAGGAGCAGAGCCGAAGTCAGGAACCAGGAGCAGGAGAGTAATCAGAGTTGGGTCAGGAACAAGCCGCGTCAGCACCAAAGGAATCGCACAGGAAACAAGCAGGACACTGGGGGAAGCTGAAGACCAGTCAGCACTGAATGAGCAGGGAGGTGCTCTTTAAATAGCCCGCCCAGCGCCGACAGGCATGCCTGGGTCCTAGTGCCTGCCCGTTCAGTCATTGGTGACAGGCGAGCCTGGGTCCTAGTGCCCGCCTTCCTGTATGCCTTGTCGGGATCCTGCGCATGCGCAGATTCATGCGCTGCGGCGATCTTCTTGTTCCCTGACACTATGTCTATAATAGTGCTTAGATAGTATTATCATATTCAAGAGCCTAAACCACAATAAGCATGAATTACAGAAATGGTTTATAAGACAGAGTTTCATTAATGCCTGGCGGACATTTAACCGTTCAATCCAGAATGCTTCTGAAAATGAAACCATAGTGCTGTCAAATCTGTGTTATAGGTCTAAGTGTCTACTGACTGGAGTGATCGTTTTACCGTTAGCAGAATAGTATATATGATCATTGATTCTATACCGTAATTTCCCAATGGTTTTACCCACATAGAAGGCCCCATATTTGCAGGTCATAAGGTATATCACACCTCCAGTGTTGCAATCTGCACAGATTTTGGGACAAAAGGTTTCCCTATTAGGTAAAGTAAATACTTTACCTAGTTTGATCAAAGGACATGAATTACAGTGGTGCATTTAAACATCCCTACAGAATGGGCTTTGGTGTGGGTTGGATTGGTCATGTAATGGCTTTTGGTGAGCCTGTGACGTAAAGACGTGGCTTTCCTATTGTCAAGGTCCTACCTTTCCTCAGGGCTTGTGCGGCTCCATGTGTTGGCATCCCTCTTAGGTGTCTGCAAAGCATTGTGGGATCCTTTATGCTTTCAGCCCTCTACGGCTCCTCCCCCAGGAAGTGGCGGCTTATCACATATACAGTAAGTCTGCTGTTTGTAGCTTTCCATTGCATTTGTGTCCTGTCTGTTGCACAGCAGCAAGCTCCTGTTTAGTTTCTCATTGCTCTCCTGGATACCGACTCGGCTTTGGCAAGACTCCTTCCTGGCTTCTGACCCCGGCTCTGGCGACCATCCTTCCTGGCTTCTGACCCCGGCTCTGGCGACCATCCTTCCTGGCTTCTGACCCCGGCTCTGGCGATCATCCTTCCTGGCTTTTGACCCCGGCTCTGGCGACCATCCTTCCTGGCTACTGTTCTACCAAGTTATCCGCTGTTGCTGTTGGACTTGCATAGACTCTGTCTTGTTTTTGTATAATAAACCTACCTTTAATTGCACCTCCTTGTGTGTCTGGCTCCTTGCTCCCTGACACTACACAAATGCCATGAATCCTGACGGTGCAGGTACGCCCTCGCTCCCTATGTTGGTTGCCAGACTTGATCAGCAGGATCTCTTGTTGGTTCAGCTCACTCAGGCATTGCAGATGTTGCTTGCACGCATAGCGCACCTTATTCCTGGTGCTATTAGGACGGTTATCACTCCTGTGGTCGCTCATGCTGTTGCTCCGGTTGTTGTGCCTACCTCCGCATCTGCTGCCGCACCTGCGGTGCCTAGAGGTATGATTGGTTCAGCCCCCCTTCCACAGCGCTTTGGGAGTGAGCCGAGTCAGTGTCGGGGTTTCCTTAACCAAGTGGGCATATATTTTGAATTGATACCCCATGCTTTTCCTACTGAGAGGTCAAAGGTGGGCTTCCTCGCTGCTCTCGGACAAGGCCTTGGCCTGGGCAAATCCCTTATGGGAGAACGATAACCCTGTGATTCATGAGTTTGCCGGTTTTGTTGCCTCCTTCCGTACGATATTTGATGTGCCTGCTCTCTCCGCCTCTGCTGCTAAGCTGCTCATGTCCATGCATCAGGGTTCACGAACCGTTGCCGAGTACGCCATAGAATTTCGTACCCTGGCGGCAGAGGTGGGTTGGAACAATGAGGCTCTGGTGGCTGCTTTCTCTCATGGTCTCTCAGATGCGCTGAAGGACGAGATTGCAGCCAAAGAACTGCCTGTGGAGCTCGAAGCACTCATTTCCTTCCTAATCCTGATTGACACCAGGCTCAGGGAGAGGCCTTCACTTAAGGAACGTCTGCGGAGGCCTCCTAACCGATTGGCGCCTACGTTTTCAGTCCCATCCATTCCTCCCTCTCCTCCCACGCCTCCTGAAGATGGCTTGTCTGGCGGTGAGCCCATGCAGCTGGGGTTTGCTTGCTTTTCTGGGGGGGAGCGGGCCTCTCGGCATTTTCGGCAGTCCTGTCCGGTCCGTCCGGGAAACGCTCGCACCTGAGATCCTGTTGTGGGCAGATCTTGGGTGGAGTTTCCTCGTCCCCGGTTTCCTGCAAAGATAAACCACTAATCACCGTTGTCCTCTCTTGGGCGGAAGGCTCGGTGAAGGCCCAGGCGTTGGTAGACTCTGGTGCTGGCGGGTTCTTTATGGACTGTTCGTTTGCTGCCCAGTACCCCATTCCTCTGCAGGCTCGAGTTACTCCATTGGTCCTCGAGGCGATAGATGGCAGGCCCCTGCAACCGCCGCAGGTTACCCACGAGACCCTGCTGGTTAAAGTAGCTATTGGGGCTGTTCACAGGGAGTTGGCCTGTTTCCAGGTAATTTCTTCCCCGCACTACTCCGTGGTTTTGGGATATCCCTGGCTTCAGAAACACAATCCGACCTTTGATTGGCGGTCGGCCGAGATTCTCTCGTGGTCTCCACAGTGTGGGGCCGGTTGCATCCGTGGACCTGTTAAGGTGTCGTGTGCCTGCTCGGACTCTGTGTTGCCTACTGACTATGGGGAGTACCTGGACGTGTTTGACAAGGTGCGCGCCGGTGCTCTGCCTCCTCATCGTCATTCGATTGTGCCATAACCTTACAACCCAGTGCCACTCCTCCGCGTGGCAGGGTGTATCCTCTTTCGGTTGCGGAGAATCAGGCCATGGAGGAATACGTTGCGGATGCGCTTTCCCGGGGGCACATTCGCAAGTCTACTTCTCCAGCAGGAGCTGGCTTTTTCTTGTGAAAAAGAAGGGCGATGAATTGAGGCCTTGCATTGATTTTAGGGGTCTCAATCGAATCACGATTAAGAATGCTTACCCAATTCCGTTGATTACCGAGTTGTTCGACCGCCTCAAGGGAGCAATGGTACTAAACTCGACCTTAGGGCTGTGTACAACCTCGTATGGATCAAGGAGGGCAACGAGTGGAAGACAGCGTTCAACACCAGAACCGGCCACTATGAATCCCTGGTTATGCCCTTCGGGTTGTGTACCACGCCTGCGGTCTTTCAGGAGTTCATTAATGATGTCTTTCGCGACTTGTTGCAGCAGTGCATAGTGGTTTACTTGGACGACATCCTGGTTTACTCTGCGTCTATGGAGTCTCATATCCAGGATGTTAAGTGGGTGCTGCAACGGTTACGTGAGAACGAGCTTTTCTGTAAGCTCGAGAAGTGTGAATTTCACCGATCCCAGGTTGCCTTTTTGGGCTACATCATTTCCGCTGTGGGATTTTCCATGGACCCTCAAAAGGTTTCAGCGGTTCTGCAGTGGCCTTGTCCCAGTGGTCTTCGGTCCATTCAGCGCTTTTTGGGATTCGCCAACTATTATCGAAAGTTTATCAGGAACTTCTCCACGCTGGCCAAGCCTCTCTCAGATCTGACCAAGAAGGGCAGTAATCCTCACGAGTGGTCATCCGAGGCCATCTTAGCTTTCGAAGCTCTGAAATCCGCCTTCGCTTCAGCTCCGATACTGTCTCATCCCAATCCTGGGTTGCCTTTTGTCCTCGAGGTTGATGCATCTGAGATGGGAGTAGGCGCCCTCCTGTCTCAGCGTCGGTTGCCCGATGGACCCCTACTTCCCTGTGGGTTCTACTCCAGGAAGCTTTCCTCCGCAGAATGCAACTACCAGATTGGAGACAGGGAGTTGTTGCCCATTATTCAGGCTCTCAAAGAATGGAGGCACCTGCTTGAGGGTTCTGCGGTTCCGGTCCTCATTCTCACTGACCACAAGAACCTGACGTATCTCTCGGAAGCTAAGAGGTTGACGCCCCGTCAGGCCAGATGGGCTCTGTTCTTGTCGCGTTTTAACTATGTGGTCTCCTATTTGCCTGGCTCCAAGAATGTCAGGGCTGATGCCTTGTCGCGGCAATACTCTGAGCTGTCCAGGGAGGACTCTGAGTCGACCTCGGTCATACCTCCGGATCAGATCCTGGCTGCTATTCGTACCAGCCTGACTTCTCCCCTTGGGGAGCAGATTTTGGCAGCTCAAACTGATGCTCCCTCTGAGAGACCGGTTGGTAGATGTTTCGTACCTGAGGGATTGCGCACCCGCTTGCTGCGTACCTACCATAATTCCAAGACTGCCGGTCATCCAGGAAGGAATCAGTTGTCCTGGGTCATTTCTTGTTTATTCTGGTGGCCATCTCTCTGTTCCGACATCGCCTCAAATGTAGCGGCATGTTCTGTCTGTGCCCAGAATAAATCTCCTCGGCATCTTCCATTGGGCCTTCTGCAACCCATTCCCAATAGGGAGCGTCCCTGGTCACACCTGGGCATGGATTTTATTGTAGACCTCCCTGCATCTCGAGGCCATACGGTTATTCTTATGGTCATTGATCGTTTCTCCAAGATGTGCCATTGTGTTCCGTTCAAGAAATTGCCGACTGCGCAAGAACTGGCTACAGTTTTCACCAGGGAGATCTTTCACTTGCATGGGTTACCTAAGGTGATTGTCTTGGACCGTGGGAGCCAGTTTGTGTCCAGGTTTTGGCGCGCCTTCTGCTCCCAGTTGGGTATCAAACTCTCCTTCTCTTCGGCCTACCACCCGCAGTCCAATGGGGCTGCAGAGCGTTCCAACCAGGCCCTGGAACAATTCCCTTGCTGCTATATCTCAGAACATCAAGACAATTGGGTCAATCTCCTGCCATGGGCAGAGTTTGCGAGGAACTCGGCTGTCAACTCCTCCTCCGGGATGTCTCCCTTCATGGCCAACTATGGGTTCCAACCCGCTGTATTGCCTGAGTTGTTCTTGCCACAGGACATTCCGGCTGTGGATAATCATCTTGCTGCCCTGCGTTCCTCGTGGGGACAGATCCAGAGGTCCTTGAAGGACTCAGCTCAGCGCAAGAAGCTCCAGGCTGATCGTAGACGGTTGCCCGCTCCTTCATACCAGGTCAGAGATCGGGTGTGGTTGTCCACTCATAACCTCAATCTTCGGATGCCCGCACCGAAACTGGCTCCCTGTTTTGTTGGTCCTCTCCGCATCCTCCGCAGGGTGAACCCGGTTGCCTATGCCCTTGCTTTTCCTCCTGGGATGCGTATCTCCAATGTCTTCCATGTATCCCTGTTGAAGCCTCTGGTCTGTAATTGCTTTACTGCCTCTCCGCCTCATCCTATCCGGGTTGACGGTCATGAGGAGTATGAGGTGAGCCGCATCCTGGACTCTCGGTTGGTCCGCGGTCGGGTGCAGTTTCTGGTCCATTGGCGTGGTTATGGTCCCGAGGAGCGTTCCTGGGTTCCTTCCACAGATGTTCATGCTCCTGCCCTCCTCCACGCTTTTCACGCCTGCTTTCCCCAGAAGCCTT
Organism: Staurois parvus; assembly: GCF_062004578.1. Classification (NCBI taxonomy): domain Eukaryota; kingdom Metazoa; phylum Chordata; class Amphibia; order Anura; family Ranidae; genus Staurois; species Staurois parvus. The sequence goes on from NW_028317999.1 coordinate 1,051,572, forward strand.
ATGTTGGGCCGCGGAGGGGGAGGGGCCCTTGAGGAGGAGGTACTGTCAAGGTCCTACCTTTCCTCAGGGCTTGTGCTGCTCCATGTGCTGGCACCCATCTTAGGTGTCTGCAAAGCATTGTGGGATCCTTTATGCTTTCAGCCCTCTACGGCTCCTCCCCCAGGAGGTGGCGGCTTATCACATATAAGTCTACTGTTTGTAGCTGTCCATTGCATTCGTGTCCTGGCTGTTGCACAGCAGCAAGCTCCTGTTTAGTTTCTCATTGCTCTCCTGGATACCGACTCGGATTTGGCAAGACTCCTTCCTGGCTTCTGACCCCGGCAAGTGCCCATGGCCATGCCCTGTACCTGAAGGTAGTTGGATCTCTTGAACAGGAACCAGTTGTGTGTCAAAATAAAAAACAAAAGTTTTAATAGGAACTTGTTGAATTCCCATTTGGAGCATTCCTGTTCAAATAGAAATGTCCATACCATTTTAACACCCTGCTCATGAGGGATGCTGGAATAAAAAGCCTCCACATCTAGAGCCACCAGCAGGGCGCCAGCAGACACCGACAAACCTTCGATGTGTCTCAAAAAGTCCAAAGTATCCTTAATGTAGGATGGCAGTTGTACTACATGGGGCATAAGAAAGAAGTCAATAAATCTACTAGCATTTTCAGTAAGGGAACCTGTCCCCGATACAATAGGTCGGCCTGGTGGAGTTATAGGATTTTTATGAACTTTAGGTAATGCATAAAACGTGGGGTTATGGGGATATTGTGGGTTAAGCAAGTTATAAGTGTCTTTATTAATTAATGCCTCTAAGTAGGCCACATTGATTAGCTCCTTGTAGTCTAAACAAGTTTGACTCACAAATCTACTCGATATAGGGCGTTACCAGATTGTGGATTAATAATATGTAAAGCTTGTGTGGCCACCTGACCTAGGTGATTATTGCATGCCATTGTGAAGCTTCCTATTATTTGAGGCAGTCTAAACAGCCGGGACCTGTGGAATACCTGGGGTAAACTGTTGGAATTGAAAGGGGCGTCTTTTTCGAGTATGGAAGGAACCATGTCCACCCCCATAATAATTTATTTTACGCGGACCAATCAGAGTGTTATGTGGTCCATGCATGCGGTAATCTCATAATGTTTGTTGGACAGAGGAACTGGATGAATCAGACTCAGTGCCCTCATCCATGTTTGCATACTCATTAAATAACAAATTAGAATCGCCTTGGCGCGGTAATCCGCGATTATATGTTGGGTTAGCCCAGGCATATCCCTCCATGAAGGCCAAAAGGTCCTTGGAAATTTGTATCTGTTTTTAAGAGATAAACTCTTTGTTGACTTTGGTTATGTATTCTTTAACTTCCTGATATTTGCCCTCATATTGTGTATGATTCTTGACTAATTCATATTTGTTGTTGAGTAATAGTAATTCCTGATCAAGTAGGTTCATATCAGTTTGATACTATCCGACTAAGAGTTCCATCAGATCTATACTACATTTAGTGAGTACCAGTTCCCAAGAGATCTTAAACTCTGTGGTGACATTTTTAACAGTAGGAAAAACTTGTATTCTCAACCCCATGGGGCTAATATTTTCTTTAATATATTGTTGGAAAAATTCAACATGTCAGTATAAATTAGATTTCTTTTTTAGTAACCGAAGACTCTCATCATCTCTATTGAGTGTATTGCAACTGAATTGAATTTCTGCCATATATCCTGTCCAAGCAGTTCCTACAAAGTCCATATTGGCTCATCAAAATTGATTCTGGAATAACAATAATAGAACAATAGTAAAATTGGATTAGTTATACATCACCACATAAACCTAAAAAGGAGAAACATTAGGAGAGGGTGCTTCCACCCGATTTCACATTGAAATATGGGAATAGATACCCAACACATGGTTACTGTGGGGGTATAGACAATGCTCCTCCTCCTCCCTTTGTATTGAATTTTGACTAATTGTCAGTGTGTAACATTCCAGTAGTAAGGGATCAATGGGATTAATTTGCCTTATAAATTGAATACTATTTAATTATCTCTTCTTTTGTGTCATTTGCAGGGACCTTCTCATATATTATACTAGTCCAGGGGTAGGCAACCTGCGGCTCTCCAGCTGTTGCAGGACTACAAGTTCCATCATGCCTCTGCAAGTCATAGCTGTAACTGTCAATTTTGCAATGCCTCATGGGAAATGTAGTTCCGCAACAGCTAGAGAGCCGCAGGTTGCCTACCCCTGTACTAGTCTGTTGCTAGTCTTTTTTGCATGTGTCCTATTTGGACCAGAATTAATGAGGTTACTGCATCCCAATTAGTGGGGAGGTTAGTTCAATACTTACAATTATAGTTGTATTTACCACCTAGGAGGCCCCTATTATGTTGTCTTTCTAACAGCTATGTATTTCTAACACATCAGGCAGTTTTGGGGAGCATGCCGCTTGCCCCTTTGATTTGTGGGGATCCCCTCATTGACTGGCCCCGCATGGGATGGCTGAATGCTTTCCTCCACAGCTCTCGTACAGATACTTGTATTTTAACCACCTCCCGCCTGCCATATAAGGAAATGACTGGAGCAAGCTGGTTCTCTCATTCTGGGAGGACGTCACATAACATCCTTCCACTCTGACCACGCGTGTGCCGCTCCGGGGGCATGCAGCGTGGCGATCGGTCGATCACCGATCAACGGAAAGAGCCGAAGACGTCGGCTCAGTCATGTGATCAGCTGTGTCCAATCACAGTTGATCACATGTAAATAAGGAAATGCCAGTTGTTGGCATTTCTCTCCTCACGAGCTGTCACGCTGTTTTCATGTCCTGGTGTTTTCTGTGTCCTATGGATCAATAAATACACACTATATTCATCCATCCTCGGGTGTGCAGCTGACCCTTCTTCCTGTTGCATTCCCCAGAGGGGACACCTATCATCAGGGCACTGATGCTCGGTGTGCCCTGATGATCAGTGTAGCTCCATCAGTGCCACCTGTCAGTGTCCATCAATCCCAGCTGTCAGTGCTCATCAATGCCACCTGCCAGTGCCCATCAGTGCCACATCAATGCCACATATCAGTGCCTACCAGTGCACATCAATGCCATATATCAGTGCCCATCTGAGCTGCCTTTCAGTTCCACCTATCAGTGCCAGTCAGTGCTGCCTATCAGTGCCAGTCAGTGCTGGCTATCAGTGCCACCTTTCAGTGCTGCCTATCAGTGCCATATATGAGTGCTGCCTTTCAGTGCCCATCAGTGATGCCTGTCAATGCCCATCAGTGCCACCTACCAGTGCCTCATCAGTGCCCATCAGTGCCGCCTATCAGTGCAGCCTATCAGTGCCCGTCACTGCAGCCTCATTAGCGCACATCAGTGAAGGAGAAAAATCACTTATTTACAAAATGTTATAACAGAAACTAAGAAAAAAACTTTTGTTTTCAAAATTTTTAGTTGTTTTTGGTTTGTTTAAGAAAAAAAACCCAGAGTTGATTAAATACCACCAAAAGAAAGCTCTATCTATCTAAAAAAATTATAACAATTTAATATGGGTACAGTGTTGCATGACCACGCAATTGTCATTCAAATGTGACAGCAATGAAAGCTGAAAATTGGCCTGGGCAGGAAGGGGGTATAAGTGCCCTGTAGGCAAGTGGTTAAGGTACGACAATTTGTTGAACTAGTCTGTAATGTGGATACTTGTCAATATATAATGTTGCTTACCAACTTATGTTCCTTTGTGTAGAAATCCTCTTACAACTCCTTAAGAAGCGATATTATTGCGAAACATGTCGAGTTATTATACCTACCAATACCAGAGTATAGTTTCTTAAATCTTTGCCGAGATCCGGTACACCTTCATTGTGGAACATATTAATATTACATGTATCTGTACTGAATATATACTTTTGTATGCTACAGGAGTATACACTGTGTAGCGGATTTTATGAACTGTATGTATTATTGTACATCTATGTATGTCCAATAAAGTAATACTTTTACCTATCATTGTTGTAGTGTCTATAAAGTCCATCAAGAGGTCTCTCTTATTCTAGTTTATTTGCCAAATAAAAAAAAAAACAGACTGAACCAGAAAAAGCCTTGAGTGTGGCAGGCCCAGCAGCAGGTGTAAAAAATTCTCCAGGCCAGAAGGCCAGCCTAGGAAGCATGTACAAGAAAAGCATACTAAAGGATGGATTCTTATGAAGTACATTTAGTCCAGTGCTGAAACAAATTCTTGTTTCCATATCAATCCATATAGCAGGGATATAAGGGATAAAAAGTTCATCATCCAAGACCCGACAAATAGCCCCTTCCTGCCCAGACCAATTTTCAGCTTTCAGTGCTGTTGCACTTTGAATGACAATTGTGTGGTCATGAAACACTGTACCCATATGAAATTTTTATCATTTTTTGAGACATATAGAGCTTTCTTATGGTGGTATTTAATCACCTGATTTTTTTTTTATTTTTTGCTAAACAAACCAAAAACAACTGAAAATTAAAAAAAAAAGGTTTTTTTTAGTTTTTGTTATAAAATTTTGTAAATAAGTGATTTTTCTTCTTCACTGATGTGCGGTAATGAGGCTGCACTGATGGGCACTGATAGGCTGCACTGATGGGCACTGATAGGTGGCACTGATGGGCACTGATGAGGAGGCACTGGTAGGTGGCACTGATGGGTATTGACAGGCATCACTGATGGGCACTGAAAGGCAGCACTGATGGGCACTGAAAGGGAGCACTGATAGGCGGCACTGACTGGCACTGATAGGCGGCACTGACTGGCACTGTTAGGTGGCACTGGCTGGCACTGTTAGGTGACACTGATAGGCAGCACTGATGGGCACTGATAGGCGGCACTGATGCGCACTGACTGGCACTGATAGGAGGCACTGACTGGCACTGATAGGTGGCACTGATTGGCAGCACTGATAGGTGGCACTGACCGGCATTGACAGGTGGCACTGATAGGTGACACTGAAAGGCAGCTCAGATGGGCACTGATATGTGGCATTGATGTGCACTGGTAGGCACTGATATGTGGCATTGATGTGGCACTGGCAGGTGGCATTGATGAGCACTGACAGCTGGAATTGATGGACACTGACAGGTGGCACTGCTGGGGCTACACTGATCATCAGGGCACACTGATCATCAGTGCCCTGATGATAGGTGTCCCCTCTGGGGAATGCAACAGGAAGAAGGGTCAGCTGCACACGCGAGGATGGATGAATATAGTGTGTATTTATTGATCCATAGGACACACAAAACACCAGGACATGAAAACACCGTGACAGCTCGTGAGGAGAGAAATGCCAACAACTGGCATTTCCTTATTTACATGTGATCAACTGTGATTGGACATTAGTGTACATGTCCCCTCTGAGGAATGCCGATTACCGGCTCTCCTCTCGAACTGTCAGCATGACAGCTTGTGAGGAGAGAAATGCTGATAACCAGCATTTCCCTATTTACATGTGATCAGCTGTGATTGGACACAGCTGATAACATGACCAAACCGACATCTTTGGCTCTTTCTGTTGATTGGTGCAAGGTTAGAATAGGAGGACATCATATGACGTCCTTGCAGAACGAGAAAACTGCCTTGCGCCCGTCATTACCTTATATGGCGGGTGGGAGGCGGCTAAGGAATATATTCAGTCCAGTGGTCGCTTCCAGGAAGCACACAGAGCATATTGACCTTTCTTCTGGGGGTCAATACCATCTGGTAAGGGACAGTGTGATTGGCGTTGGTGAAGGATTTCTCCTTTTGGTGGTTTCCTGGGCACCTATTGGAATTTTGTCGGGTCTTGGCTTACTTTTTATCCCTTATATAGAAAAGTTCTGAATTGGACTTTCTGTTATATGGATAGATTTATTTTAAGAATTTGCTTCACCGCTGCACCTCCTATGTATTTATGTTTATGTATTGTTACCTGCAATATTGTGTTAGCTGCTTATGTGAGGTATACCCACTGAACTTGAACAGACCATGGGGCGATATAGTATATATTTTTTATTATACATTTAGTCCAGTGATTGTTTCTGGGAAACATACAGCGCTTATTGACCTTCCTTTGGCGGTCAAAATTATCTGGTAAGGGGCAGTGTGTTTGGTGTTGGTGAAAGATTTTGTTTTCCTCCGATGTTTCTCTGGACACATATTGGACTCATGCTGTTTCCTTAACACTGGACTTTCTATATTCTATATGTTGAATTTCCTGTATCATGCTATTTTAGATATATATTTAGCACTGCATTTTTCAATTTTTATAGTTCATGTATTGTAACCAGTAATACTGTGCTAGCTGCTATTGTGGATTCTAGCTGCAGATTTTATCATTGATCTCAAGCGCGATTTTATGTTTTTATTTTTGTGGTATCTGTTTATATTATTAATATATGGTTGATAGTTATTCTGGCACATTTTTTCTTCTCCTTTTTGGGTTTGTGTAATCTGTCATTTTGCTGATATGTGATATTGTGACAAGGTGTCAGTGGGGTCCTCTAGAATCTGACATAGATAACTAGGATCGGTTGACCTGCCTATACAGATGCCAAACCAGTCATCCTGTGAGCATTTTTTTCTATATGTGTATTTGCAATGTGATACTGGGAGTTTGCTTTGTATACAACATATCTTATTGTAATGATGTTGGATGTCTTGATGCTTGTTTGCAATATTTTATTTGTTAAACAATAAAACTTGATTGTTCAAAAAAAAAAAAAAATAGCACTTTTGGTATGTGGTGCTCAGTTCCTCTTTAACTTACCAGCATGTGGGAAGAAACAGGAGGAATCGCATGCAAGTACATGGAGAATATACAAACTACATGCAGAGGATAAGGATGCTTAGTATTATTATTTATTTTTTTGCAGAAGCAGTTAAATTAGTTATATTGTAATCAGTACCCGAGTCCTTATACTCCTTTAATGGCCAATAACTTGCATATAAGCCTTCAAAATGGGCACTTTTGAATTTACAAGGTTCGAGTCCCATAGACTTGCATTGAGTTTGAAGTTCATGGTAAACACTGGGCTGCTCAGCCCATCACTATTAGGGAGGACTTTTATTTTTCCCAGAATTAGGCTTTTCAGGTCCTAAAGCCTCGTAGACACAATGAGTATATCGGACAAATGATCGCCTGTTTTTTTGCATGCTAGTCTCATATCGAAAATGAAGAGGTTGCTAAAGTTACAAAAATTCTCATACGACAGAATACAACTTTGGAAGTGATGTGTTGTATTGCAATGTATTCTTTTGTTTCTTAGCATGTGTGTTCTTGGTCTCTTGATTCTTTTGAACAAATACTGTACTGATTAAATGAAAATCATTTGTTCTGTTCTTGTCCAAGAAAAATGTTCATGCTTGCAGGGCTGTAGATAAGGGGGTACCGCCAGTGCTCCTGTGCAAGGCCCAGGGCAGAAGGGGACCCGGGCAGCTGGGTGAATCGGATATGTACAGGGGGGGTGAGTGGCATGGTGGGGGGGATGGGCAAATACTTGAACCGGTTCTCTGCAGTAGTTGAAAATTGACTTCTTCTCCTCTCCCTCCCCCTGGCTTTCAGCTGCTGCAGAGAGAGCCCTACAGGGGGTTGGTTCCAGTAATTGCCCCCCACCACACCCTCCCTGTGTGCCATACAATCCCACTGCTGCCCAGGTCCCCTGTGTGCCCCCACCTCCGCAGTGCTGCATGTTTCCCTTCTTTCCTTCCCATTGGCAGTTTCAAGCACACAACAGAATCCTTCAGGATGAAGAGTGGGGGAACGGTCCAGTAAATATGCCGCATTTACAAGGCCCTTCCTTTCCTGAATGAACACAATGAATGATCAGTACCATTCACTCACACTGTTCATTCATAACTGAAGCCTAGTAAGCTGGGGTTTTTTTTGGGGGGGGGGGAACTGTCAGGCTTGCTGTATCGGGCCCCCTGGTTTCTAACAGGAGCCCTGCATGCCTGTCCCTTTGGATAATTTTGCATGAACAGTCATGATCAGTTGTTGAAAGTTGTGTAGTAATGATCAGAGTATGGGACAATCGCTGGGAAAGCAGTATTTCTTGTCCGATTTTCTCATGGTGCTTGCTAGGCTTTATGCTGGAGCTGCGTCTTGGAGAATGGAGGCTCCTGTCGTGAATTGTATGGGACATGGCCGGGAATGATGTATAGGGAGTCATCTCAGCACTCTCCTGTCTGGCTGCAGCGCTCCTCGTGTCCAGCAGGTGGCAGGCGTCCCCCTGCTAAGCGGCGAGCAGCCATTTAAAGAACGGCAGAAGTGTGAGCTGTCAGTCCCGGGCCGGCTCCAGCCGCCGCTCCAGCTCTCAGTAGACACGGGGGGACCGAGCCATAGACACGTCTGTGCTGCTACTGGGACGAGGCTCCCGGCGGGGCTGTGATCGCTCCATCCGGACCCGGGGAGGGGGATAGCGGTACCTGGATTGGGCTGTACGGTGGAGCGGTGTGCCCCTGTGATCTGGGGGGGGGGGAGCCTCATCATCCCACCATCCGAGCCGGGAACAATAGTGCCGCCGCCGGCTTTGTGCTGGGCAAGGAGAGGAGCTGCGCCCGGGACCGTCATCTTCTACCGGGGAGCCCAGCCTGCCCCCGTCCGGGATGCTCGGGACAAGTTGATGGGCTCCGGGGTGGAAGAACAAGTTTCCTTCCCATAGCACCGGGGATCCTCCATCCATCGTCCATCCATCATCCGGGCCGGCCACGATCCGGCTCACAGCGACAACTACTACAGCCCAGAACCCCCGGGACAGCCCCCGGGACAGCCCAGTCCGCCCAGCCGGAGCCCAGGCACGTAGAAGGACAACAAAAACATCGGAGACTCCCCCCCCCCCACCCCGAGATCTCCCCCTCCCCCCTCCTCCCTCCCCGGGACCGGCCGCCTCTGGATGAGCTGAACAGGTGACCAGGACCATGGACAGCGACCGGGACATGTACCGCCACTTCCAGGACTGGTGCCTCAGGACTTATGGGGACTCCGGCAAGACCAAGACGGTGACCCGCAAGAAATACGAGCGGATCGTGCAGCTGCTCAACGGTTCCGAGTCCAGCTCCACCGACAACGCCAAATTCAAATTCTGGGTCAAATCCAAGGGCTTCCAGCTGGGCCAGGCGGGGGACCTCCTCCCCGGGGACAAGCAGGTGCTCTACGTCCCGGTCAAGAGCTCGGTGAGTGGCGGGATGGGGGTGCCATGGATGGGGGGGCCGGGGTGTCATGGCTATGGGGGGGGGGGGTCTTTGTACCGCACCTCTCTCTGCTTCCCTTCCTTTGTTCCTCTGCCCTGTACCATCGGTGGCCATTGTCATCCAGCCTGTCACTTTCCAAGGCGATGGCACAGCCGGCTGTCACAATATGTCATGACATGACCTAATGGGCATCGCTTGGCGCATTGCCCCGGCGCTGCACTCCCATACACTTCTACAGTAAACGGGGGTCTGTGCCTGGCTGGGCCAGGAAGGGAGGGGGGAGCAGTGTTTGGGGCCCCTCAGCAGAAGGAAGATGCTGATGATGATGATGGGGTGTAGAGTGGAGGTGAGCCATGGATGGGGCGGTGTGTAATGCAGCCTGATGCAGCTGGCAGGCGGATCGCAGGGAACGAGTCAGCCGGCCTGCCGAGCAGCACCCAGGACAAAGCTCCGCTCAGCCAGCAACCTCACAGGAGCCACAAGTAGGAGGATGAGGGGGGGGGGGTACCTTCCCTTCCACTACTAGGACTGCCGGCTGCCCACCAATGCCATGGCAGCATACACACACTTACCTCCCTTCTCATACAACACTCTCTAATGTTTCCTTTGGCAATGGATGTGTCCTGTCTGTTGGCAACATGTAAGTAAGAGCAAAGGAGACATACTACTAAATATTTATATAGATCTCACACATCACAAACACTCACAGGATACAAGTAAGAGCAAATGAAACATACTACTGACTAAATATTTATCACAAACACTCACAGGATACAAATAAGAGCAACATATTACTAAATATTCATAGATATACATCTATATATCTCACACAGGATACAAGTCAAAGAAGGGAAGCAGATACTACAGTGCTACAGTGTACATATCTATCTATCTATCTATCTATCTATCTATCTATCTATCTATCTATCTATCTATCTATCTATCTATCTATCAAACACAGATATATAGAATGCACATTCTGCTCTCATTTGCCATATATTTTAATTCTGAGAATTTGTGGGAACATTGATACATCAATCTGCTCTAACTTTAGAGAAGTGTACGTAATACCAAAAAATGTGGCTCATAATGATTGACCCCAAAAGCTTACAATCTACTTTATGTTGTTCACCAAATATACACCAATGGGTGTATCTTATCTGTTGGCGACATTTAAGTAAGAGCAAGTAAAACAGATACTACATTGTGCACATATGTGTGTGTATATATATATATTTATATATATAAATATATATATTTCTGTATGTAAGTGACACACACATATAAGAATCTACAATCTGCTAGAATTTGCCTTATATTCTGAATATTAACCCCCCCCCCCAAAAAAAAAAACCCAAAACCAAACAAACAAACATTGATACATTGTTCCTCTCTAACTTCCTGGGAGAAGTGTATGTCATACCGAAAATGTGACTCACAATGAATGATCCCAAGAGCTTACAATCTACGTCATGTCGTTCACCATATATCATCACTTTTCATGGAGCAATGGTTGTATCTTATCTATTGGTAACATTTAAGTAAGAGCAAGTCAATCAGATACAACATTGTGAATATGTATATATATATACTGAATATATATGTATGTATGTAAGTGACACACATAGAACAATCTACAATCTGCTATAATATGCCTTACATTGTGAATATTTAAAAAAAACACCATTATTCTGCTCTAACTAACTTCTTGAGAGAAGTGTATGTGATACCAGAAAATGTGACTCATAAGGAATGATCCTAAGAGCTTGCAATCTACTTTATGTCATTCACCAAATATCATCATTTTGCATGGAGCAATGAGTGTATCTTATCTATTGGTAACATTTAAGTAAGAGCAAGTCCATCAGTAATTACATTGTGTGTATGTATGTACATAATATATATATACTGAATATGTATGTATGTAAGTGACACACATAAAATAATTTACAGGGTGCTATTATTTGCTTTACATGCTAGCTTTGGGTATAAAAAAAAAATAATGATGCATCATTCTGCTCTTCCCTAACTAACTTCGTGAGAGAGGTATATGATGAATGATCCCAAGAGCTTACAATCTATTTTACATGCTTCACCATATTTTGGGTTTTCCAGTGGTTGTGTAGCAATGCACACACAAACATAGAAGAACCTACAATCTACTGTAATTTGTCATGCATTTTAACCTTGGATATCGACAAAACATTGATACATCATTTTACTTTAGATAACTTTAGCAGAGAAGTGTATATGATACCACAAAGATAAGTCATAGTGACTGACCCCAAGGGCTTACAGTCTACTTTATATGCTTCACATTATATTATCATTTTGTGTGTGGAAAATACTAATGTCACATGTAGTTTGGTGTATGTCCTGTGTGAAGAGGCGAGATATGTCATGCTACGTCATGATCACTTTGTGCACAGGCTTTAATAGTTGAATGTGATTATAATCCTATGTACTGATATAGACATCTGCATGGAGTTTGATGTACAGTATGTTGTGTATTGATGGTCCTGAAAGTGGAATGGAATGCTAAAACATATAGCAGGAGCAGCACTGAGGTATCATACGCTGTGCCTCTTGTAGAATTCATCCTATTGGCTATTCAGGTTCCTATGTGTGGTTATAGACACCATTCAGTAGTATGCAGATAAGAATATTAACTCCACGTGTGAAGATAGACTGAGTGAGGAATTCTGTGTTCTGTCTTTATGTCGTAGGTGACGTTGTGACAAGCGAAGTAGGTTCCTTATGGCTTTAGCCCCACTGGTCTCCAGATATGAAGAAGGAACTGTTTAGCTGTCATCCATTCCTTGGTGACAAGGACCAGTACAGGGCTGTGACATCATCACAGCATGACATGGCAGTTCCCTGTCACTGATGCTGGTGGCTGTGCTCTCCCTTTGTTTATTTTGGCAGGCAGAGAAGTCCCCAGAGTGAGTTGTAGTAAATGGTGAATTCATATTACGTTTCGGCTAAAATAACATTATACCTTCAATGTCTGAACACAGTAAAGAAATAATCTCACTCTCTACAATGATGCAGTTATCACATGCACTGATAATTAGTGCAACATTGTTCAGTGACACATTAGTTGGCAACACTTTGAAAGCATTTCCAGGGGAGCTTTTTTGTAGAAGCCGATTTACTAAGCAAATGATGCATGCTAATGTCTTGGAGGACAATTATTGGTGCAATCCCATTTTTTATCATTTAAATACACCTTTTAATATTAATTTTAATTAATATTATTCATTGTAATATAAGTTCAAAATATATATTAATATTATATAATATTTGATGATGATGATGATGATGATGATAATAATAATGTAATATTATATATTTAACAATAATTCATTAATATTAATTTAAAAACTGGCCAGGATAATAGATAACGAATAGACTGTATGTTATTTTTTTATTATATTTTAGAAACAGAACATTTTATCAATTTGAAGAATGTTCAAAACCAAGGACATTTCTAGGGACAGGAAAGAGACCAATCTTCCAAACCTGGGACTATCTGGGAATCAAGTCCATTTGGCAGCTATGCCTTAGCTATGGTCATATTGGGATTCTCTTTGGCCTGTGTTTCAAGGCAGGCTATTTTTTTTTATTTTATTGATGCCTCCTCCAGATCTGTGGAGAGTCTGATTCATAATCCACCCTCTTTACTACAGTGAAAACTTTCTTGCAATTTCCCAAGTGCCTGACACCCTCTGACAACTCTTTATGACCCTTTATGCTGGGGCTTTCTTTCTCTCAGTAACTTCCCTTTGGAAAGAGCTTAGATTATTGGAATGTATCTCTGTTTCACCTCCTGTCTACTCCTGCACATTGCAATCAACACGTGTTCCAGATGCCTAATAAGAATGACATGCCATGTGTGATTTAACCCTTTTTAACATAGTTTTATTCTAGAATAAAAAATATAGTTTAAAGCTGATCTGCAGACAAACATAGCAAGAAAAAAAAAAAACGGTCCATTAAAAGATTAAATGACAAAACCAGCATTTGCTGCATTATTCACCTTCAAACCAGAGATTTCTCCTGCTGTGCTTTTTTTGCCACTAGAAGTCCTCTGTCACATTGCCAGCATTATTCAAGCTACCTCCTCTGAGCCCAGGTTGTCCTGTATCTGTCCAAGCCTGTGACTGAACAGTGAAAGGGAGAAGTAGCAAAGTGATAGGCTTATCTCTGTCACTCTGCTATCATCTTCTCTCACCATGCTTCTTGTCAGCACTGATTGGCTTTTTGTGCTGCTTTTTCCTTTCACATTTTAACCTTTCTGTACAAGGATTAAAGGAAGCTGATATCAGGTCAAATTCTGGTACTTACATTGCTTGTGTTAAAACAAATATATTTAAAAAGTATTAAACCCCAAATCAAAAGTTTAATATATTGCAGCTTACTAATCCTTAGATATGGTAGCTGCTTAAGTTTTCTTTTCTTAGTTTTTTCCCTCTGTTTTCACCTGATGATGTAGCCAGTAACATACCTCCTGTATTTAAGTGCCCTCACTCTTGATGAAGGAAAACAGGGGCATCTTTGTACAGCAGCATTGTCAGTTTGCGGGGAGGGGGTGTTAGATATACTAGCAGATTTAAATACACTAAAAAATTGAAGCCAAACTTCAACTCGCACTTGATCGTTAAAGCAAAAAACCTTTTTCCTTATGGGACAAAGGTTTTTCCATGAATAAATTAAAGCTGATCATTGTAAGCATCACTGCTGGTATAAAATGGTTTGTCTCATCTCTGTAACTGATACAGTCTGCTGGAGAGCTTGTTCATTTAAAAAACAGTAGATTTACTGGCTGGATCATCGAATGAAAATAAAAGAAAGAAAGCCTAAAAAACTAATTGAATGCAGTGATCACATCTAATAAGCAGCAATATATTGCTTGCTTTTGTTTTAATACTGCTTTAATGATGTATTAATGATGAAAGAGCTGCATTTATTTGTCATTTTGTATCTGCCAAAAGTTCAGCTGTAAAAATATTTAATGGTACTCCAGGCAAAACATTTCCTCCTTAGTTTTGGATGGAGTGGGGAAGTGTTAAAACTCTAGTCAGGGCTCTGTTACTCTGTGGGTCTGCCTGGCAAAAGTTTCCCCAAAGGGGACACAGAGTGGTAATAGACTGAAAGAGGTTCTAACTTTTCCACATAGCTATTGGTATTTAGAGGCCTTTATAACATTTTATGGTTTCCCTACAATTGTAAACCCCAAGGTGCCTGCGTATACACATCAGCAAAACAAGTGCTCTTACTTTGTACTATGCCACTACATTTAATTATTTTTTGTTCACTTACCATGTTAAAGTGTATTGTAAAAATGGGGAAACAGTGAAATGCTGAAAAAATGCAGAGTGTGAAAAAATCTTCAGAATATCCTTAAAGGCTCATCTAGATTTACCATTGAGGGGCTGCAAGAACTCACGGAAGTAACGCCGTCAAACATGAGCCAATCACGCAAGTGAGGACACACCACCACTGTTTGTAATGTATTGGTGTGGTATTTACTGGGTTAAACCAGGCAGTAAGGAGTCATCATATTGCCTGCTCGCTGCCTGCCAAACATCTCTGAAAAGATTTCAGAACATGTTAGCTGTACATGTACACCTAGCCTAAAAATGAGGTAGGTGTAGGGCGTTGTCAGTTCCCAGTAAAGTTTATGTAGCAAAAAGAGGTGAATTGTAAGTATTTTCACCTTTTAGATACATGGTAAAAATTGAACAGATTTGTAAATAGTCAGAAATGATATTTCCTATAGAAAAATGATAACATATAGAATTTGGCCCTTTTAGCAGTAAACCCTAGCCTCCTGGTTTCCAGTGGATATTGCTCAGAGCTGATACCAGTACAGGTGGGATGATGAGAGAAGTGTTACTGGTGCTGAAGTTATAGGCCTGAAGGCTACCACGTGAAATGTAAATTGTTTTCATGCTTGTGTCTGTGCATGAATAAAAGTTAATGGAGCTCATGGAGAAAATGTGTGTATGTGTTAGACTTCGGAACTTTCACTCAGATATAAAGTATCTTTTTTCTACAGCAAATAAGAAATGTAAGCATCTTACATGTTACAATGGGAAAAATACACTTTTCTGTTTTTTAATTCCAGGACTGATTTATTGCTGTAGATACAATTGAAACTTGGTTTCTGTTTGTAAAGATCAGCGGTTCACAAGTTTTCAAAGAGAGATGATATAGCAGTTAGGTATAATCAGACCAATAAACATGCTAGTTGCCATAGATTACTGCACACTACAACTATTAGTACAATTTCATTGCTGCAACTACGGGCTATTCAGGATTCACATTTTAAATATAAAACATTACATGCTCACCCAGAGAACAAAGTGGCTGCACTCCGATTATGTCTCTTCAAAGTAAAACAGCAGATAAACCCATTTCTGTTGAAATGCGTTAGTTTACTGCGTGAGCGGGGATGTCCATGTCTGCTGGATATTTTACTTTGAAGTGATGTCATCGGAGCACTGACACTTTGTTCTTTGGAGGCAGTTGTGTGCAGCGTGGATGGACTCCTGGGCCAGTATTTGGGTGCCTAAAGGTGGAGGGATATTGAGGACTTGGAGCGGTGATAGACATTTTCTTTATTACATGCTTTTCATTGCTCTGGACTCTGCTTGTCTTTTGGATAGAGGTTCAGCACAGACTATCTGGGTTAGGGTGCATCTCGTTGGGGCTTGCACATCTTTGGCCTCATGCACATGGACACATGAGGCTATATATCGCAAAATGCCAGTGTAGTTCTGCACCTGGGATACACATACATAAAGTCATACACCTCTGGACACAGGCTGTTTGTGTCCCAAGTTTTAAACCTATACGCATATGCAGGTTTACACATGTAGTGGTGTAAACCGGCGGCAGCTGGGTGCAAAAATACACTTGCAATTTATATTATACAGCCTCATGTAGCAACAGAGTATATAAATCCATTTTGTGTGCACAAGATGACTTTGCAAACCCAGTTATTACCTTGTATTAGTAGCAATGACATCATCACTACAGAGAGCAAAGCTGTGAAAGGGACACAGAAAGCCACACACTACATGCTGCCTGAAGAAAACTACAGGTGGGGATGGATCCAAGACCAATCACCCAGCACAGGGAGAGAGCAGCACTGACCTATCTTTACTACTGCACAGATGCAAAAAGAAATGCACAAAACACACTAAGAATCAAGTAAGAATACACATGGCTGTTGTATTCAGACAATGGGGTGCAATTGTTCAACTAAGCTTTGACAATAAAACCTGGAAGCTGATTGGTTTCTATGCAGAGTTGCACCAGATTTTGCACTCTCCAGTTTTAGTAAATCAACCCCAATATTTATTCATCTTGGAGGTCAGCTTTAATGAAATAACCTTTTTGTTCAGGATATTACCACATGTAGGATATTGACAAACTAAGGGCAGTGTGGAAGCATATTTGCTTTTTATATATCTGTTGTGCAAAGTAAACTGTGTTCCAGATTGTTGAATGGCTTAATACAATCCTTTATTGTTATAAAATGAAGTAGCAGCTGTATTCTTGGAGGCACCCTGATATGATAATCTCGCCTAGTGCCAAAAGTTGATGGCTGCCCTTTCCACTTTCTCTTCTTGCATGCTCCTAATAGACATTGAGGCTTCCAATCACTGCTATAACCAACAGGAAATTGAAGGAAGGCTGAGTGGTTAGGTAAGCCTTTGCAAAAGTGGAGATAAGCATATCAAAGTTTAGGGGCTCCCATGGTGTTGAAGACAAGGTATATGTATATTGTTGTAGGGTAAAAGCGTAACTTCAAACTTACACTCTTAGGAAATACATCATACATGCATGTACGGGTAAACATTGATACACAGAAGCATCACCATTTACACGAGTACAGGGGCATACAGTCAGTCACTTCTATAGCCAGCTGTACGTCCCACCTGTAGCATCTCAGGTGCGAGAAAACACCAGGGAATTTTACACAAGCCATATAATATGCCCGTAAATGTCTGTGTATATGAGGTCTTATGGCAGCAAATATCAATGTACATGAGGTCCTACAGTTTTATTTTCAGTTTTGAATAGTTGAGGAAATAAGTTAGGAATTAGGTCCTGTATCAGGTTTTTATTTATAGCAGTCTGTGTTTTTATTTGGGATATTTCTGTTCTTTTCTTATAATATTGCGGTGAGCTGCACTTTTTCTTCTAACTGAACTATACTCTGTATTAATTCCTGCAGACAAAACAAAGGGACATTGCAGTCTGTGATGTTTGGCCTAACACTTCTGAGGCAGATTGTAAGTGGCACACCCTAGTACAGGACTCCATCTTGACATTAAAGTGGAGCTCCACCCAAAAGGGGAAGTTCTGATTTAAGCCTTTGCCCCCTGCTCCCCATTAAGGATTGGCACCTTTGGGGAGCGGGTGGGGGGGGGACCAAATTTGGTAGGTACCCGCTCCCACTTCCACTGCAATTGCCTAAGGCGATCGGTAGCGGAAGTTGTCCTCCCCCCTTCCCGTAGTCTTTTGGGACACATGACAGGTCCCAGAAGACTACGGGACCATTCACAAAGCTCAGCGCTGCTCGTGCATGCACAGTGGGCACCCGGCTGTGAAGCCGCAAGCTGTCACAGCTGGGTGCCCACACTGTAGATGCTGGTGACGGGCAGAGAAGACGGCCGGTGAAACCAGCCGTGGTGAGGACACTGCTGGACTGGGGGACAGGTACAGTGAAGGAAATAAGTATTTGATCCCCTGCTGATTTTGAATGTTTGCACACTCACAGAGAAATGATCAGTCTAAAAATCGAATGGTAGGTGTATTGTAACACTGAGAGACAGAATAGCAACAAAAAATTCAAAAGAAATGCATGTCTAACATATGATGCACTGATTTGCATGTACATGAGGGAAATAAGTATTTGATCCCTTTCGAAAAACATGACTTAGTACTTGGTGGCAAATCCCTTGTGGGCAATCACAGAGGTCAGATGTTTCCTGTAGTTGGTCACTAGGTTTGCTAACATCTCAGGAGGTATTTTGGCCCACTCCTCTTGGCAGATCCTCTCCAAGTCATTAAGGTCTGGTGGCTGACGTTTGGCAACTCAAACTTTCAGCTCCCTCCACAGATTTTCAATCTAACAAATTATGCACTGATTTGCATGTTCAGGAGGGAAATCAGTATTTGATCCCCTATCATTCAGCAAGATTTCTGGCTACCAGGTGTCTTTCATACAGGTAACAAGCTGAGATTAGAAGCAGTCTCTTAAAGGGAGTGCTGCTAATCTCATTTTGTTACCTGTATGAAAGACACCTGTCCACAGGAGCAATCAAACAATCAGACACCATGGCAAAGACCAAAGAGCTGTCCAAGGATGTTAGGGACAAGATTGTAGACCTACACGAGGCTGGACTGGGCTACCAAACTATTGCCAAACAGCTTGGTCAGATGTATGCAAACCTGCTGGCCAACTAAAGGAAACATCTGACCTCTGTGATTGCCAACAAGGGATTTGCCACCAAGTACTAAGTCATGTTTTGTGAAGGGGATCAAATACTTGTTCCCTCATGAACATGAAAATCAGTGCATCATTTGTTAGACATGCATTTCTTTTGAATTGCTGCTATCCTGTCTCTCAGTGTTACAATACACCTACCATTTGGTTTTTAGACTGATCATTTCTTTGTGAGTGGGCAAACATTCAAAATCAGCAGGGGATCAAATACTTATTTCCTTCACTGTAAGTGACTGTATTGTAAGAGTCAGCAGCTACAGTTTTTGTAGCTGCTGACTTTTATTTTTTTTTATTCAACTGGAATTCCACTTTAACTTGTTTAACTAATATCTTCTAAGTCACGGAAACTCCATTTGCAGGGCAGATTCTTTGTAAATGGTAGCAGGCGCATCCAATCTTTCTCTAATTAGTCATAATGGTGCAAGCTTGGTGACTTTGACTTAAGATATAGCACTAGGTATGGTATTTATTGAATGTTATTATGGATTCTATGCTGTCCATAAGTACAAAGTAGTGTAGTTTATTGGCGCACAGCTATTTTGTATCATTATTTCTATTAACATCATCATTATTATTTCCTTTAGACTCCATTGAAAAGTTGCAATCTATAATTACATAAGCTGCCATCCCATAGAGAGACCTATATTAAAAATGTATTGCTTAGAAAAATGAGCTGGCCACAGCTTCACTACTGGATGCCGAAGGCAAATAGAAATCTCTACAACTCAACATCTCCAGAGGGCAACAATTAAGTTAAAGGGTTACTAAACACAGGACCCTGCATTCATTATATCTGGTCTCACACAGTACACAGAACATGAAAGTGCAATTATTTTAGTAAATATAAACTGATACATACCTTTTTCATCAGCAGTTAGAGCAGTCTTGTGGCTTCTATCAGTGTCCAGCCGAGCACTGGTTAAAGCTTGTAGGAGGAGTTTTGATTCTGCTGTAGGAGGATGCAGGACCCCTGACCCTCTGTCTGGACAGTGCTGATTGTCCCTGTACTGATCACATGCACTCCCCCCCCCCCAAAAAAAGCCTTTTTACACAATGCAGAGGATTAACCCCAGTGAGTATAACAAGCATGCTTCACTGAATATACAGACTACTTTTACTGTTGTTGGTTTAGTAACACTTTAAATTTTAAAGTTATACATTTTTGATGCATAAGGTACACAAATTTGCGGCTTTATGTAAATGAGCATATCGGGGTCTTCAACCCCTCTCCCAAATATGCTCATTCATAAAATGCTCATTTATATAAGGTTCCTACTCATATAAGGTGCAAATGTGGATCCCTTGTTGGATTCTTCTCTGTTGAAAAAAAACAGGGAACAAATCTAAGTACAAAGTACAGTGACGCAGTAATTTAATCAGATGAAGTCCAGCGAATGAAAGATAAATTCTGATTGGTTACCATGTTTTTGCTTTGCTCTTTGTCTCTTTGAATAAGCCCTATGAAAATGTGCTGTGGGAAAGTATGAAGAAGTTGTGCACCTTGGAATACCATTCAAAACCATTGAGAACCATTTTAACAACAGACCAGTTAACAAAACCTTTAGTACATACTCTTCACTTTTAGGAACTAAATTGATATTTCAGAAATAAAAAGATATATGGTGCCTTTCCTCCAAGCTAAATTGCTACCTGTGTAAAACCATAATACTATTCACATAATACCAAAAGTAAAATAAACCCAAAATATAGTGAAACCCTATGTACACCTGCACCATATAGGTGCGTTGCAATATTTTTGTAGCTGCCCCTTTAAAAGCACCTCATGGTGCTCCTAGTTGTAAAAGTGAAACTATAAGTGGGCACTTACACTCTCCAAATACCATGAACCAAATAAAACCAAATAAAAATAAAAAAGAAATAAAAAAGATATGGCGCCTTTCCTCCAAGCTAAATTACTGCCTGTTCAGAGCCATAATACCATTCATATATTACCAAAAGCAAAATAAAAATATAGTGAAACCTTATGTATACCTGCAGAATATAGGTGCGTTGCAATATTTTTTTAGCTGTGCTTTTAAGAGCAGGTGTGTTGCATTTTTTTTTCTTGTAGCTGCCCCTTTAAGAGCACATAGTGGCGCTCCTAGTTGTGAAAGCAAAACTATAAGTGGGCGCATTCACTCCCCATAGACACCCCACACTCAATCTCCAAATGCCATGAACCAAAATAACATAATAAATAGTGCTGCATGCAGTCCAACACCAATATGGAACTACTGTTTCTGTGCCACCGAATCTTCCCAATGTGCTTCACCTCCTGTGTCACTACAAAGCATTCACCAAAGATCCATGATCCTCTTATTTAAAAGAAAAGGTCATAAAGCGCTGTTTGCCCCAGATGCTCTCCAACTGCTGTTCCTTAAGCTTATGGTTATTATATCCGGCCAAATCCCTACGTCATTTCTGGTTACTGGTATTTGGAACAACATTCCAAGGTCCAAAAAGTGGAACACCGGTGCACAGACGCTGAGTGTATTGGTGCCAAAATATTGGGCACCACGTTTTGTAAGTGTAACATTTTTAATACTTTCTATTGCCAAGTGTTAACTAAATACTGCAATGAGAGATTCTGTCTTTGTGGTCCTTGGGTGACATTGATGGAGAGACATCGGGTACATAGGACAAGTGATGACTGGAGGAAAAGTGAAGAACAGCAGTTGGAGAGCATCTGGGGCAAACAGTGCTTTATAACCTTTTCTTTTAAATAAGAGGGTCATAGATCTTTGGTGAGTGCATTGTGGTGGCACAAGAGGTGAAGCACGCTGGGAAGATTTGGTGGCACAGAAACAGTATTTCCATATTGGTGTTGGACTGCATGTAGCACTATTTATTGTCTATGTTATTTTGGTTCATGGCATTTGGAGATTGAGTGCGGGGTGTCTATGGGGAGTGTAAGTGCCTACTTATAGTTTCACTTTCACAAATTGATATTTCGGTTTGCCATAGGATGTCTGATTAGTTAAAATGTTATTAAACCCCAGGACAATGCATTCACTATATCTGGTCTCCCACATTACACAGTATGTGGAAATGTTATTATTTTAGTAAATATAAACTGCTAAATATCTTTTCTCATCAGCAATATATAGCACTCTTGTGACTTCTATCAGTGTCTAGCCAAGCACATGTTAAAGCTTGTAGGAGCAGTTTTCATTCTGCTCTAGGAGGATGCAGAACACCGGACCCTTTGTCTAGACAGTGCTGATTGGCCCGGTGCTGATCACAAGCACTCCTCCAGGGAAAAAAAAAACCACCTCTCTAGCAATACACACCAAACTGAGCATGTGCAGAGTGACTCCACATGATATTTCTTATCAGGAGATACTGGAAGTAGGGGAGGATCAGAGAAGTCAGGATCTAACAGCCATTTTACACAATGCAGAGGATTAACCCCTTAGATTCCACAGTGAGTATAACAAGCATGATTTACTGCATATACAGACTGATTTTACTGTTGTGGGTTTAATAACACTTTAAAGCAACATAATGCTTTACCAATGTGTCTAATTGAATGTTGTTGAAAGAGTGGAGTTAGGGGTCAGTCGGTTGAGTTTATTCCTCATTGCCCCATGTAGCCCCCAACTTTAGTAAAATGCCAAAAACGTTTAACTTGAATACAGTTCAGACCCTGAGCACAGATAATAATTATAATAATTATGAATTATATATTCAACCCAAGACAACTTTATATTAGCAGCCGTATAAGGCCAAGTAAAAAGCAATGATAGTGTGTAAATTCCAGATGCCTTAGCAACCAATCAGGAGTCATTTTTTACTGGTCCATTTACAGTAAACCCATTTCTGATCTGGTTGCTATGGTTTTCTTTGCACATCACTATTGCTGTTTGCGGTGCTTTATTGTATGTTTTACGTACGTGTATATAAAGCTGAATAATCTTAGTTGTAAATAAACACAGACCTGAAGTTTCAAAGACCTGAAGATCTACTGCTGGTTTCTGTTCCTGTATTCTTTGCCTACCTGAGCTATGTATTAGCTCCATTGATTTCCTCTGGGATCTTCTCACACAGTAACAGGCCATGTCAGCATGGTCAGTGATGGAGAAACTTCACAGTAGCAAATCTTCACAGATGGGCTCTATTGTAAGTAAAGGTTTCAACAGTGCCCCAATCATCCTACACTCAATTTATTATGTGACTAATTGTGGGCATAGATATCAGCTAAATGAAGTCTCAGTTTTTGATAGACAACAACATAGACTGCATGGACTGCATGGTGGGGGATTTGCTCCCGCGCCGATGGTGTCCACAGTCATCGCCTTAATTATTGTGTGTGTTCTTATATCTGTACTCATTAGTAAGTAGATTATTATGTACCTCCTTTGTTGATTGTGAATACCTTGTAGATATTATTCATAGAAGTTTGTTTCCTAGATAAAAATATGATCCCCTGAAGAAGCGATTTCGGTCGTGAAACATGCAGGGAGCTACCGTCAAAGATTGAAAATCCCCTATAGTTGGAGCAATATACCATATTATGATGAACAAGATTCTATACATTGAGCACCTCATCTAATTGTCTGGGGCATATTCCATAATTCCACCTATGAAACGGTTGAAGTTTTTATTATATGTCTATTATATAAACTGTTGTAAATATATAGTTACCAATTTTTTGCAGACTATGGTGTGAAGTGTACATGCCTAAAATGTTAATATCTGAATTTTCCAAGCTTTTTGATTTCTACAATTGGGACGTGGCACCAGATACCGGTATATATAATTGCGTTGTGGCCGCGGTGCCACCAAGTCGTTGCAAATACACCTATTTAACAAAATGGATTGAATCTGCATCCAGATTGGGATATCACGTGGAGATCCCAGTGGTGGGATTTACCTGTTTTAAATTGGCTGTACATGTTTGGAATTCTGTTTGAAATTGTTAATTTTCTAAACATTCGTTTGATATTCTAATGGTGATTGGGGACAATATAGTAATCATTTTCAACTGTATGTGAAGGCAAAGGATGGAAAATGCCTTGTGTTTTTTATCTGAACAAATGAAATTCTAACAATTATTGTGGTCCTCAGTCGGAAACAATTATACTTACCAGTATATTTGTAATATACTTGTGCTAGGAAAAGTTTCATTCAGAATTACAACCTTCATGGTCACTAACATTTATTCTTTTAAATGATCATTTTTGACAGAACAATACAACCAAGCCCAACGGCTGATGAGAATATGGTGTAGGTATACAGAAATATGCTTCTAAATATGCAAAATACCTATACATTTAATAAACTTTGCTTTGGCTTATTCTTTCAGTGATTTGATAAGCAAAAAGAAACCTGTTTAATATGTTTGAGAATCCATTCAAGTAGCAGGTTTGGACAAAAACAGTCCCATGCACACTGGGCATTTATCCCTAGTGCATGAGGTTTTGGCTTTTAGCTGTGGGTGGAGGGCACAGGTGTGCCACCCAACCCCGCTGCAGGCATCCAGCCAAATTCTAAGAGTCTGGGGCTGAACAGTGCACGTACTGGCACTTCTGTTTATGGAAGTATGCGCTCACGAACGAATGCTAGGAATGCAGACTTCTTATGTTCTGAACATTTGTCCCTGAGCGCATACTGCCCTAAACGTTCATACTGCTAGGTGCACAGTCCAGCCCCATCCAACCACAGAAGCTGTCTGCCTCTCATAGAGACATAGAGCCTGCAGCAGGACTGAATGGTGCACCTGTGCCCTCTGCCTGCAGCTAAACGCAGGAGCCCCATGTACTGGGGCTAAACGTTCAGTGTGCATGGGGCCTAATGACATCATTAAATGCTCTAATGACCGATTTTTCATAATTTCATACGAAAGTTTCAAAGAGAATCTATGGCTAGATTTAGTTTGCATCCCCTAACAGTGGTGTCACACTCTTGCAGCTAACTTCTCTAAATATTCTTGTATTTAATCCATTAGAGAATTGTGACACTGTCACTTGGTTTTGTAATGCCTCTAGGAGTTGGATAGAAGTATGAATTCTGGTAGGGTATCTGGCTTGTGAGACTCCTTGAGTGTAAAATAACTCAGCATGTGACTCATCTTTTTAGCAACTGTGCAGAACTGAAATACTAGTTCTAGATGGAGTCGTAGTTAGATAGTATTTTGCTTTGCATCCAAGAGCCAGACAGATGGTTATACATGTGAGATGGACATTATTAGGAGTATTGACAGAGGTTTGTCCGTGAGATATCAGCTGCATGTGAAGATTGGGTGCTGATGTATCGATGTGTGTGAATATCTACTACTTCAGGACCTATTATTCAAACTGGCTGAAATAAGAGCCGCTTTGTTGAACCATAACAGCCAATCAATTACATACCAGGCCTTGCAAATAAGAATTTGAATCATGTTGATTGATGGTGAGCAACTTCATAAGGCCTCCAGTTGTTTGTTAGGCTCCTTTTACATGACTGTTCAGATTAGTCTGTCAGTTTTTCAGGTGGACCTGGTCAGATGATCCATTCATCGCTATGGACCGACAGGTGTAAATGGGCTTGTGTCTATTTACACCTGCCTACCTACGATCCGATCTGGTCTGCTAAAAACAAATGGAAAGGGGTCTGTTCTCCTCCATGTAGGCAGATCGGATTGGAGGTAGTTGGGTGTAAACAGGCAGCCAGTTCTTTTACACCTGGCTGCCCATAGTGCATTGCGGGCTAGGTCCATGTCCGCTCAGCATAAACTGAGAAGACAAGACCTGTCATCTGCTCCCTCTGCTCTGATCAGTGAACAGATCCTCTGCTAAACAAATCAGATCCACCCCGTGTGAAAGGGTTCTTACATGGGTTATTGTGGTTTCATAACAGATCTCTTTTATTTGCATTCTCTCTTGACACTTATTATTATTTGTTATTCATTATCTTTTACTAAGGATAGCAAACAAAACCTTTTCATTTATTGTGTGCATTCCTTTCTGTGGATCAGATCATTCTCTTTTCTACCAACCCTGCCAGAGGAACAATCCACATCTCCACTACATTTTCATGCCTAAGCAGATAAAAAAGAGACTGCAGAGCTTCATCCACACATGACGTATTCTGAAGCCGACACATGCTAAATTCCAAGTCTAAATGAATCTAATTGAACTCATCTGCTGCAGAACATCTTAAAAGAACATCTGTCAGTCAGGAGCCTGTGTCAACCTGCTCCCTGACAGGCTGGAGGTGCTGAGGAGGCCACGGCTTCCTATTTGTGAAGAAGTGGCATCCCATGGTGACCCAGCTCATTAAAATCTTACCAGCCTGAGAGGCATGACACAGCTCCCCCACCACCTGCTTTTCAGGCTAGAGGGAGGTAGGAGAGGGACCAAACCTGAGGCTGGCGGGGGGGAGGGGCAGCTGAATGAAAATCTGCTGCAGGGTTGATGAGGGCTGTGTGGAAGGTGGAGAGCAGAAAAAAAAACATGGGGAAGGGAGATAAGACCCGAGGCAAAATCCAGCAATATGAAGGAGGAGTTGGATGTTTGTGGGATGAATGGAAATGGCTGGCAAGCTGGTACCGGGACTCTATTCATGCACCTGACCTGTGATAACACGTCATGTGGACTGAAGTGGAGCAGACCGATTTCTATAGAAAACATATGGGCCTGTGATCCTAATTCATTCAGAGTGTCCCATTTACACTATTGCAGAGTGTTCCCCTAGTTTCTGTAGATGTAATGGGTAGTGTTGTATCTCCGGAGACACATACAGCTCAGCAAAGCTCCCACATCCAGACACATACAAAGGGACCTGCTTTACAAGGCTGCGCTGGCAAACAAATGAACGGCCCTAATGGTAGATTTATTTGATGACTAGGTGTTGTATTTAATATTTAAAAACAAAATGTTTTTAATAAAATTAAGGTGATTTAATAGGGAGTGTTATTGTTCGACATACAGCTGGCATCCTATGTGAGTAATGTTTCCATTTTGTTGCCTAGAAAATGACTTAAAACATCAAAACATTATATATTTTCTGAAAGCAGAGGGACTCTAGAATCAAAATATGGTAGTTGCAAATTTTTATGTTACACAATATTTGGTAATTGTGTTCAAATCACTATTTTCAGTAGAAAATGCAGAAAATATAATTTAGTGCGCACAAACACAATATAAACCACAGTTTTTATACAAAATAAAAGATAAGATGGTGTTGAGTAAATGAATGCCAAATATGTTGAACTTCAAAATGTTTGTGCCTGCAAAAGGACAAATTTGGTGTTTGCAGCCACTTTTAGTTTATCATATCAGATTTGGCAGAACAAGAGGATTTTTTCTTTATTTATTGATGCATTAAATGCCTTTACAGCTCATCAGTTTAGAGTTAACTGTTAATTATTGACACAAAATCATTTACACAGCAACACCCAATATGTGCCTGTTTCATACATGTGCATGCCCTACATTCATATGTGTGTAGCCAGGGGACAGGGGTAGTTTTGACTTAAAAAAAAAAAAGTTTTATATTTTTTAAGGGGCATTAGCATTGGGCAGGTGACAGGTAACCTTTTTAGAGACATCAGATCTCTAATATCTCCCTTGCATTAAGTATCAAAATAGGGCTTAAAAGAAAAGTGCAGTATTTTAAAATAATACATACTGTATACTTACCTAGGTGGATGCAGCTTAGGTCCAGTGCTGCACCTGTCCCCAGCCACATCTACACAGAGAACTGAGTGTTCAAAGACCACTGATTGCCTGGTGAACCAAATGGTCTTCAGTGAGCAGAGAGCCGGTGACTGTTAGTCACCGGCTGTCTGCTCTGCCCTTCCTGCAAGGGGCTGTGGAGGGGAGGGAGCAGCAAGCTCAGGCTCTCAGCAGATCACTGAGAGGCTGAGCCAGCTGCTGGTCCAGGCATCTAGGTGGATTCCGACATTAAAGTTGGGATCTCTCCAGAGTCTGGAACGACTGAGTGATGTCAGCCGATAGCGGACTTTAGCCCACTGCTGGGTGAGTACGGGTCACAGGAGTGCAGAACAAAGTGCACTACTGTGACCTACAGAAACAGGGCCAAAAGAGCTTTGGCCCTAGTTCTCCTTTTAATAAATAATTCCACATTAGGTTCAGATACCCACTCTGGTGCTAGCCTTAAGATCTAGAGTTTAGATCCAGACATACTGCAGTTTCAAAGAGATCTGTAGAGGCAGTATGATGTGACACATGATACAAACAGTAGGTCATTGTTGGCAAAGGCAAGGTCTATTTTCGAAGTGAAGCCAAAAGTGTGGGATAATTACAAATATTGCTTAATATTAGGATGCTTCCACCTCTAAAGCTCAGTCAACACAGTGATATCAGGCCAGAGTTGTAATTCCAGATTTTGAGACCTGGAAGGATTACAAAGGTGCCCAGGGCATAATCTCAGGGATGTTATTAAAGTCACCAGCAATAAGGACCTTCGTGGGCATAAAAGGAGTTTAGCAGTTAAAATAATCTATAGGGCTGAGCTCTGGAATTGCGTATTTTTTTTGTAATTTTAGCAAAATTCTTAGAATGGAAAAAAATTACGAGTTTTTATTGCCCTGTTTAACCCTTTTTGAAAGCTTACTTTCTGTCCTTTCTGACCTGGTGACAGCTGTCTCCAAACTGGGGTGTAGATAATAGAAATAACAAGACAGGAGTTTTAACCTTTCCCTGTCCTTGTAATAGAAAGTGTTTTATATGCAGCAGTGTTAATTTTGGAGAGATTACTTACTTTTCTGTGCCCATGCAAGTTGGGTGAGAAAGTGAGGGAAAACCTCCCGATTGGAGATTCCCAGACCACAACAAAAACCTGACGGGGTTGCCAGTTTTTCCCCATTCAATACAAAAACTGGAGCCTTTTGAAAACAGAAGCAGATCATGCTATGTACTCTTTGCTGGACATAGCAACTTTCTAGACCTAAAATGCATTCTTTAGTGTAGAGCCTCTGGTGTCATGGAGCGTTTGCTGCATGTTAGGAGGAGAGGCTGGTCACGTGATTTGACAGGACATCAGTCACTCCATTTTACCACATTTATGAAAATGTATGGGACTTTGCTTGCTTCAGATGTACTTAGCACGTTTGTAAAGCAGATTGGTATGCTATATAGTTCATATGCACTGATTTGGCCATGGCAAACTCTATTCTTTGCAAAAAAGGTCCAATGGGGCCTCAGTGAGCTTACTGGCTGTGGATAGGCTTTTCCTTGAAGCCCTAGCATATATATGCTATTGAAAAATGCTAGACCCCACTGCAGATAAGTGCAGTACAATAGAATGGTGCCTATCCCTTTAAAGGGATTTGTGATTAGGCTCTGATGGAAGCAGTCATTCCTTGAATGAAATGCCACATAATAGTTTCAGAAGAGTGATTCAATTGATAGGTTCAGCTCTACTTCCCTAGAACTATTATTTGGCACATGAGTCATTGAAAGCTTACTTCCAGAAGAGACTATTCATGCTGGTATTTGGCTTTATGAGAAATTCCCTTTAAAATGTACCCGTGAAGTGCAGTGAATTTTGGTGCCATTCATTTTGACCCTCACCCAAACATACATTGGCTGCAAAATACAGCATGGAATCACAACTATTGCAACTTTCTGTACATTGTGATAACTTTTTTTTTTTTAAATAGTGCTTGTCTGGTTTTCCATACATTAAGATGCACAGCCAGCCAGTGAAAACTGTGAATGTAACCTTAAAGTGAACTTGTCATGATGGCAGTACAAGTGCTTCAACTATTCATGAGTTAGTAAATCAGTCAGTAGAGTTTGTTTGGATTTAGCAATTGACTCCCATAAGGCTCTGATTGCCTTGTGTATGAACACGTTCGGTGGTTCTGCTGCTGCTGCTTTTTGTGTTTCATTATGTGGAAGAGAATGCTCTCATCTGACAGGAGGCAGGCATATATTTGCCAGAGAGACATCCTGGACCTGCCACTTAAAGCTTTTGCAACTTTTTGTGAAGTACATTTCAGTCCATCAGTTCAGTTAGCCAACATCATTGTGACATGAGCCTTTGTGATTCTGGGGCAGGTTTGTAGGTACCTGAATATTCACTAACACTGCCCCAGTCTACAGGCTAAAGTGAGGTGTTCAATCCCTGCAAAAGAAGAGGTTCCTGTGACCACACTCCTACGTTCCAGGAACCCATGGGCAGACTCTTGCCTCCTTGTAGAGAGTGACAAATCCAATTAAGTTTACTTTTTTAATGACTTATAGGGGCAAGATTTTCCACCCCAATCATTATTTCATTAGTCCAGGAAGAAAAATACATCCTTATTGTGTACATTGCATAATGTCACCACAAATATTGTATGTCATTATATTATAACAAAATGATGCAAATACATTGGTAAGTCAGTTATTTAAATTGCGACTCGCCAGTTTCCAAAATCTCTAAAAGTTGGCTAGACAGCAAAGTTGCCCACACATGTTCCAGTGTTATTGTGCGATCGACTTTAGATCTACCAACAACTGTCTACTACAGGGTGTCTACCTGACTTCTTCACAGGTGAGTTCCATGTGCTCAGAAGTGATAAAGTGGTCCAACTTCCTTTTATCAATTAATATTTGGGGGGAGGGAATAATGTTTTTTTAATTCTTGAATACAAAGGGGCTGGTATAGATTTCTATAAGACTTTTATTGCTGTTTCTCCATTTTCCTTACTTGCTATGCAGGCTTTTAGTGAAGTGTTTTTATTTTTTTACAAAATTTACTCACCCTAACTCCTAAAAACAGCATCATAGTGCACAAACTGTTCACCTTTTTTCTTTGTTTGTTTGTTTGTTTTAAATGACAGGTGCACATTAAAGTATCTTGATTTCCTGTAATGGCATTTAAGTAATATTTTGTAAATGCTAAGAGATTGACATTTGCGTCAACCTTTGAATTCTACATTAAATTGTGGCAATGTGAATAACATGACATTGTCCTGTATATCTCTAAATAGCGCTGAGTTTCCCAGCCTAATGTGCAAACATTGGTTTGTGTAAAACATGCCTCGGTAGTAATTTATATATTTATAATGCATAGACTAAATATCCCCTAGTATAAAAAATACCCTACCACTGAACACTGAAATGGTAACATTAAAAAAGATACTTTGTGTGTGTGTGTATGTATATATATATATATATATATATATATATAAATATATGTGTATATACAGTCATGGCCGAAATTGTTGGCACCCTTGATATTTCTCCAGGAAATCATGTATTTCTCACGAAACGTATTGCATTAACACATGTTTTGCTATACACATGTTTATTCCCTTTGTGTGTATTGGGACAAAACAAAAAAAGGGAGGAAAGAAAGCAAATTCGACATAATGTCACACAAACCTCCAAAAATGGGCTGGACAAAAGTAGTGGCACCCTTTCACAACTGCGGATAAATAAGAATGTTACAAGCATGTGATGCTCCTGTAAACTCACCTGGGGCAAGTAACAGGTGTGGGCAATATAGAAATCACACCTGAAAGCAGATAAAAAGGAGAGACGTTCACTTAACCTTTGCATTGTGTGTCTGTCTGTGCCACACTAAGCATGGACAACAGAAAGAGGAGACGAGAACTGTCTGAGGACCTGAGAACCAAAATTGTGGCAAAATATCAACAATCTCAAGGTTACAAGTCCATCTCCAGAGAACTAGATTTGCCTTTGTCCACAGTGCGCAACATTATCAAGAAGTTTGCAACCCATGGCACTGTAGCTAATCTCCCTGGTCGTGGACGGATGAGGAAAATTGATGAAAGATTGCAACGCAGAATAGTCCGGATGGTGGATAAGCAGCCCCAAACATGTTCCAAAGACATTCAAGCTGTCCTGCAGGCTCAGGGAGCATCAGTGTCAGCGCGAACTATCCGTCGACATTTAAATGAAATGAAACGCTATGGCAGGAGACCCAGGAGGACCCCACTGCTGACACAGAGACATAAAAAAGCAAGACTACAGTTTGCCAAAATGTACTTGAGTAAGCCAAAAGCCTTCTGGGAAAACGTCTTGTGGACAGATGAGACCAAGATAGAGCTTTTCGGTAAAGCACATCATTCTACTGTTTACCGAAAACGGAATGAGGCCTACAAAGAACAAAACACAGTACCTACGGTAAAATATGGTGGAGGTTCAATGATGTTTTGGGGTTGTTTTGCTGCCTCTGGCACTGGGTGCCTTGACTGTGTGCAAGGCATCATGAAATCTGAGGATTACCAAAGGATTTTGGGTCGCACTGTAGGGCCCAGTGTCAGAAAGCTGGGTTTGCGTCCAAGATCCTGGGTCTTCCAGCAGGACAATGACCCCAAACATACGTCAAAAAGCACTCAGAAATGGATGGCAAAGAAGCGCTGGAGAGTTCTGAAGTGGCCAGCAATGAGCCCAGATCTAAATCCCATTGAACACCTGTGGAGAGATCTTAAAATTGCTGTTGGGAAAAGGTGTCCTTCCAATAAGAGAGACCTGGAGCTGTTTGCAAAGGAAGAGTGGTCCAAAATTCCGGGGGTGAGAGGTGTCAGAAGCTTATTGATGGTTATAGGAAGCGACTGATTTCAGTTATGTTTTCCAAAGGGTGTGCAACCAAATATTAAGTTAAGGGTGCCAATACTTTTGTCCAGCCCATTTTTGGGGTTTTGTGTGACATTATGTCATATTTGCTTTTCTGCCTCTGTTTTATATTTGTTCCAATACATACAAAGGGAATAAACATGTGTATAGCAAAACATGTGTTAATGCAATACCTTTTTTGTGTGAAATACTTGATTTTCAGGAAAAATATCAAGGGTGCCAACAATTTCGGCCATGACTGTATATAAAAAGAGATAGTGTGGTTCATCTTGTCACTACTGTACCATGATATGTAGGCCACGAGATTCACCTTACCAAGCAGAATGCAGAAGGTTTGTTGTGACATGAACTTGTATTGCTATGTTGTCAGATGAAGACAGGTATTATGTATAGTGAGAATATACAGAACATTGATCTCTTTAAACAGTAGTTGCTCACCCCATCCTAATGAAGAACACAGGGATAATGTTGTATAAGTGCATTCATCACTATAGTTTCCTTTCCTTTACTCTCTCAGTAAGCAGCTTCTATTCTAATCACAATCAATTAACAACATCTATAATATAACACAATGATACTCTTACCAATTAAAAGTATATTGACATAGGTTCATTAAATTAAAAATACACAATGTCTTATTCGCTAATTAACCATTTCAATACCAGGCACTTTTACCCCCTTCCCTCCCAGGCCATTTTTCAGGTCTCAGCGCTCTCACACTTTGAATGACAATTGCGCGGTCATACAACACTGTACCCAAACTAAAATTTTATCATTTTCTTCACACAACTAGAGCTTTCTTTTGGTGGTATTTAATCACCACTGGGGTTTTTATTTTTTGCTAAATTAACAAAAAAAGACCGAAAAGTTTGAAAGAAAACACGTTTTTCTTTGTTTCTGTTATAAAAGTTTGCAAATAAATAATTGTTCTTCATAAATTTAGGCCAAAATGTATTCTGCTACATGTCTTTGGTGAAAATAACCCAAAATAGGATGTATTTTTTAGTTTGTAGGAAAGTTATAGAGTTCACAAACTATGGTATAGATCTGAAAATTGATCAGTCCTGAAGTACTGACGGCCAATCTAATTTCTTGAGGTTCAAGAATGTCAGAACAGTACAGATATCCCCCAAATTACCTCTTTTTGCAAAGTAGGCAGTCCGACGTACTTCATAAGAGGCATGGCGAGCTTTTTGAAGTTGTGTTTTTTTTGTCATAATTTTTCGGAAAAGGAAAAAATAAAAAAAATATTTTTTTTACATACTGTCACCAGTGCAGTACAGCGTCATCATATAACTGGCATGGCGGTGATCAGGGACACTGACTGGTGACAGTCTGAAAAAAAAAAATAATAAACATTTTTTTTTTTATTATTTTTAATTTTTTATTACATTTTTTTTCTTTTTTTAAGATTTTTTTTCACTTTGACCAAAGTAGTACAATGTTAACATAGTAACATTGTACTACTTTGGGGAAGTGATCAGTATTTTTTTTTTTGTTTACACAATTTGCTTATAGCAAAGAATTACTTTGCTATAAGCAAGCATTTACCTGAATGACATCGATTCATTCAGGGATTTTTTTTTTTTTGTGCTTAGCTGTGATTTGGCCAAGGCCCAATCACATGACACAGCTGGGCTGTGATTGGCCCAGCTT
The DNA here is from genome assembly GCF_062004578.1 of Staurois parvus. Classification (NCBI taxonomy): domain Eukaryota; kingdom Metazoa; phylum Chordata; class Amphibia; order Anura; family Ranidae; genus Staurois; species Staurois parvus. The sequence continues at coordinate 1,085,467 of NW_028317999.1, forward strand.
GTGCATGTGATCGCTGTGACCATTCACACCTAGGCACACTAGTATACAATGGATGGCATGAATTAAGCCATCCATTGTATACAACTGCCATGTGACCTGCTGTGATTGGTCACAGCAGGTCACATGGTACCAGCAACAGGGCCAGTACTCAGATCTGTCATCGGCCGTGTCCGAGGTACGCAGCCGGTGACAGATTGCGCCGCTGCGCGGCTCTGCAGGTGCGCAAACTGCGCATGGCCGGGAGGACACCATATGGCGTCCACCCGGAATTGTGAAGGATTTTGCCGGCTGCCAAACGACCATTGGCCGGGCGGCTAATGGTTAAGTAATATTTTTACCATGTTCTTTCCAAATAGCCAATCAGCTTCATGGTAATAAAAGAAAAATAAATTTTTCCTGGCACATGACTGAAGTGAATGAAAGAAGAATGATTCCTTTTTATTTATGCGCCCGTAATTTTTTGTCCTGGGTTAGGAAAAGGCTTAAAGTACAACTAAAGACAAAATTTTTTTTTAGTTTTAGACAGAGTGGAAATAGACCAGAAAAGTAATAGAGGGGGCATTTTACAATGGGAACACTAGTTCTGGTGACCCAGGGATCCCCAAGGAATTCCCTTAATTTGCTAGAATTATCTCTCACTTCCTGTTTTGACTATAGGACAGGAAAGAATTCAGCAAGGACCAGCCAAATTTTCATCCATCCATGGCTGTTCCCGATCGACTCCACTCAAAAGGGACTGTTGGTATATTTTCTTTTGATCTGAGTTTGCAGCCAGTCATCTGCAGCACTGATTGGAGTCTTCTGACAGCAGAGGAGTTCCAGTGTCAGAATACAATAGCACAACGGGGAGGATTCCCAATCCACCACAAATGTGTGGATGGGGGAATCCATTGAGTTTGTTAATTTTTTTTGTTGTTGATTAGCTGACTGGCTGATCAGGAAAAAAACAAACGATCCATCTATGGCCAGCTTTACTGTACTTGGCTATCCCATCAATAAGGATAATACAGTGCTAAACATCAAACATAACATTGGGTATATTTAATGTGGAGCTGCTATTGCGTGTTTCAGATGTTACTGAAACCAGGGTTCTCTTTAAACTGCTAGATGCACCATTCTCCTCTTTTGCAGACATTTCACTCGTATATGGGATGCTACTACTGTCCAGCTTTAATCTATTTTAAGAAGGCATAATTGTAGGGGGATAAACTACAGGCACTCTGTTACCTCTGAGCCCCAGCTGCTCATCTTACTTCTAAGCAACACGGGCAGTAATCATTTATTGCAGGATGGAGAGCGATGTGCAACTCCAATCATCTGTGCTGCATGCTGGAGTAACCTTATTCAAAGGGATGTGACTGACAGTGTGGACAAACCAGGGCAGCAGAAGGAAAGTGAATGTCTTGCCTTTTTGCTCCTACCTCACTGAAGGTGCCAATCACCATGGTCTTTGTTGTAGTATAAAACTATTGTAACTGTACTGTCTATCTTTATTTTATAAAGCACTGCACACATTGTTGGCACTCAATAAGTCCGTTATTATAATAATAATTTTATAGGATGCTATGTACTATCTTGGTTTTAAAAACTGTCACTGTTACATTATTGTACAAGGTGTGCTGTTTATTTTAAACTCAAAAGGTGTATTTTTCAATGTATTTTGTTCTAAACTTTTTGGTTGCATTGAAGGAGGGCAGTTTTACATTATATGTATGTAAGCTATGAGTAATAACCCAAAATCTACAGAAATCTTTATATAGAGATACTGTATATAGAGTAACTGATTAGGTTTGTTCTTTAATTTAGCTATATGTTATGTGTTCACTGGAAATACACAAGGAAGGCAAAAAGGAAAAAGTTTATAGGACAAATTTTGCACACACACACACACACACACACACACACACACACACACACAATGCCGGAATATGCTTGGCTGAACGCAGGGTACCTTTGAATAATTGAATTTAGTAATCAAATTACCAGCTATTATTTTATGGCAGTAGTTCATCAATGAACAGAACTCCTGTAGTGCATATTAACATTCAGTTTGTAAAATGTTAATCCTAGTATTAAACTTGTACCAGAACTGTATAGATAGAGACATCCTCTTCCTCTCTGGTCAGTGTCTGCTGAATTAATAATAATCTTTTACACTTGTTTTCCAGAAAAGCCTCCTCTGTGTTCCTTTGATCGTGTTTTCACATTGGTGCTAAAAGCTCTACTTCCCCAACAGAATTAAACCCTGCCCATGCTCACCCACCTGCCCAATGTGAAAACCTAAGTGTCTAAAAAGGGTACTCTCATTGAATAGTGGGATAGATGAGGTTTAATACCTTAGTTAAAAAAAAAAAAAAAATGGAAGCAAAAGTAAATATAACACACCTTTTATTACCTGCAGGTCTTTTACTTTACACTTTAAAATACCTAACATTTTAAGGAGAACCTGGCGTAGCTGGACAGCTAAATCTATTCAAGTGTGTATTCTTAACCCAGAAATGTACCTTCTATTGCTCTCACCCTCCTCCTTTTTTTTATCTTCTTTGATACGATTTCATGTTAGAGGGTGGCAATATTCATTCTCCATGGTCTCATAGTATATAGCAGGCATCACTAAATGGTGGACCGGGGTCCGGATGTGGACCGAGGCACTTTCCCAATCCGGATCCATGCAGTCCCACCATTTAAGAGCCTTTTCTTCCCCCAGCTGTCTTGCAGTTATCCTCACAGAGCTGACAGCTGGGGACAGGACAGTTCTGGATGGAGGGTGGCAGCTGCCCGAGGTTAACAAGCAGATTATTGTTTGCTATGATGAAGGGCAGTCCTAGTAATCAATCACTGTCTGTCAATCACTGTCTGTGTAAGGAAGGACAGTGGGGAGCAAAATTAACAGAGCTTAGTGTGAAGGGGGCTGAGGACTGAATGTGGTAGAGCTGAGGACAGTAATGTGGGGGGGCTAAGGATTGTGGTGTGTGGGGCTGAGGACATTAAAGTGAGAGGGGCTGAGAACTGTAATGTGGGGGCTAAGGACAGTAACATGGGGGGGGCTGAGGACAGTAACATGGAGGGGCTGAGGACAGTAATGTGGGGGCTGAGGGCAGTAATGTGGGGGCTGAGGATAGTAACATGAGGGGGGTTCTGGGGACAGTAATGTGGGGGGATGATATAAAAAGGGGCAGAGTACTATTCAGTGAAGGGGGCAGAGGACAGTACTGTTGAGGGGCAGAGGGTTTGATGTCAAGGAAGTGTGAGAACACTACTGTGAAAGGGGTGGAGGGGGGTGATGTAAAGGGGGAGCTGAGGACACTTATCAAGAGGGATCTTACTGTGAACAAGGAGGGGACTGTGATGTGCAGTGGGGATTGAGGACACTGACATAAGAACAGGTTCAGATCTGTACATGTGCATTTGGTGCACACGTTGTGGGTAGGTCAGCACTACATGCTAGAAACCTGAATAAGTCCCCAACCCTTTTTTTGCAAAATTACACCGCAGCAACACGTGGTTTGGCACACACGACAATGCACTACAGGGTCCTACATGAGATTCGGACCTCTGATGCATACAAATTTTACTGGCCAGACCTTGGTGAATTTTAATTCAATACCCTTGGTATATAGTATCGTAGCCACCCTCTTTTGCTCACTGCGAGGTGAAATTGGGGCCATGCACATGGCTGCAACTAGCTTGTACTGCTTGTTCCAGACAAATGTAATAATATAGATTTTTCATATATATTTTAATATATTTCACAGAGTCAGAGGCCACCAGAAATCTGATAGAAGCAGGGATACGGTGAGATTAGACAGTTGACAGTTGGATGCAACTGTCACACTTTAGGTGAGCTATAACTCTACCTTACACAACCTGCACTTTCAGGACCAGGCAAAGCAAATCAGTCTAAATAAGGAGGCAAATATAAATCTTTCGTAACCCCTTTTTACTGGTGGGAACTGGCCCTATAAGGGGATCTTAATGATGTGTTCACTGTGATTGGCTATAGGAAAAAATGAGCCGCTTTCTAAATAGTTCTTCTTGCAGTATTTTTAATAGTCAGTACATTGACTGCATACAACTCAGAAACAGTCTTCTTTGACACGTTTCACTACTCCTGGCTTGCTCACAAGGATAGGGGACGATGATTCATTTTCAATGCAGGGTGAAGACAGATTGATGGCTGGCACCCAGGTTGTCCATGTGCTGGAGAGGCCAGTCTTGAGCAGAGCTATGGATCTGTGTGTGTCACTGCGATTGGCTGTAACAGCGGTCATGTCATCAGAAGCCTGTCCTACCTGCTCCTAATTGTTGACTGGTAGCCTTCGGTGACATCATGGACAAAGCGCTAGGGGTATGCAGCTGAGCACACTACACAAACAGCACAGAACATGGATGTCAGATGTACACATCTGTGTAACAAGGCCTGCATCTATGCTGCCACATAAATGCATTTAGCCTTCAGGAAGAGAGTTAAAAAAAATTAGTTAAAGTGTACCTATGATCAAAGTTAAAAATGACATATGATACAGTCTGTCAGTAGCATTAATACAGCAGTCTTTGCTTTTCTGAGCCCCTTCCATTACATAGATTGTTACTTGGTGATCCAGCCAGTGAGTCTGTTATTTTTCCTTTAATATACCAATCTGTTCAGCAATAGTGGCAGGTAGAGGGTTGAGACAAATCATTTACCACAAGGGTCAGCTGTTATTTATGTAAAAATTTTATCCCAAAAGGGAATAAGAAACAATTGCTGTAACTGGGCTTTGTTAGTTGCTAATCTGAAGTCCATCGAAATCTACTAGTCCATTCAATAGCACCCTCTGCCCTGATTGATAATGCTGCTATCCTAGGTTGGCTACGTTGCTGCTCCATAGATGTAGTGGAGGAATGAATGTAGCCACCCTAAGACAGGAGGTGCATTGCTGGCTGATCACCAGGTGAAAACAAAGAAATAGGAGCATCAAAAAAAGAAAGCTAATGCAACCACCACCTCCCATGATTGGTAAGCTGCAATATATTATATTTCTCTTGTTGGATTTAGCTACACTTTAAATATAATTATTGAATGAATTTGTGCAAAAATAAATTATGAATGCTTACCCAAAGCCAGGAGTAGCCCTGGAGGAGTTGTATGACTACTCTTCTTATTTATTATTGAACTCTTAGCAAACATTATGTACTACGTATAGATTTAAGCCATGCTAGACATCATTGATGAATGTGTTTTAACTAATAAACTGTCCATATGTACTGACCCAAAGCAAGTCACCTTTAATTCTGTCAGCTTCATGTCTGAACCCCATGGGTTGATACAGACAGTTGTTATTTCAGAGACTTTGATAAATGAGGTCTGCATTGAGCAGACTAAATTGGCTCCTCTGACTAAGGTGGGCCATGTCACATGTGCATCCATACTGACTAACTGTGATGCCACCCAGATGAGTGATCTAATTATATAAACAGCTTACAAAGGGCATGGAATTGCATAGCATGTCCTGTGCAGTAAATTAGTTCTTACACTAGGAGGGGGGGGGGGGTTGTTCTAAAGTTGTAATAATTATGCAACGTATACTTGTGTGTTTTTGTATATATATTGTGGGGTTAGCTCAGGTGGGGGATCTCCTTCCCTGGGACAAAGGTAGACCGCACAGCAGGCTTTCATCAAAATCTGACTGGTTGTCAGCTTTATTTAAAAGGTTTGCAGAAAATAAACAGAACATGAAAATAAACCCTTGCCATCCAGGCACTAACTAAACAAAAGGCGTTTCCTCTCTCAGAGGTGAAGGGCTTCTCCCTGCCACCGAAATAAAACAAAAGCAAACCTTTTCTTGTAGGTATAGTACACACAGCTCTCTCAGAACACCTCTCTGAGTCCCAGGCCACGAGCAACTCCTTGCTCCAGCCCTGCCTTATTTATACCACCTGTTGGTGGTCATCAGTGGAGCCCAAACTCTGGTCCCGACCCACCTGCTTAACTGTGGCCCCGAAAACCCGGAGTGGACTCCACCTAAACGGTCAGGTATGAGCATATGCGAGGTGACACATAGCGTCCCTCTATCACCTCGCCGTTCATCCTGTCACATATCCCCCCCCTCTGCTCAAGCCCCTGCGGCTGAGCAACTGTCCCAACCAGGCAATGGACCCGGGAAAGGGCATCTACATTACTTTGCAGTTTCCCCGCTCTGTGTTCCACTGTGAATTTGAACACTTGTAGCGCGAGAAACCACCTTGTCACTCGACTGTTTTTCTCCTTATTATCACACATCCATTTGAGCGGGGCATGATCAGTAACCAACTTGAACGGTCTTCCTAACAGGTAATATTTCAGGGCCTCCAAGGCCCATTTGATGGCCAAACATTCCTTCTCCACAATGGCATAGTTTCTCTCATGTTTGTTGAGCTTTCTACTTAGGAAGACCACAGGGTGCTCCTCCCCATCTCTGATTTGGGACAGTACCGCACCTAGTCCCACGTCAGAGGCATCAGTCTGTACCACAAACTCTGTTGTGAAATCTGGAGTCACAAGCACAGGTTGAGCACAGAGAGCTTGTTTCAGCCTTTGAAATGCGGTCTCCGCCTCAGGATTCCACTTAATCATGACTGACCCCCTACCTTTTGTCAGATCTGTCAGTGGGGCTGCAATGGTGGCAAAATTGGGGATAAACCGCCTGTAGTACCCCGTGATTCCAAGAAATGCCCGGACTTGTTTTTTATTTACAGGTTGGGGCCACTTTTGAATTGCCTCAATTTTATTGATCTGAGGCCTAATGAGACCTCGACCAATGATGTAGCCAAGATATTTGGCCTCCTCTAAGCCAATGGCACACTTTCTGGGGTTGGCGGTAAGACCTGCTTCCCGCAGCGAATCTACGACCGCTTGCAAGAGGGACAAATGAGATTCCCAGTCGGGACTGTGGATGACAACATCGTCCAAATAGGCAGCTGCATATTGGCGATGTGGTCTCAACGTCTTGTCCATCATCCTTTGGAATGATGCAGGAGCCCCATGCAAACCAAACGGCATCCGCTTATACTGAAAGGACCCCTCGGGGGTGGAGAATGCTGTCTTTTCTTTTGCAGCTTCCGTTAAAGGAATCTGCCAATAGCCTTTGGTCAGATCTAAGGTGGTTATGTACCGAGCCGTTCCAAACCTGTCAATGAGCTCATCCACCCGAGGCATCGGGTACGCATCAAACTTAGACACACTGTTCAGTTTCCTGAAATCATTACAGAAACGAATGGTTCCATCTGGTTTTGGGACCAACACTATGGGACTCGACCACTCACTGTGAGATTCCTCAATCACTCCCAACTCTAACATGTCCTTTATTTCCTTTTCCACCGCTTCCCGCCTGGCCTTGGGAATTCTATAGGGCTTGACATTTACGCGGACCCCGGGCTGGGTAACTATGTCATGCTGTATGACAGTCGTCAGTCCAGGTAGGTGGGAGAAGAAATCTCCATTTTTCCTCACAAACTCCTTAACATCATCTTGTTGGGCTACTGACAAGGTTTCCGTTATAGGTACCTGAGGGGCCACGGGAACCACGTCCTTTTGGGGGCTTGGTACTGCCAACAAACTTTCCCTGTCTTTCCAAGGTTTTAAGAGATTCACATGATAGATTTGTTCGGGTTTCCTTTTTCCTGGCTGGTAAACTTTATAATTTACTTCCCCCACTTTCTTCCTAATTTCAAAGGGACCTTGCCACTTCGCGAGGAATTTACTTTCCACGGTGGGGACTAGCACCAGCACTCTATCCCCAGGGTTGAAGGTACGGATCCTGGCGCCCCGGTTATAAACCCTTCTCTGGACCTCCTGGGCTTGCTCCATGTGTTCCCGAACAAGTGGCATGACAGCTGCGATTCTATCCTGCATCTGTGAGATATGCTCGATGACACTTCTATAGGGCGTGGACTCTGTCTCCCAGGTTTCTTTTGCAACATCTAGTAATCCCCTGGGATGTCTACCATACAGTAGTTCAAAAGGTGAATATCCTGTAGATGCCTGAGGTATTTTCCGTATAGCAAACATGAGATATGGTAGCAAAAAATCCCAATTTCTCCCATCTTTGTCCACCACCTTTTTTAACATATTCTTAAGGGTCTTGTTAAACCTCTCCACAAGCCCATCGGTTTGGGGGTGGTAGACCGAGGTACGGAGATGGGAGATTTTGAACAATTTGCATAACTCTTTCATAACTCTAGACATAAATGGCGTGCCCTGATCCGTTAATATCCCCTTTGGAATACCTACACGACTAAACACCCGGACAAGCTCTTTGCCGATATTTTTAGCGGAGGTATTACGCAAGGGGATGGCTTCAGGATACCGGGTGGCATAGTCAAGTATAACCAGTATGTGCTGATGGCCCTGGGCAGACTTTACTACTGGACCCACTAGGTCCATGCCCACTCTTTCAAACGGTACTTCAATTATGGGTAGAGGTACTAGCGGACTGCGAAAATGGGGTGAGGACGCAGAATATTGACATTCCGGGCATGACTCACAATGTGCTTTGACGTCTCCATGTAAGCCTGGCCAAAAGAATCTCTGGGTTATTCTCTCCTTTGTTTTCTCTACACCCAGGTGTCCACCCATTATATGCCCATGGGCTAAATCCAGTACCATCCGGCGAAAGGGTTTGGGGACCACTAACTGTTCTACCACCTCCTCCCCTTGCTTTACCACTTGATACAGCAAGTTATTGTTAAGAGCCATGTAGGGAAAAGACACCGCTACATCATTTTCAACTGGTTCCCCATCAATTATTTTAATGTTTTCACGGGCTCTATTAAGTGTGGAATCTTTCAGTTGTTCCGTACAAAAATCCTCTTTTCTGACCTCTAGGTCAGGCACCACATTCTGTCCACTCTCACTAGAGCCAGCGATCATCTCTTGTTCTATATCCTCAATGTCTGGGGTTGGATCCAACTCCTCCTGCTCCCCCGCCATTACAGAGAAAGGGAAAAGATCTACACCTTCCTCGGACACACCAACAGTTTCCCCTTCCACCTTGCCGTCAAAGGGGTCAGGAGTGAGTTCAGGAGTTTTTGGCGTTTCCCCAGCAGGGGGAGCTCGGTCCTCCTGACTCCCCTCCTTATCCCATAACTTCCAGAAATGGGGAAAATCTCTCCCCACTATGGCTTCATGAAGCAGAGAGGGCACCACCCCCACAGAATGGGTCACAGGGCCCCAGGGAGTACCAATCTCCACCAGAGCAGTCTGGTAATTACGTGTATCACCATGAATACAAATAACCCCAATCGTGCTAGGGTGTAAGCTGGCAGGGTTTACCAAATCACTCTTAACTAAGGTCACAACACTACCCGAGTCTAGCAGAGCAGTTACTGGCTTTTCACCAATGGCAATCACACACATTTGCTTTTCCATGCGTTTCTGACATGCTGCAGTACATACCACCTGTGCAAAAAGAGACATGCGTTTTCCTAAATAAGCATTTTCACATTGCATAGGTTCATCATTTAAAGGACAGTTTGCAGCAATATGACCTAACGCATGGCAACGATAACATTGTATATGTTCAGTACTTAGACCTCTAAACGGCTTCGGGGACCTTCCTGACCTATGTGGCCAGTCTCTAGGTCCTAAGCCTACAGTCCCATTATCTGACACAATAGTCTTATCATTTTTCCCTGAGCCTTTGGCCCATGGAACAGTCTTACCGGATATTTCGGATAGTTTTCCACCCCAAGTGACATTGGGGTACGGCCCAGGTGAATGAAAAAAGTCCTCAGCGGCTGCATATCTCTCCACCAGGTCCACCAGCTCGTTTGCAGATTTAGGGTCTCCACGGCCAACCCACTTCCTCAAAGTGGCAGGGAGTGCATGTAAATATTGGTCCATGACCACACGCTCCACAATCTGAGGGCCTGACAATACCTCTGGCTGGAGCCACTTTTTGGAGAGATGTATCAAATTGAACATCTGAGATCTGGGTGGTTTGTCAGCCCTGTAATGCCACTGATGCACCCGCTGAGCCCGGACTGCAATGGTGACACCCAGGTGTGCAAGGACCCCAGCCTTCAGTTTTTCATAGTCCTGGGCATCCCCTGGTTCCAGGTCATAATAGGCTTTTTGGGATTCACCTGTCAAAAATGGTGCAAGCAGTCCTGCCCATTGCTCCTTTTTCCATCCTTCCCGAACAGCAACCCTTTCAAAAGTTGAGAGGTAGGCCTCCACATCATCCACAGGTGTCATCTTCTGCAAAACATAGCTGGCCCGTGCCATTTTCTGCTCCACTGGCAGCGGATCTGCAGATTCCTTCTTTAATTCTAATAGGTGTTGGGCCACCTGCTTAAGGAGCTCTTGGTCTGCTTCTTGGGCCTCCGCAAACTGGCGATTTGTCTTCCGTTGTGCTGCATTGGCCTGCAGCAAGGCTCTTATTATTTCCTCCATCTTCCCACTTGCTCAGGAAGTGCCCGCCAAATCCACCATATGTGGGGTTAGCTCAGGTGGGGGATCTCCTTCCCTGGGACAAAGGTAGACCGCACAGCAGGCTTTCATCAAAATCTGACTGGTTGTCAGCTTTATTTAAAAGGTTTGCAGAAAATAAACAGAACATGAAAATAAACCCTTGCCATCCAGGCACTAACTAAACAAAAGGCGTTTCCTCTCTCAGAGGTGAAGGGCTTCTCCCTGTCACCGAAATAAAACAAAAGCAAACCTTTTCTTGTAGGTATAGTACACACACAGCTCTCTCAGAACACCTCTCTGAGTCCCAGGCCACGAGCAACTCCTTGCTCCAGCCCTGCCTTATTTATACCACCTGTTGGTGGTCATCAGTGGAGCCCAAACTCTGGTCCCGACCCACCTGCTTAACTGTGGCCCCGAAAACCCGGAGTGGACTCCACCTAAACGGTCAGGTATGAGCATATGCGAGGTGACACATAGCGTCCCTCTATCACCTCGCCGTTCATCCTGTCACAATATATATATATATATATATATATATATATATACACTGTGCCTTGAAAAAGTATTCATACCCCTTGAAATTTTCCACATTTTGTCATGTGACGACCAAAAGCGTAATTGGATTTTATTGGGATTTTATGTGATAGACCAACACAAAGTGGCACATAATTGTGAAGTGGAAGGAAAATGATAAATGGTTTTCAAAAGTTTTTACTAATGAATATCTAAAACATGTGGCGTACATTTGTAGTCAGACCCCTTTACTCTGATACCCCTAACTAAAATCTAGTGGAACCAATTGCCTTCAGAAGTCACCAAATTAGTAAATAGAGTCCACCTGTGTGTACTTTAATCTCAGTATAAATACAGCTGTTATGTGAAGCCCTCAGAGGTTTGTTAGAAAACATTAGTGAACAAAAAGCATAATGAAGGCAAGGAACACACCAGACAGGTCAGGGATAAAGTTGCGGAGAAATTAAAGCAGATTATAAAAAAATATCCGAAGCTTTGAACATCTCACAGAACACTGTTCAATCCATCATCCGAGTATGGAATGCGTATGGCACAACTGCAGACCTACCAAGACGTGGCCTCCACCTAAACTGACAGGCCAGGCAAGGAAAGCATTAATCAAAGAAGCAGCCAAGAGGCCCATGGTAACTCTGGGGGAGCTTCAAAGATCCACAGCTCAGGTGGGAGAATCTGTCCACATGACAACTATTAGTCGTGCACTCAACAAATCTGGGCTTTATGAAAGAGTGGCAAAGAGAGAGCCTATGTTGAAAGAAAGCCATAAAAAGTTCCGCTTGCAGTTTGCAAGAAGCCATGTGAGGGGCACAGCAAACATGTAGAAGAAGGTGCTCTGGTCAAATGAGACCAAAATTTAACTTTTTGGCCTAAAAGCAAAATGCTATTGTCAGCCACCGTCTGGCGGTATCTCTAGCTGCCCACAGCGCGGGCTTCCTCAGGGCGCGGGGTCTAAGTCCCAATCTGCTTGTTCACCAGGGCCCCTGATGGTGGGGATGGACTTGGAGCAGACTGAGACCAGGTCACGACCCCTGAGTACTTCCGGCAATGGTAGAGGGTACCGTCAGAGGTGTGTGAGAAATGGGGCCTGATGTGAAGAGGCTGGCAGACCTGGCAGCAGGGGCTGATCCGTGCGGGATGGATGGACAAACACCATGAGGTATGGCGTAGTCAGGCGGACCAGGTTGGTAACGTGCGGGCAGCGAGGTACCAGAGGAGCAGACAGAGAATGGTCAGGTCAAGCCAAGTTCAGCAATGGGAGATCAATCATAAGGGGCAGACAGGAGAGTGGTCAGGACGAGCCAGGGATCAAGCAGGAGACAGTCAGCAGGGTCAGGATCAAGCAGAGGTCGGCAACAGGGAAGCTTCACTAACAGATCACAGGAACAGATTAATAAAAATGGCAATGCACATACCTCTTGGCTTGTTTAAATAGTGCGCCCTGCGCTGTCATTGGTGCCGGGCGCGTGTCCGCGAGTGCGCATGAGCGGCCGTCGCTGTTGCCGCAATCGCCCAGGTCCCGCTGCTCGCCAGCTAGTGTGTGTCGTGTTCTGCGCATGCGCCACCCGGCGTATTGCCACGAAGCCCTGGGTCCCTGACAGCTATGTGTGGCAGAAAACTAACACTACACATCACCCTGAACACACCATCCTCACCGTGAAACATTGTGGTGGCAGCATCATGTTGTGGGGATGCGTTTCTTTATCAGGGACAGGAAAGCTGGTCAGAGTTGATGGGAAGATGGATGGAGCCAAATACAGGGCAATCTTAGAAGAAAACCTGTTAGAGTCTGCAAAAGACTTGAGACTGGGGCGGAGATTCACCTTCCAGCAAGACAATGACCCTAAACATATAGCCAGAGCTACAATGGAATGGTTTAAATCAAAGAATATTCATGTGTTAGAATGGCCCAGTCAAAGTCCAGACCTAAATCCAATTGAGAATCTGTATCAAGACTTGGAAATTGCTGTTTACAGATGCTCTCCATCCAATCTGACAGAACTTGAGCTATTTTGCAAAGACGAATGGGCAATGATTTGACTCTCTAGATGTGCAAAGCTGGTAGAGACATACCTAAAAAGACTTGCAGCTGTAATTGCAACAAAGTATTGACTCAGGGGGCTGAATACAAACGCAGGCTACACTTTCCAGATATTTATTTGTAAAAAATTTTAAAAACCATTTATCATTTTCCTTCCACTTCACAATCGAGTGCCACTTTGTGTTGGTTTATCATATAAAATCCCTATAAAATACATTTAAATTTTTGGTTGTAACATGACAAAATGTGGAAAATTTCAAGAGGGTATGAATACTTTTTCTTGACACTGTATGTATGTGTGTATATATATATACACCATATTGCTAAAAGTATTGGTACACTCCTCCAAATCATTGAATTCAGGTGTTCCATTCACCTCCATGGCTACAGCTGTATAAAATCAAGGACCTAGGCATGCAGACTACTGCAGGCCATAGATGGGTGGAAAATCGGCCGATTTTTCGGCCGAAAATAAAATCGGCCGATTTTCGGATCGTTAGTGGGCGATTTGGTCGGCCGTTTTTCGGTATTTTGGCCGGTTTTTTTTTCGGTAAAGTTGGAAAAAAATCGGCCGATTTTGCCGATCGGCCGATTTTCGTGGCAATTAGTGGGCAAATCGGCCGATTTTTTACCGATAAAAAATCTGCGCATGAGCAGTGACCTGCAAGAGGAAGACAAAAAGAAGAAAAAGAAGAAGAGGAAGACGATGAAGAAGAGGATGAAGAAGAAGAAGAGGAAGAAGAAGAGGATGAAGAAGAAGAGGAAGAAGAAGAGGATGAAGAAGAAGAAGAAGAGGATGAGGATGATGAAGAAGAAGAGGATGAGGATGAAGAAGAAGAGGATGAGGATGAAGAAGAAGAAGAAGAGGATGATGATGATGATGATGAAGAAGAAGAATAGGATGATGATGAAGAAGAAGAATAGGATGAGGATGCAGAAGAAGAAGAGGATGAGGATGAGGATGATGAAGAAGAAGAGGATGAGGATGAAGAAGAGGATGAGGATGATTAAGAAGAAGAGGATGAGGATGAAGAAGAAGAAGAGGATGAGGATGATGAAGAAGAAGAGGATGAGGATGAAGAAGAGGATGAGGATGAAGAAGAAGAAGAAGAAGAAGAAGAAGAAGAGGATGAGGATGAAGAAGAGGATGAGGATGAAGAAGAAGAAGAAGAAGAGGATGAGGATGAAGAAGAAGAAGAGGATGAGGATGAGGATGATGATGAAGAAGAAGAAGTAGGATGAAAATAAGAAGAATTCCAGTCCAGCAAAAAGTGTCTCTGCAGAGAGCTCCGCTATTTCTGACAGTTCTCTGACAGTTCCTTGACATTTACAGCGGTTGAAACATTGTATCTATTTGTTTCCGAATAAAAACATCTGTATCCTAAATGGAAACAAATAGATACATTGTTGCAACTTCTATAAATGTCAGAGAACTGTCAAAGAAATAGCAGAGCTCTCTGCAGGGACACTTTTTGCCGGCTCTAGACGGGTAGAAAATCGGCCGATTTTTTTTACCATTGATGGTAACGTCGGCCACTTGAACAACCGATTTTTCGTTTTTTAAAACAAAAATCTGCAGTTTTTCTCCCCATCTATGGCCTGCATACTTCTACAAACATTTGTGAAAGAATGGGTAGCTCTCAGCTGGGAACAACAGCAACTCAGCCACAAAGTGGTAGGCCACGTAAAATGACAGAGTGGAGTCAGCGCATGATGAAGCGCACAGTGCACAGAAGTCGCCAACTGTCTGCACAGTCAATAGCTAAAGATCTGCAAACTTCATGTGGCCTTCAGATTAGCACGACGACAGTGCATAAAGAGCTTCATGGAATGGGTTTCCATGGCCGAGCAGCTGCATCCAAGCCTTACATCACCAAGTGCAATGCAAAGCATCGCATGCAGTGGTGTAACGCACGCAGCCACTGGACTCTAGAGCAGTGAAGATGTGTTCTCTGGAGTGATGAATCACGCTTCTCTGTCTGGCAATCCGATGGGTGTGTCTGGGTTTGGCTGTTCCCAGGAGAACGGTACTTGCCTAACTGCATTGTGCCAAGTGTAAAGTTTGGTGGAGGGAGGGATTATGGTGTAGGGTTGCTTTTCAGGGGTTGGGCTTGGTCCCTTAGTTGCAGTGAAGGGAAGTCTTAAGGTGTCTGTCAGCATACCAAAACATTTTGGACAATTTCATGCTCCCAACTTTGTGGGAACAGTTTGGTGATAGCCCCTTCCAGTTCCAACATGACTGCGCATCAGTGCACAAAGCAAGATCCATAAAGACATGGATGAGCGAGTTTTGGGTGGAGGAACTTGACTGGCTTGTACAAAGTCCTGACCTCAACCCGATAGAACACCTTTGGGATGAATTAGAGTGGACATTGTGAGCCAGGCCTTCTCATCCAACATAAGTGCCTGACCTCACAAATGCACTTCTGGAAGAATGGTCAAATATTCCCATAGACACTCTTCTAAACCTTGTGGACAGCCTTTCCAGAAGAATTGAAGCTGTTATAGCTGCAAAGGGTGAGGCAAGTCAACAGTGAACTCTACGGCTTAAGACTGGCATGCCATTAAAGTTCATGTGCGTGTAAAGGTAGGAGTCCCAATACTTTTGGCAATAAAGTATATATATATATATATATATATATACAGTTGCAAGAAAAAGTATGTGAACCCCTTGGGATTACGTGGAGTTTTGCATGAATTGGGCATAAAATGTGCTTTGAACGTCATCTAAGTCACAACAATAGAAGAACACAGTCTGCTGAACATAATACTACACAAACATTAGATGTTGCCATGGTTTAATTGCACATAACATGTAAACATTCACAGTGCAGGGAGGAAAAAGTATGTGAGGCCCTAGCTTAATGACTTCTCCCAGAGCTAATTGGAGCCAGGAGTGAGC
Source organism: Staurois parvus (assembly GCF_062004578.1). Taxonomy (NCBI): domain Eukaryota; kingdom Metazoa; phylum Chordata; class Amphibia; order Anura; family Ranidae; genus Staurois; species Staurois parvus. The sequence goes on from NW_028317999.1 coordinate 1,101,370, forward strand.
CAACCTTGACTCCAATCAGTGTGATGATATTGGATGTGTTGCTGACAGCTGTCCTGCCCTTAAAAAACACACACCTGTTTTGGGTTTACTGGTTTCAAGAAGCACTGTCTGATGTGAACCATGCCTCGCAGAAAAGAGCTCTCAGAAGACCTATGATCAAGAATTGTTGACTTGCATGAAGCTGGAAAGGGTTACAAAAGTATCTCCAAAAGCCTTGATGTTCGTGTGTCCATGGTAAGACAGACTGTCTACAAATGGAGAAAGTTTAGCACTGTTGCTACTCTCCCTAGGCGTGGTCGTCCTGTAAAAATGACTGCAAGAGCACAGCGCAGAATGCTGCATGAGGTAAAGAAGAATCCCAGAGTGTCAGCTAAAGACCTACAGAAATCTCTGGCACATGCTAACATTTTTGTTGACACATCTACAATAAGGAAAACATTAAACAAGAATGGAGTACATGGGAGGACACCACGGAGGAAGCCATTGCTGTCCAAAAAGAAGATTGCAGAACTAGCATTAACTTATTCAGCAATTTAAGCTACAGTAACTCTTCTATTGGACTGAACTACATGGACCAGCCTTCACTCCCCATCAATGAGCCTTGGTCCCCCATGACCATGTCTCCGGTTCCTCAGCTTTCTTTTCTTGGACCACTTTTGTTAGGTCCTCATCACTGGAGTTGCTCTGACCCAATTGTGTAGCCATTACAATATGGCCCTTGTCACAGTTGCTCAAGTCCTTACTCTTGCCCATTTTTTCTGCTTTCAACACATCAATTTCAGGGGCAACATTTTCTGCCTATATCTCACTTACATAAAATAAACAAGAACAATTTCATAACATACAACAACACTAGCTTACAGTTCCCATGAGAGTAATTCCTGCAGTCTACAATAAACCAGAGATTATATTTACTCTGCCTACATAAAACTATAATCAAAGACTGATGGTGTTCCTGCCTTAGCTTGACAAGTAAGGTAAAATAACTGCAGGTATCTGCAAAGGAATAACCACAGCCACTTGAATGGTTGTGGTCAATTAATGCAAACCAGGATATTTGTAAAATCACTTATACATTTTAATCCAGGTTGATGATACTAAAGGGGCAGACATTAATATGGTTATAAATAAATAAATATATATATATTATAGTTTACCATAAGCAATACTTGGTGAGGTTTGGTGAGGTCAAAACAAATGTTCCTTTATTGGTGATTTATCGGTGGTCAAGAGTGGGCACACACATCAGTTGCAGAGTGGAATAAGCCAGCACAGGTAAAATATACTGAGGATAAATTGGGAAATGGCAGGTCTATAGTATTTGTGAGAAGACAACCTGTATTTATCAAAGAAAGGAATCAAGATACAGTGTTTGAATTTCTTTTATTGTGCTCAGCTCATTTAGTTACTGATTGTTTGCTGACAACCAGTTTTTAAGGCAGAAAGAAAATGTTTTGTGGAAAGGAATATGAAACAATATGTTTACAATTTAACAGGGAAACAATTACATAATGTATTTGCAGAAAAATGTAGTCAGAAGTTGTATGTATGTTTGGTATGTTATATTTCCCAGTTTAAAGTATATTTAACATGGCAGTAGGTGCATCCAGTTTCGTGCATTCTTTTGAAGATGTTAGAAATGGCAGTACAAGTTTTCCTTATTGTCCATTAAGGAACACAGGAATTCAGCCTGGAATGTGACCTTCGGGCATTGGGCTCTGCATTATAGTGCTTTCCAGGCCTTTATGTACTGTATGCTACACAAAGAGTACTTTCTGGGTCCAGAGCCTCAGCACAGCATCTAGTGTGACCATGTCTCTAAAGGCTCACTTAGTAAATAAGGGAGCAGTATGTTCCTACCAGAGTGGAGGAGATATGTGGAATGGTCAGAGAAGCACTGTCCTTTAGCCTCATCTGTTTTAGCAATGTGTGCTTGTTGATCTTCTAAGTATAATTCCCACTCAAATCAATAGGTCAAGAATAGGCAAGTCTTTCGGCATGAAGGTGCCCCCCCATTTTTCAAATATAGAGCTTTTCGATCCTGAGTGTTGGGCTTTCTTGGCTTTTGGATGCACATGATACCCAGACTAATTACTCGCAGGTGGCATCAATTCCAGTTGCCCCATAGCATGTTTCTTGTGCCTTTACCCCCAATTCTCCGGGCAAACTAAGGCTGACAATAGATGAAGCAGGTTTTTTTGTCATCCAGCTGGTTGAATAAAACATAACTGTCCCCATTCCCCAAACCACACATTCTATATAGCTTGCAGCGCTGATCAAACGACTTTTTTTCCAACAGGACTGTTAAACAGAAGTCGATTGGTAGATCAACTTTTGTTCAACCACAGTGGCCACACATTGATGAAAATTTGGATGGTCCCTGCTGAATTGGTTGAATTTTGATCCACGTATGGGCAGCTTTAGGAAACCTTACTTGAAGATGGTCAGCTTTCTGGATTCCAGATAGCCAGAAATGTTTATTGGTTTGTCAGTCTCTCTGACTTAAGGTGGTTCATTGGGGATGTCTCCAACTCCTAAGATTCTTGACAATCCTATTTTGCTAGATAGTTCTCTATCTTCATCTCATATGAGATTGGATGCTGTAGGCCATACTTTCACCATTTTTATTTAATTCAACCAGTGGGTAGAAGGAAAAAAAAATAGCCGGCAGCATTGATTGACTGGGAAAAACCCCAACAGATCAACTGTAGATCAATGTCTGTACAACCAAGGTGCCCATACATGGATCAAAATTTGTCTGGCCCCTGCTAAATTGTTCAAATTTCAATCCATGTATGTCCAGCTTTAGACATCCCTACTACTTCTTGGATCCTTTCTTATTTGATGCCTAAGGTCAGATGTTTAGGGCTTAGGCTTTATTGTCATAGTTAGACTGGCTGGTCTTGCCTTATAAAACTGTGGTCCAATTTTCCTTTAGGGATTTGTTTTGAGGAACTTTTCAGTGTTCCCATTCTTGCTGTCAGTCTGTTCTCCCTATTTGATTAGCTATATTGCTCCACCCATTGGTGGTTGCTTTGGCTCACAGCTTCTGCTAATGTAGACTCAGGGGTTTATTTACTAAAGCTGGTTCACTCATAATCTCGTGCACTTCTTCATGGAAACCAATCATCTTACAGGTTTTATTGCTTAAGCTTAACTGAACAGGCTGAGGTTAGAAGTTGATTGGCTAACATACAGAGGTGCACAAGATTCTGAGTGAACCAGCTTTAGTAAATCTCCCCCTCAGTGTCTTTCGACATAGTCATGCCCTCTAGAGGCGACTCTCATTTTGAACTGCGCATCAGGTTGATCCTCCCCTGAATCGTTCAGATTCAGGAATTGGTCCTTCTGGTTGCTGTAGACAGCTTCTAGTTCTAGCGTAGATCTATCAGGGGCTCTTATGCACCTCTCAGTTGGTCCACTTTTGAATGTTCTGACTGTTCAATAAAGAAAATAAGATTTCTATAATTACTATAGAATCTTTTTCTTGAATTCCATTGAGGGACACTCCTTTGTACTTAATGTACCTATGTACTTCCTTCCAACAAAATTTAGCCTTGCCAGCTAGAGGTGGGATTATATGCAGAATGGCCTTCACATTTTTTTCTGTTTGCCAGTGCCCAATCCTCCTATAATTGGAAAATACAGTATATCCTGACTGTTCGGAATTCCTGTGTCCTTCAGTGGACTTAAAGAATAAGATTTTATGAAAAGTACAAAAGTCTTTTTTTTATGGCAGGCTTTCTTTAAGAGTTGTTTATTAGCATAGTGTAATGGTCTTAAACCTATTGTAATTAGTTGTATATCATATATAAATGTTAATTGAAGTCAAAATAAGGAAGTTTTGAATTGTCACATATTTAATGATGTCTCATTTGCTGTTCCTAAAAACGGATTTTAATTAAGCAGATATTCCAAATTCAATCAACACAGTTTCTGTATAAACTAAAATTTATTTCACCATACTGAAGATCAGTAGACTGTTGATGTACTATCTTGTATCATGTATATATATGTCCTAATCCTAGATGAAAGACTATGTGCACTTTAGGCATGAAACTCTCTGTGTTGAAAATTTATAAGCATGTTCTTTGGCTTGACTTAAACCAGAGAGATTTGCTCCTGATGGTTCTGCAATCCAGTGCTTCTGGTAATTAGACCTCATTACTGCTGTGTTCATGGGAGTAGGAGAGGGGAAGAGGACAGGCTAGGTCTAATTAACTACTTGATACTAATGAAAGAAAGACTGACTGATAGCAACTGGGGGAGTGCACCGGAACAGGAGAGGATGCATAACAGAAACCTCAGTAAAGAAAAAGAAATTAAGGAAGCTTATAGGTGCCTGGACTGGTGGACTGTACATGCAGAATTATGATTCATATGGACCGTGGGGATAGTAGGAAATATCTTATTAATAACAGCTATGATGAATTCTCCACAGTTACATCATCTATATGTATTCTATCCAACAGTTTTGTGAGCTGCAAAGGGCCTGAGTATGATAAGCATGCATACTTTTTTGTAATTCAAAGAGATATAGAAGATTTTTTTATCTATTGTAGGCTTTATTACAATGTTCATTTCTTTTTCTGGTTCCCTGGTTATAATAATGGTTTCAATTATAGATATAGAAAGGACATGCTACAGTCTTAACGATAACCTGGCAGTCTTTTTTTACTTTTAAAAGGCCATGTTGAAAGCAGACACTATATGGTGCTTGCTTAGATCTCATGCTTAGCCAGCAAAGCCTATTCTGTTGCCTCACTGATACTAAAATATCAGGGTTAAACTTTCCCACTGGAGCTATGTCCTGCAAAACCACTGTATTCAGTGAGAACTGCCTTGCTATTAAACAAGAATCCTGTAGGTGTGGCTTGGTTCTGGAGGCACATCTTAATCTAAAAGTCAAGTAACAAAATGACACCTAGATCAGAGGGGTGCACAGAAGGGGTTTTTGGCTGACAAAGGTAATAACATGCACCTTGTGGTGCCAGCTCTGACATTACTCTTTGTACATGTTATTGCAGTGCGCAAAATGAAGATATAAAATAGAACATAACAAGTCAGTAGTTTATGTTTAGCCCCCAATTATCTATACAATCTATTTCCTTGTTTCAATAAAAATACTTGTTCAAGGGAATGTGCTGTTTTAATGTACTGCTTTGGTTTTAACCTATAGATTATTGTAATGTAACTTACAAAATGTAACATTTACAATTCAATATTAGAAGGTATGCCTTTTATATTGAGATCATGTTATAAAGTAGAGGATGAAATAATTTTAATATATCTTAAAGCTGAACTCCAAGTACATGTTGAAGACATAATTGAATGCTGCTCTGCATTAATTGCATTGTATTGAATGCTAGATTAAAGGAGAAGTGTGCGATACTTAAAAAATAAACTTTCATACTGACATATCTGGCTGCAGCATCAGTCCGATGCTGCAGCTTTCTCTGCCAGCTCTAAGACAAAAGATGAGCTATCATATGACTGCTGATTGCTCAGTTTTTGGGACCACTCTGAGTCTGCTGTGCTCCTTCAGCACTCACTGGAGTGCTGGGCTGGAGAGACGGCAGGGATGGCTGGCTCAGGCTCTCAGCAGCATGCTGAGTGGCTAAGCCAGCTGCTGATCAGGAATCTGGATGGATCCTGACATTATTGTTGAGATCCCTGCAGAGCATGGACCGGCTCTGTGACACCTGCTGGGCTTTAGCACAGTCACAGGAGTGCACAAGTAAATTGAGCCAGTCAGTTGTACTGCAGTGATCAAATTCTAGTAAGGAACATGCTGAAAGGAGGAGACATCAGAGTGACATAAAGTGTGATTATCAGTCTGATGCTTCTTCTTTCATTGTCCACTTACAAGCTGTTGGAGGGACAAGAACTGTGTTACGTAAATTGACTCCGAACAATAATCTTATTCTCCAAAAGTCATTTATACACATCTACTACTTAATGGCACTGTAGTCTATTTTTCATGAAATTTCTTTCTTAATGTTTTTTTCTGGCCTCCTCATGACATCATGTGAGCTACATGAGCTGTGCAGGTTAGTTGTGGTCATATGCATTGATCTATGCACACTACAAATCCCATAGACCAGGGGTACTGAATTAAAATTCACGGCGGTCCGGTTGGTAACATTTTCTTTCTGCAGAGGTCCGAAACTCATTTTTCTTCTATTACTCAGGTCTTTCACATTACAGCCCCCTTTGCATTAATGTCCTCAGTCCCCCTTTCCCATCACAGCTCCCCATACATCACAACTCCCTTACCTTAACACATTGTGGAGGGTGGGAGGAAAGGCGAGGTGAACTCCTGTTCTATATGTACTCATCTGCCACCACCATTGTCACTGTTGCTGTTGAAATCACAGCAGGGAAGAGGGCGGTAGGATTGGAAGGAAGGACTCCTCTTTTGAATGTACTGGCTTGCAGTCGCCACCGCTGAACTCAGAGTAGGAGGGAGGGCTGGAAGAATGGAAGGACGGACTCCGCTTCTGAATGTATCAGCTTGCTGCCGCTGAACTCAGAACATGGAGGAGGACAGGAGCCATAGAAGGTTTCCACTGAGGGTGGGAGCTGCCCAACTCTTCCTGGTAAAAAGCGTAAAAGGTTGGCACCCCTTCCCCGCTCCCCTGTAGACCTGCAGTGTTTCCCGCCCTCCTCCCTGCTTTGAGTTTGGTGGTGGCAAGCTGGTACATTCAGATGAGGAGTCCTTCCTTCCATTCCTCCTGCCCTCTTCCCTGTTGAAATTCCACAGCAGCATTGACGACGATCATGGCAGAAGAGTACATACAGAACAGGAGTCCACCCTGCCATTCCTCCCGATTACTAACAGCTGCAGCAGGGGGAGGAAAGGAGTCCACCCAGGCTGCTAAGTGACGTGGCCATGGTCCGGACAGGACTGTCACTTGGTCCGTATTCGGACAACGTTCCGCCATTTAGTGATGCCTGCCATAGACCATAGTCCCTAGTTTATTTTGGGAGTGAGCAAGAGAGCATGGTTCCTACATACAGTGGGACCATGGAGAATTAATGTAACCAGTTTCTAACAGGAAGTCAGATCACAGCAGCAATAAAAGCATTTGGTGATTTGGAGGAGGCTGAGCCCAGTGGTAGGTACTTTTTAAGTTAAGAATAAATACTTGAATACATTTTTTTTAAAACATGAGTTTAGTGTCACTTTACCTGCAGTAGAAAAATGGCCTCATCTGTAGAGTAAGAGGCGTTTAAATCTCATGACAGAAGTACAAAGCTTTGGCAGGTAAAACTGCTCCCATATATGTGTTTCATCTGTGTATTTAGCTGTCTCCCTGGACTTCAGCTTTATTGAAGCATCAGTTTTACAATTCATATCTAAATACAGCAGGTCATGTACTGGCTATGGAGCCCAGAAACACAGGGGACCCAATATCAAGCATACTGGAAGATATTCCTTTTAAAAAGAGACCACATTACAAAAAAATGATAGCAGATAAAACAAAATATATTTCGGTAAAGGAAAGAGTACTTGTGTAAATTCATTAGGTGATATGGCTACTATGAATCACAGCAGCACAAAGGACTCTGTGGAGTATAATAATCCACCTAGTCATCAGTGGTTTAATGCAATAATTAAGAGTTAAACTAAATAAGAGAATAAATAAGAGAAAAACAAATGTATATACAGCTCCAAATTGCTATTGATATACAAATATTAAATTGCTGTGAAACAAGTTAAAGTGGTTGTAAAGGCTGAAGGTTTTTCACTGTGTTCTTCTCCCCCCCACAGCCCCTCCTAATACTCACCTTAGACCTCTCTCGATCCAGCAATGTGCACAGGAGCCTTGGCTGTACAGGATCTCTCTCCTCGTTGCTTGAGACAGCAGCGGTAGCCATTGGCTCCCACTACTGTCAATCACAGCCAGTGAGCCAATGAGTAGAGAGTGGGGGGGGGGGCAAGTCTCGTCTCTATTTGTCTTATAGTTGGATAGAGTCAGGCTTGAGAGCGAGCATGTACCAGTGCCCCCATAAAAAGCAGTTTGCTATTTGCACTGGCCAAAGGGAAGGAGCCAGGAGTGCCAGCAGGGGAACCTGAGAAGAAGAGGATCGGGGCTGCTTTGTGCAAAGCCGTTGTACAAAGCAGGTAAGTATGACATGTTTGTTATTTAAAATTAAACAGCAACAACAAAAACCCTTTAGAAGCACTTTAATGTCACATTAGTCATTATTTTAAATGAGCAAATGGCTAGGAATTGTCTACAGTGTAAGATGGCAGATGAAGAGTCAGGGGACACAATAAATGTATTGTATCAACTAATTAACCCTACTTTTTAGGTAGCAGTGATGCAAGGAAACATGAAACATTTTAAAAATATTGATTTTGTTTCATATCTATTACTTATAGTACATTTATTTCATTGTTGAAATGTATGTGTGTGTGTATATATACAGTATATACATGTTAAGTATAGTTTGAATAATCTTCAAATGTTTATACACTATATTGCCAAAAGTATTGGGACATCTTTCCAAATCATTGGATTCAGGTATTCAAATCACCTCTGTGGCCACAGGTGTATAAAATCAAGCACCTAGGCATGCAGATTGCTTCTACAAACATTTTGAAAGAATGGGTCACTCTCAGGAGCTCAGTGAATTCAAGCGTGGCACCGTGATAGGTTCCTACCTGTGCAATAAGTCCATCCGTGAAATTTCCTTGCTACTAAATAATTCACGATCAACTGTTAGTAGTATTATAACAAAGTGGAAGCAACTGTGAATAACAGCAACTCAGCCACCACATAAAATGACAGAGCGGGGTCAGCGCATACTGAAGTGCACAGTGCACAGAAGTTGCCAACTGTCTGCAGAGTCAATAACTAAAAGACCTCCAAACTTCATGTGGCCTTCAGATTAGCACAACAACAGTGCGTAGAGAGCTTCATGGAATGGGTTTCCATGGCTGAGCAGCTGCATCCAAGCCTTACATCACCAAGTGCAATGCAAAGTTTTGGATGCAGTGGTGTAAAGCACACCACCACTGGACTCTAGAGCAGTGAAGATGTGTTCTCTGGAGTGATGAATCATGCTTCTCTGTCTGGCAATCTGATGAGCGTATTTGGGTTGTGCCAAGTGTAAAGCTTTGTGGAGGGGGGATTATGGTGTGGGGTTGTTCTTTAGGGTTTTGGCCTGGCCCCTTAGTTCCAGTGAAGGGAACTCTTAAGGCATCAGCATACCAAGACATTCTGGACAATTTCATGCTCCCAACTTTGTGGGAACAGTTTGGGGATGGCCCCTTCCTGTTCCAACATGACTGCGCACCAGTGCACAAAGCAAGGTCCATAAAGACATGGATGAGTGAGTTTGGGGTGGAGGAACTTGACTGGCCTGCACAGAGTCCTGACCGCAACCCGATAGAACACCTTTGGGATGAAGTAGAGCAGAGACTGCTAGCCAGGCCTTCATGTCCGACATCAGTGCCTGACCTCACAAATGTGCTTCTGGAAGAATGGTCAAACATTCCCATAGACACACTCCTAAACCTTGTGGACATCCTTCCCAGAAGAGTTGAAGCTGTTATAGCTGCGAAAGGTGGGCTAACTCAATATTGAACCCTACGGACTAAATGGGATGCCATTAAAGTTCATGTGCGAGTAAAGGCAGGCGTCCCAATACTTTTGGCAATATGGTGTATGTGGACAGTAACCATACAGTATGCTGTCTTTACAAAGAATATTTAATTACATGGAAGGAAAATAAAAAAAAAAAAACTGAATTTTTGCTTGCACATGATTGGATGATGGAAGTCAGTAGACTTTCCCCTCATTTACTAAGCTCTGGAGCAACTGCACTTGCAGAGTGTACAGTATATTTGCCTTTAGTAAATCAACCCCTATGTTTGCAAAGCATTCCAGGTTTTCTGAAAAGAAAGCCCAGCACTATATTTATGCTTTCTGGCAGACTGTTAAAGGTTGGTAAAGACTGTGCTTACTAGCAGAGGAAAAGATAATGTGCACTTCTCCGTATTCAGGTGTATTTTCAGGAAGGCAGCTGCCTAAGATGAAGAGATTTTACAGACGTTAGACCTTGCATAGAACCCCACTTGCTGGATGCAGATGGTAAATCTGAAATAATCATATGCAGTATTTCAGATTCGTAAAAAGAAGACAAAGTGAGCGCTAAAAGCAATCAAAGCAGTCAAATCACCAAAAGGATACCAAATAACCTCTAAAAACAAAATATATAAATAAGATGTGGTGCTAAATAATCAACAAATAGCAATGATTATAGTATAAATTATGCCAAGAAAAATAAAATCATAAAATTCAGAAAATCATCATAAAAATAAAGTGACTAGTGACAAAGTGACAAAAATGCATATGAATTCAGTGACTTCCGTGGCATCATATAGTCTGTTACTGTTAAAGTGACCAATAGTGTGTATAGGTGCTAGAGTAATTGTCCCAATGTGAATATGGGAGATCAAATTATCTCCAGTAATAGGTGCTCCATCCAGACAATGGTGAGATGACTGGTGTTAAGAAAAGGCTGTGTACTCACCAGATGCACAGTTAATCTGCGCATTTAGAGACAATATTCTCTATGGATACACTGAAGGCTCCTGTGTGGATGGATCTGGTCTGGTCAGGTATTCCCCCTCACTGCTCCCTCCTGCTGGTAGTATGGCTCTATCTCCCCTTTCAGCTCTGTGGGTTGTTGATAGCTCACAAAGAGCCCAGAAAAGAGGAGGCCAATGGTGTGATACCGTTTATGGTATATATTTATTCCAAATAAAGCAGTTATACAGGGGAAGAAACACTTTCACTCACCATTAGATGATTTCCAAGATGGCCACCCGGACCCACGTGGTGCCGGCGGCGTGACGTCACGACGCTGTAGCTCCTCCCTGACGTGTTTCGTGCTAACCGCACATAATCATAGGGGGTGAAGCAGCAGGAGGGAGCAGTGAGGGGGAATACCTGACCAGACCAGATCCATCCACACAGGAGCCTTCAGTGTATCCATAGAGAATATTGTCTCTAAATGCGCAGATTAACTGTGCATCTAGTGAGTACACAGCCTTTTCTTAACACCGGTCATCTCACCATTGTCTGGACGGAGCACCTATTACTGGAGATAATTTGATCTCCCATATTCACATTGGGACAATTACTCTAGCACCTATACACACTATTGGTCACTTTAACAGTGACAGACTATATGATACCACGGAAGTCACTGAATTCATATGCATTTTTGTCACTTTGTCACTAGTCACTTTATTTTTATGATGATTTTATGATGAATTTTATGTTTCTTGGCATAATTTATACTATAATCGTTGCTATTTGTTGATTATTTAGCTCCGCACCTTATTTATATATTTAGTATTTCATACTCACCTGATTAAAAAGAAATAAAATAAAAATAAATTATTATTTTTTATATTTTCATACTGAACATGAAACATTAGGCAAATATATTTAAAATCACTAGATGGCCTCATGCACACTGGATGTTATTCTGTATATTATTTAACGAAATAGAGACTTTATTTAGACTGTGTGAAATAAAGATTACAGCCTTATTGTCACCATTTCTATCTGATGCACTACATTTACCATATGCATACTGAGTGTAATGAGTAGAAAATATGGATTTCTAAGCAGCTGGTAGGAAGAGATTCACGGGCCCTAGAAGTGCCTCAGCAATGACACAGTGATAGCTATAAGGAAGGAAGGCTACTATATGCACCCTGCTAGCTGAAGTGACAGGAACATCAGTACTGGAGGCATGACTGAAACAATATAAGCAGCATGAATTAGGCTGGACATTGACAGTACAGAGAACAAAGCCTATGTGTATACTCGTTCAAGAAATAGACTTCTATGTATTGAACTAGAAAGCAGCAGCTCTGTATTAGTTCTAATAACATGATAAATAACCAGTGAATGGTATTGTAATCTGAACTAGAAAATAGAATCTGAATTAAGCTGGAACGTCTGTAACATCTGATGGATGTGTTAGCAATACATAATAACAAGGATTACACTGGTACTGCCACTGATCGGTGCATCATTACTAAGATTACCTAAGTAGTGAATTGTTAATGATTCTGCAGTGGAAGTGACATTTGGACACATACAAACAAATCATAAAAAATAAAAAAGATCAATAAGTCGCAACTTCAGTTCCTTTTTAAAGACTGAAACAGGTTTTTTGATACCTGGATTAAGAAATGCAGCAAAAATGAAAAGCCTCCCCATAGAGTATATAGTTTACGGTTGGTTTTAGGAGACTGTTTTAGCTGTTATTGGCTGTGTAAATATATTGTAAGGATACTTTGTATTTTCTTTAAAATTAGACACTTAATCCATCACAGAGGACAGTGCATTGGATGCTTCATACATAACATCCTAGAGAGCAAATCTTTATTTGTTAGGACTGAACTATTTAACTGAACCAAAGTGAATTGACATTAATGATGCATGAGCACGTTTTTCTGATGTAAAGGTACGGCATTCAATTATTGGCTTTCCCTCAGTCATAATGGATGAGGCAAAATTTGGCTAAACATAGCCTGTTCACAAATAACTAATTTGGAACTCCTACCTTCATGCTTCAAAGTGGCTCCTTTACATTGCTAGGCTTGTACAACCTGTTGAACTCAAAGGTTAATTAAAATTTAATAGAGAAAAATGCACCATAGCCACTTAGCCCTGGGGGGTGTTCTTCATCCCTCAAAAATTGCTCATTACAATGCTGTGGGCCACATCTAAACTTTCCTCGAAAGAGGTTTTTCTGGTCTGGTTCATTGATCCATCTGTTCGTTGACCAGAATTGTTTATATACACATACACCAAAATCAGAAAGAGCTGCCATTCAAATATCAACCCAAATTCCCTGATCTTATTTTGGTTGTCATATTGTATGATAATATCTGCTACACTGAGAGCTGATCGAATAGTTCTAACTTCCAAGAGTCATTTTACTTATTACATAAGTTATTCAGTGGCACATCAGGTCTCGGAGGGCAACTTTAATATCTTCTGTAGGATGACTGAAGAAGAACGATTAGAATGCAATGGGTCAAAATGACCTATGCACCCAACAAGAGAGGGAACCAGACTAGGCGCATGCATAAGTAGTCTAATATGCTCTCTCATAGTGTGTTATATTGTGTTATACATGACAGTTATGGTCATTTTCCCATAATGTGGTCGTACAAAGGAATACATTTTTTAGTGAGGAGCCACTAAATAACCAATGGAACACATATTTTAAGTAATAATATATAGCTTATTTCTAAAATGTTCATATTTCTCCTTGGGCTGGTTGAAAACTTTTGATCCACTAATATTTTGATGCAATACTTAAATACAACTATAAGAGCACTTAAAGGTATTAAAGTGATTGTAAAAGCTGAAGGTTTTTTACCTTCATGCATTCTATGCATGAAGGCAAAAACCTTCTGTGTGCTTCTACCCCCATAGCCCCCCTAATACTTACCTGAGCTTGATCTCAATCCAGCAATGTGCAGCCTCAGCTCCCTCCCCCCCCCCCCGTACCTGAGCCCGAACTCGATCTAGCGATGTATACAGGAGCAGCAGCTCCTGGCTCTCTCCCTCTTCATTGGCTTAGACACAGCAGCTGAAGCCTACTGTTGCCAGTCACAACCAGTGAGGAGGGAGGGGCAGGGTTGAACCCCGCTCTGTGTGTCTATTGACGGGAGCAAGCCTGCATGAGTGCCCCCATAGAAAGTGTCTTTCTATGAGGGCACTCGGTGGGGGGAGGGGCAAGCAGCATCGGTAGGGGGCACGAGAAGAGGAGGATCGGTGCTGTTCTGTGCAAAACCATTGCACAGAGCAAGCAGGTATTACATGTTTGTTATTTCTTAAAAATAAAAAGTGAGCCTTTAATATCACTTTAATATTTAGGGCCATGATAAGTCATAGCAGACCTGCATTGTACAAATCACAGAGGTGCACTATGTGATAAAAGTTATCCATATTGTACCTGTATTGCATGAACATTTGGATTTAATATATGGTTGTGTCAGTTTTGCTTCAGATGCTATATTGAGTAATGATATTGGTGGTGGAATCAATTTTAGTCTACATGAATTTATACAGCTTGATATTGATCTAATATCATAGCATGTAGCTCTAAAGATATCTCCTAAGTTAATGCCACAGAGCTGAACAGCTGAGGAAATGTGTGTACAGACACAACAAAACCCTTGTCATATACTGTTAACCTATTTTGGAGGATTTTTAGGAAAAATTAAATAGAAATTATACTCAACTTTCTATAGATAGAACGTTCCCAGTTCATATATCTCAACATAATGCACACTGCAAAATATTAAATTCATCAGTTGCCACTAGCAGTTCCTGAGAATTCTAGATGCTTTCATCTATCATAATACATGAAGAATGAGCTTAGCGCTCTGGAAGCTTGTATTCTTTTTTAGTTTTAGTTAGTCATTAAAGTGGTTGTAAACCTCAAACATGAAATATGAACAAAGCATATCCCTCTATAGTGTGTACTAGTCTCAATTAAAAGTAGTAAGTGTCATTTCTCTCTACTGCTTCGTTTCTCTGTCAGCATGAATCACTTCTGACAAGTTTTCCTGATACCAAGAGAAAAATGGCGATAAGGGAGGGAGCGCCATCAGATTGACAACCTCAGCTCTGTTCCTGTAAACTGTGTGTGTGTGTGTGTGTGGGGGGGGGGGGTGTTTATCTTCCTTCCAATCAGCTCTTAGAGGTCTCCTCACTGAGATTGTGTGATTTCAGCTCTCCACCCCTTTTTTCTGAATTCTCAGACAAGCTTTATAAACTCTGGATTTGAACAGATGTAGAGGGGAGAATACTGCAGATAGACAAGTATACCTTATGTAGGAGAATATGTTTAATTTCTGTGTATCACCTGAGGTCAGTCACTTTACTGGATATGTGTAAGGGTTTACAACCACTTTAAATGTATCACTTTGACAATGTTTTTGACTTCTCTACCTCTGTAGATACCTTCACTGAAATCAACCCTCCTACATTAGGTTGAATTAACATCTATGCTTCCAGCTCTGCTCACTATTGAGTGCCTGCCTATTTTACAATATCACTTTCAATAATTGGATTGATTTTGTAAAACTGGGACAGAAACAATTGAGTACTGTCCGTGATACTTTTTTTATTTGAACTAACAAATAATTTTGAGGACAAGCTTTCGGGGAGTGTCCCCTTCTTCAGGTCCAAGCAGTACTGTGTTTTCCAGTCAGACTGATACTTTATATAGCTTTTACCCATAAAGAGTGGTAGTACTTAAAGCTGGAGTGTAGCTACAAAAAAGTGCACGGGGGCACAGCTGTTCCATGCATCCCTGTGAAGGCAATCCCATTCATGTAATTTGGGACGCAGTGGCTGTTCCCAATCTGACATCTATGTGGGTGCACAGTACCGAACACAGTATGAGTTCAGAGACATGCACCCACACCCACACAGATGTAAAATCAAGATCAGCGGCTGTGTCTTTGCAGCTTCTAATTCCCAATTGACATCAGTGGCAGTGGCGTCCCGCGGGGGGTGCGGTCCGCAACGGGTGACACCAACCGCACGGGGTGACACCGGCCCCGAACCACAAAAAGGTAAGTTGTAAAGCAAGCCAACGATCCCCGCAGGATGGATCCGATCCATCCTGCGGGGATCGTTGTCTTTCTTTACAACTTACCTTTTCTTGGAGCAGGTCCAGTGTCACCCCGTGTGGTCGGTGTCACCCGGTGCGGACCGCACCCCCCGCTCCTGCTTCAACGAGGATCGACGGCATGCAACCTATACGGGGTGACACCGGACACGCTCCAAGAAAAGAAAAGTTGTAAAGAAAGCCGACACTCTCTGCAGGATGCATCAGATCTGCGGATTGAGCATAATGGATCAGAGTCCGATCCATTCTGCTCAATCTGCGGATCCGATTCATTCTGCGGGAATCGCCGGAGAGGGTGTCACTAAGGGTTACTGCTCCGGGTGACACCAACCATATGGATGCCTCTGATCAGTGGGGACTGTCTGCATGGGGATGCACAATACATTTGTGCTTCCCTGTATGGGTAAACACAGCTGTATGCTGCAGGATGCCATTATTTTTAATATTTTTTTACTTTTGGGGGGGGGCTTTGATGAAACATCAGGGGGAAGGACTAGAGAGGGAGAGGAGGAGAACCTGGCAGCTGCAGTGGAACCACAGGGGATCGGTGCTGGGGGGGAAGAAAATTGGCGGTGCTGCAGGGGATCAGTGTGCAGTGTATGACAGAGCACAGTGGACCCCCTTCCCTTGGGGCCCATGTGCCCCATACAAATGTGCACACTTGATGAAACGCCACTGGCTTAACTGAGAAATTCCCTCCTCCTGAAGGCTCCTGGGGTGTATGGCATAATTTGCCTGGGCCTGGAAACCAGGAGGTAACTGAAGAAATGTAAGCAGTTTAAAACAAGTAAATCTGATATGCTTTCCTATCTACAGTATTTACTAATGCTAGCAGTATAAGGATAAAAAATAGTCAATGTTGATTGAAAGAGTTTAACAGCTTTGGGTGGTCATAGAGAACAGAAGTATTGTAATCAATTAAATAATTTTTGGAGGAGGAAAGAGGGAGGGTGTGTCCCCATCAGACCATCTGAAATTGCAGCATCAGAGTTCTGGGACAGGAAGAGGACTGAGCATCCCTGCAGTGAAGGCTTCTCCAGGATCTAGCTGCCTGCACAACATGGGACACCCTTCATAACAGATAACTGATGTAACTAAAGCTGTAGGAATTATTTTTTAGATAAACTTCAGTTTTAAAGTGTGTTAACTGTGCGCAGGTGCGGACTGACAACTCATGGGGCCCCCGGCAATAGGGGATCATGGCGCCCCTGTGTCCTTGCCCAAACTCAAAAAAGCCTATGAAAAAGGTACAAGGGGCATCTCATGGGGCCCTGTACTGACCCGAGTGCCCGAGTTTCCAAATGGTCAGTCTGCCCCTGATTGTGCGCAATCAATCAGAATTCATTATGCTAAAGTCAGTTCGGGATAAGAGGAATTTTGATTGATTTCTATGGATTACCACACTTAAAAATTAGTGCACTTTATTGAATAAGGCCAAAATGCATTTGGTTAGCTTGTAGATATAATTTGCAGATTAATTAAAAATGTAGACAAATGTTGAGCATGTACAATGGATCAAACAATAGTAATGCAGTCATTTTTACTTTTTGAATTTACACTTTTATTGCTGACTTAAAGGAAAATGAAATGTAATTAGCAGCCCTTTCAGCTTCAGAAATAGAGACAACATTGTTAGTAATTTATATTTAGAGATCTAAACAGCTCTGCCAGTAAAAACTTAAAAAAAAGTTTTGTTTAGACTGAAGTTCTAGTTTGAGTCAGTTCCACTGCGGTAAGTGAAGAAAAGTGTCTGGGTCTCTTTAGCAAGAGTATTTTTTTTCTTTCAGAGGCTAGGAAATAAGTTCCATGTTATGAGTAACCTGCACTAGTTAATAAAACAGCTAAGTTCAAGAAAAACTGATTGGTATTTCTGTTCATCCAATCCTGAGATTTACACAGCTCTGTCACACAGAATAGGTCTGCCAGGGAAGGGAGGGGGCTTGATCTTTCTGCTGTGGTTTCACTTTCACTTACAGGTCTCTTCCTCCTCCTGGGCAGTGAAAGGAGAAGCAGCAGGCCGATGAGCTCATCTCTCTGTCACTCTACTCTCTCTTCCTATCAGCATGTTCTTTGCACTGCAACACATTTGATTGGCTCCTTGTATTGCGTCTTCCTACCCCTCACTAAGCTCTGGTGTAGAGTAGGAAGCTAATACCAAGCCAGATACAGGTACTTCATTAAAAAAGTATACTTATTGATGTATTAATACAGAACTGCATTAAAGTGGTTGTAAACCCTTACATATACCCACTGAATTGACTAGCCTCAGATTATACACAGAGATGAAATAAATCCTCCTGTATAAATTGCACCTGTTTATCTGCAGCCTTCTATCTATGTTCACAGATAAAAGGCTTTTTCTGAACTCCAGAAGGCAGGGGTGTGGATCTGATGTCACATAATGCACAGCATAGTAAAGAGAGCTCAGTGTAATCTGAGACCTGAGTGGAGGGAAGGGATAACCCCCTTCCCTACACACTCCTTTAGAAAAACATGGACAGTTGAGGCTGTAAATCACCTGCTGTGTGCTACACACTATAGAAGGATATGCTTTGTTCATTTTTTATTTCAAAGGTTTACAACCACTTTAATGTGTGTTTTTATATCTGCCTTGAGTTTAGCCTTAATGCAAGTACAGCTGATTGCCTTCATGAGAATACTCACCAAATTATTAATAGTTTCACAGTTTCAATTTTAAAGGAAACTTGTACTGAGACAATATGCCATTGCTGCCATCTTATATCGTGGTTGTCTGGCTGTCATGCTGATCCAGTGGCTTCAGTACTTTCTAGTGCACTGACCTAGAACTAGTATGCAGATCATTCTAATTTAGGTCTCTGTTTGGGTTAGTAGATCAGAAAGTGCTGTTGCTAGACACAGCCAGGCAACAAGCATTCTCAACAGGTCAGCTCCCAGAGTGTACTTAGTAAAGGCTTTCTGTAAAACTTACTCGATGTTCTTTGCATTCTTGTGATCATAATGCAGGCTAGTACATTCGCTAAAGAAGTCTTCTTTGGGAATTCAAATGTTCCAAGCAATCTTCACCTCGCTGTTACGGAAAAAAAACACACATTCAACTGCTGCAGGCTAAAACTTTCCGAAAAATCCCACCTGGACTGTAATCTGTCACTCTATGGATATCTCCACAGGAAGGATTCTCCTTAACTCTGTGTTTAGGAGATAATACTTCCAACTACACTTTCCAGCCTATGAATAATTATAAGAACAGATTAGTGAGTTTTTGTTTCTGCTGCATGACATCTGTGTTTGGTTGTATTATTTTGATAGACAGCCAAAGCATTGATGACTTAACTCACCAGTGTGAATTGTTAGCATGTCTCTACACTTGTCACAATCTGAAACCACTCCTCAATTAGAATTATTATATACTGATATGTGGAAATATAAATTTTTTGATTAGTACAGTCATGTAAAAAAATTACATAAATATGCACATACAGTATATACACACAGTATATGAATTTATAAAGGTTAAAAATAAAGTAGAATGGCAGTAATGGTAAGAACCTGTTAATAAATATACATATATGTGCTACACATGTACAGATACACAGATGCACACATACACATGTTCTCTTAGTCTCACGCTACATGGTAGCGTGGACTACCTTCACCCTACTGGCAAGGACATGCCTTAAGAGGCACAACAGGAGTAATTGGTCTCAGTAATATTTATGGGCTTTTATTGCGCTGGATCACTTTTCAGAGGGCATTTGACAGGCAGTGAGGTGATGTTATGTTCCCGTTTAAACCCTCAGGATGCCAGCTTACCATGCTGCAACCACATACATTGAATGCAGTTGCAATGCAGCTCCATTAACGTTAATGGGTCACGATAGGCAGCAGTACTGCCCGTGGCATGCAACATGCCGATTCATTTTTGTCAAAGCCGGAGAGCAAAGCATTGTGGTTGCAGAATGTGTACAGCCCTGAGTGGCTGCATTTCTGTGTTTATGTGGGCAGTTGGGGGATGATAAAACCATGGCTCAATTGCCTGCTTTTACTGCACCTGGCCACGTGTGTGAATGAACACCTAAAACGGGTGCTC
The DNA here is from genome assembly GCF_062004578.1 of Staurois parvus. NCBI lineage: Eukaryota > Metazoa > Chordata > Amphibia > Anura > Ranidae > Staurois > Staurois parvus. The sequence goes on from NW_028317999.1 coordinate 1,121,126, forward strand.
AGCCCTCGATCTGAGACTGAATGCAAGAGTTTAGGTACGATTTCAGAAGGTACACCACACCCCCAAGATTTGATAGAAGTTTATGGCAAAGCACAGTTAAGCCGCAGGTGCACTGCGCTATACCCCCTGCAGCAGATCAGTGTGAAAGCTGCCTTACAGGGGGCTAAGGGCAGTAAGGGCTTGTTTACATTTTGAGATGTGTTTTTAAAGCACCCTTCCAACCACTGGTGTAGCATCAGGAGTCGCAATGGCAACCCCATCCCATGCTCCAGGGGGTCCATGCAGCCTCCCTCTCACATTCTGTTTTACATTTGGACAGGAGGGGAGGTGGAGATGGCATATACAGGAACCAATTCTCTCCATTTTCCTCCTGCAACTGCTGTAAGCCATGTTCTGCTCTTCTCACTTCCGCTGGCATTCAGCGGCTGCGGGAGGAAATTGTTCATTATGCTATCCAAAATAAAAAATTCTAAATTCTGAACTATTTAATTTCATTGTGGCCCATGATTGGTTACCAAATCACTTAAGTGGCCCTCTCTCTTCAAAAGGTTGAGCACCCCTGACCTACGACTTTTTTGCTATTAAGTCACTGTTCTCTCTCTTCTGAAAAGTAGTAACTGGACACTAACATATTAAAGAAAACTCTCTGAGGAAGCAGTTCTTGTTCTGTGGAACATGTCAGAAAGAATTTCAAAAGCCTATATGCCCTGATATAATACAAAGAGAATATGCAACAATATTTTTAAGAGTTATATTTATTTTAGGATTTATAATATCTCTAAAAAGGCATACATGGGTTAAGTAAATTAATATTTTCCACATTTCCCATTTATTTATTTTTTGTTGGGGGTTTAGTTTCTTTCCTGAGTACTGATTCTTAGAGTATATACAAGTTAAGACATACAGTGGGGAAAATAATTATTTGACCCCTTGCAGATTTTGAAAGTTTGCCCACTTACAAAGAAATTAAGGGTCTATAATTTTTATCATAGGTGTATTTTAAATTATAAAGACAGAATATCAAGCAAAAATCCAGAAAAAACACATGATACAAATGTTATAAATTGAGTTGCAGGTCAGTGCGTAAAATAAGTATTTGATCCCCTACCAACCAACAATAATTCTGGCTCCATGAGCTCATGTGGTACACAAATTAGTCCTATCAATTGAAGAAGGCGCTCCTAACGACAACTCATTATGTGTATAAAAGACACCTGTCCACAGAATCTCTTTCTTCCACCACACCATCATGGGCAAGTTTGCCAATGAACATCTAAATGATTCAGTGCATAGGAGAAAGTGCTGTGGTCAGACCAAAATTACTAAATCTGCAGGGGATCAAATAATTATTTTCCCCACTGTATATAAAAGGGGGCTGGTATGTATTCTGTTTTTACTCATGTATCTTAAAAGGTGATAGATAACATAAAAGAGACAGTGTATACTTTTTAAAGTGAGAAGCTATAGTGTCAAAAATGTCCCAATAAGTATTTTCCTAATATTTTTGCATTAAAGATGTGCCCTCACTTCCTAATAATGTGACAGCATTGTCATCAAAACAGGAAATGAAGAGCAATTTTTCCAAAAGAACATTAAACAGCAAAAAAAAAAAAAATTGACAGGAGTTCTGACTTCTTCCTACTTTATCCAAAACTGGATGGAATAAAAAAAAAAGTGTTCTCATAATACATGAGAAGTAGAAATGTAAAAGAAAAGTGGTTGCACGCAGTACGCAGTATGTTGTTTCAGGGAGAAGCTAAAATAAAATGTTTAAAGTGGAACTAAACTGTCCCACTCAACACTAAATCCTATTATTCCTTATGACTGCTAGTATTAGTAAATAGATAGGAAAGTACATTGTAGTATTAGTACTAGGGATGCACCAAAATATCAGAGACCATAAATAGTGTTACTGGCATTTTGCCGATAGGAAAAAAGGTGGCAATAATGGCCGCTGAAAACACACGATTTTACCTGCGATTTCACCCGCAATTTCACCACGAAGTTGTTGTGATTTTACCTAGAAATGCTAGGGGGGTGTTTTTCAAAGTGATTTCTAAAAAAAAACTAACAAAAAAAACAAACGAACATGGAGACCTGGATAGATAGGTGAGTTTGCTTTGAATATTAAAAATTAATTAGATAGTATTTTCAGTTTGTGGTACCCAGATACAGTTAAAGTGGTTGTAAATGCTTGCATATACCCAGTGAAATGACTAGTGATACACAGAGATTAAACAAATCCTCCAGAATTGTACCTGTCTATCTGTAGTCTTTTCTTCTCTATATCCGGCCAAAGTGCTGAATTTATGCAGCTTGTCTGAGAATTCATCAAAAAGGGGGCAGAGAGTTGAAGTTACACTCTGCAGAGTTCAGTGAGGAGAACTCTGAGAGCAGATTAGAGGAAAGAGACACACTACCCTCCACACAGCTCACAGGAACAGAGCTGAAGCCGTCAATCTGCTGGGGGTCCCTCCCTGTCACCATTTTTTTCTCTTGGTGTCAGGAAAACTTGTCAGAAGTGATTAATGCTTATAGCAACATAACACCTAGTGCTCTGGATAGAGACACGTACACACTATAGAAGGATATGCTGTGTTCATATTTCATGTCTGATATTTACAACCAATTTAAATTCTGCTTTAACAATTCTCTATAGGGGCAGTTCGATTAGTTGTAAACCAGTTCTAAATCTGCTTGTGAGCCAAGCTCACTATACACAATGGGGATACTTAATTTAAATAGAGAATGACCCTTTTATAATAAAAGAATATTATAATATGTTTCACACTTTCACCACAAATGTGTGCTTTTAACAGGCATTTGCATATGGTCATTTTGTATAATGAAGGCCTAATGAATACAGAGAAGAGTTATAACAGTCAATGTTGAAATGGCCCTATTGTGGTTTATTAAATGAGGCCCATAGACAGAATGCCTGCTGAAGATTTTCATTTATAGAGAAACACTTTGCTCCATTGTACTGCATGGCCAGTCTCATCAGTTGAAATCTTTGCTCTTTCTGCTGTAACATCACCCTTTACTGTGACAGACAGTGCTTCAAAGGTGACCATCCCCACTGTGAGCTTACTGCCACAATCCAACGTCAGTTATCTGCTAACCCACTAGAGAAGAGCACGAGCAATTTCTTTATAAGACCGACAGGAAAGTGATGCAAAGAATGAAGGCAGCAGTAGGCGCTCATCATAACTGTGTTACACTGGTGGTGAATCCTAATTGCTGATGTACTGTACGTAGAATGAACTATTATGGAAGCTAGCCCTGGGCCTTGTATGATAGCTACTGTACATTCATCCATTATCTAAAAACCATTTGCAGTTACAGGTTGAATTAGAGACAGCCAGCTAAAAACACAGGTGATATGTGTATATGTGTGTCAATATAAGGAAGCTGTATTTCCTGCCTAAGGATTTGTATTGCTGTCCATCCAGCCCTATTATTTAAACAGTTCTGTCACACAGTGTATCCCTTTGTGGCAGGGCAGGATACCTGATATTTTTTAATTGCAATGACCAACCCACCCTCATCCTGAAGCCAGCTCTGTCCCCAGTATAAAATCTTTATTAAAATATTCCTAGTATTTGTATTTGAGCATCAATAAAAATATGTGACCTAACCATCTTGTATTATGTCTAGTTCCATTTACCATTTGGTTAGCTTTCAGGATGACCACTGTTTTAATATTTTATATTAAAAGACATTTTTAAAAATGTGTATATTTCAGAGTAGCTATGGGAGATGCATGAATGGTACAATAGTACAATGTAGTTTCAATAAAGTTGGTCTTTCAGTCTCAAAGATCCTCATATTTAAAACACTTGCAGCTCTGAATGATCTACCAGAACATTACATTCATTGCAGCCTCTTTTGTTCTCTTGGGGGATTGATGTTCTGAGATGTTGTGTATGGCAGTGCCATAAATAAATAGGCTTTTATATAGAATGTTGAGCTAGGTCCAGCTACTGAGCATTAGGTTGTGCTGACACACACTGTAACAGAGGCATACAATTAACTGATCCGCTGTCACAGTTTGTTGCTACGGTGACAGAACCAGAAGACAAGAAAGCTGCATTGTCTCAGCTTTGTTCTACATTGTCCGATCCACGGGATGATCCAAAGTCCTTGTGGATTGCTGGCTTGCAAGTGTTAGTGTAGAGCTGGACAGCTAACAGAGTGGTGCCGTGTGCTGCTTGGATTTCAGCAAACTAGTAAAAGAGAAGGGGCTCTGCTGGACACTGGACACTTCCAGAAATGTATAATTACTTGTGTTTGGTTTTAAGCCTATTATCCCACCCATCTCTTTTCAGTTATGATATACTGTAGTACTACAACATCCAGAAGATTGCAGTACTAGATAGGGAGACAAGTCAAGTATTAGATTGCTTATGTTTGTAACAATTCTTTCGCTGGTATCTTGCCCTACTATATGTCTTAATACTAAGTTGTCAAATGGCAGCTAAAAGCTGAAATTTTGGATTTCAGTTGGAGAGTGCTTTGAAAGCAACAAGGTAAGGTTCATAGTTAATCGTACATTGGAGAGATAGCTCATGGTTGGTGTCACAAGTGTGTTGGTGGAGTTTACTGGCGATCCAAAGAGAAGGCAACTTGTGGTAATGCCAAGGAGTCTGCAGAACTGCAAACTTAAAATAGCTGTCATCCAGCCAAGATGTGCTTCTAGTTTTGGGTACGGGCAGACAGGAACTGATGCGAGTGTGTATGAGTTGGCCTTGACATACTGTACGTATGTGGGGACACCTAAAAATGCATGGTTTTATTGCAGACTATACAATTGTGGTGTTGAGGAGGAAAACCCCCGAAGATACTTTGTTCACCTGGCACAGGCAATGTAGTGGAAGCATTGAGACTAGTTTCTATTGTGCTCTTGCAGCCCCCCCCCCCCCAATATATTGGTGATGGGTTGGCTACTATTTTCGGACAAAGATAAAGATTTTAACTGATATGCAAACAAATTGTATTGATACATCACACCATAATACCACCTCCACCTGCCTCCTAAAAAAGTAGACATACTGCATGTTCCTCAAAACATGTTCAGACTGTACAAGCCCTCTTTGTTTCAATTATGACAATTATGCCTTTGATTGACCTGTAAATATGTGCTTGCAGGCGTCATTGGACAGGGCCATGTTGGAGGTAAGTAATGTGACATTAATGTTACAAAAAATGCTGGCAAACATTTTACATGTTTTATCAGGATGTATAATAAACCTTACAATTTTTAACAGGATATGCTAGTTTATGAATTTTGAATACCATGAAAGGCCCACTGTTTTTGGTGTTCCTTACACTAATTTTGGGTAGAGTGGTTAAGTATTAGAACTTGTGTGGGGATTTACCGATGTCAGGGTTCTCATCGGGGGGATTGGGAGAAATGGTGACTGGACATCTTGAATTTTAAAGACGTGTCCAGAAAAGTAGAGAGGACATTTCCCAAAGGGGGCAACTCTTTAAAGTGCCAACTAGCAAAGTTTGAATTTTCATTTAGTTTGGGGGCTCTCCTGTTGGACAGGAAATAAAGGAAACCAGTAAAGGGGATATAGCCTGCATTGAATATCCATCACTATTCTGTGTAACATTAAAAACAATATTTTGGCTGACTTTACACTTGAAATTGTACTGTTATCAGTGGAGTAACAGTAGCCATAGCATCTTAAGCAGGTGCTATGGGGCCCACTGGTGAAAAGGGGCCACATTAAGGGGGCTGTAGAGGCAATTGAAGCATAGAATATCTGTGTGCATATGAAGATAACATAAATCCAGTACTGTATCATTAAAGATTGCAGAGGTTGCAGTTGACTCTGTTCCCCGTTGACATTTACAATCAAGAAGAGCTGACGTCAGACATACAGCAGGAGACTTCAGAATTGTGGTTACTAGTCACAGATCCCCTTTGCAGCCTGTGCAGTAAAGAGACTTTGTTTAGCTGTCTTAGTAGTACACTGAAGGGTTTATTTCAATTAGGATGACCAGAAGTTTTTTATTGCCCTTAGAGCTTCTGGTCATCCTGGCTGGACTGAAATTATCTGTGCATGCCTAATGTATCAGTCTTCCTCGAGATGATCATTATTATTACTACTAAAACTCTTTTTTTTTAACTGCCTACTACACCACTAGCACTTGCCTGCTGTGGTGATGGAAGAGCTGGGAGGGCTTAGATTTTACACTGAGGTTCTGAGACCTGAGGCACTGAAAAACATTGGTGAGCTAAAGAGGACAGAGTAGTTAGCTGTAAAATTAATGTTAAAAGTTAATTCCCTGTACTGACACCCTCTCTTCTCTGACAACCACAGCTTTGGTTCCTAGCGGTGTACTGACTATGGTGACAGATCCCCTGGTACTTGTCTTTGATTGAGGCTACATTCACACTGAGCTGAGCATTTTCAAGTGTTTTTTTCAGGTGTTTTGTGAGCAGATTTGCAAATATTATAGGTGTTTTTTCAGGCGTTTTTCATTTAGGATTTTTGTTGTGGACAATATAAACCTGTGTAGATGTGTCCTAGGCACATACAACAGGAAAACCAGAATCAAGCACATGGCTGCTGTACACAGAAGTACTGTACCTTTCCTCCCAGGCTCTGGTGGTTTTTGCCCAGGTTTTATAATGGGGATCCCTGGGATCATAAATACAGGGGTGGCCATGAATGAGAGCAATGAATGTCTCAGTGTCCAGATGCAGACTGACCTCCATGTTAATCACAAGATGTGTGTTTATAAAGTGTAGAGTGATGCTAAAAATGGGGAGCTGCTGTTTGAGCTGAAAATGCCTCAAAAACCTCTAAAAACACTTTCTTGCTGTCCAGGCATTTTCCATTAAGTCTATGTGGACAAAGATGCTCAAATCTGCCTGAAAAGTAGCTCATGTACTTTTTTGATCAACAGATGTTTTGTTACAGGAGACAAAACGCTCAAATGTGCACAGGTGCCATTGAAATGAATGGTATTTTCCTTGTTGACCATTTCTGAGCATTGAGCTTTAAGCTGAAGAGTGCTCAAGTGTGAACGGGGCCTCAAACATAGATCAGTAATGGTATGTTGGGAGGTTGCCAGAGGGACCCATAAGAATTAAGCTATGGAGCCCCATCATCTGTAGTTGTGCCAGTGACTGCTACATACAGTGCTGGGACAAGGCCATTTAGATGCCAAATGCCCCCCCCCCCCCAATGTATGGACATTGTGGTAGCAAAAATCCCCCCCCCCACAAAAAAATTTAAACTTGAGCACTAATCTTCAAACTAACCCCCTAAGCATAAATTCCCTATGCAAACAAAAATTCTCTGCAAGCAAAATTCTCCCTCCTCCAGTACAAATCCCCCCTGCCAGCTCAAATCCTCTCCCTCCCAAAATCCCCCTGCACAAATCCTCTATCCCTCACATTTCCAATCTGAGCATAAATCTTACCTCCTCAAAATCTACCTCTCTCAGTGCAAATCCACCAAATCCCCTCTCTTAGCACAAAGCCCTCCTGTCATCCCTATTAGCACAAATCTTCCCGCAAATCCCCCTTGCTAACAAAAATCAGCTCTCCAAATCACTCCTTCTAGCACAACCCCCCCAAATCCCCACTGTGGCCAAGGCAGGCACCCTTTCTGCCCACCCCTTGTCCCAGCCCTGGCTACATAGCACGTCAGAGGTGGGTGAAAAACAAAACTAAGAGCATTGCTTTACCTATATTTTGGCAAGTGGTTTCTCTGTGTGTGTTTTAACTTGTTGTGTGGTTGGAGCTGCACGTTATTTCCTAAAACTAGGAAAACTATTTAGAATCCCAGGGACCAGAATGCTATGTAAGCTGTTGGTTGAATATCCTTTATCATGTTCTATATAGAAAAGATATTTCTTGTTTTCCCTTCCTTGTGCATCATATGGTTTATGAAAATTTCATATTGTTAATATCTTGTCACTCTTATAAAATGTTAACATGGAACTTTAGTCAACAATATGAGCTCCTTGTAAATGTTAACTTCTCTTTTCATATTCTAAGCTTTGGAATATAATTTCCTCAGAAAAGTGCAATGGTATCAATCTCAGCAAGCTAAAGCTGGCTATACACTAGTAGATTTTCAAATACATTGGTACAATCATTTGTACAAAAATTCTTTGTATACTCAATGATCAGACGAATGTCATTCGAAAGAACCCCCAAAACTCCATTTACTTTTCACAATTGAATAAATGTAAATTCTCAAACAAAAATCACATACATTGTTAGAAGTTCATTCGAGAAAAATTTTCCATCCTGCTTTTTTTAATTTTCTTCTAACTGTGGTTGAAAATGAATGTTGATATGCCACTAATGATTAGAAAATCAAATAAATGTTCTGAAAATGTATACTAGTGTATAGCCAGCTTAAGATGGGTGTTTAATATGCACTTGGGCAGTGTAGGGCCTGGTCTCTGCATTTCAGATATGCCAGAGTTTGGTGCTGTTAAGGGTTCCAACATAGCGTCTACTACTCTGTGTACCCCCTGTACGTCAACCTTCAACAACCTGTATTGCTGCAGCAGCACTATTGTACAGGTAGTGAAAGTAAATAGCAAGTAGAGTCTCAATATTTTAATCTCTACAGTAATTGTTCAATTTATCTTTCCTTTAAGGAAGGGTTAGGCTAGGTGTAAAGTGTTCATATAGGAGTGTTATGTTAAATGTTGGGAGATGCCCTTTTGTACGGCATAATATGTTTCACAGTTGGGATGCAGCAGACATTTTAACTGTTCTCAGTGCTGAGAGCTGCATGGGTAAAACTAGTAGCACTGGACTGTCAGCAAATCAATTCAAGGCAACAATTATCCAATGAAATTAACCAATGAACTGCTGTTGGGTATAGACATATCGAAATTTGACCTGTGGCCAATGGCTGCAGGGCTGACCTGTGTATTCTGACATGGGGGAGGGTGAATCCTGTGGGAGTCCCCACTGTAGGAATACAATAGCGCAGCAGGGAATATTCCCATATCGCTTGTGTGAATGCAGTCTGTCAGGTTTCTTTTCATTCAATCCTATGGTAGAATGAAAAAAAAATGTCCATGTATACCCAGCTTTAGAAGAAAAGTTGTTACCTGTAAAAAATAAAAACAAGTATATACTCAACCTTTCCTGTTGCCCACACCATCACTCAGTTGCAGAGAAATGGTCCCACAAAATCTTTGCAGACACCTACACTCCTGGAAGTGTCCGTTTCTGCACACTAAGCTGTGAGCAAGTAGACTGGATCCCAATATTCTTTTCAAATGTTAAAGAGCAACTCCACTTTTGTTGAGAAAAAAACAATCCCCTTTGGGTAATCAATGTACATTACAGGGATTTTAACAAATTTTGCAGATTCCTACCTGTTTCTGGTCTGAAAGAATAGCTGTTTGTTAGACAATGTCCTACGCACTGTGATTTTTAATGGGAGTGACTAATTATTTTAATCAGCTGATGCACTTTGAGTGCCCTGATGAAAAAAGTTGCTGTGTCTGCATCCCTTTCAAAGTGATCAATCCATAGGGAGTACTGCTTCAAAAATAACATTTTAATTGCAAAGAATGCTTAAAACCTGACGTATCTTAGTGCAGAGTGCTTCACTCAAGCAGGAAATAACATTTTTTTGGAGGCATTCTGTACACAGATTGCAATATTGTATTGAAGTCTACAGACAATTAAAGCAGCTGAAGTTTGAATAGAAAAGGTATTTTTAAAAACATTAAAGTGTAAATTCACCTTTACAGAAAATCTGTAAGGTGACCTTTCACTGGACCCCCTCCCCATCCCCCCTGGTCCTGCTGTACTAGTGTCCTGTGATCCCCCGCTGTCAGGCACAGGGGTGCCGCTTCACTGGTCTGAGGATTTGAAATCTCCTATCCGTACCTCTCAGCATGTACAGACAAGAGGCATTCTAATTGGTCAAGAGGCAATCTAATTGGTCAGCACCATCACTTGGATGGCGCTGACCAATCACAATCCATCTAGCCCAGGGCTTAAAATTTCAAGTCCTGAGCTACTAGCCAGGCCTTAAGAGTTACTCGCCACCAACAAACACACACAAACAGAGACACCTGTACACACACACAGACATGTTCATACACACACACACAGAAACATGTACACACATGCACAGAGACACATGTACACACACATACAGACACATGTATACACACACAGGCACGTAAAGACATGCATACACACACACAGATACATGTACATACACAGAAATACACATGCACAGACACATGTACATACACACAGACACATGTACATACATACACAGACACATGTACATACATACACAGACACATGTACGTACATACACACAAACACACACATGTACATGCACAGACACATGTACAAACACACATACATGTACATACACGCAGACACATGTACAGATACACACATGTACATACACACAGACGCTTTTTCCTCTCCCCTGAAGCCACCACTGGTTGACATAGAGGATCATGTGACCAGAGTGAGCTGAAATTAGGTAGACACACACACACACACACACACACACACACAGAGCCCTATAAAAAGTTGCAGTACTTTGTTGTTAACTCACAGAGCCGGGTATTGCACTCTAGGGGGAGGCAGAGAGCACAGCACACACTCCTTCATTTGCTTTCACGGCGCTCAGCTATTGAGCAGTCTGACGGCTCCCAGTGCCACTGACAGATCCGGCCTAAGCTCCGAGCCTGCTCAGCAAGATGGCCCTGGGGAACACACTCGCCCCCACCATAATTTCCACTGGCCATTGGCGAGCAGGCGAGTAGAAATTTCAAGGCCTGATCTAGCCCATGCTGCCAGCATTGCAAGGAGAGGAGAAAGAGCCAGGAGGATTTCCTCAGACTTGGGAAGCGGCATCCTGGTGCCTGACAGCAGGGGATTGTGGGACACTGATACATTAGGACTGGGGAGGAATATGGGGAGATTTTCTGTAAAGGTGAACTTACACTTGATGTTACAATATGGCGTGTGTAGCAATTGAATGTGTGCTATATTATTTTTTTTATTTAGTATATTGTAGGTATAAAATGTACAGTATGTATGGAACATATATTCATATCCCATACATACATTGTTCTATATTTACAGCATATATTTTTCCCACAAAAGTGAAGTTACCCTTTAAAGAATATCAATCTAAAGTTGTAAGTTGTTTTTTTTTTCATTTTGAATACAAAGTGATCAAAACTCCTTTCCTTCTCAGACAGTTGTCACCAGAATAGGTGTCCCTATTAGAAGATTTCCCTTCTATTCCTGTTCTGGTGGAATTTTCCATCAACGTGACAGTGCTCTCCAGGACCAAACAGAGAGGGTGAAGCTAACAAGTGGGAACATAGACAACAATAAAAACCTGACAGGAGCTTTAACCATTTACTACTCTACCCAGAACTAAAAGTTGTGGGTTTAGATGCACTCTAATTTCAGTTTTTAATGTAGTGTACCTTTAAATAGTAAAGAACACCACTGCTGAATTTGCTGATGCTACAATGCTAAAACCAGCACTATAGTGTATGTTTTTGGTTTTAAAAAAATGAGCACTGTAAAAAATCATGCTTAAAAAAAAGTCTTGCAATTATCTGGTAAAGGGTAACATGTATGGCATTTTAGCAATTCTTATGCAATCCTAAATGTTAGAAGAAAACAGTGGAGCAATTTACACCGGGATATTTCAAATTATGTTTAGCAGGTTAGATGCATATTATTCCATGAAGAAGCACCGTATACGGCTGCAGTGGAGACAGATGGGTTAATGGGATGTCACTAAGGATGAAATTGTCCTAGACAAGATCAGACACGTAGAGTAAATGGATTAGAAGAATATCGGTAGAATTCTATCCTAAAAAGAAAATGTTTACAAATTGTTTTGTTTTGTTTCCCCCTGTGTATAAATAGAGAGATTGGTAAATGAGAAACACTTGATTTGAGAGATGGATTAGGATCAATTAGTTTATGCTTAAAATTCTGAAAAGACAAATTGCAGTACACATTTAAAGTATTTGATATGAGAACCATGGAACAAGCCACCATAATGCATCCCAATATACCATCATCAAACATTCAGAACAATCAAACCCCACCCAATCAGGCTATATACTGTGTATATTTTGTCCATATTTCGTGCCTATTTTAGGTCACTCTCTATTGGGAATCAGGATGTCAGGAATGGCCAAATGTAGACAGATTGGAGTTAAGCATTGCATACCTGTCTTTCCTTTGTAAACAGTCACAACCAGGGGCGGACTGACCATTTGGAAACTCGGGCAGTGCCTGAGGGCCTGGGGTCAGTAGGGGGCCCCATGAGATGCCCCTGGTACCTTTTTCATAGGCTTTTTTGAGTTTGGGCAAGGACACAGGGGCCCCATGATCCCCTATTGCCTGGGGGCCCCATGAGTTGTCAGTCCGCCCCTAGTCACAACTACACTGATGTTAGGAACCTGAGAGAAGTTCATAGGCTGCAACTGCTAACCTTCTTCTGAACATGCTTGTCACCTGACTGACCTTGGCCAGAATATTTTGCGTTACTATCACTGAACAATTGTCTTGGAAAGAGCGTGCATAAAGTAAAGTCAGACAATAGTTAGAAATCCTGGTCTCCATACTTGTTCTTGGCCAGTGACTCAGAAAGTATAAGCCCTCTGAATCAGCATAGTAGCCAGCCAGCTAGCATTTTCAGATGGAGGATTCAGCAGTGGTAGGCTATGTATGATGTCAGTTCACATTTCCTTGAAAGTGTCACAATTGTTCAGGTTTATTAACAAAATGTATTTTCCCCTTTATTTAGCTTTATTGACTTTGTCTTTGCACTGTACACTCAGAAGCTAGGAAACAGTGTATTAGACAGGCTATTGACGGGCAGCATATGTTGGCCTTCCAGTGCTGTTTCACCTCCTGACTCAATACTAATATGCACAAAAAAGTAAATAGAGTTAAATCTTTCATAAGTAAGCCTGGATAGTTGTAAAATAATTCAAAACTCTCCCTTGGATTTGTCTTATGCCCTGTAAAACTAAAAAAAAAAGAATTAAAATGGGAAAATGGGAGACTCAGCCTTTATAATAATTATAGCAGTTCTTTCTCATGAGACATGATTTGTTTTAGTTCATGATGGGAGCATAAAGAAGGTATATATCTCTGGTTCATCCTTGTTTATATGATTGTAATTCTCGGAGGAGGAGTAAAATTTAAATGCTGATCCAAAGGGACTTAGAGACTTCAAAACTCGTTTCACATACTTGTTTTCTTTTGAGAAGGAAAATCTTATAAAACGGAGTCCTAAATGTTTGGAAGGTGGGTTGAAATGTATCCCCTGGTTTCTATTATGTATATAATTTTGTAATAATATGTGCCCATGGACATTATCAGTCAGGGACTGCAGAAAGGCCCTCTGGGAAGTATCCACCACCGAGGGTCATAAGAGTTCTGAGACCCCCCCTTTCCCCCATTGTCATGTAATCCTGGACATGGCTTAATTCTATCTAGCTGTCAAGTCAACACACAGTGAATGTTTTTTGCTTGATAAGTAGTTGAGCGGGGGGCCTGAAATTTAGTCTTAGACATGGGCCCTACCTACCATAATACATTTAGTTTTGATTCCCCAAATCTGGTGCAATGTATTTAGGTGGAAAGCTTTGGGAAATGAAAACACACATACATTTTACTATGAACACCCATGCTCAACCCAGCTATCACCAATTCCCAACATTTATTAAATGCCCTTACCCTAATTCTAACATTTAATGTTCCCCCTAAAAGTCACACTTAAAGTGTATTTATGGATACCATTTACAATGATATAATAATTTTCACACTGTACTTCAATTATTTCTAATGTTCGCTATTTTATAGACGTTTGTAAACTTTATGAAGATCCCCACACATTTACTTCTTTGATATTTGTGACATGTACTGTATTCACTGTGAGTAGCACTGCTGTGTCACATAATTCACAGAGCCTGCCTTCTGAACTACAGAGGTGCTGAGACAACTAGTTCCAGGAGGCGGAGTCTGTACAGGAAGCACATCTTGCAGGCAGCAAGGCACCATGGGATATGTAGTCGGAAAGTAAGGGGCAGAGGAGAAGCTGCAAAGAATGCAGGGAATCCAGGAAGTTGTTGAAGGAGATGGCTAGTAGATATGCAGCTCGCACAACAGGAGATTTTCAAGTAAGCATATATTGGATTGTCAAAATAAGTACTTCCAAGCACTGAAAACTTGTTATCAGACGTAAAGATTTTCCAACATGTTGGAACATACTGTATCTGTGTTATTTGCAAAAGAAACAAATCTCACTGTTGTATCAATATTTCCCGTGAGGCAGAATCGGGTCCTGATGCTTCCACATTGCCAAATGGCTTACTAGCTGTAACCATTAGTGAAGTATCTGTAGGTCTTTGGCCAGCTCTAGGCATATTGCTGCATTGATCTCTCTGAACCTGTCCTGAATTATTCTTGCTGCCTACAGCAACCAGATTCCAACTGTCATTTTCCCCAGTACAGGTTAGAGAATGAAATGTTTCATTGGGTTGGTACGTGCCACGTTTTTCCTAGAATACAGGTCCTTATTAATCAGGCTCAGAGGCATGAACTGTGCATATTTGTCAATGCAGGGATGTTCAATTCATATTGCCCAACACCCAGGACATGTAGTTCCAGGCTCCGGGCTGGTAGTTTTTTGTAACCTTTAGCCCTGCGGCAGGCAATCAGGTGGAAGCATTTGGGCGGCAGCGCTCTTGCCCACTTGCTTCCACACTGCCCACTATGTCTCCTGGGCTCTGCTTGCCCATCTGTGGGCCCAAGACCAGTTCAGTGGGTGCGGGTATAGGACAGGGAGGAGAGTGGACACATCTGCTCCCCTCCCCTTCTTGTCCTGACCCGGAAGTGATGTGACATCACTTCCGGGTCTCCGTTGACAAATTTCCCAGCAATCGAGGCCGGGAAAGAATGTAATGCAGTGCGATATACACTGCATTACATCCAGTGTAGTATAGGGGACACATGCAGGGTCTTTTAGAGCCTGGATGTCTCAAAAAAGAGAACCTGTCACCAAAAATCATGACATAGGGGACTTTTTGTCCCCTATGGGATGAAAAAAAAAACGTTAAGTAAAAATTTTTTTTTATAAATTTAAAAAAATGTAATTTACACCCAAGCATATAACCCCCCAAAATTTTTCAAGGCTCCCCACCCCCACATATGTACACACTTACAAATGTAAACGCACACGCTGGGGCACCTACGCATGAAAACGACGATTGCGCTACACATTACTTATCACCGCACACGCCAGAATGAGAGCAATAATTCTAGCACCAGACCCCCTCCGTAACACTAAACTGATGACCTATAAGAGGCTTTAAAAGAGTCACCTATAGAAAATATAGGGTTACTAAAGTTTGTTGCCATTTCACGAGTGCATGCAAATTTAAGGTTCAACATGATGGATATCTATTTACTTGATGCAACTTCATCTTTTATATTTTATTAAAAAAATTGATAATTTGTTGATTTTTGTGCCCTAAAATTAACTGCAGTGTAGTTTTTACTGAAATTTTGCGTTTCCTAGACCTTTGTGATAATATCGTGTGACATAAAAAATTGGAACTGCCACTATTTTATTCTCTAGGGTCTCTGATTTCAGAAAATATATAATGTTTTGGAGTTTTGTGTAATCTTCAGGCCTTAAATGATTGTTTAAATGTGTGCAAAAAATGCAAAAACAGCTCTGTCAACGAAAGGGATAAATGATAAGCCCGACACTGCCCTTTTCCGAGGAGCACCCAATTGGTGCCCACTACACTGCAAGGTTTCTCCCCTTCCTGCAAGTCCATGGGTGTGGTGCTGGAGGCAGGCAGGGAGGTGATGAGGAGATAAACAGTGCAATGTTAAAAATATTAAACGTTTAAGTCTCCATAAAGCTCCTTATGTTTTTAAAAGCCCCAGACATTACTTAAAGCAGATTTAAATACGGTTTTGGTTAAAATTTATTTATTTTTTATCAGGGCAAGTAGATTGTCATTAGGGACAAGTAGATTGGGGCACTGATTTAGTCCCTGGACAAGTAGTTTTTAAAAAAATGTCCACACCCCTGCAATGTTTACAAATTTCCAAGTACTGTGTTTCAAGTTGGTCGATCTGAGTGCATCATAAATGGCCTACCTTGGTTAACATACTTTCACTATAGTGCCAAAAGTATTGGGACGCCTGCCTTTACACGCTCATGAAATTTAATGGCATCCCAGTCTTAGTCAGTAGGGCTCAATATGGAGTTGACCCACCCTTTGTAGCTATAACAGCTTCAATTCTTCTGGGAAGGCTGTCCACAAGGTTTAGGAGTGTATCTATGGGAATGTCTGACCATTCTTCCAGAAGCGCATTTGTGAAGTCAGGCACTGATGTCGGATGAGAAGGCCTGGCTAGCAGTCTCTACTCTAATTCATCCCAAAGGTGTTCTATCATGTTGAGGTCAGGACTCTGTGCAGGCTAGTCAAGTTCCTCCACCTCAAACTCGCTCATCCATGTCTTCATGGACCTCACTTTGTGCACTGGTGCGCAGTCTTGTTGGAACGGAAAGGGTCCATCCTTAAACTGTTCTCACAAAGTTGGGAGCATGAAATTGTCCACAATGGGGTCCAAACCCTGAAAAACAACCCCACACCATAATACCCCCTCCACCAAACTTGGCACAATGCAGTCAGGCAAGTACCGTTCTCCAGGCAACCGACAAACCTAGGCATGCCAGACAGAGAAGTGTGATTCATCACTCCAGAGAACACCTCTCTAGTCCTCTAGAGTCCAGTAATGGCATGCTTTACACCACTGCATCCAATGCTTTGCATTGCACTTGGTGATTTAAGGCTTGGATGCAGCTGCTCGGCCATGGAAACCCATTCCATGAAGCTCTCTACGCACTGTTGTTTTTTTAATCTGAAGGTCACACGAATTTTGGAGGTCTTTAGCTATTGACTCTATAGATAGTTGGTGACTTCTATGAACTGTGTGCTTATGCGTGGGCTGACCTCACTCTATCATTTTAAGTGGCCTACAATTCCTTAGCTGAGGTTCTGTTGTTCCCAGTTTCTTTCAGTTTGTTATAATACCAATAACAGTTGACTGTGGAATATTTAGTAACAAGGGAATATCATGGATGGACTTATTGCACAGGTGGCAACCTATCACGATACCACACTTGAATTCACTAAGCTCCTGAGAGTGACCCATTCTTTCACAAATGTTTATAGAAACAGTCTGCATGCCTAGGTGCTTGATTTTATATACCTGTGGCTATGGAGGTGATTGGAACACCTGAATCCAGTGATTTGGCAATATAGTGTGTGTGTGTGTGTGTGTGTGTATGTATATATATATATATATTTTTACAACTCCTGTTACAGTCTGAGCCCATCTGGGGTAACAGGATAATTTCTACAGTATGTCTGTATTATATTTTTGTTGATTGTTAACATAATAATTTGTTGTAAACTGAATACTTATTATGTTATTATGTGTTAATTATTTTAAATTTAATAAAAATTATTGAAAAAAAAATAAATGGCCTGCCTAACTAACATCTTTATGTATTTTAAATTATGTTTTCAAAGCTAGCATAACATGCACAACCTGAACAGTGATAGCTTATAAGAGCTGAATATAAAATAAATAACACACGTATTTTTTTATAAAACTAAAATTTTGGAGCTTTCCAGGGACAGATATTCAAATCCTAGGTCCACTCTTGGAAATGATCATAGTCACCTCATTGAAACATGAATTTTATTTCTTGCTATAGGTTTTTGCAATGTGCTAACTAGAATTGAGTGTTGCACTGCTTTTCTAAATAAGCCAAACATGTATGGTCTGCATGATAATACAATCTCATTGACTGCTTTACACAAAGCTGATAAGCTATTAGTTTCTAGTAACGAGTCCAGGTGGCCATTGTCTAATGTCTTTTGTATAATGAGGGTGCCCTTACTGACCAGCAAGGCGGTCTCAAGTGGAGAGGCAGAGGATGGGTAGGTGCAACTTGACTTTGAGGGCAAGGTGTAAGCCTGAATTTGAAGAAGTAAAGGCCTGTAACATATCTAAAACAATCACAGGTAAAAAGACTTGTTTGGACAAGAGAGTTAATAGCGGCACCTTATGGTGCCTGCTCTTATGCAGCATTTTATTTTTAGATATTCAGAAGGGATGGCAAGTCCAATTTAAGTACTTTCAATTGAAATACTTCGCTGACAGATGCTATTCACATATTAAACCCACGTAATTCCTATACACTATATAACAGTGACTCTGTCGTACAAAAGTAGAAAGTGTTTCTCCAGGCTCATTCTTAACATAAGGGTCAGCCATGAAAACATTTAACAGAATAAAGAGTCAGAAGACATTGAGACATTGATAATAAGCTGTACATCCCAGTTATTGTTATGTCTCTTGTAAGAATTAAAGGTAGTGATTACATTAGTGGCTGTATTCTTGGATTGAAGAATATCTATCTATTTAAATAATATAGAAAAACTCAAAAAGATAACATTTATGAAAGCAGTAAATTACTTTCTAAAGGTTTGAATATCTGACTGAATGGATTCTGTTTGCTGTAAACATTTTATATAAGCCTCTCAATTTTTTTAACCACAAAGGAGTACTACATTGGTGGTCAGTGGAGAAGTGTCCCTTTACAGTGATGGTCAGTTTTGTTTCCTCTTTCATTGGTAGTCAGTGGAAAACTGCTCCTTTACATATGTGATCAGTCAAGAGGTGTCCCTTTATATTGGTGGTCAGTGGAAAGGTTCCTTCTTAAAGTTATGGTGAATGTATTGCCCTCTTACATAGATGGTCAGTGAAGTGTCCCTTTACATTGGGGGTCAGCGAGAAGAATGTCCCCTTATAAACAGGATTAATTATCTTCTACTCCTTCTCCACTGCTAGCCTGCTAGAAGGCACCTGGACTACACAGGCATGATTGGGCAGGAAATTAATCTGTCATAGAATTTATGCCAGTTTTCATGATGCCTTGGTGAAACCTAAGTAACTTCTTGCAGAATCCTGACTGAGAAGGTTGGAACACTCCTGGCAATAACAGATATAGGTCGAAAACATCATATATTACATTGATGGATCTGTTAGAGGATACAGATCAGAGATGTATTATGTGCTCTCCAGTTTATCCTTCACAGAGACATTTAGGGAAATTGCTTAGCTTGGTAATACAAATAGCACTCAGCCTGTAATAGTTATACATAAGGAAGGGGAAATATCCCCAGTTGTGTTCTAGGCAGCAGCAGGACCAATTTTCTGCATGGTCCACAAAGACAGGGATCTAATGCGACAAGGCTTCCACTGACAGCACACAGCCATCCACAGATGATGTTGCTCACTGCCAGAAACACATTATTTCTGTATATTATAAAAGTTTCCAGATGGGTGTCCTACCTGTCAGAACAATCTGGGTATTCTTAATTGCTGTCCTTGCACATTTTTTACTTTTTTAGTTGGTAGAATAGGATACTGTGTTCATATACCCTTTCTGGGTGTATACACCTGGCTTCAACCTTCTAGTGGAGTTGGCAGACAGTACTCCCTGCTATTCAAGCTGTTGGTTCTAGGTGTACTGATGCAAACTGGGCATTCTGCCTTTCAGTTTGTCTTGAAAAATTCACACCCCAGGGGCTCTTTTGAAAGTAAAATTCAATCAGAAAGATGCCATTTTCCTGCAGTTAAAAAAATAATTTACTAACATTGCTATTTATTTGCTTATCATGGCAACTAGGTGCCTTTATTGGATTAATTTGTAACATGTACATTGATCCACAGAAGAAATAAGAAAGAGAAATCATGCTAAGCAATGGGCCTACTGCACCATTCAGAAAGTTTTTTCACATTTTTGTTCAATTTCTATGTGTTACATTGCATTTTTCCGGTGGGGTTTTATGTTGTGGGGTATGCAGAACCTAAAAAAATGCAAATATGCACCAGAAAAGTACTGTAATTCTAAAGCCAATTGCAGTGCATGTAGAATGCACAAAAATACATTAAAATGCATGTTAAAAATACATAGGTTTTACATAAAGATGTATGAATAGGCCCTGAGGTTTTAGGGGCTATTGAAGGTCAAAAGCTAACTTTGGTCAGTACAAATCAGTGCAATGCGGATGCAAGTATGTTGCTGTTCTTAAAGCTTAACAATTACTGAATATTGTGCGGTCTGTAGTTTTCCCTTAATGCTCAATTACAGTTTTCTACAAATATTTCTATTTGGTATAGAACATAAATATTGAACGAGGTCTATTCATGTGTAATCCAGCAAATCTTTTCCATCCCTTCCTTCTGGTTGAGGTTTATTTTCTTATTTTGTCCATAATCCTTTTCTCTCAGTTCATGGAA
This sequence comes from Staurois parvus, assembly GCF_062004578.1. Lineage (NCBI taxonomy): Eukaryota > Metazoa > Chordata > Amphibia > Anura > Ranidae > Staurois > Staurois parvus. Next base: position 1,141,527 of record NW_028317999.1, read on the forward strand.
TATTATTTTAAACTCTGCACATCACAAAATTCTTTTTATACTATCTAGATAAATAAGTGACACTCAGCCTACTCATGCCAATCATGCTAGTAGCATTTTATTTTATTTTTAATCTATGTTAGAAAAGGAGTATTATTTTGGTGACTAACCAGATGGAGCTTAAGCGACAACAAGTACCAAGCTCCGATTATGAATCCAGAACTCACAAATGGTCACAGGCGTCTAGGCTACCATACATTTATAATGAACACAATGGATCTGCTGGGTCCAGCTCACTTACTGCCATCTGGTTCAATAATTGTTATTAAACAAAAACTTCTTCATTGTCCGCATAGCTGTGAAAACAATGCCTGCTCAGCATAGCAGAATACCATCCCAGTACTATCTTACCTCTTATTTTTTTGTGTTTGCTTCCCAGTGATAAGTGTATAAGTAACTTTATCACTAACAAGTAGATTTTACAAATAAGCTTTTTTTTATGCACATATGATTAACTATGTTGTTTTAATATACCAGTTTGGTGAAGGCATAGATACTATGTATATGAGCACTTTGGATTCAAATAATGTCTTTTTTGTGGGAAGGGGGTAGAAGAATCTTCAGTATCTTTGAAACACAGTTGGGATGTGGCTTAGGCAGCTGAGAAGATCAGAAGCATTGCAATGATCATGTCATGACCTGTCTGTCCTTATTTCCTCTGGGAAAGCAGTCAAATCTCTTATGTAGAGGGCTGGGGCAACCATTGTATTTAAAGAGCAAGGTAATAATATAAAACAGCTACGTAAATTGTTTGCAATATATAAATACCTGCAAATCTTAAACTAAAGTAAAACAAAAGAAGAGGAATTAGAACATCTGTCAGGTTTTTATTTGTTTATATTTGTTCTGTTTACTGTTATGGCCAAAAGAGAAAGAAATGTTTGGTTGTCTCCAGAACAGTAATAGAGGGGAAATCTTCCAGTGGGGACAGTAGTTCTGGTGACCCTGGTGACCACCAGGGATTCCCTAACTTTGAAGGGATTTCCACCCACTTTCTCTCTTGGTTATAGGACAGGAAGTGAAGGGAAATCTCCTTAATGGTACACAGTTCCAAAAAGTTTTGTCTTTTAGTTCTATTTTAATGATTAAAGTATTACTAAAGATAAAACTTTTTTTTGTTTTGGGTACAGTAGATAGGGATTAGAACCCCATGTCAGGTGTCTATTGCTGCCTGTGCCCTCATTAGAGAGATTCACCCTTTTTATTTTTTCTGTTTACTGTTATCATTGAAAGTGAAAGTAAAAGAAATCTCAAATTTTGGGTTGTCCCCAGAAAAGTAATAGAGGGGAAATCTTCCAATGGGGACACTAGTTCTGGTGACCTGGGGGTCCCTAGGGAATTGCCTTAATTTGCAGGAATTTCTCTCACTTCCTGTTTGGCTATAGGACAGGAAGTGAAGGGAAATCTCGGCAAAGGGACATAGATGGCAAAAATATGACAGGTTATAACCCTCCCTTGTTCTACCCGAAATGAGAAAAAAAGGTTTGCCTATAGTTCTACTTTAATATTCTGCTAATATTTGCCTATCTGTCTAAAGGGCAGTCCAGTAAATGGCACCATCTCACTATTTCTGTGGCTGATACTCTGGGCTGTTGTGTTTTATAGTTTTTAAGTATTGGTCTTACCATCAATATTTTTTGATGGTAAGATCAGGGGTGTATCTAGTGATGTGTAGTCCTGTGTAGTCTTGTGTAGTAACATATCACATATCATTGTTCTTTAGTCTATCTGCAATATATTATAGCTGAACACTGACATTTGAATCACTTGTTTAAGACACACACACTCCGTTATTAGATTAGACACTATAGAATGGCATTACAAACGTTTGGTTCAGTGTTCTTTTGGTGTGTTTGATTGTGACAGCCATGTTTATGGGCTTTCTGACAGATATTAGTAAAACTCAGCTAGGTCAACAGCATAGTTGAATTAGGTTTCTTATTAAAGGACCCTTGCCATGAACAAGGTGACACTCATATAACTGGAGATGCCTATTCATTGAACGAAATGTGGTTAGTCTGTTTAGCAGGATGGGCCAGTTCAAGAGTAAAGCTATGCTGTACCTACAGATTTCCTTAGTTATACAATGTAGAATGTGTTCCCAACATTAGAATAGTTTGAATTTACAACAGGATAACTGGGTGTATTACAGCAAACAATCTGCTCTGCTTGGACATATTGTTTTAAAAATGAAATATTGGTTCTATGCTGTGCATTTTGCAGTAAAATATAGTGCACAACTAAAGGGGGGGGGCATGGCTTTCCTGTCTTCCACTTACGGGCATCCTCCTGACAGCGGTGAGTCAGGTGGGCATGCCATTCTTCCTCCACATGTCCCCTGGCAAGCACAGGTCCTCTGGCCCTCAGTGGTTCCCCCAAGCTCCTCTCCTCCGGTGGGCATCTTGGACACGAGGCCAGACCTCGCAGCAGTGTTGGCAGGAACGCAGACATCCCAGGAGGTCATGGGGTATCCCGGTCCATCTTCAGTGGACCTCCTGGTGGCTATTACCTCCTGCAAGGAGGCCCTGACCTCCAAAAATACCTCCAAAATAGACTAATTATCCACGGATGTCGGCCTAATCCGGCATGATATGGAAAAGTACCTCACCAGGTTGTCTGAGGCGGAATCCCACATATCCCAGATGGAGGACATGGTTCAGACGTATTTTAGAGAACTCAGGGCTCTCCAGGGGCAGGTAAGGGCTCTTCAGGAAAAATCTAGTGACATGGAGAATTGGCTGCGCCAGAATAACCTGCGGATACTATGCCTTCCGGAGAAGACCGAAGGCTCAAAACCCACGGATTTTGCTGAGCAGTTCCTGCCAAAACTACTGGGCTTCCAACATCCTTCCTCCACGTTTGTGGTAGAGCGGGCCCATCGGGTTCCTTCTGCTGTGCCGCCACCTGGGGCCCCCCAAGACCTTTTCTAGTCAAACTCCTAAATTATGGGGACTGGGATACACTGTTGTCGGGATACACTGTTGTCGGTCTCCTGACCTTCTATATGAAAATACCAAAATCTCCTTGTATCCTGATTACTCCTCTGAGGTGCAACAATGCCGTCGCTGATTCACGGAGATCAAAAAACATCTACATGACCGTGGCCTGAAATACAGCTTATTATACCTGAGCAGACTCTGGGTTTTAGACAGAGGCACCGCGTGCTTTTTTGATACCCGGGCTGCTGTGGATACCTGGCTGGAGGCTCGTTGAGGCATGAATTTCAAGTCCTCTGTAAGTACTCTGTTCACCTGCTACTGACATTTGCTTGAAGCTGTCTCTGAACTCTTTTCCTGCTGCTTGACTTGTCTACCTGCAAGGAGATTCCTGTCCTTGTCCTTCTTCTGTCATCCTGTCATGCAGCTATGCTGGTCTGGAAGGGGAAGCCTCTATCATGTCTACACACCTACAGCTTCCTCAAGACGGACTGTAGGATGGACGTATGGACTCCGTCACTTGTTCTCCAGTTTAGGGTACAGGCCTTTTTCTTTTTTTATGGTACACGGGCAGGGTTTTATTTTTGTTTTTTGAGGTTGGGGGGGTTGTTTGCTGAATGAATGTTGAATGTACTTAGATGATTTCCTGTTTGTTTATACCTCTTTATGCAATGGCCTAGTCTTATTTTGCTGCTCATGGGAACCCTTATGCTCTGTCTCCTGATTTTAAGGTGGCTACGGCCGCCATATCTTTGCCATCATGGTATCTGTCTATAAAGGTTGTTTTTCCATCCTCTTCTGGAATGTCCAGGGGACTAAATTCTAAGTATAGACATTCACTCCTATTTCAATATCTTAAATTACATAATCCTCATGCAGTTCTACTACAAGAGACTCATCTTCTGGGCAGCAAAATTCTGGCTCTTAAGAGGCCGTGGGTGCAAAGGGCATTTCACGCCACCTACTCCACCTACTCTCGTGGGGTAACCATTGTAATAAGCAAATCAGTTCTGTGTGTTGTTGAGGAAGTTACTATTGACCCTAATGGGAGGTATGTCATGCTGGCTGTGTCACTATGGAACCAAAAATATATTATTGTTAATACTAACCTACCACTGCACAGTCATATGGCCCCTCTTTATCTGTTGCTGGAGAAGTTGGCCCCGCACTACCCTGCCAAAATTTTATTCATGGGAGATTTCAATGCTACCCTTTCACAATCCTTAGATATATCTGTTCCCCCAGCGTCTTTTAATTCAGATTTGGCCATCTGAGCACAGGCCGCTAACATGTCTGAGTTGTGGCTATAGCTTCATCCTCATGATAAGGTATATTCTTGTTTTTCCTCATCTCACAGGACTGCCTCATATATTGATCTAGCGTTTGCTAATCCTACTCTTCTTGGTGATGTACAGGAATCTAGCTACCTTCCAGCGGGTTTATCAGATCACAGTCCCCTTAGATTGCTACTTTGAGCTCGGCGGCCATGTAATGGTTCTCTTTGGAGGCTACATCCCAAGTGGATCCATCATGCCGTCTTTGAAGAACGCATCCCACCAGGCCTGCGTGACTACTGGGAACATAATGCTGGGACAGCTTCTCCTGCCATGGTTTGGGATGCCTTTAAGGTGCATAGTAGGGGGCTTTTTTTTCTGTCATTTCTGCTATCAAGTCAGAAAACTCTGCCCTCACGTCTCAATTACAATCTAATGTGACAGAGGCCTCAACCCATTATTCCTCTACTCCTACTGTAGAAAATTATGACTCCCACCCCTCAGCTCGCTGAGAGTTACATCTACATTTGTCAGAAATTACTACGTTGGATGTCCAGACTTGCAGACAGGAATTTTTTGAATTTGGAGATAAAAATAGTAGGGTATTGGCAATAATGTCTTAGCATCACTGTAATCCCGGAAATCTGTGCTGTGGATGGGATGGTGGTGTCCTCCCAAGAGGATATTTTGCACGAGTTTAAAACTTATTATACCTCCCTCTATTCCTCCTCTACTCCGTCAGATCTTGACCCTTCGGGCTTGGCTGCTCTGTTGGATCCTTTGGAACTTGGATGGATTTCTGACTCTGAGCGTGCTATATTGGTTTCGGATATTACCGCGGAGGAGGTCTCTGCAGCTGTGGGCTCATTCCCTAATAGCAAGGCCCTGGGACCTGATGGTATCCCGATGGAATTTTACAAGACCCATGTGGAGCTTTTAGCCCCTATACTGACGTCTTTTTATAAGGAATGTCTACACACTGGTTCCTTACCTTCCTCTATGTCTGAGGCCCATATTGTGTTGCTTCATAAACCGGGTAAGGATCCCAGACTTTGCGCTTCCTATCGGCGTATAGTGTTTCTCAACAGTGACTTCAAAATCCTTATCAAGCTTCTCTCCATAAGGATGAACAAGGTGATCACGTCCGTAATTGATGTGGATCAGATGGGTTTCATGCCAGGCAGATCTACGGATATTAACATCTGTCGTTTAGTCTCTAATATCCATACAGTTAGATATGGAGAAGGCCTTTGATACAGTGGAATGGGCTTATCTATGGGAGGTATTGTGTCGGATGGGTTTTCCCTTGCATTTTATAGATTGGTTGAGGACCCTGTACTCGAGGCCCCTGTCTAAGATACAGGTGGGTGGCCTTCTTTCAGCTGCCTTCAGTTTGCAACGTGGTACTAGACAGGGGTGCCCCCTCTCCCCTGCCCTCTTTACTGTGGCGATGGAGCCTATAGCGGAGGCCCTTTGGGTCTCCCCTGATATTGTCGGCCTCCGGGTGGGATGGTTGGAGGAGAGGGTGGCCCTATATGCAGATGATCTGCTATTTTTTCTTGATGATGCTGGACATTCCCGTCAGAGAGCTCTTTCTCTCATGAACTCATTCTCTAGATTCACGGGTCTGAAAGTTAACAGGCACAAATCACTGTTATTCCCGGTAGATGCCGGAGCTTTGGCTTCCTCTTTCCGTGATTCTCCCTTGCAGTGGGTGGATAAAATCACTTATTTGGGTGTGGTGGTCTCTGGGTCGGCTACTGATTTTGCAGAACTGAATTGTCACCCCATTCTGTCTAAAGTTAGGTCAAAGCTGAAGGCATGAAGTAATTTACCCCTATCTCTGATTGGCCGCATTAATCTGTTAAAGATGAAAATTCTCCCAAAATTTGCGTATCTCTTTCGCAACTCCCCTCAGTGGCTCCCTAAGTCTTTTTTTGGAAAGTTGAACCGATTGTTTCTTTCCTTTCTTTGGGGACCCAAACCTCCCAGATATAAATTCAATACCCTTACCAGACCTTTAACCTCCCTGGCGGTATTCCCGAGTGTAGCTCGGGGTAACATTTCAGTACCAAAAGCGGTAACCCCGAGCTACACTCGGGAATACCATGCGGCGCTGCTCCGGCATGTGTTCTTCACTTACCTTACCCTGCGCTCCCACGATGTGTCCCCTGCAGCGTCCCCGGCCATCTCCTCCGGCCGATGCCGGCATCCGGCTTCTGTGTCCTGTCCCTGTGACGTCGGGACGTACGGGCGCCGCCGCCGCCGGCGGCGGGAAATTTAAAAATTTTAAAAAATGTCATTTTTTTTTTTTTACATTTTACATAGTAAAACATTGCTGTCTCAACCAATTTCACATACATCTTGTCCCTAGTGCTTTGTCCTGCGCCCTGCCTGCATTTTGTCTGTTCTTTCTGCCTGGAAACTGAGAAATGTCCATGGCGTCCAAAAAGTGTCCCTTTAGGTCAAAAGCGGTTTAGATCAGCTAGAGAACAGCGATAGTAAATCAGAACCACTTGCAGAATTGAGTGATAATGATTCGTGGGGGAAATTCGTCATCAGACACTGAAAACGATTTTGCGACTGAGCTCAGCAATGTGCGAACTTGGCGCTATATTTCACATTTCAGTGTTTTTGGTTTGATTATATTATTGAATTAAATTTTTTATTATTTTTATATTATTTTTATGATTATTTATTAAATTATAATTTATGATTTTGTGTTTCAAATTTTATCATACCCGGGATGTTTACTAGACTCTTGTTCGGACAGATTTCAGTGAGTTTTTCCTAAAAATTACAGGCCTACAATAAAAAAAATACATATTTCCATGCAAAAAAATGGTACCGCTTTCAGCACCAAAAATCTGAAATAATCATACCGCCAGGAAGGTTAAACAGGGGAGGATTGGCTATGCCAGACTGTTTTAAGTACTTCCTTGGTGCTCAACTTGTCACTGTGCACTGGTGGTTGCAGCCAGATCTTTCCAATACTTCTATTGTTCTGGAAGCGGCGATTTTACAGTCCTTGGAAGTTCTACAATCTCTAGTGTTCAGGGGTTCTAAATCAGCCCATAGTCTCACACCATCTATGCGTACCACTCTTCAGACCTGGGAGGTGGGGCTTACACTGGAATCTCTCCCCCCTAACACGTTGTCCCTGCATACCCCACTGTGGTTAAATCCTTCTCTTTCCTATTTTGCTTTACTCCCAGAACCCCAACTTTGGGCTAAATATCATATTAAAACCTTGGAGCACATCACGAGTTGTGGTGAGCTGTTTCCCTTTTCCATTCGCCAAGATAAATTCAATTTGCCCCCGCACTATTATTTCAGATACCTCCAGGTCTCCCATGCCTTCCGAGGTCAGTTCCCCGATCGACCGATCTCCCTTTCTTGTTCTGAGCTGGAATCTACCACGCTTGAAAAATCCCTTATCAGTACTCTACAGATATCTTCTTGTGGTGGCCAGCCCCGAATTGTCATCCTTACGTCTGAAGTGGAGGACGAACATTCCTAAACTGGATGATGATGACTGGTCCGAGATGTGGGATTATCCCTTCTCTCCCCTAGTTTCTGCCAGAGATAAATTGATTAAATTTAAAATTCTACTCAGGGCCTACGTCACCCCGCATTGGCTGCACAGAATGAATTCCTCTCTCTCTCCTGCGTGTTGGCATTGTTCCCACAATGATGGGGAGTTTTTTCATACTTTTTGGACTTGTCCTGCTATTGTGTAATTTTGGCAGTTAGTGTTACATACAATTGAAGAAGTAGAACATATTAGAGTCCGCCTTGACCCAAAATATTGTTTATTGTGGGTGGTAGAATCACTACGGTGGATGATGTAGGGAACTAATTGGTAGGTAGTCACTCATGTGCCTTGTTTTCTGTCTTGAGCTGGGTTCCCTTTTGTTTGTTATGATCTTGTTCTTCACCTGCAATTGATTAGGCCTTGAATGTCATGTGAGGTCTCCCCCCCTTTCCCTTTTCTCCTTTGGGGTTGTTTTGCAGTTTTAGTTTGTTCTATGTTTAGATTTGTTGGGCTTGGCCCTGCCCCTGCAAGGGCAACTGTTCTTTGTATTTTATGTTTTTCAACCAACTCAATAAAACAAAAGAAGATTTAAAACAAAAAAAAAAATATATCGTGCACAGCTGTGCAATTGAGCGACTCTAGCTTGTGCTTTTATGGTTACAATTGTGTATTTTATTAAAAATTAAGTGCTGAGAAATACAAAGCTCAATAACAAATAATCATTAAATAAAAAAGGTAAAAAAAAAATAGTGTAGCATGTCAGTTCTTTTTGTCTAAACTCTATGCATTATAATTGGTCATGTGTCATGTAAGAAACCACGGAGCAGATGGAGCTTGATAAGAAGTACCCATCTCTGATTATAAGTCTGTGAAGAGTGTTTTCATTGTCTGGGAGACACAATTCAGATGGCTTTTTATTTCCATATTTTCACACATTGTATCCCAAAGAGAGAAAACAGAGATTGTTGCTAAGTCTTTGTAGTGCATTAAACACAGTCAACATGGAGCATTTAAGATGCGGCATTCATTTGTGTAAGCCTGCCATTTGCAGATGACAGAAACCAGTGAGCTTTACTTGTTGTTGACGTAAATATGTGACTTTTCAAACTCACAAAGGATGCAATGAAAGTATGAGGTAGTCCAACAACAGGCTTACCTGGCTCATGGACCATGTAGTCCCTTCCTGGGCTGATATGGCAATAGGTCTTCTTCTGCTCTTTCCAAAGCTCTTCCATCTGTCCTAGTCATGGTATTCTCATCATAAGCACGTTACCATTGTGATTTGACATGTTTTTAATCACAGTATTTCCAGTTTTGGAAATGTTAGTGGTCAACCTGATTTGCAGGGAAAATAAAAAATTAATGGAGAATGATCCTCTCCTGACATGTCTGATGTTTATGGAGACTCAGTGGTCTGCTCTGCACATGGGTAGGTGGCAATGTAGGTGTTCTGTTAATTTAGATAATACACTCTCGAAGGACCATTTAACAGATTATGTGATGTTTTTCTCTCCATCTGTGACTTTTCAACATGTGACAAAGGTCTCTCTAACCACGGGTTTTGTGAATACAATTATTATTAGCTTGTATAGGGTTTAAAGGTAGGCATCTATGTATTGTTAAAGTTCCTACATTTACACAGTTGTTTTGTGCTGCACGCAAAATGTTTATTATTCTGATAAAAAAGGGAAAGTGTCTTTTTTACTGAACAAAGAAGCATCAGTTGGCATATGCAGTAAAAGTAGTCAAGAGATTGAAAGGCACATTTATTTACAAAATCTATTACACAAGTAATGCTCATTTCAGTTAATGAATAAAATACAGATTAATGTTGGTTATACACAACATGGTACTTTCCACCACAGTGTAAACTAGACTGTTGTGATAAGGTTAAATTAGAACGGTGTCCTTAATTTTACCTCTTGTTAAGTATTCGAAAAGCATTTTAAAACATGGGAGAAACATATTTAAATTATCAAATGTGCTTTTCATGTTTTTCTAACTGCAGTCATATCTTCTCCCAATTTAAGAACTGTGCATGCCTAAATTTCATTATCTGTTTGGTAAAGAAATGCTTTGTGTCCTCTTCATTACCAAGCAACACTATGCAGCAAATGTGTCATCACTAAGTATTCTGGTAAGTGTTGGCAAATGTTAGATGAAGAGTAGCAGTTTATTTTAGTTAGTGATGGGCCAGTGCTGATCTTGTGTTTTTCAACAGATCAGCTCTTGGAGAGTTGAGATACTTTTTCTTTTTATTCAAAAACCAAATTAAAAGAAGAAAATTGTGCCAACACCTTTCCCAAAGCTACCAGCCTAAAGCAAGCATGATAAGGACTTGTACCCCCATAAAAAGGGGAAGTGAATGTGCTCCTCACTGCAATTCTGATAATTGCCTTTATGCCCTTTATTGTTGTGCCTGGAGAGCTTTGAGAAAGTAAAATGTTTGCAGATCTAAAAGCACTGGTGCCTTATGCTGACAGGCACTAGGCTCTATGACACCTCTGTGTCTAGAAAGGGTGCTGGCATGGCTGGTGTATGTGAAAATGACTTGCCTCCTATGGGGCCAAATAGGACCTTTAGAGTCCTTACCCATTCACCTGTACACACAAGTAAGCACATTATTTAAAAACATCTTAAATGCCTGCGCCTGGAGAGTGTGCATGCTCGGGTGCCCCCATAGTAAGCTGCTTGCTGTGGGGCACCCGACAGGAGGGAGGGACCAGGAGCACTGGCAGGGGACTCGAGAAGAGGAGGATCCGGGCTGCTCTGTGCAAAACTACTGCACACCGCAGGTAAATATAGACATGTTTGTTATTTTTGTAAGAAAAAAATTAAACCTTTAGAATCACTTTAAAATGAATGATGATGTTTTACATTGTATTAAATATGATTTTTAGAGACCAATTAATCTACCACTATATGTTTAGCCTTTTTTGTTGGAAGAAATACATACAAAGTCCAAGGCCCTAGTGAAGAAAGACAATAATCCTAACCACTGGATATGCCTTTTAGGCAATAAACAACTCTTATATAAATGGTTTATGAAAACGTATTGGCTGCTTTGGTACAGATGAAAGAATATGCAAAGCGCAGTAACATGCAGAAAACAGGTTTTTCATTTATCTGTCCTTAGTAAACTGAAAACAGACACCTTGGGTTAATGCATTTTGTACATTAGAATTCCTTTACTGAATAACTTTAAAAGTGTTTAGTATTTAGTATTTTAAAACCAGTAGATTTTTATTAAAGCTGAGATGTTTAAGCAAACATCAAAATACACAGTTGAAATACATATATAGGGGTTCTTGTGAAAGGATGTGTATCTCTGTCCATCTAGTTCTCAGTAACAGACTGTAGAAGGCATATAGTACCTCTATCCAATCCCTGTTTGCTGATTGGACAGTGAAGGAGCAGCAGAAGATTGCAAAGGCTCTGCTTACTCTGCTGCTCACTCCAGTCAGCATGTCCCTTGCAATCATATTTGCATGCAACATACTTTATTGGTTTCCAGACCTGCCTTCTCTCTCTGTTCACACTGCTCCTTCCTGCTTTTTGCATGCACTTGTATGCAGACCAGGTTGGCTGCCAGTCCTGATTTTCAGTCTCCTAGTCTGAGCCCTGCTGTTTAGAGGATTCCAAAAGGCTGACACCAAGCCATATTAAAGTATTTACACTAGTTACCTAAAAATTGCTCTATTATTACCAAGCTGCATTAGTTTTGGTTTTTTATATCTGCCTAGCATTTAGTTTTAAGGGTACCTTTCTTCACAAAGTTTGCATTCACTAGTGATTACAACAGTGGACATCAGTCATTTACCCACATTTCTTTTTGCAGCTGGTTAAGCTCTAGTAAGTACTTCTGGGCTGATGATGTAATATATACCAACATATGACGTATAGGAAAGCACCAAGGTCTGTAAAAAGTCCTGGAAGCCATCACATCAACCCTACACACACACACACACACACACATTTATATACTATTTTGTACTGCAAGCTTTTGTTTTTTTTAAGGTTTTTTTTTTGGGGGGGGGGGTGCAATTCTCTAGACCGGATGTTATCAGTCTTATTCAGCTAAAGACCGCAGAGAGAACCAGCAGACCAACACTCTGTGAGTGCCTATATACAGACGCATTGTGAAATAGTCATACCACTTGCACCTGCAGGAGTTAGCATATCTTGCGTTTAGTAGTAAGATCCTCTAGTCACTGCATATCTAATATGCAGTCTCTCTCCCTGGCCTGCCAAGGACTAAGCCGTGTCTAAAGCCTGTCTTATGCACATCTCTCTTCTCCATGCACTTTGTTGTCCATTTACTGAGCCCCATCCATATACAGTGCGCTGTCAGTGTGGATGATTGCTGTCCAGGGCAAGTGCACTGAGTATGGCAGTAGCTGTTTATGTCAGTGCCAAGGCATGCGCAGGTCAGGGTTTCAAGTACTGAGTATTGAAGCTGCAGATGCTGTCTGGCCCAAGGAAGGCTGGACAGTGTGGCTGCATATAAGGTATTTTTTATTACTAGTTTCCGTGGGACATGGGGGCATGGGGCAATTCGCGGTTGGTTTAGTTCAAAACTAAATTTACACTTTAAAAATTCCTTATGATCATCAGTAATAATCTGAATCTCCACCCTTCAGTTGTTGTAAAGGTATAACCTTACTGTTAAAGGAATATTTGATTTTTTGGTTATATAGTTGTGTTCTCTTCCTGTCAGAGCAGGTGTCAGGATGAGTGTCAAGCGATAAGGGCACCCTATGTCCTATCTGAGAAAGTGACATAACAAAAATTCTGTTGGGATTCCATGAAAGAAAAAATCTTTAGCAATTGCCAATTTTACCCTCCTTCAGGAGCTTGAATAAAGTGTCAGTTATCAGTCCTGAACTCAGGCACAAGACAGTTCAGCCACAATGAGGCATTCTTCATCTGTATTACCTCCTTATCCTGCTATTACAAGAGGAGAATACTAGTGAATATCAGCACTTCTGTTTTTCCATGAGAAGTAAGGCTGCACTATTAAACCAGCCAAAGAATAAAAATTACAAGAAAGAAAATAAAATCTATAATATCTGACAGTTTTTTTCTCCCTCAAGAGCTTGGATAAAGTGTTTGTTATTGGTCCTGAACTTGGGTAGGAGACACATCAACCACCATAAGGATTTATTCACTTGTATTCTCACCTTATCTTCTCTGACAAGTAAAGAATACAAGTGAATAGCAGCACCCCTGATTTTTCCTGTGAAGTAAGGCTGGACTATTATATCAATTCTGACTGGTTCTCTTTAAAATGCCCCCTCTCAGGCTCAGTTCATACTGCCACAACCGCAAAGTCGCGCAACTTGCTTGCAAATTCCTTGCAACTTTTGTGATTTAACATTGGAGTCTATGGCACTCAAGTCACCAAAGTCGCAAAATAGTGCAGGTACCTTTTTTTTTAGTTGCATTGATTAGGATGGCACCCATTGAAATGATTGTGTTTTGACTCGTCATGTTACCTTTTGTGTCACAAGTTTCATGATAAGTGGCAGCAGTGTGAACCACGGCTCAGAGAATACCACTTCTTCTCAGAAGTATATTTACTAAATCATCTTAGGTTGATGATGTGTTTGGGTTTCAGTGTTGTTTTGCAGAGTCATTACTAAATCCTGTACTTTCAGATCAGAGCCTTCTCACATTATATGAATTTTGGGTGTATATGTATGTGTGCAAATATTTACTGATAATAAAAAGGAAGAGACAGATGTTTTTATTATTTTTATGATTTCTAATTAGCAGTCAGATCAACATCCCTAAAAAAGGGCATTCAAGTGTCAAGAATTGCCGCATTAACTACCAGAAAAAAACAACTATACATACAGAATCCACTATGGTGGAGGTCCCCATTTGCAGTTATCACATGTGTCACAATGTGGTGTATGATTTGTAGCCACACTATTTATTTTTTTCTCAGAAGTAGATTACTATAAAACAGTCCTGTGAGGTTACAATTTCCCTACAGTCCAAATTTTTCTGCAAAAGTCCTACAGCTTCCTTATAGGCTAACTTCTTCCTCTGTGTTCATCAGCAATGTATCTATTCACATACCTCAGTATGTACGTGATGGATCTTTAGGACCAGTTTGTCTCTCTCCAGGGGAAATTCTGATGCTGTGTGTCAGGCAGGCACACAGCATCCTTAAAAAGGATCATTATTTCCAGTCCCTGGATGAGTTATCTGTCCTGAAGTAATAGATGGGTTAAATTATATCCCAAGCCCGGTTACCTTCTGCATCCTTTCCTTCACCCTGCACTAATACCACCCCCTCCTCACAACTGACATCTGGTGCTAGGACTGGGCTATCAACTCGACATCCCTTTGTTTTGTGTTTTTTCGTTATTTTTTTCCGTGAATGAAATTAGATTGCAATATGAATGTAACATTTGGGTAATTATTCACATGATGATCATTTGAGTTTGGCTGCTAAGTAGCTTCTGTCCTAGCTGAACAAATTTTTTTTTCTGCATAACCAGATATGTCCTTTTACTTCATATTTTACTGAAATAACTATGCAGGTATGTCAAAATGCAATATATTTAATATTTTCTACCCACCTCTGAATCTGTTCCATCCTTTCTAATTCCTTGTGGTCTCTGTATGACATCATCGAGAAGGAAAGCTGTCAGAATGCCAAAGACCTGTATCCCAACCTAAGGCCCTTATGGAAGCAGCTATTATCTCTGGGTTTTCTGGCTGCAGGGCAGCATACTAGTTCCAGAGCTCTGAAGCTTGACCTATTCAGCCTCAGTGGAACTGACGTAACTGCCCAAAGCTTATATGGTACCTGAAAGTGATATAAGAAAATCTATAGGCAATGTTAGAGACGGATCTCCCTTAAAGTACAGCAGCTTCAGGCAGACAGCTCAGTGAGGATGGGATTCAAACTCATGCATGCCGAGCACAGTGGATTAGCAGTCCATCGCCTTAACCACTCAGCCACCTCATCTATGGGACAGCTGTCATTCATGCAAAAGAAAATTTAAGTGCAGCTGTCATTCATGCAAAAGAAAGGCCTAGATTTACCCCCAACAACATTTATTGTGCTGTACAATATGACTGCAGATCACTATGGATTTACAGTTCCATACAGATCATATAAATAAATATGTAATAAATGTGCAAAGTAAATAAATTATTATTTATTGTTTTTAGAGTGTTGAGCAGTTAGAGTCTCTGTAAGGTTTTTTATTGCTCTCTGTGTCCCCGTTTATTCTCTCTGATTGTCCCAGTCACCGGAAGAGAGAGAAATTCCCTCGCAATGGAAAGGTATCATCTTACTTCCTGTTGAGTCTACAAGAGAGTAAGTGAAAGGAAATCTTTTGAACATGGCAGAGATGGCAAAAAATACTGACAGTGGTTTTAATGGTCCCTTACTCTATTTAGCTTTAGTTATACTTTGACAAAGTGGTGGAACTACCACCATGGTATCCTACTCAGTTGCTATGGGACCAGGGGCAGTCGGGCCCAGCCAGGGGGCTGGAATGTTTTTGAATAGTACTGGAATCTCCTAAATGGCAGCAACCCGGAGCATAACTGACCAGTGCCATATCACCTTCCTCAACAAATGTCCCTGAATACAGTATTGCTAAAGCCCCTGATTGGCCCCAGACACTGCTGTGCCCTTTAAGGTCCCACTGCCCATTGCTGTGATTGGCGCAGCAGGATCCTGCCTCCCCAAGCTCCAGCAACTTTACTATCTAAGCCAGGGGTCTCCAAACTTTCTAAGCAAAGGACCACCAATCTACTGTCCTTCAGACTTTAGGGGTGCCAGACTGTGGCCAGTGGAAAGTAAAAAATGCCCCAGTGTCAAGGTCCTACCTTTTCCCTGAGGTTGTGTTACTCCATGTGCTGGCGTCCATCTTGGATTCTGCTGTGCATGATGGGAATCCTTTTGTGCCTTCAGGTCTCTGTGGTCCATCCCCCAGAGGGGTGTGGCTGATGACATAAGCCTGTGGCCCGCACGTGCTCTTTGCACTTGTGTCTTGTGTCTTTGTGTTGCTATTACTCTGTTCTGACTCTCGTGACTCTCCTGGTATCTGATTCGGCTTGTGACTTGACTATTCTTTGTATTCTCCCTTTATCTGACCCTCTGTTGCTGAACCCGGCTCGTGACCTGTGATTCTCGTCTGCTGTCCTGTACTGTTTTGTCCTGTTGTTGTTGACCCGGCTTGTCTGACTACTCTTTTGTCTCTTCCACCAGCTACACGCCATTGGCGGCGGCCATTACCGCAGCTGAGGTGTCTCGGGGGCCGCGACCTGGTTCCTGGCTGCGTCAAGTCCATCCCCACCATCAGGGGCCCTGGTGAAGGGCAGCCTGGGACTTAGACTCCGCGCCCTGAGGGACTTCGGTCTGTGGGTAGTGGTTGTCGTCAGCCAGTGCGTTACATTGTTAGGCCTGCCTGTCCGTTCCTCGGCCCCTGCCCTGATACCCAGCGTCAGTAGGAGTAAATAATTCCTCAGGCTTGGTGGTCAGTAGGAGCATGTGGTTAGTAGGAAGAGGGATAATGCCCCATCATTGGTATTGGTGGAAGGAAAAGTACCCCATCATTAGTGCTGGTGGGGGAATAGTGCCCCGTCTTTGGTATTGGTGGGAAGAAAAGTAGACTATCATTGGTGTCAGTTTAAGAAATAGTGCCCCATCATTGGTGTCATTGGGAAGAATAGTACCCAGTT
Source organism: Staurois parvus (assembly GCF_062004578.1). Lineage (NCBI taxonomy): Eukaryota > Metazoa > Chordata > Amphibia > Anura > Ranidae > Staurois > Staurois parvus. Next base: position 1,158,020 of record NW_028317999.1, read on the forward strand.
GTTGGTTTGAGTGGAAGAAAGAGTGCCCCATCATTGGTGTCAGTGGGTGGAATTATGCCCCACTGCTGGTGTAAGTGGAAGGAATAGTGCCTCAAACTTCTTGACTTTGGAAAGAATAGTGCTTCCTATCAGTAGGAGAAATAGTGACCCGAGGGCCGGATAAGGGCAAGCAAAGGTCCACATCTGGCCCACGGGCCGCAGTTTGGAGATCACTGATCTAAGCAGAGGTCAATGCTGGATAGAAAACTTTCCCAGGTGGAATTTGAAAGGAAGAGGAGAACAGTGGAGAAGCAGCATTAAGAGAGTGGTGAGGCATACAGCTAAGCAGCAGAGTAAACATGTCTTCACAACAACACTGTTATATGGCAGGCAGATCACTCATCTATGTTTACTGTGGGTGAGAAATCTGTTTATGATGGGTAGGTGGACAGGCCCACCTTTAAGCATGGTGAAGGGTCCAGGGTGGTGGGCCCTGCTTACCCTTCTGCATTCCCACTCACACTCAAGTGTACAAAACTGAACAATCTAGAGTAGCATACAGGAGTAGGTAACTTACAGTACAGCATACAGTCGAGTGGCCAGGCAAATGTAATTATATAATTTACAGTGTGGAGTAGTAAGGAATGTGTAAAGTACAGTAAGCTTAGAGTGAGCTATCAGCAGAAGGTAACACACAGTAAGGGGTACAATGGAGCATTGAGGAGTATGTAATGTACAATACAGCACAGCACAGGGAGTGGAGCAGTCAGAAGTATGTAATGTACAGTATAGCATACAGTGAAGAGGTTAAGAGTATGTAATGTACAGTACAGAGCACACCACCTCATTTTGTACCCTGTGTTGTACATTTCTTATTCCACACTGCCCTATTCTATACACTGAGTTGTACATTCCCCATTCCACACTGCCTTGTTCTGTTCACTGTGTTGTATAACCACTATTTCACATTGCCTCATCTCTGGGGGCCTCATCGAATTTTTGCTACTATTACACCCCTGCTTTAACCTAGTGTCAAAGCTTTATGAATTGAGCCTAATGCCACTTATTGGTAAAACTAGACACTCACGTATATCACAAAGTGCAGTAACACAGAAGCCAATGAGTTTTTATCTTCCACTTGTCAGACCCCAATAAGCTGAAAGCTAATTGGTTTCTTTAAATACAGCATTTGATAGTTTATTGTTGTAATTTTCTCTGGCTTATAAGCTGGCCATAAGCATAATATGGCGGCTGAATTGAGCATGGATGGTCAGACTGCCAAATGAACGTTTCCCTGTGCCATGTGTGTGTCTCATGTTGCCAAAGAGTGCATATTTATGCACTCAACAGACACTACTAGACATTTTGATTGGCTGCTAAAGTTCAACACTGCCAATCGACTTTTTCTATGAGATTAGTCAGCCTGTCCCATGTGGAGGTACTTGATCAAATCACAATTGGCTAGACTGAGAACTAACCATCTTATATCTATGGGTGGCTGTACATAAGACAATTTTTTTTAATTTGATGAAGATTAAATTTAAGAATGAGATCCACATAATCATAAAAAAGTTATTGATTTCTCAAAATGCAGCATAAGTCTATATGAAATCAAATAATTATCCATTGAATTGTACTTTGTTACTATTGAATTTACTAGTAAAGTAGCAGATTTTAAACACCTAACACAGGGTCACCACCCTGTACCATTGATTATATTGCTAACATTTGCCTAGAATAATTTTGTATCCTGTTTTTCCCAGTTGACTGTAAATGTCCTGCAAGATTACTGAATCTTCCAACAGGCAAGCCAGTTTATGTCTATGTAGTTTCCACTTTTAAGTCATGGTTTTATCTGTATGCTTCTTTAAACATTGTATCAAACCTCTTGCATTTCACTGTTTTTCTGTGTCACTTTAGGCAGGTTGGCTATCTGGGCAAATAAGATTAATATAAATTGACCACACATGTTGTAATCTGGTTATACAATTTCAGTATGATCTCTTTTGGATTTACCAAAACAATGTGATTTGATGGCCTACCTTAACATTCTATTCAATTTGTATTCAGTCACACAGAATTTTTCACTACATTGCTTTTGACTGATCTGAAGGAGATTGTATAATGAAATTCTATTGTGTAATGCCAGTACAAGGATCATTATAGCTCATTCTGCTAAACTCTAGGCAGACTTTTTTTTCACTTATTTTGAGACTTTGAGTCATTCAAATTATGTCTTTCAATGCAGTCATCCACCAACTGAGAAGTTACGTTTTTACGCCTGCATAATAAGGGGAAATTCCCCTTTATTTCTGTTTCATAGGACTGATTGATGCTATGTCCACTCTTCCCCCAGCAACTGGTCTTGAACACTGCTGTGTAGCTCACTTACAAGTGTAGCAAAATTACCCCAGAGTTTGGTCTAGTTCACCCACTGTGTAGTCCATTCACAATGTAATGTGAGGACCCAGGAATTTTCCCCACCCACTGTGTAGTTAATTTGATAGTGCACTAAAAGGATCCAGGTCCCAGTCTGACCCATAATGTTGGGTGCCTAAGTGATCCTTCCTCCCAGTGACTGGGCATAGATGTAGTATCAGAAGAGACTGTGATGTCATCCATTCACCTTTGAGACTGCCCATAGAAGCCTTTTTTATCAGCCAGAGGGCTGATTGAAAAAGACAGAACAGTTTCCCCCATCCACACTGTGCCATTGTATTCTGACAATGGGATTCCTCCACTGTCCGAATACACTTATCAGCCAGTGGTCTGCAGCTGGCTGATCAACAAGATTTCCAACTTCTTCTACAGGAACAGCCATAGATGGATTGAAATTTGGCTGTTCATCGCTGAACCATCTGAATGTTGATCCATCTATGGAGAGCTTACCAGTGATTTCTCAGAACAGAAGACAGTAATAGAAAAACTCACTGCCTATATTTGCTGTGCATAGGGAAGGGACCCTTAAGAGAAGAAATAAGAGCCTTCTGAAGTTCAGCTTTAATTTCCTACCTGTCCATTCACTATTTGCTCAGGGAATATCTGGTTGTGTGGTTACCAATTTGCCCATGATCACAGTCAGTACATGACCACTTCCATTGTTCCTTCTTGGCTGCAGTTTATGCAGATTGTGCAGATTAGGTCATATGCATGAGAGCTCATTAGCAATTTGCTCTGTGATGTAACTGTAAGTGACTTTATTTTTTTTTCTTCAACGGTCATTTACTATACCAGTTTGCTTATTTTGGACTAACAGGATCCACATACCTAAACCCAAGTAGAAAAATGGCTTGGCAGTATTCATTTCCTGCCTAATCAGCTTATTTATTGAAGAGTTTTAATTCGCTGTGGAGACCTCCTTTGTACCTGCTCCATGTCTTTCTTTCTGAGCAATGAGAGGTAAAGCACTGCTGTGGATCTTTTTTTGTTCCATGACCGCACCACGGAGTGTCAGTTAGCTCTGCTCTACTGAAATGTGTGACTGAGACCTGGCCTCCAGCTCCCCTGCTGCATGTCTATTGAGATGCTTCCCTCTGCTGCCCACATCGCAGCGTTACTCTCTGGGCTATTTTTAGCCAACTGGGACACTTTTCCAGTAGCCCCGTCTGCAGGAACATGTGACGTTGACTAGCTCTGACCATTTCATTTTCTTTTTCGGATTAGATAATTTCACTCAAATGTGCATTTGTTGTAGAATTTTACATTAGGAATGGTGAAAAACATTCCTTTGTCTCCTTTTTATCCCCTAGATTTTTTCTTTAATTATTCCTTTTCATTTTGCAAGTAGTTTGAGGTCATGTAATTATTACCTCTTAGGAAGCACAAGTGTCTAGGGTAGAGAATAATATAATGGAAAGCAAACTTCTGTTACACATGATTAGATCCTGCAAGCTTATCGAATTTGTCCACAGGATGTAGATAAATGATGGACAGCATGAGGGCTGAAAGCTTCTGTGCTTTGTACCTCTATGACTGTTCAATGGCATTTATTGGATAAGAAATAATTTCCTATTGTTCATATGATTACTTTTTCTTTAGGTTGCACCGTTATTTGATGTTCTCTTAGTATGAAAAGTCCCGTTTTTCTTGTCACAATTTTGTTCTATAGATAGAGCTTTCTTGTTCCGTCTACAGGGGAAGATACTTGTGTTCCATGTGACCGGTCGACACAAGCTCTTCGGATAGCAGGACTGTCACAGTTTCATTACATCTCCTGCATTCAATGATTCTGGGCCCGGCCTGGCACGCAGGGCACTAGAGAGGGAGCAGAAGGAGGGAGAGCTGCCTGCCCAGGTTTCTATGGCAACACTGAAATACCTCCAGGACAGGAGAAGGCGGCAGCAGGGAGATGAGAGAGAGAGAGAGAGGAAAAAAAAAGACTCCTAACCCAGCACCAACACCGACCACAGCAAGTGCAAGACACTCCCCGTGCCTGTTTCCTGCTGCATTCCTAATGACACCCGCGTTAGGCCACAAACATTATATATTTATCCCTCTATCTGAAAAGGGGACAGTGACGTTAACTGGGAGGAAGTAGCTCTCTACTTATGTGGGTCTGTATTCTTTTATCACTGTATCCCAGCTGTTAGCTCTGAAAGAAAAAAAAAAGCCAGCTTAATCCGAATGTCCCAGGCCCACCCCAGGAGCTGCTATCGATTGGTGGATTCTAGGGTTGGTTGCTCACAGTGAAGAAGTGAAGAGGGGGGGAGAGGGAGAGAGGGATGAGGGAGGCTATACAAGGTCCTCCTCCTACACTCCCGTCCTTGGTGCATTCAGGCCCCATGCGTTCCCATGGAGACGGCCTGTCTGTGCGGCACCTGTACAGGCAACCTGAGAATGGCTCACTGTCTTATTCACTTGGTGACTGAAATAAGTGACACGACCTAGCCCACAGCAGCTGCTCCATCCTGCATGATAAATAATTTCAATTAGAGAGAAAAGTTTATTTCATTTGCGCTGTGTGGGCTCCTTGCTCTCAGTAAACAGTTTATTCGATAGGCAATTAGAAAGTGCTAGAGCATTCTCTCCTCCGATAGGAGATCTACAATGCTCAGCTAGAAAAAGAAGGTACATTGATTATTGGGAGCTCTTCATGGAGGGGCCATGGTCTTTGCTCGCCGTACCGAGATGGTAGAAAAACCTTGCTTGATGCTGCCTGCTATTGGCATTTTGGGGTATGGGTTAAGCAGTGCAGCATTTTTCCTTTACATGTTAGCATTGAACGACAATGAGAACATCATCCCCACAATGATGATCCTAGCAAGCCATTAGAGTGAACTTCATTAACACTTTTAAAAGATGATTTGATGTAACCCATATCAACCAATCATCATTCGATTAGTAGATATACACACACAGATAAATAGCTTTGTGTAGATAATGTCTCTGATTCTTCTAGCTTGGAACTATACACAGCCATGATTAGCAAAGCAGAAAATACAAAGCGCTGAAAACCCAGATATATGGAAGCCACTTGCCCTCGGCTGCTAGTAACACACTGGGTAGAGTGATAAACAATTTCCAAAAAGCTTGAGAAAGTGCATGCATGCGAAACGCGTTGTCGTGATTACCAGCAAAGCTTGCGGTCCAATCTGGCTTAGCGGCCGACGTCTGCTTCCTCCCAGGACCTCGTGACATCAGTTCCAGAGTGCCACGGTCCCCGGTCACGACAGCCGCACACAGTGATCATGAGTACCATACATCCCGGCTCAGGGACGTAGGTGAGGGGATATTCCACCCAGCTAGAGGTTCACTGCTAGTTCTGGATGCTTTTAATGTATGAATTATTTTGGGATAAATTATACCCTTTATGAGGCACATTGTGGGGTCATTATTGAACATAAGGCGGAGTTCCCTCAGCGCTGGTCTTTTTCTGGAAAATGATTAGCAAAGTGCCTACAGACAGTGCTTGTGTTCTGATCTTCCTCGGTCTCTGTGTAAGTTACGAGTTGGCTCAGACTGACCAAACACTAATATACTTTTCTGGCTAGATTATTTAAACTCAGCAGGTGTTCAATAGAGATGCTGACCACACTTCCTGATATACAGTTTACAACTGTTGAGAGAATGTATGCATCTGTATATGAATACTGATATGATAATATAAAACAGTAAACTTTGAAAATTACATGAAAATGATTTCAGGTAAATTTATAGTGATAACTCAAAATATGCATTAGCTGAAAATACTGTACATTATACATTCTCTTTAATGATTGTAGACTGAAAAAACAGACATTTAATATCTGTTGTTCTCATTCTTTTATACTGCTAAAAGCTTCAGTATATACACTATCATTTAAAGTGGCTTTGTCAGGTTACCAAAAATAAAAGTCGAAAACTCCCAGCAGTAGAAGAGGTATTAGGGCTCGTTCACATTTGACTGTTTTACCAACGCTTGCCAAACGCCCCACAAACTCCTATAATGAAGTTTGAATGGTGTTACCACTCCGCAAACGCGTTGCAACCACACCGCAAACGCCCGCCGGGTGTTTGCGGAGCGGCACCATAGACTAGAGTAGGAGTCTTCAACGCCTCCTGACTGGACCAGAGGCGTCCGTTTTGCCGCGACGCTAACGCTCCCGTTAGAACAGCATCATATGCTGCAATGTGCAGAATTTTCAGAGGCGTTTGGAAAGCGGTAAAAATGCTTCCCAAACGCCTCTCTGCCACCTGCACACAATGCTAGTGTGAACGTAGCCTTATAGTTGCCTTTCCAAAGGCCTGTGTGGCCCACCTCCATTGCTGCAGCAGGATATTCCATTGCAGTAGCCTCAATCAGTCTCTTTAACATTCAACACTCCTGGGAGTGCCAGATGCCTAGGTCTCCCACCGCCTTGGTTCCTTCTTCCAACCCCTTCTTCACTGCTAAACCCTGTAGAGATAAAGGGGTCAGATGATGGAACCACTGTGCACATGGGGGGGTGGGGGCCACTGTGCACTTGGGGGGGGGGCAAAGACATCTGACACTAAGTGTTAAATACCTAAGACACTGATGAAGGCTGCATTGCTGGAACAGAGAGGTAGATTAGATTGCCTACAAAAAGAACAAACAGGAGGGCGCAAACACCTAGTGCATTACCAGCAATTTATTATTTAGAAAACAAAATGAATGCCAAGTGGATATTCACAAAAGTGGATGATAAAATAACATTAAAACCACAAGATGCCACAGTGTGTGGGAGTCACGTGTCAACAGCTGATGCGTTTCTGGGGCGCACCTCCTTCCTCAGACCTAAGCTAACCAGCATTTGCCATAACTAAATATATATACTCATTCTACCACACTGTCCCCCCACCTCCAATTGTCTCAAGGATGAGGCGGAATCCAGGTCACAAACCATGACAGGGGTCAAAAGCCATTAGTGCACAAGGACTATTCCCAGCCAAACCCCACGGCATGCACCACACACCTGGATCGAAAATCTGCAAGTCACATGTCACAGGATGCCAGGCATCCTGGGTGGTAATGGTATTGGCATAAAAATATACAGCTAATGTTTAAAATAAGAATAATTTTGTACTAATTTGGGCCAGTTTTCCTTTGATAAAAGAAAAATCAGGAGAATTATTCATTAACATTTACCATCAAATGTGTCCTCAAAAAACACAAGGTGTAATTCACATGGATACACCATTAGTTGCAATATTATATGTACAGTTTTACTAACACATACCAAAGTTGTATAACTGGGTTCAGTCATTAATATTTGTTTTGACCTTGGTCATGAAGGGGTTAGGATACCCACAGATAAAGGTAAGAGGAAGATGTGTGTAAGCAGTTCCTTCTTAGGCTTTATGTACACGGGACATTTGGAAAACACTTCTGAACGATGGAAACTGACTGCTGGAAAATATAGGTTAAAAAACATCTGTTTAGCCGCGTTTGCATACCGTGTTTATGTGCGTTTATGTAAGTTTATGAGCGTTTGTGTTTAGAAGCGTTTTTTTAAGATAACCTCAGGAGACCTTCCAGAATGCCCAGAATACACTGAAAAACAGTAAAAAATTAACTATTTCAGACATTTTGAGAGAAATAGAGAGAGCAGAAGCAGAGAGAGCAGTATGTGTTGAGATTACCTATCTTTTCTGGTTGTATTCACTATGGATACCATCATGAGCATAATGCAGCACGTTCTACTATTTTTTCCTTCACGCAAAACCTGGAACTGACTGCACTGGTGTACTAGGTCCATTTGAATACATGGAAAACGCTTTGCACGCATTTCTGATGATGAAAAACGTCTCTACACAGCATCTGGATATGGAACAGTTAAAAAATGCTTCTAAATGCAAATGCTTATAAACGCGGTTAGTTTACACACGATTGGCGATTTAAATGCTGATAAAATCTACTCCTGATAACAAGTTTGGTGCATTCAAAAAAACCAATGTAAACTCAATTGCTGTAAACGAAATAGTGTACATGGACACATAGGAAAACATTAGGGAGAGTTCAGGGGCTACTGAAAAAAACACAAAAAATCTCCTGAACGTGAGTTTATCAGCTGCAGTGTACATGAGCCCTTAGGACAGCAATGGGCAAACTACGGCCCGCGGGCCGTATACGGCCCGGCGGACCTTTTAATCCGGCCTGCGGAGCTAGGCTCCCGCTAGGCTCCTCTCATAGTCCGCCCTGAAGACCGGTGTAGCATGAAAATCTGTCTCCTATGAGGATCTGTCCCCCTCGACGTATCTGCGCATGTGCCGGAGATCGCCGATCGGCTGCTAATACCTGAAACTGGCACATGCGCAGATACGTCGAGGGGGACAGATCCTCATAGGAGACAGATTTTCATGCTACACCGGAACGGCGCGGGAACACGGCGAGAGGAACGCGCGGAGCAAAGGTAAGTGAATTGACACAGGGGGGACTTGGGGACTTAATATGGGGGATGAATTAATATGGGGAATGAATTACTATAGGGGGGATGAATTACTATAAGGGGGATGAACTACTATAGGAGGGATGAATTACTATATGGGGGATGAATTACTATGGGGGATGAATTACTATATGGGGGATGAATTACTATGGGGGATGAATTACTATGGGGGATGAATTACTATATGGGGGATGAATTACTATGGGGGATGAATTACTATATGGGGGATGAATTACTATGGGGGATGAATTACTATGGGGGATGAATTACTATATGGGGGATGAATTACTATGGGGGATGAATTACTATATGGGGGATGAATTACTATGGGGGATGAATTACTATATGGGGGATTAATTACTATGCGTACTATGGGGGAATATTACTATACTTACTATGGATGACACATACACATCATTCATCTACTCTTGGTCCGGCCCCCGGGTCCAATATATGAACCCATTGCGGCCCTCAAGTCAAAAAGTTTGCCCACCCCTGCCTTAGGAGAACTGTGATGTAAATGGCCCAGCCACTACCAATGTGTATGTTTAGGCTCTGGGTGGAAACCTCCAATGTATGAACCACCTATTGGCTGGATCGGATAGCACTCATCTCATGTTTGTTCATTTGAGTGGAAGGTCTGCAGCTTGCCTGTAGACCACACATGGGCAAGGGGATGAGGTGCTAGAAAGAGTGTGGACAGCTGCAGTGTGCACAGGGCAGGCCATGTAACTAGGATCACTATTGAGCTAGATTTCTGGAACTGGAATTTATATTTAAAAAACATCGAGGGGAGCAGATGATGATCTGACACCCTGTGAAGTGAACCTGTGAGAATAGAAATATGAAAGCTGCCAATGCTTACATGTGTTTAAAGATGCAGGTTCCCGGGAAGCCATCTTAAGGGTCCATTCACACTGGCTTCACTGCTTCTACAGTTTTGTGTTTTGCCTGTGTTTTTTTAAGCCCAGTGTGTGTATGGAGCCTAAGTGTGGCTTCACTACCCATCATGTCATTGACCTGAAGCAAGTATGCAGGCTAGGGATTCAGGCTCTCTAGTATCTTGCTGATAGCCCAGGAGGAATCTGCATCTTTAAAAACAAGTCTGCAAAAGCAGCTCCTTTATTTCCATTTTCACTGGTTCCCTTTACAGGGTGCCATATATTATCTCAATCAAATTATGCACTGCCATTAAGATTTCTCAACATGATGGAAAATATCTGTTTCATAATACTGTAAGTACTGCAGAGATTTAGAAGTGTTCACTGTCGTCCTGTAATCTTAAATTGCATAGGTAATGACTGCATCCCTTGCAGGTTTTGGGCTGCGTATCATCACCCTACAGTGGACGTTCACACACAACAGAGAATTGCCTCTAATTGCTTCTTCCTCCCTCTCTGCTAAATAATTGCATGTCATTTTTTTTCTTTTTATTCACTTCCACTTCCTCTCTTCTTGCTTAGTCAAGTATGATATAGCCCTTGGTGCCTGCAGCCTCCTGGGATATCATGTCGCCCATCACAGGAGGCTTCAGGACAGTCTCCCCACAGTTGGCATCTCGTTTATGTGCAGCGTAGAGCTGGCTGGGAGTCACCAGGAAGTGATGGCCAGCTCCTGAATGCTAGACAGCAGTGCAGAAGCTCTACAAAGAATCTGGAACGTGGAAGACAGAGCTGGACTTCATGGGCTGTGAGTTTATGTTTTTTAAAAGTCAGCAGCTACAGTACTTGTAACTGCCGATTTTAGTTTTGTAAAGACAGAGTGAATTTCCTGACTATCTGCACAACATGAACATTCTTGCATTGTGTAACAGGTAATAATGTTTAAAAGGAAAATAAAACGCATCTGTGAACATATATTTTGAGTTATCATTGCTATGGGTGTTTTTATGTCACTTTTATATGGTTACAAGATTGCTTTCTGTTTTTTTGTTATTTTAATAATTAGAGAGTTGTAGAGTTGTAGAAGTAGGGTAGTTTAGCTTCTACAATGACTCCCTTCCCCTGTCCATAAACACTTGCCTGTCTGGTCTCACACTCCAGTGCTGTCCCCAGCTGCAGCAGCACTGCTCTGTCTTCTGGAATTCACAGGATTTAATGAGGGTCAGTCAGTCAATCAGTCAAATCCTGTGAATTGGGAGCTGGGTGCACACACAACCTGGCTTTTAAACGCATCTGCAGGGGTGCCCCTATATCACACAGCTTTCTATGGGGGCACTCGGTGGGGAACCACCAAAGAAGAGGTAAGGGACCTCTCTGTGCAATATTGTTGCACAAAGAAGGTAAGTATAACATCCTTTTTTAATTTAAAAAAATGCCTTTAATATCACTTTAAAGCTGAACTCCAGACACAAAAACTTTCATTTAAAGTGATTATCAAGCTACAAATATTTTTTTATTAAAATAACAAGTCATACCTATCTGCTCTGTGCCATGGTTTTGAGCAGCCTCAATCCTTTTGTTCTGGGGTCCCCTGCTCCTCCTCCCCACTGAGTGCCCCCATAGAAAGCCACTTTCTATGGGGGCAATTGTGCAGTCTCACTCCCCTCAGCAACCCTGTCTGCTTCTGTTGACACAAACAACATGGTTATTTGGCCTTGCCCCTCCCCCCGCTTCTTCATCACAGAATTTGGTTGATAGCAGCGGGAGCCAATGGCTCCCGCTGCTATCAATGTGCCCAGCGAGGAGGGAGAGAGCCTTTGTTCTTGGGCATAGCGCTGGATCGAGATCAGGCTCAGGTAAGTATAAGGGGGGCATGGAAGGAATCATCTGCGCAGAAGGTAATTTTTACCTTAATGCCAAAAATGCATTAAGGTAAAAATGCTTAAGGCTTTAGAACAACTTTAAATATTTTCTTCTTTAGCCAAAAAGGATGAAAATCCACTTTGCGTGCAACAAATGCCTTTGCAAAACCAGTGATTAACCTGTAAAAGTAGTGGTGACATCATCACTATATAACCTGTGCAGAGAGCAGAGCTCTTACTACGCATTCCCACTACATGCTGCATGAAAAAAAAAAATACAGAGGAACAGATACAAAACCAGTTAACATACACATGGAGCGCAGTAACCAGTCTATATTACATAAATTGAATGCAAATAGAAAAAACACAGTGCCCAGGACCAACTCACTAACACCCTCTTTAAGTGAAATGCCGCTGTGCACAGGTATAAAAACCAAAAAAAATATTTTCAAATATAAAAACCAGTGCAAAACACAAACTATCTCACACCAATCAATATAAGTGAGCAATAATAAATAATACACATTATACTTTGGTATAAGTATCAAAAAAATATTAAAATTAAAAGTCCCGTGATACATACAAAAAACAAAAAAATTATTAACAAAAACTCAAATGACCCATACAAAAAGAAAAATTCCAGTGACACATAAAAAAAGAGAGAAAAGTCCAGTGCCCCAAAGAACTTTTTCTTTGATTGAAAATCTTCAATGCCTATAGTGATCCTTCCACCATCCACCAGTGCAAAAACCAACATGAACCGCACTCACCAGATATTTGGTGAGTACAACGCCTTTCAGGATTATTTAGGGCTCCTGGACCCCCTTTATGACCTCCACTATTTCCACCTCAGAGATATGGATATTCCTCCAATTGTTCCTCTCGCCAACTCCACCAAGTTCCAGGAAGAAAAAAAACATTTTGAAAGATAATAACCAGCATTTATTGTACACAAATATGGCACAAATCTTGTAGCAGGACCTCACAGCCTTGTACACAGCAGGATGACAGACTTCAAAGAAAAACCTTCTCCACCTTCTCCTTCTCCACAAAATGGTCACTTGGAACGCACCGCTCAGCGTGCGTTCCACTCACCGGAAATGACGTAGGACGTTGGGACGACCAGCCGGAAGTGCATCAACGCGTTTCGCCCCACCCACAGGGCGTTCTCAAGGTCCTGCTACAAGATTTGTGGAATTTCGTTTTTATATACAATAAATGCTGGTTATTATCTTTCAAAATGTGAGTGGTCTGGCTTAAAGTAGATTTTAAGTAAGAGTCATAACAGTATCACACTATTGGTTTTTTTTCTTCCTGGAACTTGGTGGAGTTGGCGAGGGGAACAATTGGAGGAATATCCATATCTCTGAGGTGGAAATAGTGGAGGTCATAAAGGGGGTCCAGGAGCCCTAAATAATCCTGAAATGCGCTGTACTCACCAAATATCTGGTGAGTGCGGTTCATGTTGGTTTTTGCACTGGTGGAAGGTGGAAGGATCACTATAGGCATTGAAGATTTTCAATCAAAGAAAAAGTTCTTTGGGGCACTGGACTTTTCTGTCTTTTTTTTATGTGTCACTGGACTTTTTTCTTTTTGTATGGGTCATTTGAGTTTTTTTGTTAATAATTTTTTTGTTTTTTGTATGTATCACGGGACTTTAAATTTTAATTTTTTTTGATACTTATACCAAAGTATAATGTTTATTATTTATTATTGCTCACTTATATTGATTGGTGTGAGATAGTTTATATTACATAAATATCCTGCACAAAAGCAAAGTTTTGCACTGGATTACTGCACAGATCTGGGAGAAGTATACAAAGCAAGAACACATTAGAATACACATGACTCTTGTACTTAGACAATATTTGGTTATCCGAGAGTCCATCTTTAACAATTGTTGAAGTAAGCTGTCAGCCACATAGGGAGTACATTGTATTTAGCCAGTCAGCCAGCTCATAGACTTTCATTTTGAGAAGGAACAGTAAAGTACAATCATTGCATCACACTGCAAAGAAGGAAGCTGAACCTGCATATGTAATATGCAAATATGGTGCCCTACGTGTACACATAAAATTGCAAACTAAGCAGTAACCGCTTCCTAACTGCCCTATAGCAGAACTACTGCTACAGAGTGACAGGGCTGCGCAAAATCAGGTATATACTGTATACATAATTTAGCATTTCCGGGTAGGGGGCACACACGCCGCCATTGGCAGCTACAGCTGTCGATCACCGGGTCCTGGTCGGTGATTCCCCGCCAGCACCCAGCGATCGCTGAGGAACACTGACAGAGGACAGATCTGTATGTAAACAACACAGATCTTTCCCCTGTCAGCACCATCATGCTACTTTGTATTGCTCTGCATAGCAGAGCAATACAAATAGCATGCTTACATAGTAAAACACACACAGCACACACAGTAAAACACAGCACAACACAACACACAGTTAACCCTTTGATCGTCCCAGATGTTAACCCCTTCCTGCCCAGTGTAATTAGTACAGTGTCAGTGCTTTTTATTAGCACTGATCACTGTGTTAGTGTCATTGGGGATGTCAGTGACAGTTAGTCAGTTCCCCCCCCCAGTGTCAGAATGCCTGCCGCAGTCCCATTATAAGTTGCTGATCGCTGCCATTACTAGTATAAAAAAAATTCCAGTATATATACCACCATTTGTAGACGGTACTCTCACATAAGCCAATTAATTGACATGTATTTGGATTTTGTTTCTGCAAAGACATGTAGCAGAATACATTTTGGCCTAAATTTATGACGAAATTTGATTTTTTAAATTTTTTTACTGGATATGTTTTATAGCAAAAAGTAAAAAATATTGTTTGTTTTTTTTCAAAATTGTCTGTATTTTTTGTTTATAGCACAAAACACAAAAAACACAGAGGTGATCTAATACCACTGAATGAAAGCTCCATTTGTGGGGAAAAAAAAGGAAATAAATTTCATTTGGGTGAAGCGTTGCATGGCCGTGCAATTGTCAGTTAAAGTAACGCAGCGCCGTATTGCAAAAAATGGCCTGGTCAGGAAGGGGGGTAAATCCTCTGGAGAGCAAGTGGTTAAAAAAAGTTTTTTCTGATGGTGAATTTCGTTATACTAAAGTTAGGATATGACTGAATCATAGAAAGTATTATTTTACCGAAAGAGTAGTTGACACTTGGAATCGACTTCCAGTAGAGTCAGTCAACAGTGGACATGCTTGGAACAAACATAGACCTATACTCAGACAAAAAAAAAGAAAAAGTTTAAAAAGAAAAAAAAAAAAAAAAAAAAAAAAAAAAATATATATATATATATATATATATATATATATATATATGTGTGTGTGACTTGATGGACCACTTATTGGTCTCTTTGTTATATTTCTATTGTGAAAAGTTTGAGATGAAATCTGAAGTCTATTTCAAATGTATTTTATTTGATAACATAGCAGACAGAACGTATCTAGAGTGCTATCACTAGAGATGAGCGAAGAAATGAAAAATTCGATTCGACTGATTCGGCGAATTCGTGGACAATATTCGATTCGAGTCGAATAAATTTGCTGTGAATTTAACTTAAAAAAGGGTGTTTCTAGGCTTCAGAGAGACTTAATATTAGTGCAGAACACTGTACCTTTAATTTAAATGCCCTTGGAGTCTGCTGGGGAAGAGAAATAATACTGTCTGTCAGTATGACATGCAGATGAGTGCCGTCGATCTTAGAATCACTGCACACTTCACTCCTTTGGCCAGTCACGGGGCCAAAACCAGTGTTTGGAGCCACAGTGTGGCGGTGGAGGCAGCAGCAATGGGAGGCCATACAGCAACCTATGACAAAATGGAAACCAGCAGGAGCGTGAGGAGACCTGAAAGTGGCACATGGCAGAGTGGGAGCAATGGGAGGCGGTACAGGGACCCAGGTCACACTGTGGGCCCAGCAGCAGCGTGACCAGGCGGTACGGGGGCCCATGGCCGATATGGGGCTTGGTGGCACCTATGGAAGGCCTGTAATCTGCCAGCAACCTATGACAAAATGGACAACCGCAGGAGTGTGAGGAGATTTCAAAGTGGCACATGGCAGAGTGGAAGCAATGGGAGGCCGTACAGGGACCCAGGTCACACTGTGGGCTCAGCAGCAGCGTGACCAGGAGGTACGGGGGCCCATGGTCGATATGGGGCCTGGCGGCACCTATGGAAGGCCGCTAATCTGCCAGCAACCTATGACAAAATGGACAACCGCAGGAGTGTGAGGAGATTTCAAAGAGGTACATGGCAGAGTGGAAGCAATGGGAGGCCGTACAGGGACCCAGGTCACACTGTGGGACCAGCATCAGCGTGAACAGGCGGTACGGGGGCCCATGGCCGATTTGACCTCATTCATCCCATAGTCCTGCCGACTCACGAATAGCGTGGCCTCCTCAAAGGGCCTGAGCAAGCGCAGGTGTCACACATGAGCTGACAATGGCTGACATCTAAGTTACACAGGGAGTACCTTTATCCGCTTTTAACATCAGGAAATCTGTGATGGCCTTTAGCTGTTCGTAAAGGCGGTCTAACATATGTAGGGTTGAATTACACCTTGTTGCAACGTCACAGCATGAGGAGTCGGTACGGGGGCCCATGGCAGATTACATGTCTGGCAGCAGCAATGGGAGGCCCGTAATCTGCCAGCACCCTATGTCAAAAAATTTAACACACCAGCAGTGTGAAGAGACCTGAAAGTGGCACATGGCAGCAGAGTGTGGCGATGGAGACAGCAGCAATGGGAGGCCGTACAGGGACCCATGAGAGACTCTAGACTTGGCAGCAGCATGAGGAGGCGGTATATAGGGGCCCATGGCAGATTAGGGGCCTGGCAGCAGCTATGTGAGGCCCGTAATCTGCCTGCACCCTATGTCAAAAAATTTAACACACCAGCAGTGTGAAGAGACCTGAAAGTGGCACATGGCAGCAGAGTGTGGCGATGGAGACAGCAGCAATGGGAGGCCGTACAGGGACCCATGAGAGACTCTAGACTTGGCAGCAGCATGAGGAGGCGGTTTATAGGGGCCCATGGCAGATTAGGGGCCTGGCAGCAGCTATGTGAGGCCCGTAATCTGCCTGCACCCTATGTCAAAAAATTTAACACACCAGCAGTGTGAAGGAGACCTGAAAGTGGCACATGGCAGCAGAGTGTGGCGATGGAGACAGCAGCAATGGGAGGCCGTACAGGGACCCATGAGAGACTCTGGACTTGGCAGCAGCATGAGGAGGCGGTATATAGGGGCCCATGGCAGATTAGGGGCCTGGCAGCAGCTATGTGAGGCCCGTAATCTGCCTGCACCCTATGTCAAAAAATTAAACACACCAGCAGTGTGAAGAGACCTGAAAGTGGCACATGGCAGCAGAGTGTGGCGATGGAGACAGCAGCAATGGGAGGCCGTACAGGGACCCATGAGAGACTCTGGACTTGGCAGCAGCATGAGGAGGCGGTATATAGGGGCCCATGGCAGATTAGGGGCCTGGCAGCAGCTATGTGAGGCCCGTAATCTGCCTGCACCCTATGTCAAAAAATTAAACACACCAGCAGTGTGAAGAGACCTGAAAGTGGCACATGGCAGAGTGTGGCGATGGAGACAGCAGCAATGGGAGGCCGTACAGGGACCCATGACAGACTCTAGACTTGGCAGCAGCATGAGGAGGCGGTATATAGGGGCCCATGGCAGATTAGGGGCCTGGCAGCAGCTATGTGAGGCCCGTAATCTGCCTGCACCCTATGTCAAAAAATTTAACACACCAGCAGTGTGAAGAGACCTGAAAGTGGCACATGGCAGCAGAGTGTGGCGATGGAGACAGCAGCAATGGGAGGCCGTACAGGGACCCATGAGAGACTCTGGACTTGGCAGCAGCATGAGGAGGCGGTATATAGGGGCCCATGGCAGATTAGGGGCCTGGCAGCAGCTATGTGAGGCCCGTTATCTTGCAGCACCCTATGTCAAAAAATTAAACACACCAGCAGTGTGAAGAGACCTGAAAGTGGCACATGGCAGCAGAGTGTGGCGATGGAGACAGCAGCAATGGGAGGCCGTACAGGGACCCATGAGAGACTCTATACTTGGCAGCAGCATGAGGAGGCGGTTTATAGGGGCCCATGGCAGATTAGGGGCCTGGCAGCAGCTATGTGAGGCCCGTAATCTGCCTGCACCCTATGTCAAAAAATTTAACACACCAGCAGTGTGAAGAGACCTGAAAGTGGCACATGGCAGCAGAGTGTGGCGATGGAGACAGCAGCAATGGGAGGCCGTACAGGGACCCATGAGAGACTCTAGACTTGGCAGCAGCATGAGGAGGCGGTATATAGGGGCCCATGGCAGATTAGGGGCCTGGCAGCAGCTATGTGAGGCCCGTAATCTGCCTGCACCCTATGTCAAAAAATTTAACACACCAGCAGTGTGAAGGAGACCTGAAAGTGGCACATGGCAGCAGAGTGTGGCGATGGAGACAGCAGCAATGGGAGGCCGTACAGGGACCCATGAGAGACTCTGGACTTGGCAGCAGCATGAGGAGGCGGTATATAGGGGCCCATGGCAGATTAGGGGCCTGGCAGCAGCTATGTGAGGCCCGTAATCTGCCTGCACCCTATGTCAAAAAATTTAACACACCAGCAGTGTGAAGAGACCTGAAAGTGGCACATGGCAGCAGAGTGTGGCGATGGAGACAGCAGCAATGGGAGGCCGTACAGGGACCCATGAGAGACTCTAGACTTGGCAGCAGCATGAGGAGGCGGTATATAGGGGCCCATGGCAGATTAGGGGCCTGGCAGCAGCTATGTGAGGCCCGTAATCTGCCTGCACCCTATGTCAAAAAATTAAACACACCAGCAGTGTGAAGAGACCTGAAAGTGGCACATGGCAGCAGAGTGTGGCGATGGAGACAGCAGCAATGGGAGGCCGTACAGGGACCCATGAGAGACTCTGGACTTGGCAGCAGCATGAGGAGGCGGTATATAGGGGCCCATGGCAGATTAGGGGCCTGGCAGCAGCTATGTGAGGCCCGTTATCTTGCAGCACCCTATGTCAAAAAATTAAACACACCAGCAGTGTGAAGAGACCTGAAAGTGGCACATGGCAGCAGAGTGTGGCGATGGAGACAGCAGCAATGGGAGGCCGTACAGGGACCCATGAGAGACTCTGGACTTGGCAGCAGCATGAGGAGGCGGTATATAGGGGCCCATGGCAGATTAGGGGCCTGGCAGCAGCTATGTGAGGCCCGTAATCTGCCTGCACCCTATGTCAAAAAATTTAACACACCAGCAGTGTGAAGAGACCTGAAAGTGGCACATGGCAGCAGAGTGTGGCGATGGAGACAGCAGCAATGGGAGGCCGTACAGGGACCCATGAGAGACTCTAGACTTGGCAGCAGCATGAGGAGGCGGTATATAGGGGCCCATGGCAGATTAGGGGCCTGGCAGCAGCTATGTGAGGCCCGTAATCTGCCTGCACCCTATGTCAAAAAATTTAACACACCAGCAGTGTGAAGAGACCTGAAAGTGGCACATGGCAGCAGAGTGTGGCGATGGAGACAGCAGCAATGGGAGGCCGTACAGGGACCCATGAGAGACTCTGGACTTGGCAGCAGCATGAGGAGGCGGTATATAGGGGCCCATGGCAGATTAGGGGCCTGGCAGCAGCTATGTGAGGCCCGTTATCTTGCAGCACCCTATGTCAAAAAATTAAACACACCAGCAGTGTGAAGAGACCTGAAAGTGGCACATGGCAGCAGAGTGTGGCGATGGAGACAGCAGCAATGGGAGGCCGTACAGGGACCCATGAGAGACTCTGGACTTGGCAGCAGCATGAGGAGGCGGTATATAGGGGCCCATGGCAGATTAGGGGCCTGGCAGCAGCTATGTGAGGCCCGTAATCTGCCTGCACCCTATGTCAAAAAATTTAACACACCAGCAGTGTGAAGAGACCTGAAAGTGGCACATGGCAGCAGAGTGTGGCGATGGAGACAGCAGCAATGGGAGGCCGTACAGGGACCCATGAGAGACTCTAGACTTGGCAGCAGCATGAGGAGGCGGTATATAGGGGCCCATGGCAGATTAGGGGCCTGGCAGCAGCTATGTGAGGCCCGTAATCTGCCAGCACCCTATGTCAAAAAATTTAACACACCAGCAGTGTGAAGAGACCTGAAAGTGGCACATGGCAGCAGAGTGTGGCGATGGAGACAGCAGCAATGGGAGGCCGTACAGGGACCCATGAGAGACTCTGGACTTGGCAGCAGCATGAGGAGGCGGTATATAGGGGCCCATGGCAGATTAGGGGCCTGGCAGCAGCTATGTGAGGCCCGTTATCTTGCAGCACCCTATGTCAAAAAATTAAACACACCAGCAGTGTGAAGAGACCTGAAAGTGGCACATGGCAGCAGAGTGTGGCGATGGAGACAGCAGCAATGGGAGGCCGTACAGGGACCCATGAGAGACTCTGGACCTGGCAGCAGCATGAGGAGGCGGTATATAGGGGCCTATGGCAGATTAGGGGCCTGGCAGCAGCTATAGGAGGCCCGTAATCTGCCAGCACCCTATGTCAAAAAATTAAACACACCAGCAGTGTGAGGAGACCTGAAAGTGGCACATGTTTGAGGCATGATTCATGGCGGATTTAGTCAGTTGTGTCAGGAACTGGTGGTTTGAAATCCAGACTAATCCACGCCTGATTCATTTTCACAAACGTGAGTCTCTCCACACTTTGGGTGGACAGTCGTGTCCTCCGCGGAGTTACAATACCTCCTGCCGCACTAAACACGCGCTCCGATGCCACGCTACTGGCCGGGCATGACAGCCTTTCAAGGGCAAATTCAGCTAGTTGGGGCCAAAGGTCAAGTTTCGTTGCCCAGTAGTCAAGGGGATTGTCTACCTCGGTTGGCAGGGTGCTGTCCAAGTAGGCCCAAGCCTGTTGTTTGAGCTCCTGCTCCAGGTCCACCTGATGCTGCTGCTGCTGCTGCGGCTGGTTAGTAGTTTCCTCACTGCGCTGGTGAAGAAAGCTACTCATCATCGACTGCAGACTGAGGCAGCCACTGCTGGTGGAGCTGCCACTGCTCCTACCACCCCACCCCTCCCCTGCTGCCATGCCAGCGGAACGCGAGCGCACAGGGCCCACAGTGTCTGAGGATGGACGTTGGCGCACAAAGGCAGAGACCAACTGACTACATAGGTGGTTTTTATAGTACGTAATTTTGGCCTCCCTCTCAGCAGGTGTGAAAAAGGCCACCATTTTGGACCGGTAGCGAGGGTCCAACAAGGTGGACAGCCAAAAGTCATCCCTCTGTCTGATGGTTATTATTCGGCTGTCGCTACGCAAGCAACCGAGCATGCTATGGGCCATTTGTGCCAAGGAATGCGAGGGACTCCCTGCCTCCATCTCCACAGCATACTGCCACGGTGCGTCTGGGTCCTCTGTCTCCTCCTCCTCCTCCTCTACCAGATGCTCCTGCTCCTCCACTCCTGTCCGCTGAGTGGAAAAACCACCCATTTCACTCAATAATTCCTGAGCACAAATGTCCTCCTTTACCTCCTCCTCTTCTTCCTGTCCTGCCCCCACAGGGGTCATGTGGCGTTGAGATCTGTGCGCCACGTCTACCGCACCCTGACCAGCCATTGTTAACAGCATTTGTTCCAGGACGTGCAACAGAGGAATGACGTCGTTCATCCCATAGTCCTGCCGACTCACGAATAGCGTGGCCTCCTCAAAGGGCCTGAGCAAGCGGCAGGTGTCACGCATGAGCTGCCAATGGCTGACATCTAAGTTACACAGGGGAGTACCTTTATCCGCTTGTAACATCAGGAAATCGGTGATGGCCTTTCGCTGCTCGTAAAGGCGGTCTAACATGTGTAGGGTTGAATTCCACCTTGTTGCAACGTCGCAGATCAGGCGATGCTGTGGAATTCCGTTCTGCCGCTGCAGCTCAATGAGGGTGTTCTTTGCGGTGTAGGAATGGCTGAAATGCATGCACAGTTTACGTGACATTTTAAGGATGTCTTGCAGTGGGATGGTGGATTTTAGGAACCGCTTGACAACCAGATTGAACACGTGAGCCATGCATGGCGCATGGCACAACCTTCCTTGACGCAGAGCAGACACCATGTTCTTTCCGTTGTCAGTCAACATGGTTCCGATTTTTAGTTTGCGCAGAGACAGCCATCTGTCGATTTCTCTGTTCATTACACTCAGCAGTTCCTCCCCTGTGTGACTACGTTCGCCAAGGCATACCAGGTGCAGCACAGCGTGACACCGTTGCGCCCTGCACATGTGATATGCCGGTCGGGTAATGGGACTTGGCACGGGGGTGGCGGCTGAGGACACGGCGGAAAAAGAGGTGGTAGAGGCGGACATGCTTGCTGGACCAAGGACATGCAAACGTGGAGGCAAAAGCGTCGTGACCTGTCCAAGTTGCTGGTGCGGCTGTGCCGGCACCACGTTCACCCAGTGGGCCGTAAATGACATGTACTGTCCCTGACCGTAGTTACAGCTCCACACGTCGGCGCTGCCGTGCACTTTGGCAGAGACCGACATGCTCAAAGACTGGCCCACCATCTCTTCTACATGTGAATGCAGGGCTGGCACTGCCTTTTGGGCAAAGAAATGACGGCTTGGCACTCTCCACCGCGGCGCGGCACAAGCCATCATTTCTCGGAAAGGTGCTGAGTCCACCAGTTGGAAAGGGAGGGACTGCAGCACCAGCAACTTGGACAGGAGGACGTTCAGCTTTTGCACCGTCGGGTGCGTGCTCGCAAACTGTTGTCTCTTGGATACGGATTCCAAGAAAGACTGTTGACGGAATCCGAGAAGAGGAGTAGCAGGAGAAGGAGCATCTGAACGAGCGGAAGATGCCAACGAGAGACAACTCCCCTCAGCAGAGGTGTTGGAGCCTTGACTGGCTGATAGAGGGCGATTGACGACGTCGGGTGACGGAGCAAGTAACGGAGCGGGTGATGGAGCGGGGGCTGGGGCAGGCAGAACCGCCGTATGTTTATCACGGTTTTCCCAGGCCACCGAATGGTGACGCTGCATATGCTGACGCAACGCTGTAGTCCCAACATGGGCCCCCTGGCCACGCTTGCATTTCTGGCCACATAGTCGACATACGGCTACGTTTACTTCCTCGGGCGGCTTGAGGAAAAATTGCCACACCACCGAGTAGGAAACTTTGCCCCCGCTACTCTTCACTGGCTGACTGCTACTTCCTCCGTGCGCACCGGCACCACTACTGGCCGTGGTGGTAGGCTGCAGTGGAGCTGGTGCTCTACTCCGTGGACGTTTGGCTCCACTGACACTGATGCGACCCTGCTGCTGTCTCCTGGGCAACCCACCGACTGTTTTGCTCGCTGCCAAGCTGCCACCCTCTTCTCCTGATGATGCGGAAGAAATTGCCTGATGACGACGAGGCTGCCAAGTGCGATCAACCTCCTCATCATCAAGTAGGGTCTCCGCCTCACTACTAGCCCCCTCGGCTGCGTCTGGGTCAGGAGACAGACCTGTCTCTAGACCGGCTACCGAGCCACTCTCCTCGCCAGTACTTGTTCGCTTGGCTGCTGAAAAGGCCGATGTCTCCCCCCGTTCCTGACCGCCCTCTGTTAGCTCTTCCTCACTGTACAGTGGGGCTGAGCCCACAGCATGCGATACTTCGCTTGGTGAGGGAACAGCAAAGGACAGGGGCAGGTAGAGGACACGTGATTTCAGTGGGCTTGCTCCCGGGCCATGCCAACTAACGGTTGTGTCTGACGTACCCACCGACCGTTGGCTGTAGGTGTCAGAGGTGACCTGGGAAGAGGAAGACGACCGAGCCAACCAATCAATGACGGCAGGGTTGTCGGTGGAGACACGACCGCTGGATGACACCGGGAGCACTGGCCTCTGGCTGCGAATACTGCTGCCTCGACCCCTTCCTCTGCTGCCACGTCTGCTCGCTCCTAAAACATTGCCTCCTCTGCCACTCCTCTGCATGTTGTCTGACATACTATTTAATTCAACGATTAGGTGTCCCTGAGTAACAATTCTCTGGCACTCAGTAACAATTCTGTCTGTCCCTGAGTATGAATTCTGTGGCCCTGAGTAACAATTCTGTGTCTGTGCGAGTAACAATTCTGTGTCTGTGCGAGTAACAATTCTGTGTCTGTGCAAGTAACAATTTTGTGTCTGTGCGAGTAACAATTCTCTGGCACTCAGTAACAATTCTGTCTGTCCCTGAGTAACAATTCTCTGGCACTCAGTAACAATTCTGTCTGTCCCTGAGTAACAATTCTCTGGCACTCAGTAACAATTCTGTCTGTCCCTGAGTATGAATTCTGTGGCCCTGAGTAACAATTCTGTGTCTGTGCGAGTAACAATTCTGTGTCTGTGCAAGTAACAATTTTGTGTCTGTGCGAGTAACAATTCTCTGGCACTCAGTAACAATTCTGTCTGTCCCTGAGTAACAATTCTCTGGCACTCAGTAACAATTCTGTCTGTCCCTGAGTATGAATTCTGTGGCCCTGAGTAACAATTCTGTGTCTGTGCGAGTAACAATTCTGTGTCTGTGCAAGTAACAATTTTGTGTCTGTGCGAGTAACAATTCTCTGGCACTCAGTAACAATTCTGTCTGTCCCTGAGTAACAATTCTCTGGCACTCAGTAACAATTCTGTCTGTCCCTGAGTAACAATTCTCTGGCACTCAGTAACAATTCTGTCTGTCCCTGAGTAACAATTCTCTGGCACTCAGTAACAATTCTGTGTCTGTGCGAGTAACAATTCTGTGTCTGTGCAAGTAACAATTTTGTGTCTGTGCGAGTAACAATTCTCTGGCACTCAGTAACAATTCTGTCTGTCCCTGAGTAACAATTCTCTGGCACTCAGTAACAATTCTGTCTGTCCCTGAGTAACAATTCTCTGGCACTCAGTAACAATTCTGTCTGTCCCTGAGTATGAATTCTGTGGCCCTGAGTAACAATTCTGTGTCTGTGCGAGTAACAATTCTGTGTCTGTGCAAGTAACAATTTTGTGTCTGTGCGAGTAACAATTCTCTGGCACTCAGTAACAATTCTGTCTGTCCCTGAGTAACAATTCTCTGGCACTCAGTAACAATTCTGTCTGTCCCTGAGTAACAATTCTCTGGCACTCAGTAACAATTCTGTCTGTCCCTGAGTAACAATTCTCTGGCACTCAGTAACAATTCTGTCTGTCCCTGAGTAACAATTCTCTGGCACTCAGTAACAATTCTGTCTGTCCCTGAGTAACAATTCTCTGGCACTCAGTAACAATTCTGTCTGTCCCTGAGTAACAATTCTCTGGCACTCAGTAACAATTCTGTCTGTCCCTGAGTAACAATTCTCTGGCACTCAGTAACAATTCTGTGTCTGTGCGAGTAACAATTCTGTGTCTGTGCAAGTAACAATTTTGTGTCTGTGCGAGTAACAATTCTCTGGCACTCAGTAACAATTCTGTCTGTCCCTGAGTAACAATTCTCTGGCACTCAGTAACAATTCTGTCTGTCCCTGAGTAACAATTCTCTGGCACTCAGTAACAATTCTGTCTGTCCCTGAGTATGAATTCTGTGGCCCTGAGTAACAATTCTGTGTCTGTGCGAGTAACAATTCTGTGTCTGTGCAAGTAACAATTTTGTGTCTGTGCGAGTAACAATTCTCTGGCACTCAGTAACAATTCTGTCTGTCCCTGAGTAACAATTCTCTGGCACTCAGTAACAATTCTGTCTATCCCTGAGTAACAATTCTCTGGCACTCAGTAACAATTCTGTCTGTCCCTGAGTATGAATTCTGTGGCCCTGAGTAACAATTCTGTGTCTGTGCGAGTAACAATTCTGTGTCTGTGCAAGTAACAATTTTGTGTCTGTGCGAGTAACAATTCTCTGGCACTCAGTAACAATTCTGTCTGTCCCTGAGTAACAATTCTCTGGCACTCAGTAACAATTCTGTCTGTCCCTGAGTAACAATTCTCTGGCACTCAGTAACAATTCTGTCTGTCCCTGAGTAACAATTCTCTGGCACTCAGTAACAATTCTGTCTGTCCCTGAGTATGAATTCTGTGGCCCTGAGTAACAATTCTGTCTGTGCGAGTAACAATTCTGTGTCTGTGCAAGTAACAATTTTGTGTCTGTGCGAGTAACAATTCTCTGGCACTCAGTAACAATTCTGTCTGTCCCTGAGTAACAATTCTCTGGCACTCAGTAACAATTCTGTCTGTCCCTGAGTATGAATTCTGTGGCCCTGAGTAACAATTCTGTCTGTGCGAGTAACAATTCTGTGTCTGTGCAAGTAACAATTTTGTGTCTGTGCGAGTAACAATTCTCTGGCACTCAGTAACAATTCTGTCTGTCCCTGAGTAACAATTCTCTGGCACTCAGTAACAATTCTGTCTGTCCCTGAGTAACAATTCTCTGGCACTCAGTAACAATTCTGTCTGTCCCTGAGTATGAATTCTGTGGCCCTGAGTAACAATTCTGTCTGTGCGAGTAACAATTCTGTGTCTGTGCAAGTAACAATTTTGTGTCTGTGCGAGTAACAATTCTCTGGCACTCAGTAACAATTCTGTCTGTCCCTGAGTAACAATTCTCTGGCACTCAGTAACAATTCTGTCTGTCCCTGAGTAACAATTCTCTGGCACTCAGTAACAATTCTGTCTGTCCCTGAGTAACAATTCTGTCTGTCCCTGAGAATGAATTCTGTGGCCCTGAGTAAGAATTCTCTGGCACTCAGTAACAATTCTGTCTGTCCCTGAGTAACAATTCTCTGGCACTCAGTAACAATTCTGTCTGTCCCTGAGTAAAAATTCTGTGGCCCTAATAACGTTTCTGTGGCCCTAAGTAACAATTCTCTGGCACTGAGTGAAAATTCTGTCTGTCCCTGAGTATGAATTCTGTGGCCCTAACTAGCGTTTCTTTGTCCCTAAATAACGATTCTGTGGCCCTCATTAACAAGTCTGTGTCCCTGAGTAATGGTTCTCTGTCCCTAAGTAACTTCTCTCTGTCCCCAATTCTCGTTTCTGTGGCCCTAACTCTGTCCCTGTCCCTAGTACAGAGCGGTCTGCCTCTGTTCAATGACTGCAGGCAAATGAAGATTTCCAAAATGGCCGCTATATATACCTCGACCATTACACAGTGCTGGCTGGCTGGCTGCTGATTGGCTGATGCGATCACATGTCGTTGAGGAATGCATTATGGGGCAGCGCGCCTTGTCTGCGCGCCTTCCCCGACATCCCCGCTCCGTCGCCGCACATGTCAGCCGCCATTTTCGGAAAAATTTCGATTCGCGCGTCCGAATTAGGCTGTTTTTCGGATTCGGCACGAATCGAAATTTTTCCGATATTCGACTCGAATTCCACTTCGGATACTTCGATTCGCTCATCTCTAGCTATCACCTTGCATGGTAAATTTTTGCTATGAAGCGATGACAAATTGGTAACGGGCATTAAGGTAATGGATGTAGAAGGGGCCTATACTGTCAAGAGGCACAGCTCCCTGATGGTGGGTCTGAGAGAGTGCACTATACAGAATGACTGACCACAGGCAAGCACTCAGCTAAATCTTTACTTTATTTTGCACTGCAGTGTGTTGGCAGGAAAATTGCATTGCAATGTCTCTGCTACGTCTGATGCTGCAAGTCTGTCAGTCGCATGTCTCCCTCTGGTGGGTCCCCTGCCAGGAGAGTGTTTCAGTGTCTGGGGGAACATGACCCCGAGCCAAATGGGAGCTGGAAGTGCTTCCTTGGCAAGTGCCTAAAGAAAATAAAAGAAAAAGGCCTTAAAGACACCTTTCTGTGAGGTCTCTGATGGAAGCTACCCTTATGTGACGTAAAGTCTACTAATTGCTTAGTAGTAAAAACCGACTTCTACAGCTTCACAGAGTATAAACTTGTGGCCATAGAAATATTAGTTGAGAATAGCTGCTATACATGAGTTTTTTTATTTTGTGACAGATTGCTTTTAACAGGAATAGAAGGGTTGATGGCAGAATGAAATCTGTCAAATGTGAAACACAAACCCCGTGTTGTAAAATAGGGTAGAACAACATAGAAATAGCTTTTCATTTATTTTCTTTTGCTGCTATTGCTGAGTGATCTGCAGTGGAAAATCTATGCAATCGATTTACAATCTCCATCTGTATAGCAGAAAGATGAATAGAAAACTCCTGAGACTGATTTATGGCTGGATATTGAAAATAGCTGTGCCTATTGTGAATTTAACATTACATCATAACCGTAATCCAGACCTTGACAAGCTTTGTGATAACATAGTACTTTCATTAGTTTGTGAACTGCTGCAAGTCCCAGCTTTCTTTAGTTGGTAATAGATTTCTTTTAAGATAAGGGGGAAGTCTCTGTTCATGTAAGAACAGAAGCAAACCATTCTGAATGTGAAGGGCAGCTAGCAATTTGTATGTTGTCCTATTATAGAGAGAGCTTAGCGGCACAGATGTGTTAAGACCATGGCCTGGTTAGTAGACCTAAAAAAAAACCCAATAGGTGTTTATATAACAATTTTAACACCATTTTAATACATGGGTTTTGGTTTGGCTATTTTGGGGGGTTATAGGTTGTAGATTTTTAAATGTTACCTTTGGAACTTAATTCCAATCTCAGGGTCATCGATTACAAAAAAGGTTAATGACAGTGTCCACAGGGGTTAGAGTGACACTAGCGATTCATGGCAAACCTCACTGGGGGTTAACGGGTTAATAAGGACACATTCCACATTCATATTTCAGCCCAGGATTTGTGGCAGGTGCATTGTACCCCCCTGCACACAATCTAGCTGAAGTCCTTTGTGCTGTGACATCTGCTGCCCTGCTCAGCACTGCTTTTTCCCCCTTGTTATTAGGAGCTTGTTATGTCACAGAAGAATTAGTGAACGCAGGAAAGCAGGATGTGTTAAGAAGTGGCAGGGCAGGACGTTGCACAATACTGCAGAACCAGGCACCACCGCAGCTGGACAGTCTTAGAAATCTGAACCCTACTATTAATCTTCCCCCTGATTCATACATCCAGAGGCCAGGCATTTACACCCAATGACAGGATATCCTAGTGCATATAATGTCCTTACACATGTTAAGCGTCCACTGGAGCAAAGCTGCTCAACATTTTTATGACGGGGCCCCAAGAGGCAGTTTGCTATTATTGTGCTAGCCAACAGATCCTAATGAAGGTCATCACTTAAATGTTATAGGAATGCCTGTCACACTAAGGACTTCACCAACAATCAAGTGATATGTAACTACAGAACTGCTGGAATTGTTAGTTATTATTAAGCTGTATTCTCTGCAGTATTAGCACAAAATATCTGCATTTATTGGGCATGGGTAACAGGTACCCTTTAAATGATCACATCTTCAGTAGATGGGGGGGGGGGTCTATTAAATATCCTATTAAAACATGTAATCTTAACTAAGAAAGGTTCCTCTGAAGTCTCAGCCGTCTCCAAATCCCCAAATTATTATTATTTGTTTGGCTCTAACTTCCTTTTAGAGGGTGGCTATGTTCATTCTCCATGGTCCCACTGTAAGTAGAAACATAGCCACGCTCTATTGCTCACTCCCAAGATAGAGCATAGACTAGGGGCAGCTGGGTGAATTTGAGTGGGCAGGGAGGGTGATCAGCACAGTGGGGTAGGTGGGGGGGGGGGGGGGTTTCTAGAACCGATCCCCTGTATGGCCCTCTGCAGCAGCTAAAAGCTGGCTTCTTCTCTCCCTCCCACTGGCTTTCAGCTGCTGCAGAGAGAATCATATAGAGGATCGGTTCCAGTAATTGCCCCCCGCCGCACCCATCACCCTCCCTGAAACATATGTTTTCCCCTGTGTGCCCCCACCCCGCAGTGCTCAGGCTTCCCTCTGCTCCTTCCCACTGGCATCTGCACTCACATAATAGGATCTTTCAGGATGGAGAGTGGGGGAAAGGTCTGGTAAATATGTTACATTTACCATCCCCTCCCTTTCCCGAATTAACACAATGAGTAATCAGTACCAATCACCTAATGTGTTCATTTGTAACTGAAGTATAGTAAACTGTGTTTTTTTTTTGGGGGGGGGGGGTCTGTCAGGTTGGCTGTATGGGGCTCTGTGGTTTCTATCAGCAGCCCTGTCTGAGTGCACCAGTTTTAATAAATGTCCCCCTATGGGACTTGTGTGCATAAAGCAGTGCACATGACCTCAACTATCCTGCACTGCTTGTTCCAAACAAATGGCAGTGAGGGAGAGGTTCAGGAGCTCAAGGAGGACATCAAAAGGAGGCAGAAAAACACAGTAAAAAACTATTTTATGAAAAATAGATTACTGGATCATGAAGTAGTAGATGTGTATGAATGTTTTTTAGAAAATAAGGATATCATTTAGTGTCACTTTAAGGATTCATTCTGTGGACATCTTGATCACTGTACCTTTGCTACATTTTGTTGACGTTATATATGGCTAAAGGAATCCAATTAGGGATATGGAGCTCTAAGACAATGGGACCCACACTTGCATGTGGGTCGTTATGCTGATCCATTTTACTCTGACTTTCTAAGTTTGCTTGTTTTTTTTTTTTGATTCAGTGGGCTCAATTCACTAAAGGATATTGTATGAGATAATTGGATCACGTGACACATTTTTTCCATTTATCTTGTGTGATATTCAAAATGTCAGTTCACTGTCAGTTTATGTGGTATTTACCGCACTAGCAAAAAACGCACAATAAGTACCGTACAAACTGACTCTAAAGTCAATTCACTAATCTATATATATAAATACAGTACATTAATTTAATAAATTGAGATCTAGCCATGTGTTATTCAAGGAATATTCAAAGAATATTTTCAATTAACGCTGGTTGCTAAGGAGCTGGCAAAAGCCGGCATCCTTAACAACTAGTAAATATCTTGGTTGTTAAGGTGTGGTCAGCCGCTTTGTCCTTAACAACTATGACTGCGTTCCCCGCTGACAGCGGAATGTAAACAAAAGAATTGTCGGCATTTAGGAATTAAAAAACAAACAAAAAAAAACAGAGTGGGGTCCCCCATAATCTATACCAGGCCCAGCATGCCCTGTCCCTTAGTTTATTTAATGGTGGGAGGCAGTGGACCTGTTGACGGGAGCTAAGCGTCTGTGCGGGTCGGATGGGGGTGACCCAGCACTGTTTTTTTTTTAAGTTTTTAAATGCTGGTAATTATTTTGTTTACGATTGCTAAGGACCCAGAAATTGCCCGCTCCTGAACAGCCATGATGATTACTAGTTGTTAAGAATGCCGGCGGCCACCAGTACACAACATGGTTGTTAAGGACACCGGCTACAGCATTAAAGTACTGCTAGCTTTCACTACTAAAGTACTGCATAAACTAGCTCATGCAGTATTTTAGTAGCGTTTTTTTTTAGTGAATAGCAACAAAAGTTTGAAAAACATTAAAAAAAAAGGTAAAGGTAAAAAAAAGAGGTATTTTACTGCAATTCTTAAAGTGGTACATACCGCTTAGTGAATTGAGCTCAGCGTCTCATATAATGTCAATGCCAAAGGATGAAAACCTACATTTTCAGATGGACACAATAGAAGCCTCCACATTTCTCTAAGGGTTGATTCAAACCAGATGTAGTGGGACTGCGTTTGGTAGCTAATCCAGTGCAATTCCACCGCATGACAAGGCAAAATGCCTTTCTACCTGGCCAGTTCACTGTGTTGCTGTGGTGTGCGAGCAGTGTTCAGAGAAAAAAGTACTTTTTTTCAGTGCAGCGCAGTGCGAGGCAATCCACTTACAAGCAATGCACTGTGCAGCTGGCAATTAAATTTTGGGACATATCTGTATGCCCTCTCAATAAAGTTTGTTAAAAAAAAAAAAAAAAATTGGATTGGCGCATCATTACTGCGCTGATCTCATCTGGACTGCACTGTACACCAGTCACTGCATTGCAACGCAACGGTTGTTGTGAACATACCCTAAATAAAGATTTATCCTAAAATAGATCTGTATAATAGAAACACAGAAACAATACACAGCCTATGTATCTTCCTTTTCTCCATGGAACAATACTCAACATAGTAAAGTTACCATTTACTCCAACAGTGAAGACAGCACAGGATCTTAACTGAGTGCTTTAGTTATATCTGTTTTTTTATACAGTCGTTTTTGGAGTTACTGATTTGGTCAGTAAGGGGAGCAATTGTCTTAAGAAACAGCACGGTGAACTGTTTCCGGCTGTATTGAAATCTTATTACAGATTAATAAAACATGCCAGATTCCAGCAGGTGCAAATTTACCACTTGTAGCATAATTTGGGGATCAAATTACATTTGCTTGCACTTGGTGGAAAAGACCGATGCAATTTAGAAACTTGTATTTTGTGCTTTTTACATTTGTATCATTCCCCAGGGTGTATAGCTCAAGTTGAATCAGTTCAATAAATCAATAAAGCTACATAAAATATAATTGCTTAAAAAAAAAAAATTATATATATATATATATATATATATATATATATATATAAAAATGATATATAAAACAAAAGGTATTGTGCTACTAATGTCCATTACCTCACAGGATAATCTCTGTATATCGATTTGTTCTATCTAATCAATCTTTATTGCGATATAAAAGTCTGTACGTTTAGCTGCTACAGACACAAACAGTGTAGTTAAAAGAAAAATTCAACCAATTTGTATTTGAATATGAAACAACCATATTATACATTACCCCATCAAAATGATAGGTACAGCTGTCATATTATGATTTCTACTTGTCTCTGACTGTCCGGTACTAGGACATATGTTTGATTATTGCTGTCTGTGAGTGGCCATCCTCATTATTACATAGCTGAGTAGGTCTGATCTTAGAGTTCGTTTGTGGCAGTGGGAATAAGAACCATTCTCCTGATGATATACATGCAGTGGGCACAGATTCTTGGATGATTCTTTATTGGACTCAAACTTCAATCTCCACTAGTCTCTTTCTCCCACACACCCACCCCATTGTGGTCAACAATCCTTTTCCTTGAATTTACAGTGACAAACTGACTGCCTACAGGTTAAATTTTCAGAGTAGTACTTTGATGTGCTTCAAAACTATGTTTTCTTAACTTGGCCAAGCATGTAGGTTTAGGTCAATGAAGGGGAAAAAAGGAAGCTTTCCACATTACTTAGGACAGCAATAGTAATTTTTTGTCCAGTCAGTCAATACACTAAGAGCAGACAGCCGGTAGATATTTACCACCAGCATAGAGATAAGATCCTGTCACTCTACATCCATTGCCAGCTCAAAGCTGATATACGCCTTGTTGTAAGCTGAACCTATTTTTCCCCCATTGTCTCAAAGGCTCCTTTCAGAAGCCAGTATCCAAGGTCATGTAGGTGGAAGCAGGCATAGTCAACCAATTAATGGTATTCTTTGTTAGTGCCAGCATGTGCCTTAGTGCTTGGTTACTGACAGATGAAGGACCCCAAAACTGCTGAAAGGAAAGTCAAACAGTAGTTCTGTCAGCAGTATAGGTCATAGACTTAATATATAGGTTCATAACATTATAGCTTTCTGTACTAGTTTAGTTAACCACAAAGTGCTCTCCAAATCCAGAGCTGAGACACAGCCTCTGGTGTGACTCAATCTCTGAAGACTCACGTAATAAGAAGGCCTCTGGTCATGAGGTTAGCCTGCAATGTGACCTTTAGGAACTGGGCTGTGCATTGTGGTACTTTACAGATCTTTGTGTACTGATGTTATTCAGTCACAAAATGCTGTCCAGGTCCAGAGCTGTGGCACAGCATCTGGTGTGACCCAGTCTCTGA
This sequence comes from Staurois parvus, assembly GCF_062004578.1. NCBI lineage: Eukaryota > Metazoa > Chordata > Amphibia > Anura > Ranidae > Staurois > Staurois parvus. The sequence goes on from NW_028317999.1 coordinate 1,191,391, forward strand.
GGACTCACACTGTGGTTAAGGCTGCTCAGGCTTAGCCATAGTTAGTTGGTACCATTGGGTGCTATTTTAAAATTCTCACCACTTGCATCTTATGGTGGTAATATGGGTTTAGTGCCAACCACAACAGAAATGAATGCTGACCCCATTTGTCCTCTACTCCTAAATGTGCCTCAGGCCCCTATTACTGTTTCATATTTAGAGCCCTTACAGTGAACGTCTGAAGAGACTGTTCTTTACAAGTTCCATATGACACACATTTACAAGGTTTTATTTCTAACCCAAGGGAGGCAGTGCCATTACAGCTGCAAAGACCTTTCCTATACAAATATGGGGGGATTTATCAAAACTGGAGCAGACAGAACATGGAGCAACTGTGCATGGAAGCCAATAAGCTTCTATCTTCAGCTTGTTCACTTAAGCTTTTAAAATGAAAGATAGAAGCTGATTGGTTGCCATGCAGTTTTGATAAATTCTCTCCACAGTATTTAAAGCCTTCCTTTATGACGATTGAAAACAATCTATGAAATCATGACTCCCTCCTGGCAGAAGTACTTTTCCCTTTGAAAGAGGTTTTATTGATAGGTAGTCTCTGCTTTCTGTTGACACTCCAGTAATCCACTCCAATCCAATCCAATCCAATCCAACCATACTGCCAGACAGTTTGTCTGTCAGTGAGACCCCTGAATGTTAAAACACCATCAGTTATAATCCTGTATAATCAGTAAGAATTTTCTGGAGTGACTTTTCATCCTTTTTGGCAGTGGCTCAGTTTTATGAATCCATGTCACTGTGGATCAGTTATACTAAAGGAGACCCTTCCATCCTAAGGACACACCCTTGTAACCTAGAGCTTATGAAACAAATGTCTTGAGCCCTGCAGTTTAGCTGTGATGGTCTCTTACAAGCATTCAAGCTTGAGCCTCCAATGGGCATAATGTATCTTATGTGGAGGGCACTTTGGTTTCATGAATAGGATATTGAGCATACACCCAGGGAATATCTGATTTACATGGCCTTTTTGGGGAGAGGCATATCTTCTGTTCTGTCCTTGGCAATATCACTCCTGGTACCCCCCAGTGGTCGGAATGTATGCCTGGCATCATGCAGAAGAACAGTGGAAGGAATGGAAAAAGCCCATTGTTTATTATTATTATTATTATTATTATACAGTGTTTATATAGCACCAAAAAGTTTGCTCAGCACTGTACAATATAGTGGGGGACAGTACATGAGACAATACAGTAACAAAACAATATACAAGAGGTTCGAGGGCCCTGCTCTTTCGAGCTTACAATCTAGGAGAGAGGGGATAGTGGTACAGGAGGAAGTGGCTGTGGGGGATGGAGTGGTAGGAGGAGTGGAGGAGATCGGCTGTTAGGTGAGGGCTTCCCTGAAGAGATGAGTTTTCAGGGTGCGCCTAAAGGTGAGGAGGGTAGGTGACAGTCTGATGGATTGGGGTAGTGAGTTCCAGAGGATGGGGGAAGTCCTGGAGAAGTCCTGCAGTCGGGCGTGGGAGGAGGAGACCAGGGAGCTAGAACGTAGGAGGTCTTGTGAGGAGCGAAGAGTACGGGTTGGGTGGTATTTGGGTATCAGGTCAGTGAGGTAGTTTGGGGCAGTGTTATGAATGGCTTTGTACGTCAATGTTAGTAGTTTGAATTTAATGCGTTAGACAATTGGAAGCCAATGGAGGGATTGACAGAGGAGGGTGGCGGATACGGAGCGGTTGGTAAGGTGGATGAGTCTGGCTGCTGAGTTCAGGATAGACTGAAGCGGGGATAGTCTGTGATGAGGTAGGCCAGTGAGGAGGGAGTTGCAGTAGTCGAGTCGTGAGACTCTACTACTGCAGCAATACCTTGGAGACCATCACCGTCTACCTTTCACACAAGAAGCAGATCTTTAGGCCAGAAGTCCTCTGTTTCATTTGCTCTCTGTATAAAAAGTACACGTTTGCAAGTGGGTGGCTATTTGTTCTTCCTTCTGGGTCCTTTACTGTGTTATCTCCTCTTGCAGTTTCCATTGTAAACCATTGGATTAGACATCTCCTTTCCTAGTTACATTTTTAGGAAATTTTGGGATTCTTGGTGAACTCCATTTCTCATAGTCCTCTCATCCTTCTGGGCCTGGTGTCCTTGTATTTGCCTTACAGTATATCCTCACTTTGCCTAACTTTTTATATAGATGTTGCAGTACATCCCACCCTTTTGTTACAAGGATTTAGGATACTACACTTCTTTTAATCAAAGATGATAAATCAGGTAACATCCTTCATGTATAAATCTTTTTCTCCCTGAAGTCAAAGGTTAAGGGTGTTTTACTTCAACCTCTGCCTCTTAGCTGGTTGTCTTTTAGCCTGTATATACCTTGTTTATCCAAGCTCCTTTCCCTGAGGTCACAAGTTAGGTGTCCTAGGCTTTGCCCTTTGTCTTATTAAGCATTCCTTTTTGTTGAACACCTTACTAATTTTTTTTATTCCTGTTCAGGAAGTTAATTGTTCCACCTCTTTTCTTTATGGTGAATGATTTGTTGTTGTCCTAATTATAAGTGAGACCCATCATTCTTTCAGGTAATATTTTCCTCCTAATGATGATTACCAGTACAGGTATGGAACACCAGGTTAAACCTTAGTCCAGTTCAAAGACAAAGGGAGAGGATGGTCAGGTGCAAGACCCAACTAGTTCTCATCTGGGACTACTTAATTGCTAGCTCTTGGAATCCCTTGCCCAGGGATACCATCAGTGCAGCCAGAAGAAGAGGAAGGATTCATCTGGGGTCTGAGGAGGTACGTCAAGAGGGCTTCAGTGCTCCTTAAAGAGACAGTGCTATTTTCCTGATCCTCATTCTTTTTGTACAGTATACAGTTTGCTGAGAAGTTTGTCCTTACGTTTGCAGTTCCTTGGGCATCCCATATACCCTGAGACCCCATCCAAGTTGTTAATCCTTCAATAAAAACAACTGAAAACCAGCTCAAGGATTGTTTACTAGCCCTGTGTGTAAGATGTGGAAAAATGAGTGTTGCCTGGCCGTGTAGAGCCTAGGGAGACCCAATCAAATCCAGCAGCTCCTGAGGGGGTAGTACTAAACATATTTGCCTTCTTCATCTAGCCTTCATTCAGGCATTGATTTCTTCAGCTGCTGTTATACCCACCCACTCCTCACCTGGACATCCCAAATCACTACATTCCTGTGCCCCTCAATGGACGGTAAAGAAAATAAGTAACTATTACAGCTACATTTCAGTTAATATGAATGGATTAAAACCTTTATGCCTATATATTGCTGACTTTTGTCAGATTAACTTATATTTCATGTTCTGCTGCTTTCAATTTTCATTCTTGGGTTTTACATTAAGCAACTTAAATTTAGTCATTTAGTACTGCAAAAATGCAAATAAGTTGTCATCAGACGTCAAAGGTGCTTTATTATGGAGGAGACCATCATAGAGGCTTCCTTGACTCACTACAACAGATTGGGATTGTAGTACAGGCGTAAGTACAACAGATAAGTACCAGTTCATTAATATGGAAGTGATATTACAGATTGACATTTTAAGTATCTTACTGTGTCTTAAAGCCACACAATTGCTGGAAAGTCCACCTTTTAGAGATGAAAAGGGCAGGTCTATAATACAAGTAACTAACATGTTCAGTTAAAATAACCTAAAGGTCAGACTATTTAAAAATATCAACTTAATAAAAGTAAGCACATCACCTATTTTTTTTTATTTTTTTTTTTAAGTAAAGGCCCTACCTAAAATCTTTAGCACTTCCATCTTATGTTGGCTTCATTTTGCAGGAGGATAGCTTCTTTGGCTTCAGCTAAGCTTTGTCAGCTGCCAATCTCCAGACTAATGAGTGTACCTCACTCGCCAGGAGGGTAACTCATTGCTCTCACTGGCCATGGAGGCTTGTAGAGCTTTGTCTTTGTCGAAGTACTCAAAGGCATTAGTAACAAAGTTAGTTTCAAAGAGACACATGAAAGCTTTTTCTAAGAAACATCAGACATATTTTTTCATAGGGTCATGTCAGACAGGTGAACTCACCAGCATTAGGATAGCTAAGAGGCTGCTTATCTGTCTTTATTATTATTATTATATTATTATTATACAGTATTTATAAAGCGCCAATAGTTCGCTCAGCTTTGTACATTATGGAATCGCTACCCTCTTTAGCTGGGCTAGCAGGTGTTGCTACCTGCCAGCTTGTGAGGGAGATTTAGCAGTAATCAGGGACAGCAAGTGAATGATTCCACAGAGGTAAGTAGAAGGTTCTTATGCTTGAATCTGCTACTTGCTATATTTCCGTAGCGACTGAATCACTCATGTGACATCATATTTAGACAGTATTTTTAAAGCAGAATTAAACTTAAAAATTGAAAAATGGCTGTTGGGTAAGGCCCTGTTTGGTCTGTCATAACTGCTTCTCCCTAGCTGTCAGGGTTTGTGTACACTGAGTTGCATATGTGCAGCTCATTATAACATTTATGGCTCATTTATGTGCTGAGATATTGTGACTCCCTGAGTGACGTCATCTCAGCCTGGCCAATGAAGGGAGAGTCTAAACCAGCAATGGGCAAACTACGGCCCGCGGGCCGTATACGGCCCGGCGGACCTTTTAATCCGGCCCGTGGAGCGTGACTTGGCTTACTACTTGGGGGGGAATAGTACTATGGGGGATGAAATACTATATGAGGGATGAATTAATATGGGGGATGAATTAATATGGGGAATGAATTACTATAGGGGGGATGAATTACTATAGGGGGGATGAATTACTATATGGGGGATGAATTACTATGGGGGATGAATTACTATGGGGGATGAATTACTATATGGGGGATTAATTACTATGCTTACTATGGGGGAATATTACTATACTTACTATGGATGGCATGGTAGTGTTTAAATTAATCTAAACATTTAATGTTACAAATTTTAATTTAATTTATATTAATTCACACATACACATCATTCATCTACTCTTGGTCCGGCCCCCGGGTCCAATATATGAACCCATTGCGGCCCTCAAGTCAAAAAGTTTGCCCACCCCTGGTCTAAACCAAGAAGGAAAACCAAGAAGGAAAACTGGAAGAAAATTGAAGCACCTGTGACCGATAGGAGCGCTGAGATTGCAGTGCTGGAGGGGATCACTTGCAAGTTAAGTATGCCAAATTGTGCTAATATGCGGTGCATAGTAGTACATTATGGCTAAAAGCACCCGGTACATATTTTTACATGTTTTTCTTGATGGTTTAATCCTGCTTTCATTTTAAAGCGACATTAAAAGATATCCTGATTCGCCAAAAATAATTCATACACATGCACTACCATATGCCCGTGTAATCCATTTTTCATGAAATTGGTTCTTACTGTGTATTTCTACTTGCTTTATCATCCTCTATTTCCCCACTTCCATTTGTTTGGAACAAGCCGTGCATACTAGTTGTCATGTGCATTGGTCTATACACATGACAAATCCCATAGTCTAGCTTTGGAGCAAGCATGAGAGTGTGGCTATGTTCCTACATACAGTGGGACCATGGAGAACAAACAGAGCCACCCTCTAACAGTCAAATCACACCAGTAGAAAAGAAAAGGAATTTCGAGATTTGGAGGAGGCTGAGAGCAAAAAAGGGTACTTTTTGAGTTAAGATCGTAAGCAGGTGAACCAGCTGTTGTCTTCCTGACACAAAACATTGTCTAAGTGGACTGGGAGCGGGATACAAAAGGCCATTTAGGCCAGTCTAAGTATGCTCTATTGTGAGCTTTAATACCCCAGAAAATCCTAGGAGAAGTGTACAGAATCATCAGATGCAGCTGCTGCAGTCCACTCTGTGGAACAACGTGAAGGAAGCTGTGAGCTGGGTGCATAAAGCCTAATGGGCAAGTCAGAGCCCTCTGAGTGAGTACTGATAGCTCTGAGAGAAAAAGAGTAACACATCAGAGCTTACCCAGCTGAGTAGAGCTATGGATTGGGACATAGAAAGAGAGGCTGGTATACTACAGAAGTCACCTTGTTCATTTCGTCTTGTAGTGTTGGAATCTCAGTTTGAAGAGAGCAGAATGCTACAGATGTAGTGTGTAGGGAGATGGGTCCCAACACTGTGGTGCTCCCAAGGCGATGAGAGAGAAGATGCTAAGGAAAGATGGCTTATGTGGGATATGCAGGGTTATGCTTTCACAACGACTGCTACAGATTGTCCACTTTTGCGTATGGCAATCTATGCCAAAGACACCTGTCAGTATGCTTGTGTGATGTAATGTGTCACTGCCATCTTTGAAGAACATCAGTAAAGTGCAGGAAACATTTTGTGTGTGTACATTCCTTTCTTATAAGTATAAAGGCTAATGGGCAGGGATGTCATGGATACGCTTCGGGCAAGGAGTTGGCCACAATATGGCGAAGGCTACTAACTGGCAGCAGTGGGTTGTTATCCTATCAAAGAAGAAACAGGGCAGGAGCTTGGGTTATTTGGTGCCAACAGTCAGCTAAACAGAAGTCCTCTTATAAGAATATACATTGATCAGCCATAACATAATATGACCACCCACCATAAGCCTTTGAGGCATGGACTTCACTAGACCTCTGAATGTATGCTGTGGTGTCTGCCATCAAATTGTCAGTGGCAGAACCTTTAAGTTCCATAGGTTACAAGTTGGGACCTCAGTCTTGTTTTTCCAGCAGATCCTACAGATGCTCAATTGAATTGAGATCTGGAGAATTTGGAGGCCAAATCAACACCTCAAACACATAGTGTTCTTCAAATCATTCTTGAATTAATCAGACCAGGCCACCTTCTTCTATTGCTTGGTGGTCCGCTTTGATGCTCATGTGACCACTGCAAGCACTTTTGGCCATGGACATGGGGTAGCATAGGCACCCTTACAGGTCTGCGGCATACACAACAAACAGTGATGCATTGTGTGTTCTTTCACCTTTCTATCGGAGCCAGCATTTACATTTCAGCAATTTGAGCTACAGTAGCTCTTCTATTGGATTGGATTACATGGGCCAGCTTTTGCTCTTCGAATACATTGTTGAGCCTTGGCTGCCCATGACCCTGTTGGTTTGCTGGTTTTCCTTCCGTGGACCACTTTTGGTAGGTCCTGACTATTGCAGACCATGAGTATCCCACAAGAGCTGCAATTTTGGCTTTGCTCTGACCCAGTTGTCTAGCCATTGCAATTTGTCCCACATCAACTTGATGCCTATTATTATAACAACATAATCAGTGTTATTCACTTTACTTGTCAGTGGTCATAATGTTTTGGCTGATCAGTGTTTCCTTGAATAGATTTCTTTTTAAACTAGACTTTAGTGTTATTTTAAAATGTTATTTAAATGTTTAAAATTACAATGGGTGGTATTTTACAATAAGGCCTCGTTCACACCATATGTGCAGAAAAACGAATGAAAACAGTGATGCAGATTTCCTTGCAGAGACTTCAATTTACATCAGTTTTCATGCATGCTGCAATGACTTTTATACACGTTGCAGTTTCCTGCACAGAAAAGAATCTGCGTGATACTAGTGTTGTGGAGTGAACAGGGCTCATAGAGAACAACTGATTTAATTGTGCCCTTGCAGAACACTGACGTCTCTGCACCATGGCATGAACGAGCCCAAACAGTAAAAAGGTTCAACCATGGTCTCATTTTTAGCTTTCTGTCAGTGTTGTGACAGTTAAAATGCAGCCTTCAAGCATCAGCTGCTGGGCGTGCATGTTTATGCACACACCTGCAACACCCGGCACTGGAAAATAAATGGTGCTTGGTTCTTTCCTTGAGATTGATAATCCAGATGTCTTCTGAGGTTGGAGAGTGCCCATAGACACACAGTTGTTTCCTGATCCAAATATATTTGGCTAGATTGGGCAACAAACATGTCAAAAGCCTGCCACAGGTGGATTGAATCTCAGCGGGTTCAGCAGAGATTGGTTGAGATTTGATCCATGTATGGGCAGCCTGGTTGTACTAAAGTCAATCCATCGATCAATTTCAGTACAACCAGCCTGTTTGATTTTTTGTGTGAAATTCTTGCCAGCAGCTATAGCTGCTGGCAGTAATCATTGTGTTCTGCCGTCAGGGAAGGCTCCCCGCTGGCAGAACAGAGCTATGAAGGAGGGATTCCTCCATCAACAATAACTGTTGGTTGCAGGAAAGAAATTGAAATCACCTATGGATTGCTTTAATATTTACAGGCACCTTTATATTTTTCAGGCTTAGGAAGCAAGATAAAGTGAATCTCAATAGACATTGCTTTCTCTGTAGGGTTAGCAGTAGAAGACATGATAGCAACAAGCCATGTTCTTGACTTTGAGCACTGCTTACAGCCAGTAGATGGTTTGTGGTGTGCTAGAGGGCAATTACAAGCTCCTCAGGCAATTGGAGGTGCTCATTATCGCAGGGGGACATTTCACATGGAAAAGAATGAAGGATCACAAGTACAGCCTGTGCACCAATGTCAGTGTTGTGCTAATACTGCACGGCACTCCTATTTGTCCTTCTGTAGGTCTGCAACCAAATTAATTGTTATTTTGTTTTATTTTGTTTGTGCTTTTCATTAACTGAATTTGTGATAAATGTAGGTATCTAGAATTCACAATCTAAATTATTTTTAACATTTTTTTGCTTTAGAATATAGTTTGGTTTTTATACCCTATTTCTGTCCTATATAAAAATAAATAACTAATTCAGGCTTTTTCTAATGTTAACCTAATTTGTTATTTTTTTTTCTTATTCAAATATCCTACCACAAATCCTACACTATGGGGAGGAGCTACTAAAACAGGTGCATACCGAATCTGGTGCAGCTGTGCATAGTAACCAATCAGCTTCTAGGTTTTATTGTCAAAGTTTAACTGAGCAAGCTTAGAAGATGATTGGTTACTATGCACAGATGCACCAGATTCTGTATGCACCAATTTTAGTAAATCTCTCACTGTTTTTTTGCCTTTAAGGTGTAGTTAAAGTCAAAACATTTTATTTTTAGTTTCACAGTGGAGTGGAATTAGAACACCTATCAGTTTTTAATTCTGTCTGTGTTCCTATTAGGGAGTTTAATCCTCTCTCTTGTCCTGTTTATCATTATCATCCAAAGTGAAAGGAAAAGAAAATTCTGAATTTTAGGTTGATATCAGAACTATAATAGAGGGAAACCTTCCAATGGGGGCACTAGTTTTGGTGACCCTGGTGACACCCTGGGATTCCCTGACTTTGGAGGGTTTTCCTCTCACTTCCTGTTTTGGCTATGGGACATATAATTTATAATCCTCCCTTACCCTACCCAAAATTGAAAAAAAAAGTTTTGCCTTTAGTTTTACTTCAGCATTAAAGAAACACAAGCGTTACTCAAAAATAATTATGTTTCTTCTTGCCTGTCTAAATTGTTTTATATCCAGACAATCTAAGGAGAACCATGATTAAGGTAATTCTTCAGGTTCAAGCAGTGTTTGTGACAGGTGGAGATTAAGTCAATATGGCTTCATTAGTATGTGGTAACAAGACTGTTTGACCATTAGAAGTGCTTCTTGTTGCACGTTGAAATAAACTATCTGATTGCTCATCAAATAGGCACTTAGCATTTAACATACATGCACTGCTAACCCTGATTTGCTAGGAGAACATCATGGAGGGATCTGGCAATATAGTCATTGAGATATTATTATTATTGAGAATGATAGGTTGTCTTAACACCTGCCATCACTAATGAAACATTGGCCCATCTATGGCCAGCTTAACTTTTTATCATTTTTTGATTGGTTGGGTAAGAACCTGGTGCACATCATGTGCTCAGAATGCCCGGTGTCTTTTTTGTATGCCATGTTTATTCTAAGTCTATGGTAGAAGAACCTAGAGTAGTACTACAAGCTATAAACTTCATCCTATAGCCAACCATAGAACGAGAAATCCCCCATGTCCAGTACAGGCACACCTTTTGTGACCTTGACATTCAGGTTGCTTTCCACTAATTAATATGATATTTTATGTTGGTACTTTGTGCACACATAAAAATTGGGACCAGATTATATAAAGGAAAGAGAAAACTGGGAGGATACGAAAGCATGACCCATATTAGCCAATCAGATTAATTGCTTTATTTTAAAGATGAAACCTGATGTCCAAAGGATTTTTCAGCAAGGTATTGAAAGCCCTGACAAATCAAATTCCATCATCCAGTCTTTTAGAGGAATCGTCTTAAGAAGTGGCAAACTTTACTGTACTAAACCAGTTATACCCACTGTTACCAATCTGTCTCCTTTAATAGTGGTCTAAAGCTGACCATACACTAACAGAGTTTTGTATGAACATATGAAAATTCTCATCAAAACATTCTTAGAACGTTCTTGTTTGCTAACATTAAGTCAACTCATTTTGTTCGAAAGCTCTTAAAATTTTGTCTAGATCTATTTGATGGTAATCCCAGATGTATGAAAAATCCCAGATGTTTTAAAAAGATTTCATTATAGTATGTATGAATTTTCATAAGTTTCTTCCTGAACGAAAACAATATTCACAGTTAGAGTTTAGTTTGATAAAAAATTTCCACCCTTCTCCTTAGAATGTTTTTATCACTACAATTGAAAGTGAACATCAATTCCTGAACATCAAATCATCGACCCTATTAACTTTAAGAAAATCAAAAGTACATTCCAAAATTTTACATTTTCATGAAATTCTACTAGTTAATGGCGAGCTTAATAGAAAAAAATAATTTTTATGCCTTAAATAGTAACTCCACTTTTGTTATGTGCACTGTTGATTGAAAGGGAAAGGGGATTTTTAATAACATTAAATTATAATATGGTTTGTGTCACAACTATATATGCTATATTATTTTGTTTACATTGCTATATTTTTTTCCCATGAAATTGGAGTGACCCTGTAACTTTTGCATGCATATGGCATGCTAAATAGTGTCAATTATAAAATAAATCCATGTACTAACCTGCTGTTGGAATGTCTTGGACTTTTTAAATATGTTCTTTTGATATGTCTAGTCTTTTAGTCCACAATCTGTGGTCCCATTTGATAGGAGAACCGTCTACTAATTGGCTGTAGATCTTATTTTGATATGTTTCAGTACTACTTAGAGAGGCTGCTGGCTAATTTATTAATTAAAGTCAGAAAGACGTAACCTGTCTCAAGGGATGTAACAGGATCACTAAATCATTTAACGTGTGGTGAAATGGATCACAACTAAGACAGGACAAGGCAGAGGAAGGAAACAGAAACCATAGCACTATCAGAAGATAAAGCCTTCCTGGGGACATGCAGGAGCTGACTGTTACATGACACAGTTTGCCATGTTCTGTATAAAGAAACACTGTTCCTACACATTGAGGAACACATGCTGAAGAAAGAACTACCTGTGTTTCCTATACTAACCAGATGTGGTGTGTGCAGATCTGAAAATAAAAGGCAGAACCTGGTTGGTTTAGGTAAAACCGATTTTTAGTTGAAGCAATCCTTCTCTTGTGTCTCCATGCTCAATTTTATTTTTATTTGGGGTCCAGCCCATAGTTCTTAGTTAAAGTGACCCTATCCTTTCTCTGTAACTTGCAGTGCTACCTCATTGTACACATATCTGCTCTTCCCTTTGCTAATTTTAATTCTGTTTTTGCTAATTCCGAAGTGGGACATTGCACTTCAGCCCTGTTTATTGCATCAAACTGAAATTTGCATAGGGGTGGATTTACTAAAACTGGAGCACTTAGAATCTGGTACAGTTGTGCATGGTATCCAATCAGCTTCTAATTTCAGCTTGTAAGTATTGTAATTAAGTAAATAACCCCCATAGTTCAAATGTAATACCTATCTACGTGAGTCATATTGCTGCTCCACCTTAGGAGAGATAAGCTACTGGAAGGAAGGTGGTTATGATGGGGACTGCTGTGAGCAGTTTTAAACAATTAGTGCAGACTCTGGGCACCCCCCCTCCCTTCCAGTCCAGGCCAGTTTTTTTTTAGACAGATAGAGCTTTTTTTTGGTGGTATTTGATCATCACTGGGCTTTTTAGTTTTTGCTATATAAATGAAGAAATACTAAAAAGTTTGAAAAAAATAATTTTTTGCTTAGTTTTCGTTATAAACGTATGCAAATAAATAATTTGTCTTCATAAATGTAGAGCAAAATGTATTCTGCTACATTTGTGGAGCAAAAATAATCCAAAACAGTGTATAATATTTTAGTTTGTGTACAAAGTATAGGATAAATATCTGAAAATTGATCAGTTGAGACCCTAAAATGCCAGGTGCTGGTATGACATATGGCAGTGATCAGGACGCTGGTAAGGAGTAGGATGGTGATCAGGGCATTAGCAGGAGGTATGGCGGTGATCAGGATGCAGGTATAGCAGTGATCAGGACACTGGCATGGGGTATGGGGGTGATCAGGATGCTGGTATGGGGTATGGCAGTGGTCAGGATGCTGTTATGGTGTATGGGTTGATCAGGATGCTAGTGTGGGGTATGGTGGTGATCAAGATGCTGGTATGGCATATGAGGCGATCAGGATTCTGGTTTGGGGTATGAAGGTGATCAGGATGCTGGTATGGCGTATGGGGAAATCAGGATGCTGGTATGGGGTATGGTGGTGATCTGGATGCTGGTATAGCATATGGGGTGATCAGGATGCTGGTATGGCATATGGGGTGACCGGGATGCTGGTATGGCATATGGGGTGATCAGGAAGCTGGTATAGGTTATGGCAGTGATCAGGATACTGGTATGGAATATGGGGTGATCAGGATGCTGGTATGGCGCATGGGGTGATCTGGATGCTGGTATGGGGTATGATGGTGATCAGGATTATGGTATGGCATATGGGATGATCAGGATGCTGGTATGGGTTATGGCAGTGATCAGGATACTGGTATGGCGTGATCAGGATGCTGGTATGGCATGTAGGGTGATCAGGATGCTGGTATGGGGTATAGTGGTGATCAGGACATAGTGTATGGCGGTGATCAGGGTGCTGGTAGGGCATATGGGGTGATCAGGATGCTGGTATAGGTTATGGCAGTGATCAGGATACTGGTATGGAATTTGAGGTGATCAGGATGCTGGTATGGCATATGGGATGATCAGGATGTTGCTATAGGTTATGGCAGTGATCAGGATACTGGTATGGAATATGGGGTGATCAAGATGCTGGTATGGGTTATGGCAGTGATCAGGATACTGGTATGGCATATGGGGTGATCAGGATGCTGGTATGGCATGTAGGGTGATCAGGATGCTGGTATGGGGTATAATGGTTGTCAGGGCATAGTGTATGGCGGTGATCAGGGTGCTGGTATGGCATATGGGGTGATCAGGATGCTGGTATAAGTTATGGCAGTGATCAGGATACTGGCATGGAATATGGGGTGATCAGGATGCTGGTATGGCATACGGGGTGATCTGGATGCTGGTATGGGGTATGATGGTGATTAGGATTATGGTATGGCATATGGGATGATCAGGATGCTGGTATGGGTTATGGCAGTGATCAGGACACTGGTATGGTGTATGGGGTGATCAGGATGGTGGTATGGCATGTAGGGTGATCAGGATACTGGTATGGGGTATAGTGGTGATCAGGGCATAGGGTATGCCGGTGATCAGGGTGCTGGTATGGCATATGGGGTGATCAGGATGCTGGTATAAGTTATGGCAGTGATCAGGATACTGGTGTGGAATATGGGGTGATCAGGATGCTGGTATGGCTTATGGGGTGATCTGGATGCTGGTATGGGGTATGATGGTGATCAGGATTATGGTATGGCATATGGGATGATCAGGATGCTGGTATGGGTTATGGCAGTGATCAGGATACTGGTATGGTGTATGGGGTGATCAGGATGGTGGTATGGCATGTAGGGTGATCAGGATACTGGTATGGGGTATAGTGGTGATCAGGGCATAGTGTATGGCGGTGATCAGGGTGCTGGTATGGCATATGGGGTGATCAGGATACTGGTATGGAATATGGGGTGATCAGGATGCTGGTATGGCGTATTGGGTGATCTGGATCCTGGTATGGGGTATGATGGTGATCAGGATGGTGGTATGGCATGTAGGGTGATCAGGATGCTGGTATGGGGTATAGTGGTGATCAGGGCATAGTGTATGGCGTTGATCAGGGTGCTGGTATGGCATATGGTGGTGATCAGGGTGTTAGTATGGGGTATGATGATGATCAGGGCTCTGTTATGACAGGGATCAGGACATTGGTATGGTGTTTTTTTTTTGCGCTTTGGGTCAGGTGACAGGGCTGGCTGCATTGTTTATTATGATCAGGGACACTGGAGCTGGTTGGCACAGCAGTCTGTGAGTGTACAAGCAGCATGGCATCATTATGTTTCACATAGTTAGGTTGGTCCAGACTGGACCAATGTAACCATGCAGTTTACACCATTCCTGGCGAATGCCCATGGAAGCTGGAAATCAGTGAATTAGACACCGATACTTCAGTGATCTTTGCATGCTTCTGTGTCTCGTGCTGAGTGGTTGGCCTGATGCAATATGTATACAGGAGGTTGGCTGCTTGATACAGCATGCACAGAAGGCTAATTGAATGCAAAGGGTCCTCTGGTTGGATGAGGTGGAGAGCATGACATCATCACCACCTCGTCCTATCATCCCCCACCTCGTCCTATCAGAGAATGCTTTGCATTCATTCAGAAAATGGTAAGCATTCTCTGAGTGGCATGCATGCCAGGCGTTCTACCTCCTGAGTTCAGTAAGCAGAGGTGCAGCTGCTTGGCACAGGACTGGTGAGCAAGTGGAGATCACCGGGGTAGCAGTGTCTACTACAGCTATAGCATATACATAGTTACACATTAGCATGTGATTCCTGGAATTATTCTTTAATTTAAGGCTGTTTAATACAAGTGAAATGGCTTTTACAGCTCCACCTTCTGGCTGGATATGAGAACACAGTCATTTGCCATAACTAATATCCACCTAACTTTAAATAATACATTTTTAAAATGTCAGTATATTTTAAAATGTATTTTTAGTAGTCTAAAATTAATTGTAATGAACTCAGTGTTAGGTTTAAAAAATGTTTATGTTATGGTACAATAACCAAGAAAATGAATTAAAATGCTGTTGTGAGAAAACATAGAAAACACAGAAAATTAAACATGAAGCTAGAACTGTTGTAAGCTGTACCCACATTTCAGGGCACAGAAGGAGATGTACATGTGCCTGCCATACACATGGAGCCTTTTTGTTAGTCAACTCCATGCTTTGCATTTTTACCATGGGGTATAGTAAAAATGTTGTCTCAGGGGATCCTTTTTGGAATTGGAAGAAATAATTACCTACCTCTTGTCCCAGAACTGTCTCTTGCTTTTGTAGACACTGGGACAGCTGTTCAAGGTGATAGGTTCTTACCCCAGTATTCACATGCAAGGCCTGCAAATACAATAGTATACTTAATGGTTGACTTGCTGAAAAAGAGTACAAGCACAGCACATTGCCTAGTAGACATTGCTTTGTTCGTATGAGAGTGGGTAATAGGCATTCAACGTGGTGCTTTGTTCTGGCACACGCAGTGCCAAACTGAGGAACTGTATGAAAATTCCATGTTACAATCTCTGACTGCATACACTGTTTAGCTGCTATACGACAAAGGTCAGTATGGTTCACATAGGATGGGACATTTGTTACGGGTTGGCTGCTTCTGGAAATTTCATAATGCTCAGTGCATGTTAAACTAACCACAGGCTTCAGAGAATAAATGGACTTGCAGGCACAATTCTTTTAGTTTCAGCCCCAAACGGCAATGCTTGGGTTGCAGGAGCATTGCTGCTTAGGCTAGGAGTATAAGGAGGGGGATGTGCAGCACACACACTGCAGGCTGTCCTGGTTGCTGCTAATCTCTGGGGAAACAATTTTGATTGGACAAGGGCTTCTGAACTGCCTGATGAGTGTTCCCCGAGATCTGTTGGCCGGGAATGTTGGAGCTGCAGACAAAGCCCGGATCAGGAATCTGTCATCTCATGTATATGGGCACCTTTAAGAGGGTGCTAATCAGACTATGCTCATGATATTCCTAAATGAACTATCATTTCTTTGTTCTTTTATCTTCACAAATCTTGGAATCAAATCCTGGCCATTCTTACACTTGGAGTATTTTACATTTTGTATGTTTAGGTAGATAATATCAACTATTACTTAAGTATTTGTGAAAAAATATGTTTCTTTATTATACAATGCATGAAAGGAGACCTGAACAGTTTTCAAAGCCCTCAACATATTGGGGTTGATTTATTAAAACTGAAGAGTGCAAAATCTGGTACCACTCTGCATGGTAGCCAATCAGCTTCTAACTTCAGCTTGTTCAATTACTCTTTGATAAATAAACCTGGAGGCTGATCTGTTTCTATGCAGAGCTGCACCAGACTTTGCACTCTCCAGTTTTAGTAGATCAACCCTATTGTGTGTTTACTCAGTTAGTGATCATTTTACACCTTTTTGAATAATTAATCTGTTTAACATTTTTTAATGTAATTATTGCTATAATACATCCTGTATTAGTTACTGGTTAGGTACCAGTATATGAAAAAAAGTCCCAAACTGGATGTTTTTGTTTCAAGCTCTTTATTATCAGCAGTTTAGTGAATTTGTTTTGTGAACAGTGCCCCCTAGTGTATTCAGTCATAAATACTGTCTGTATTCATTTATTTCATATTGTTGAAGTATAGCAAAAAAAAAAGTTAAACATCCTACAGAGAATATAGTTATATCTCGCAGAAATATATTTATATCATGGTAATTGTTTTTGCACTGTATATGTGATTATTATTGCATTTGCAAATTGGTTTAAATAAGTAGCAGGTGGTAGTAGTGTGGCACTTTATTATTGCACCAATTTACTTTGTACTAGCATGTTTGCTGACGATTATATAGGAAGTGCACATTGTGTTTTAAGAAAAAAAATCCAGCATGATGGACAATATTTGAAAATATGTATTTGTATAAAAGTGTGTATATTTTGACACAGGTGGAGTTAATTAGGTTTTATCTTGATATTTTTCAGTAATTGTTTATGTTATTATATGTTTACTTTAGCGCTTACAATTTTAGTCGTTTTGTGGATAGTAGCAGCATGGCACTTAATTACTATTGCATCAATTTGCAGTTTGGGAATCCATGATAGTGTCAGCTGGTTACACCAATATCTATATAGAGGTTACAGGTAGCACAAGAGTATTACACAAATTGATCTTACAAATAAGTTTTCATGGCAACAAGAATTGAACTGAAATCATGTTTCTTATTGTTATAGACATTTATATACAATTGTTAGCTTTTGATAAAAATAAATGAATATAGTAAAATGTAGGTGCTACTTACTTCAAGATTTGTGTTACCCTGGTCTGTATAGCAGTATTACACTGATTTGACTGCAAACCTTCTTTAGCCTTGGACTAATATTCCATTTTTTGACATGTAGTTTTCTAAAAACTGTCATGTTTATACAATCACATGGTTGTATTCACGGTGCTCTACAAATACAGTAAACCTGGAAATGATGGTACTAATGGAAACCATAAGCCTTATATATCAGAAGTGTTTAAAAGCAAAACTGTCTTTGTTGCCTTTAACTAGCAATTTTCTGCTAAATGAATGGATTAAATGAAATTAGTTGCCATATGTAACAAAAATAATATTTTATTTAATATACCAAAGAGCCTAAAACTTATATAAATCAATCAAAATTCATATTGCAGAGATTGGATTTTAGTATTAAATGTTGTTGCCAAGGCATAAGCTGGGTTTAGAGAACAGTTGGACCTGCATGCATGATTTACCTGGTTCATGATAGCCACAGGGATTGTGCATACTATGTGCATACAACAATAGAAATACAATATAACTCAGTCCCAAAACAGGGAAATTGGTGTAAAGTGCTAGTATTCAGCTCCTTAATATCTTGATTGTAAATCTTCACACAACATAACAGGTGCTCCACTGTGTTCAAAATAGTGCCCCATATGGTCTGACACTCACCGTCATCCAATGACCACCTATCTCTAGAATGGTCATACATACTTTTGGGACTATCCCAGTGAACGGATTGCCACAATAGGTAACCACCTCTCCTTGGGGTAGACTGTGACTGATAATAGACAAGTTCCAAGAAACCAACTTTCTCCTCTCCTCCACAGGCAGGTTATGCAATATGTCACCATATATAAAGAAACAGAAGGGAACTTTCCATAGCGTAAAACCCCTTTATACCTTTATTAAGGGGAATGACTAAAGGAAATACAGTCACAAAAGAAGTGCCTGCAGTGCATATCACCAAGGCTGAGTACACCTGGTGCCGGGTGACAGGCATTTCTTTTGTGAGTGTATTTGTGAGTGTATTTCTTATAGTCATTCCCTTTAATAAAGGTATAAAGTGAAAATCTAGCTCTGGTTTGTGCTCCGTTAAAGGATAAAAATAAATAAATGCAGGTAGAAAAAAAATGTGCATTTACATTTTTTTTAGAAGCATGAAAGTATTGCACCAGTGATCAGCAGCTCGCTGGTTCAATGCAGGACTCCTGCAGATTGTCAATGTAATATGTCTGTCCATACATTGTACATCATACATCGCACAGGCAGACAATTTCACACTGACAGGAAGAATTAAACTACCAAAGCGCTCAACATCACTGTGGTAGTTCATTGAGAACTACAAGCTGATTCTGCAAAAGATGTCTGTACTTGTAGTTGATTCATTCACATTCATGAATGAATGACGCGCTTGTGTAGGCGGAGCCCCACATGGCCGTACTCTTTTCGAAAAGTGGCAGCAGGTACAGGGAACTTCTCCCTGTACTTCTGTCTCAAACAGAGCTCTAATCGTCGAGCCACTGCAGGAGCGGGAACATGTTACATGTTCCACCATAAAAAAGGGTGGAACATGTAACATGTTCCAGAAGGTAAACTTATCATTTGACCCTTTCGCTGCTAGAGCCGTTTTTGCATTTTTGCACACATCTTTAAATAAATCATTTTAGGCCTGAAGATTACATTAAACCCCAAAACATTACATATTTCATGAAAGCAGACAACCTAGAGAAGAAAATAGTGGTAGTTGCAATTTTCTATGTCACACAAAGGTCTAGGAAACAAAAAATTTCTGTGAAAAACACACTAAAGTTAATTTTAGGGGGCACAAAAACTCAGTAAATTACTACATTTTTGATAAAATATAAAAGCTGATTTTGCACCGAGTAGATACCCAACATGTCAAACCTTAAATTTGTGTGTGTCCGTGAAATGCCAACAAACTTCAGTACTCTAGATTTTCTATAGGCAATGCTTTTAAAGCACCTTATAGGTCATCAGTTTAGCATTACGGAGGTCTAGTGCTACAATTATTGCAGTTATTCCGGCGTGTGCGGCAATATATAACATGTATCACAATCAACGTTTTCATGTGTAGGTGCCCCAATTAGTTTGTTTTATGTTTGTATGTATGTGGGGGTGAGGGGACCTCAAACCATTTTTGGGGGGGAATTTTAAGTTTAAAAAATGTTTTTTTTTTTGCTTAATTTTTTATTTTCATCACCAAAAGTCCTCTATGTGATGATTTTTTGGTAACAGGCTCTCTTTAACCCCCCTGGCAGTATTCCCGAGTGTAGCTCGGGGTAACTTTCAGTATCAAAAGCGGTAACCCCGAGCTACACTCGGGAACACCCTGCAGCGCTTCTCCAGTGATCCCTGTATCACTTACCTTGCCCTGTGCTCCCGCGATGTCCCCCCTGCAGCGTCCCCGGCCATCTCCTCTGGCCAATGCCGGAATCCATTTTCCGGGTTCCGTTCCCTGCGAGCGTCGGGACGTATGGGACGCATGGGGAACAGAACCGGCGGGAAATTTAAAAATGTTAAAAAGTGACATTCACTAAATACACTAGAATCACATAGTATAACATTACTGCATCAAACCATTTCACATACATTTTGTCCCTAATGCTTTGTCCTGTGCCCTGCCTACATTTTTACTGTTCTTTCTGCCTTGAAACTGAGAAATGTCCTTGGCAATCAAAAAGCGTCCCTTTAGGTCAAAATCGGTTTTAGAGCAGCTAGAGAACAGCGAGAGTACATTAGAACCACTTGCAGAATTGAGTGATAATGATTCGTGGGGAAATTTGTCATCAGACACTGAAAACGATTTTGTGACTTTGCTCAGTGATGTGCGAACTTGGTGTTCTATTTCAAATTTCAGTGTTTTTGGTTTGATTATATTATTGAATTAAATTTCTTATTATATTATTATTTTTATGATTATTTATTATATTCTAATTTATGATTTCGTGTTTCGAATTTTATCATACCCGGGATGTTTACTAGACTCTTGTTCGGACAGATTTCAGTGAGTTATTCCTAAGAATTACAGGCCTACAATAAAAAAACGCTTTGAGCACAGAAATACTGACATAATCATACCGCTAGGGAGGTTAATGTGACATCTAGAGTCTAAAAGAGTTCTAATTCCTCTCCACTATATTCAAAATGAAAAAAGTTTTGTCTTTTATTGGTTTAAAAAAGGTTTGTATATGGGGTATCTCATTATGGAATTCTTGGAGGTGTGTCACTACAGCACTGATGATGCACTTTTAGGGCTGAGTCACACCAACACTAAATGCACAGCTGCTGGTGCACTCTGGTAGGGCACAGTGCTGAAGAACCTATCCCTGTGCATCACACTGTTTTTTTGTGTGTTTTTGTTAGAACTTCATTGAACTGTCACAAGTGATATTATTTACTCAGCAGTGTTGGGATGTGGTGGTTTCTGCACAATGCAGTGGTGTGAACTGACACCATAGGAAACACAGCAAATTGTCTTTTCTGTGCATTGGGACTGCACTGGGCAATGCTGCCCAGCACATCCCAATGCAACTGGTGTGAATGGTTCCTTAGTATCTGTAAATTTTGCTTTGTGCTTTTGTAATATCTATGAACTGACCGCAGATTTTACAACCTCTGCTTTATTAGGGCATCCATTCTCTAGTGTATAATCCTAGAGGACACATTTTGCTGTGCTTCTTGTAACCCATCCTGATACTATATCACACCTGGTCCACAGTCCTGGCATTGAAAGCCTGAAAAGAGAGAGTTCAGTTCAGCTAAGGTTTGCATAAATATCCAGTTTAACAAATTTGTGATGAGTCACCTAGTGCAGACAGCTTTCTGTTGTCGTGACTTTCAGTGTTTATTGATCAGTAATTTTACTGAACTAATTCTGATAGTGTGGGAAGTTTAGTTAGAGGCATTCAAAGCACCAGACCTCACTAAAGCATTTACTGCTTCCTAGTACAGCTTTGAAGGAATAATGCAGTCCCACCAGAGATGAGGAGGACGCTGATATACTAAAGGAGTTGGGAATCTTCACACAATAAACTGTAAGAATATTCACTTTTATTATCCAGTCCTGAAAATAAAATATCTGTTTACTTAATTAATATGTACATGATCTTTGCACATGAGCCACATTAATGGTTTTTGTAGAACAGTGTGATCCTCTAATCATTTAGTAAGGTGTGCTCTATGTGCTCAGGTGCTGCTAGTCTGCCTAGCTTCCTCTGTATCCAGGATACTGCAGAAGTTTCTGTGTGATAGGTGTGGAGCTATGCAGATAACAGCATGAATATTGATACAGCCTCTGCCTATCCCAGAGAGGGGGCCCCAAGGCATCCTGGGTAACTGTATGTATTCAGTGGGCACACGGGGCTCTGGGTTTTTCCTGGCTAGGATTGCCCAAGTCTGGGAGAGGGCACTTTGCTCTCCCAGGTGGACTAACTGAGGGCCTGAATTGCTGAGACCCGGTTGCTGCTATGCTGGCATAGGGGCTGCTTCCTGAAGATCTGGCCTAGTATCACGGAGGAAGGCGTCCAGTCGCTCTTGGTCCTTGTGACTACAGACATCCCTAAAGGATCTCAGAGACTGTGTGCTGTTTAACCCCCTCTGGTGCTAGGAATTCAGCTGCAGGTTTAGCAAAGGGAATACCAGCTGGTGTCCCAAGAGCTTTGTCCATTTGCCCACTACTACTTAAAGGGACACTGCTCTGAAGCTCTAAAAAAGTTACTGCTGTTATTGCTTGTTGCTACTGCTTAAAGCTGAAGTCCACCGTTTGATTCAAGCGTGGACTCAACTATAGCTTGCTCTGAAAATCAGACAAAGTCCTCAGTGTATAGTTCCTGATCTGGAGTAACCCACTCATCTCCCTCATCCCTATCCATATTCATCAAAAATAAAAATAAAAAAAACAACACCCCTAGACTGGTTATTGGAGAAACAAGTGAATGAGCCTATGTGCCTTGCTGTGGGGCAAGGTATTTGAAGAGGACCTGGACTGTATTCCTGTGGCTCCTATGGGCAGGGCTGCTGTTATAAACTACAGGGCCCCATACAGCCAACCTGACAGGGCCCCCCAAACAGTATACATCTAATTTACTATGCTTCGGTTATGAATGAACACAGTGAGTGACTGGTACCGATCACTCATGTTGCTCATTCAGGAAAGGAAGGGGCTGGTAAATGTGAAATTCTTACTGGACCCTTCCCCAACTCTTCATCCTGAAGAATCCTATTGTGTGCTTGCTACTGTTGGTGAGAAGGAGAGGAGGGAAGCTGGAAGCACTGGGGGGATGGGGGCATACGGGGGTCTGGGCATCAGGTGGAAATGTATGGTGCACAGGGAGAGTGTTGGGTGAGGCGGGGGCAAATTACTGAAACTGATTCCCTGTATCGCTCTTATCTCTGCATCAGCTGAAAGCCAGTGGGAGGGAGAGGAGAAGAAGCCAGCTTTCAGCTGCTGCAGAGAGAACCATACAGGGGATCAGTTCCAGTGATTGCCCCTCCCCACCATGCCAATTGTACTCCCTTCCCACATCTGACTCACCCATCTGCCTGGGCCCTCTACAGGAGGACTGGTGGTACTCCCTCATCCACGGCCCTGCCTACGGGAGCAGTGTTACATACCTCTGTAGGGCCACTTTTCATTCCCAGTACAGCATTTTTTCTAACCACCATTTATAACCAGAGCAAATATCATTGCAGGCAGGCATTTTTATAAAGTGTGCTGACAATTTACACAACACCTTTCATACTGTGCGTTCACATTAGTGAACAGACAGTCCTTGCCCTCAAGGAGCTTACAATAATGGTCCCTATTTCACTTACCAGGCAAATTTAGACAGAAGCCAAATAATCTACCAGCATTTATTTGGAGTGTGGGAGGAAACCAGAGTTCCGGCAGGAAGCCCATGCAAGAACAGGGAGAATATGCAAACTCCATCCAGATAGTGTCCTGGCTAGGATTTGAGCCAAGGACCCTAGTGTGGAAGTAACTAATAATTAAAGCTGGACATGCATGGTTGGTTTTTTTACTGTTCACTCAGTGGGTTGAAAAAAAACAAAGATGGATGGAGGGATCTCCCCACCGGGACATTGTATTCTGCCAGGGGCACCCGCTGCTGTCAGAATACACTGGTCAGAGGCTGCAGCTGCTGATCGAGATCGAGGTTTTCCAGCTTGTCCATTTGACAGAAGTTAATCAAAGGATCGACTTCTGTCAAACAGGGATGACTACAAACTAATCAAAATTCAGCCATTTCCTGCTGATCCAGCTGAACTTCAGTAAGTTGTATGTACAGTATGTTCAGCTTAAAGTGATTCTAAAGGCTTAAATTAAAAAACAAAACAAAACATGACTATACTTACCTGTTGTATGCAGTGGTCTTGCACAAAGCAGCCCGGATCCTCCTCTTCTTGGGTCCCCCGCTCGCGCTCCTGGCCCCTCCCGCCTTTTGTGTGCCCCCACAGCAAGCAGCTTCTTATAGGGACGTCTGAGTATTCTCACTTCCCAGCCGCTGCTCCACTTGTCCATTCACATACTGAGCTGTGATTAGGCCCTGCCCCTCTATATTCTCATTGGCTCACTGGCTGTGATTGACAGCAGTGAGAGCCAATGGCTTCTGCTGCTGTCTTAGCTAATGAGGAGAGGGAGTCTTTGGATAGCCGAGACTACAGTGCACATTGCTGGATCGAGAGGGGTCTTAGGTGAGTATTAGAGGGGCTGGGTGTGATGCTGCACAGAGAAGGTTTTTTTTTTTAACTTCATGCATAGACTGCATGAAGGTAAAAAACCTTCAGCCTTTACAACCACTTTACATTACAGTGCTGAAAGAGAACTGCTTATTCGCACTGGACACTGCATTGCAGTGCAGTGGCTGGTGTGCAGTGCGGTAGGACCGAGATCAGAAGAGTGATGATGTTCTCTTTTTCTCAAAAAATAAACTTTATTGAGATGTCACACAGACACAGACAATTTCCGCCGTGCGGTGCGAAGCAGTGGATTGTCTGCATGCAGTACTTTTTCTCGGTGCAGCAAACAGCTATAAGTATTGCGCCAATTATTGTCAGGCCACAGAATGCCTTTAGAGTTAAAGTAACTAAGAGTTAGAGTAAGTTAACTAATTTCTTTCTTGGCATCTTAGTATCCCCTTATATTTGTAAGTAGATTATTTGGTTTCCTTACAATGAAAAAAACATACTTTTAATTGGCATCTATCGTGTGGCATGTGTTTGCATGTATGCTCTTGGTGAACTGTGAGCTGCTTGAGGGGAAGAAACTGATAGAAATCCTTTGATCCTTTCCACAAAAACACTGCAGAGTGCTTCAAAAATAAGAAGTAAGGATTGCAAGCAGTATCACAAAACTGTGGTGACTGACAGCTTTGAGCACATGATACACATCCTGTAAAGAGCAGTCATCCAGTTGCTGGCCTATCTGTAATTGGTTATTACAGAGTATGCAGTGACCCACATGCACTGAAGAGGGTGAGTTTATCATAGACCTTGTTTATTATTTTAGCAGGTCATCCAAAGGTGCTAATTTTTAAACATAACATTTTAACAAATTGTCCCTCATTTTTTTCTGCTACAAAATGGAACATTTGCGCCGTTGTCCTAAGAGCTGTATTTTGAATCTTGTTATTAAAATGAAGTAATAAAATCACAATGCCATCCATACTAGAAAAATCCTGCAACTTATTGCTGGTAGAGTAGGGATGGAATAAGCAGGTGAAATTTCTTCTTAGAGATCATATCACCTATTTTCCTGTATTTTTCTTGTCTCTGTCATAGCACCGTGACCCCTGCTGTGTCTGTGCTGGCCTCTACGAGCTGCATTCTACTGCACCATTATTTCCTGCCTCTCATTGCTTTTAATGTGACAGATCAAGACAGAACATTCTCAACCTTCACACCCCTGGACACCAACCAGACTAATCCCTTGGTGTATATTTTTTTCAGAAATTAATGTTTAATGTTTTATATGTTGGAAACTGCTGTTACAGTGCATCCAGAAAGTATTCACAGCGCTTAACTTTTGCCACATTTTGTTATGTTACAGCCCAATTCCAAAATGGATTAAATACATTTTTTTCCCTCAACATTCTACAAACAATACCCCATAATAACAATGTGAAAGAAGTTCAATTTGAAATCTTTGCAATTTATTAAAAATGTAAAAGGAAAAAAAACACATGTACATAAGTATTTACAGCCTTTGCCATGACACTCAAAATTGAGCTCTGGTACATCCTGTCCCCACTGATCATCCTTGAGATGTTTTCACAACTTGACTGGAGTCTGCCTGTGGGAAATTCAGTTGAACATGATTAGGAAAGGTATAAACCTGTCTATATAAGGTCTCACAGTTAACAGTGCATGTCAGAGCACAAACCAACCCATGAAGTTCAAGGAATTGTCCGTAGACCTCCGAGACAGGATTGTATCAAGGCACAGATCTGGGGAAGGGTACAGTAAACTTTCTGCAGCATTGAAGGTTCCATTGAGCACAGTGGCCTCCATCATCCATAAATGGAAGAAGTTTGGAACCACCAGGAATCTTCCTAGAGCAGGCCGCCTGGCCAAAATGAGTGATCGACGGAGAACGGCCTTAGCCAGGGAGGTAACCAAGCACCCGATGGTCACTCTGAAAGAGCTCCAGCATTTCTCTGTGGATAGAGGAGAACCTTCCAGAAGAACAACCATCTCTGCAGCACTCCACCAATCAGGCCTGTATGGTAGAATGGTCAGACGGAAGCCACTGCTCAGTAAAAGGCAAATGGCAGCCTGTCTGGAGTTTGCTAAAAGGCACCTGAGGGACTCTCAGACCATGAGAAACAAAACTCTCTGGTCTGATGAAACAAAGATTGAACTCTTTGGCCTGAATACCAAGCATTATATCTGGAGGAAACCATGCACAGCTCACCACCTGGCCAATACCATCCCTACAGTGAAGCATGGTGGTGGCAGCATCATGCTGTGGGGATGTTTTTCAGCAGTAAGAACTGGGAGACTAGTCAGGATTGAAGGAAAGATTAATGCTGCAACGTACAGAGACCTCCTTGATGAAAACCTGCTCCAGAGCACTCTGGACCTTAGACTGGGGCGACAGTTCATGTTTCAACAGGACAACGACCCTAAGCTTACAGCCCACATAACAAAGGAGTTGCTACGGGCCAACTCTGTGAAGGTCCTGGAGTGGCCCAACCAGAGCCCAGACTTGAACCCAATTGAACATCTCTAGAGAAATCTGAACATGGCTGTGCACCGATGCTCCCCATCCAACCTGATGGGGAGGTACTGCTTGAGAGGTACTGCAAAGAAAAATGGGAGAAATTGCCCAAAAATAGGTGTGCCAAGCTTGTAGCATCATATTCAAAACAACTTGAGGCTGTAATTGGTGCTAAAGGGGCTTCAACAAAGTATTGAGCAAAGGCTGTGAATACTTATGTACGTGTGGTTTTTTTAGTTTTTATTTTTAATAAATTGCAACGTTTTCAAAACAAACTTCTTTCACATTGTCATTATGGGGTATTGTTTGTAGAATGTTGAAGAGAAAAATTAATTGAATCCATTTCAGAATAAGGCTGTAACATAATAAAATGTGCCAAAAGTTAAGCGCTGTGAATACTTTCTAGATGCACTGCAAAAGGCATTTTATTGTGTACTGTATAAAAGTGAAATTAAGCCATCCAAATGACTTAAAAGGAAACCATAATGGTTTTTGTTCAATTTTATAGATTCCTTGAGTACATCAGATGCAAACTTTGGTCTCTAGCCATTGCGGTGTAAATTAGCACTGCTTAAACCAATATTTTTCTATTGTGGTCCCCAATGACACTGGAACAATATCTTTAGTTTGTCGTTGTTGTGGGATAAGTGGTTGTAAAGGCTGATGGTTTTTTAACTTCTTGCATTCTATGCATGAAGATAGAAAACCTTGTGTGCTGCTCCCCCCACAGGCCCTCCTAATACCTGAGCCCGATCTCAATCCAGTGCTTTGGCTCTCCTGAGTCTCTCTCTTCATTGGCTGAGACTCAGCAGGGGAGCCATTGGCAGTGAGGAGCGAGTGGGGCTCAGGGCTGATCCTCATTCTGTGTCCTTTAGACACACAAGTTGCTTACTCTGGGGGCACTCAGGTGGGAGGGGCCTAGATCACGATGGGGGACCCAAGAAGAAGAGGATCAGGGCTGCTCTGTGCAAAACCATTGCACAGAGCTGGTATGACATATTTGTTATTAAAAACAAACAACAAAAAAAAGAAGCCTTTTAATCACTTTAAGAATGTAATATTAGGCATGCACATACAACTTTAATTGTTCCCAAGCTGTTAGATGCGACATTCTTTATAAGAACAATACATTTTGGAGGTCCAAAGTCATGTTTGTAAATCCTCAACGTGAAATTAAGGAGCTGTAGTCTAAAGCAACACTGTCAATTTATATATACAAACTTGACTGGGTCAGATATATAGCAGAGGTAAAACAGTGTTTATTTGTATTAGGAATAAGCTTTTATTGATAGGCTGTAATAATCTATTGCAACTTACAGTGGGGCAAAAAAGTATTTAGTCAGCCACCAATTGTGCAAGTTCTCCCACTTCTTCTTTAAGAGGCTCCACTGTATATGAGTGTAATTGTTTATTAGTAAGTGTAAATGGTATGAATATGTATCTTTACATGATATTATTATTAGGGGTATTAAGCAGATGTCTACTGTCCTTGTTGTTTTCTACACATACATTATCCATTCTGTCTTTCTCTCTGTTTCTCTTTGGGCAATTCATCACATCCATTATTGCTTTAATGTGGCCTTCCTGTCCTCGACTGCCATACAAGTCAATGAGCTGAGGAACTGGTATTGGAGCATGATAAATCACCAACCCTTTTCCCCATTTTTTAGATTTATTTCTGTATTTCACTTTATATCCTCACTCCCAGAAACATGAAACATTTGCTTCAGCAAAGCAAATGTATGTGTGCATGTGTGTATATATATATATATATATATATATATATATATATATATATATTTACACACCACACAGTGCTCAGCATAAATGAGTACACCCCCAAAGGATTTGTCAGAAAACCTTTACTTTCCTTACAGAATCAACATTTCCTATGGGACACTATACTACAAAAAAAACTCCCACAAATGCGGGGCCATTGATTGCAAACAAGATTTGTTAATTTGCACACACAAAAAAGTATTTTTCCTAACAAAGTCATTCAAGACCAAAAATGAATACACCCCAATGACAGTCTTAGGGCTCGTTCACACTAGGCTGTTTTGCCAACGCTTGCCAAACGCCCCTATAGCGTTTGGCAAGCGTTGGTCCGGTGTTTGCGGAGCGTTTTTAACGCTCGGCAAATGCTCCGCAAACGCCGCATGCGCGGTTTAGCGGCGGTTGCTAGGCGTTTGCTGAGCGTTAATAACGCCCCACAAACGCCTATAATGCATTTGAGTGGTGTTACCGCTCCGCAAACACCCCGCAACCGCGTCGCAACCGCACCGCAAACGCTGGCCGGGCATTTGCGGAGCGGCACCATAGACGAGAATAGGAGGCTTCAAAGCCTCCTGACTCGACCAGAGGCGTCCGTTTTGCCGCGACGCGATGCAAACGCTCCTGTTAGAACAGCACCATGTGCTGTAATGTGCAGAATTGGCAGAGGCGTTTGGGAAGCGGTAAAAACGCTTCCCAAACGCCTCTCTGCCGCCTGCACACAAGGCTAGTGTGAATGTAGCCTTAGGTGCAAAGCTAAATTTTACATAACAAAATCCTAATTAACAAGAATTCAACTAAAGGTGAGTCTAATTATTCATTAAACGGGTTTCCAGCAGACAGTTGATTATAAATGGGCATTATTTAACAAAGAAAACCTCTTCCCATTTCATGCTGTCAGCAATGGCACCACATGGAACAGAAATGTCACAAGGCCTGAGAAAAAAAATAATTTCTTTACAAAAGAAAGGTGAAGGCTACAAGAAGATTAGCAAAGCTTTACTTATCAGTCAGAATACTGTAGCAAAAGTGATACAAATATTTAACAAATTTAGAACTGCGTCCATCTCACAGAGACGTCCAGGCCATCCATGGAAGTTAACACCTTGATAGGAGTGTCTTCTGATGACAAGGGTTGAAAAAAATCGCCTTGCAAGTTCACTGCAGTTAGCTAAAGTAGAAGTAGTAGCTTAAGAAGTAGAAAGCCAAACTGGGGTGATTGTTTCCCGTGACACAATACGGCATACACTGCAAGGGATTGGCATACTGTACATGGGTGTCATCCACAAAGGAAGCTCATGCACAAAAAAAGCCCTTGTAGAATTTGCCAGGGCCCATACTGAAAAAGAAGAAGTCTACTGGGACTCTGTACTCTGGAGTGAGGAGACCAAGATAAATGTTTTTGAAACTGATGACTTTAAAACTGTATGGTATCGCAAAGGTGAGGAGTACAAAGAAAAATGCATGGTGCCTACTCTGAAACATGGTGGTGGCAGTGTCCTTCTGTGGGGCTGCATGAGTGTTGCTGGTGTCGGGGAGCTGCATTTCATTGATGGTATCATGAATTCACAGATGTACTGCTCTATATTGAAAGAGAAGATGCTACCATCACTCCATGCCCCCAGTCACTGTGCACTTTTCTAACATGACAATGATCCAAAACACACATCTAAGGCCACTGTTGCATTTCTGAAGAACA
This sequence comes from Staurois parvus, assembly GCF_062004578.1. NCBI lineage: Eukaryota > Metazoa > Chordata > Amphibia > Anura > Ranidae > Staurois > Staurois parvus. The sequence continues at coordinate 1,221,433 of NW_028317999.1, forward strand.
GGGTGAAAGTGACTCAGTGACCAAGTACTGTATGTATCCTGATCTGAACCCAATTGAACACCTATGGGGAATTCTGAAGAGACAAGTCGAGCATCACTCTCCATCCAGCATCGAGGCTCTAAAAGAGGTCATTCTTGAAGAATTGAAAAAAATAGATGTTGCAATATTTTGCCAACTTCTTCATTCCATGCCTAGAAGACTTGGCGCTGTCCTTACAAATTATGGAGGTTATACAAAATACTAGATGTAGTAGTTTTTGTTGTGGGGTGTATTCATTTATGCATCAACTAATTTGAGTAAAACTGAAGATTTTGTAATCTAAGTTATATTAGTAACCTTACTTTCGTGTAATGAGCTAAACAAATGTTCTATAAAACTCAGTTTTGTTAGCATCTCGGAAATTGTTGTGTTCCTTGAGATATTGATTAAAATCTTACTTTTCAAAAGGGGTGTACTCATTTATGCTGAGCACTGCATATATACAGTCATGGCCGAAATTGTTGGCACCCTTGATATTTTTCCTGAAAATCAAGTATTTCACACAAAAAAGGTATTGCATTAACACATGTTTTGCTATACACATGTTTATTCCCTTTGTATGTATTGGAACAAATATAAAACAGAGGCAGAAAAGCAAATATGACATAATGTCACACAAAACCCCAAAAATGGGCTGGACAAAAGTATTGGCACCCTTAACTTAATATTTGGTTGCACACCCTTTGGAAAACATAACTGAAATCAGTCGCTTCCTATAACCATCAATAAGCTTCTGACACCTCTCACCCGGAATTTTGGACCACTCTTCCTTTGCAAACAGCTCCAGGTCTCTCTTATTGGAAGGACACCTTTTCCCAACAGCAATTTTAAGATCTCTCCACAGGTGTTCAATGGGATTTAGATCTGGGCTCATTGCTGGCCACTTCAGAACTCTCCAGCGCTTCTTTGCCATCCATTTCTGAGTGCTTTTTGACGTATGTTTGGGGTCATTGTCCTGCTGGAAGACCCAGGATCTTGGACGCAAACCCAGCTTTCTGACACTGGGCCCTACAGTGCGACCCAAAATCCTTTGGTAATCCTCAGATTTCATGATGCCTTGCACACAGTCAAGGCACCCAGTGCCAGAGGCAGCAAAACAACCCCAAAACATCATTGAACCTCCACCATATTTTACCGTAGGTACTGTGTTTTGTTCTTTGTAGGCCTCATTCCGTTTTCGGTAAACAGTAGAATGATGTGCTTTACCGAAAAGCTCTATCTTGGTCTCATCTGTCCACAAGACGTTTTCCCAGAAGGCTTTTGGCTTACTCAAGTACATTTTGGCAAACTGTAGTCTTGCTTTTTTATGTCTCTGTGTCAGCAGTGGGGTCCTCCTGGGTCTCCTGCCATAGCGTTTCATTTCATTTAAATGTCGACGGATAGTTCGCGCTGACACTGATGCTCCCTGAGCCTGCAGGACAGCTTGAATGTCTTTGGAACATGTTTGGGGCTGCTTATCCACCATCCGGACTATTCTGCGTTGCAATCTTTCATCAATTTTCCTCATCCGTCCACGACCAGGGAGATTAGCTACAGTGCCATGGGTTGCAAACTTCTTGATAATGTTGCGCACTGTGGACAAAGGCAAATCTAGTTCTCTGGAGATGGACTTGTAACCTTGAGATTGTTGATATTTTGCCACAATTTTGGTTCTCAGGTCCTCAGACAGTTCTCGTCTCCTCTTTCTGTTGTCCATGCTTAGTGTGGCACAGACAGACACACAATGCAAAGGTTAAGTGAACGTCTCTCCTTTTTATCTGCTTTCAGGTGTGATTTCTATATTGCCCACACCTGTTACTTGCCCCAGGTGAGTTTACAGGAGCATCACATGCTTGTAACATTCTTATTTATCCGCAGTTGTGAAAGGGTGCCAATACTTTTGTCCAGCCCATTTTTGGAGGTTTGTGTGACATTATGTCGAATTTGCTTTCTTTCCTCCCTTTTTTTGTTTTGTCCCAATACACACAAAGGGAATAAACATGTGTATAGCAAAACATGTGTTAATGCAATACGTTTCGTGAGAAATACATGATTTCCTGGAGAAATATCAAGGGTGCCAACAATTTCGGCCATGACTGTATATATATTCTCACCGGTCACTTTATTAGGTACACCTCGCTAGTAGTGGGTTGGACCCCTTTTTGCCTTCAGAACTGCCTTAATTGTTCGTGGCATAGATTCAACAAGATGTATAAAACATTCCTCAGAGATTTTGGTCCATATTGACATGACAGCATCACACAGTTGCTGCAGGTTTGTTGACTGAACATCCATGATGCAAATCTTCCATTCCACCATATTCCAAAGGTGCTCTATTGGATTGAGATCTGGTAAATGTGGAGGCCATTGGAGTACAGTGAACTCATTTTCATGTTCAAGAAACCAGTTTGAGATGATTTGAACTTTGTGACATGGTGCATTATCCTGCTGGAATAGCCATCAGGAGATGGGTACACTATAGTCATAGAGGCATGGACATGGTCATCAACAATACTCAAGTAGGCCTTGGCATTTAAAAGATGCTCAAATGGTACTAGGGGGCCTAAAGTGTGCCAGGAAAATATCCCCCACACCATTACACCACCACCACCAGACTGGATCGTTGATACAAAGCAGGATGGATCCATGCTTTCATGTTGTTTATGCCAAATTCTAACCTATCATCTGAATGGTGCAGCTGAAATCTAGTCTGATCAGACCAGGAAACATTTTTCCAATCTTCTATTGTCCAATTTTGGTGAGCCTGTGCGAATTGCTGCCTCCATTTACTGTTCTTAGCTGACAGGTGTGGCAGCCGGTGTGGTCTTCTGTATCCCATCTGCTTCAAGGTTCGACGTGTTCTGCATTCAAAGATGGTATTCTGCATACCTTAGTTGTAACGAGTGGTTATTTGAGTTACTGCTGCCTTTCTATCATCGCGAACCAGTCTGGCCATTCTCCTCTGACCTCTGACATCAACAAGGCATTTTCGTCCACACAACTGCCGCTCGCTGGATATTTTCTCTTTTTCGGACCATTCTCTGTAAACCCTAGAGATGGTTGTGCATCAAAATCCCAGTAGAACAGCAGTTTATGAAATACTCAGACCAGCCCATCTGGCACCAACAACCATGCCATGTTCAAAGTCACCTAAATCCTCTTAAAGATCTTTCTCACCCTTTATTAAGTTCATGGTAAATTATATGGTAACATAACATTTAAACTTACCATAAACTTGATAAAGGGTGGGGACGCAAAAACTGTTTTCATGTACTTTCTGATGTTTTGCAGTAGAATAAAGAACACTGAGCATTTAAGGAGTGGTGCACTCTTTGGGTTTTAATTGGTGGAATGGAATCTTTTAGTGATGGATACCCTATCCCAGCGTGTACTGGGAAACACATGCAGCTCACCTATACTGTAATGGAAAGCATTCCGCAGTATATTGTTTACCAAAAGTGTGTGCCCAATATATACTTTTTTTTATCTCTTAACTGCCCCTGGTTTCAGATCGCTCTGTGTCACTTCCCTGAACTTCTGGGTAGGGGAGCCCACATACTGAGGACACAGTAAAGGTAGGAGTGTTGGTGCACTGAGCACACAATGAGGGTTAGGCGTATGAACACTTAGGAAATGGTGAGGGTTGGGGAGCATGCACCCTGAGGACACAGTGAAGGTAGGGGAGCATGCATCCTGAGGACACAGTGAAGGTAGGGGAGTGTGCATACTGAGGACATGGTAAAGATGGAGGAACGTGTATGCTGAAGACACAGTAAGAGTAAGGGAACATGCACCTTGAAGACACAGGAGGAGTTAGGAGAAGGGGAGTAGCTTCCCACTGTAGGGATAGCTGTGCCAGTGTACATTGCTGGGAGAGCACATGGAAGGGTGGCTCCATGGAACCTTGTCAGGGGACAGAGCCACCCAAAAACAGAATAATGGGAAAACAACATTTTCACAGAAGGATTACACAGCAGCCACCAACCTAGAAGGCAAGTGCTTAAGTCTGCAACACTATATCCTTTTACCTTAAAGAGTTTATTAGTATTTTAACACACTTTTTTTAGTTGTGTGAAATGGAGGTGCAGGGGTTTGGCTTAGCACTAATGGGAATTAGTGCAAATGATAAAAGCCACATTTATGGCTTCATTAATTTTCCTCAATGTACTGTATGTATGATAAATATTATTTGAACATTTCAAAGGACCAGAGTTGGTGCTTTAGGAGCTTGTACAAGCACTGGAAAATGAGACTGCCTTGCCTAACAGTATGATATTCTTCAGAAAAGGGTGAGTTCGGGCATGTAATCTAAGTGTTGTGGTTATACATAATTTAGAACAATATCTGTGTGAAATTGTACAGAGATTGTTTTATATGCATCATACCTTTACTGGCATGTGAAGATCCTGCTGTAGGCAAGGGTCCAGGTTCTTCAATTGAAGATGAACCTCAATGTACTCCTGTTCTGAGGAACTGAGAGGAATATGTGTGTAATACAATGATATTAAAGTACACCTAAAGATTTAACAACTCCCCATTAGGAGTTTTTTTAAAATATATTTATTGAAGGACACACACTCTGAAATAAGTCAGACAAAGTCTAGAGTTTTGTAGAACACAAATATTAATTTAATTTAATGAAAGAGTTATAGATTGTACAGCAGAAGAACATTTTAGCACAGGACTCCAGTTTTAGAGAAAATTATATACTGCACAGTAAGTGGGAAGTAAAGGTGGGCACTGCCCTGTTTCTTCAGTTTCTTAGGTGTTGTGGAAAGAAGATATTACAGAAGACATATTATTAAATTCCATATGGCAATGAATCACAGGACACACGTCATCTTTACAAAATCACATTATGATTTTATCTAAAATGGCACTTAAAGCGGAACTTAACTGTATCTGAGCACCACAAACTGAAAAGACTATTTGATTCATTTTTGTTATTCAGAGCAAACTCACCCATCAATCCATGTCTCCATGCTTTGCTTTGTTGAGAAATCATTTTGAAAAACACCTCCCTAGCATTTCTAGCCATGGCCATCTTGAGTAAGGGCAGATGATTCATGTAGTATTTACCTCCTAGAATCAATCTGCCTTTACCTCAGACATGCTGGCAGGAGGGTGTGCTAAGGTGGGAAAGCCCCTCCACCCCTGTTCCAGGTAAAAAAAAAAATGACCATGAAGACTCCTGGGATATAGGTTTAGGCCAGAAACCAGGAAGCAGCTGAAAGAATGTAAAAAAAAAAATGAATAAATAAAATATACCTTCCCATTGATTTATTAAGGCTAGCAGCATAACAATTAAACATAGTTAATATTGATTGAGAGAGTAAAGTTTTTTAATTTTTGTCATACATGAAAATATGCTTTCAAGTTCCCTCATGTGACCTAGGCAAAGATCACATGGTCTGTAGCTACCAGAAGGATCAGCAACTGTGACACAATTCTAAACAGGGAGTGGAGCCACCCTATGCAATAAGCAAATATGGCTTCCCAATATTTTGAATAAGTACAACACCCAACTGTGTCATTTGGACGGACAGTCCCTTTTTTTAGAATCAAATCCCTGTGTCCCTTTTTCTTTCTCAGTTGTCCCTCATTTTGGACTGAGTTATAGGCCTCTATAATAAAGGCAATACATAACTATCAAAAGTGTTACACTACACTAAATATTTCACACAAACCTTTTTATTATCACATTGTTTAAAAAAAGCAAGAATAAAGAAAACATAGTGATGAAATAGGCACTTTTTGGGATAGCCAATATTTTTTTGCCCCGTGACAGGAAGCATGTCCTTTCCCTACACACTTTGTACTATAGGTTGTCCCTTTTTTTCCAAATAATCGTGTATGTTATTGGTTTCACTAATGTGCTCACTAAAACATAATCAGGGGAATTTAAAGCAGCCTTCTTTTCCGGCAGTAGTCCCCTTAAAAACTACCTGCGCATATTTCAATCAACCACTTGTGCCAGTGTTGGTAATATGATCAACACATGACAAAATCAGGTAGCTCTTACTACGTCCACTTTATGAGCCTGTTAATATGGTAGCGATACATTTTAAAATATTTACTTTGAGTTCTCAGATTAGGAAACGTGTGATAATTAAGGCCAATTCTGAAAAGGTCAAGAATGTGACCACTTCCTCAACAGTGCTGTATCCCTGACCTCAATCAGCTTTAGCTGGGAGATTCTCCAGTGTAAGTCTAGATATGGACAAGTGTACAGGGGATGTAATTTCCCAAATATGGGTAATGTCCACATTTGGAAAATAACTCATCACTGAGTGGACAAAGTCTGATGGGAAACGGAACAACTAGTTCCCCATCAGGTTCGGTTTGGCCAAATTTGAAAGCCACTATTTAACTGAATAGCAGCTATGAATCTGCCCGCTGCCATGCGCTGTCAATGAAAAGTAAAATGGAAAGTATCACCCTCTATGAATTCCCCTGAATGTATTTTCCATCTAAGGTGACTCTATAGCTGGTTAAAACAGTTATAAAAAGTGCTAAGGTTAATACTACTTGCAATGCAATGTGAATCTTTGCTTTGAGCTACACTTGCTAAAAATCTTCAGCATCTGACACTTGTGGGAGTTTCAGATGCTAGGTCTTCCTTAGTGTGCTTTGGTTCCATCTGCTGGCCCCTACATCATTACAGGACAAGTAAACGTTAATCCATTTATTTACAGGCCACTTTTAGAAACATAAAAGAGGGACAGCAGAAAAAAGACCAAGTGGTCCATTGTGTCTGCCCCATTAAAAAAAAAAGTAAAAAAAAAAAAAAAAATTATATATATATATATATATATATATATATATATATATATATATATATTACATATAATAATTTTTTTTAACTTTTTTGGACTGAGTATAGATCTATGTTTGTTCCAAGCATTTTTTAATCCACTTACTGTTGACTGACTCACTACCTATGCTGGAAGTTCATTCCAAACTTCAACTACCCTTTCAGTAAAATAATTTCTAATAATAATTTCTAATAATTAAAATAACTAAATGATTTCTAAGATTAGTTTTGAACTTTTCTCCTGCTAGTAGTATGAGGTAATGTCCCTGTGTTCTTGATTTTGGCTTCATAATGAAAATATTGCCCTCTTGAACATTATTTACTCCCTTAATGTATTTAAAGGTTTCAGTCATGTCTCCCCTTCTTATTCATTCCTCCAAACTACATATTAAGTTTCTGAAGTCTCTGCTGATAAGTTTTATCCTCCAGATCTTTCACCATTTTTGTTATCCATCTCTGGGCTCGTTCTATATGGTTAATATCTTTTTGTTAGTGAGGTCTGTAGAACTGGACACAGAATTCTAAACAGGGTCTCACTATAGATCTATACAGGGAAATCAGGACCTCCTTCCTCCTGCTGGTGACCCCTCTAGTGATGCATCCTCAAATTCTATTTGCTTTTTCCACTGCCTGGCCAGACTTCTCATTTTGCATTCAACTGAAATCAGATCTTTTTCCTCTGTACTGCTGGCCAACATTGTATTTTTAATATTGTACACTTTGAAGGGATTCTTTTTCCCTTGGTGCATTATTTTACATTTTACATTGAACTGCACTTTCCACTGTTTTGACCAACCTTGCAGCAATGCCAAATAATGTTCCATGCTACAGACACCTCCAGGGATATCAACCCTTTGTGTCATCAGCAAAAAGAAATACCTTACCCAACAAACATTCTGTTATATTGCTTACAAATAGATTAAAGTGGTTCTAAAGCTTTCCATTACCAGTATGGCCTTTGGGGGCCCAATGAGAAGAGGAGGAGCCTCAAGCACTGGCAAGGACCTCACAAGAGGAGGTTCAGAGCCACTCTGTGTAATTCCATTGCTCAGAGCAGGTCATTATAATACTGTTTGTTATAAAAAAATAACTTTACACCCATTTAAAATAGAAAAAGACCTAGTACAGAGGCTTGTTCTTCACCACTAGTGACTGGTCTCTGTTCCCCATTGAACCACATTTACAAAAGGTATCTATCCTTTATTTAACTGCATATCCACTGAATGACCCAAGAGTTAAGTCCTTACTTTTACAACGTTTTATTAGACCATTATGTGGAATTGTATCAAATGCTTTGCTGAAATCAACATAGTCTACTATATGTTCACAGCACCACCCTGGTCCAAAACATTAGTGATATAGTTATAAAATTCAGTCAGATTATTCTGACATGATCTGCCCTAAGTAAAGCCATGCTGCTTTGAGTCCAGTAAACTGTGTGTTTATAAGTGATCAATGATCCTCCTTTTCAGGAGTGATCAATGTTCCTAATTTTCAGGAGTTATGGAGGGTTATACCCCCTGTCAGATTTTTTTTGCCATCTGTGTCCCATTTCAGAGATTTCTATTCACTTCCTGTTCCATAGCCAAACAGGAAGTGAGAGGAAATCCCTTCAAATTAAGGGACTTCCTTGGGGACCCCCAGGTCACCATATCTATTGTCCCCATTAGAAGATTTCCCCTCTGTTACTTTTCTGGGGACAACCCAAAATTGATTTACTTTCACTTTTCACTAGAAGGGGTGAATCTCCCTAACGGGGGCACGGACAGCAATAAACATCTAACAACAGTTCTAATCCCTCTGCACTCTATCCAAAATGAAAAAAAAAATATGTTTTTCCTTTAGTTACACTTTAAACTCACTGGTCTATATTTGCTAACATCTACCTTACTAACTTTCTTGTGGATAGGTACAATATTAGATGTCTGCTAGTCATGGGGAACTTCTGTTAGAAGAGATTGGTTAAAAAGTTGTCCAACAACTATACCTCTAAGTTCTCTTAGAACTCTGGGATGTTTTTTTAACTGCAACATAGTCACTTTAAACTGATCGATTTCACATTAACTACATCTGTACAATTTACTAATCACAGGAGCTAATTTAAAACTGGAGCAAATAAAAAATTGTGTCATTGTCAATACCAAGCATAGGTGCTTTTATTTTCAGATAAGTACTGGCTGAAATCTAATTGCTATGAACAACACATTTTTCTGATACAAGCCTAACAAATTGGACCTACAGACATTTTACTGTAACCTATAGATCATAAGTGTGAAATATTATAGTGTAAGTGGTATTTACTGGTATGCTTTATCGAATAAAACATAAATATTATACAAGCTAAGTTACATCACCAGCTGTTGTGAGATCCTTGCTAGGAATATTACAGTTTTTATATTAGTTTTATAAGCTACTGTATTTTCAGCAAAGGAATTCATCTTCCCCTAGAGACTATTCATGCCAATGTCTTAAATGGTCTCATATGCACATTTAACGTCCGGCATGAGTCATCATTTACAATGCATTATGATAATCACTTGTCATGATTATGTCATGCGTCTAATGTCCCTCCACTCGCCCTAAGTATTGCAATAAAAACAGCACATGAAATGTGTGGCTGGCTGATTTATGTATTGTTGATCTGCCTGATCTCTCTTGTTACTCTAGACATCTATTTTACCTTTCTGGGAGAAAACTATTATTTGTTTCCATTTGTTAACCCGGCTGACTGAGCATGAATGAATTTCTAGCATGATTAAATCAGTATACTTATATTGCTATCTGTCTTTCCTTTTCCTCCCTCTTATTTTCTATACATCTTGTGTGCTTGTTCTGATAACACTAACCTGCCAGCTTCAAAGGGTGACCCGAAATGGCTTGATGCTGTGATGAGAATCAGGAGATTTAGGGCTAACCTAGGGGGTGTAATAAGTGGTTCTAACTGTCAAAAGTGCTTGTTATCACACCCAGGGTTTTTCCAACTGGGTGAAATGATGTCTGTGCAATAGGGCTCACACTTAACAATGGGAAGGCTTGAGGCTAAGCAACTCATCGAAGCTCAAATCAACTCGTAGATACTAACTCTATTTGGTGCATGCCAGTTTTGTCAGAATGTCATTGTGGGTATTTCTGAAATTTTAAAACCACACACTCTTATGCTGGGTACACACTATAATTTTTTTTTCATTCAATACAGTGAGCTTAATGAAAAAAAAAAACTGAAGAGCTTGGGAGGAGCTTGCAGTGCTAAACTATCCAATGATAGTACAGTAATCTCCCTGATGAGCTATTGTTTTCTTACAGGGCGACTCCCCCCCAGAACACATCAGTCAGCACTCGAGGCAATTGCCTGCCAGCACTGATAGGATGCTGTTTTCTCAGCATACCTGTTTGACAGAAGTTGGCTGTTTGGCCTGCTTCTGTCGGAAAGGGTGGTTTACACACGAGCCGAATATTGGCCAGTTTTTATTGAACTGGCCAATACCCAGCCTATATTTGGCCAGTGTGTATTGAGCTTTAGGCTCCATGCACACTGGGCTTAAAAAAATGCTAGTTACCTTGGAGAAAAAAATGCTCATATAGAGCATGTTTGTACAGGCATTTAGGAGAGTTAAGGAGCTTTTAGGAGAGTTTCTGAGCATTCAGCATTTTTTTCTGCAAGAAAACTGCTTTCAAAAATGCAAAACAGACAAAGGTTATTTTTCTGTCTCTAAATACTGAGCTTAAAATATGTCTCTAAAGTTCCTACTGAGCATGGATACATAGGATACCATTGAGATGCTTCTACAGGCAAAATGCTAAACTCCTGTAGAAGAAGCGTTTTTTAAGCCAATGTGTGTGGACTCTAAAACACAGCTCTTTTGTTTCTGCAGTCACATACAGTACATACACATTCAGCAAGAGCTTAAAGTGAACCTGCGCATTCAGGCAAAGCAGTGGGCTTGCTTGATATCTTGCTCCCTTCAGTGCAGTTACATACCAACTGTCCTCTGACCCCCTCCCTATTATTCTCCTTGTGACCAGTGACATACCCAGGACTTTTTGATATGGGGACTTTTGACTGACTCTCAATTCCTTTCTCGCACAATGCAGTGCTCAGTACTTGGGTTGCTATACACTAGACCCAAGTAATGTAACATGGGTGCAGAGGTCCTTAACCCTGTGTAAGTGTTAGAAGCCTTCTTTATTATTATATATACTTAGTTAATATTTACAATACTAATAATAATTCTATGTGTGACTGGATGAACCTCAGGATGAATTGAATTGTTATATTTTTATTTAGGCAGTTTGAGAATGTATTTAAATATTGGAAAATCTATATTTTTGGTATTAAAAAACTTCAGGTATGACCGATGGTATTTATTAGGCATGGGTTCATACAACCTCTCCATTTCAAATTGCCTAAGTCAGAGGTGTCCTGTAGAACATTATTGAGATTTAAAGAGTTCATAAAGAATATAAGTACTTTATATTGTAATATTTCTTGATTAAAATATTAATCGAGAAAAGAGCGTTACAGTTTGTATACATTTTGTAGTATATGTAATAAAGTTTGATTCAGATTATAGAAAAACTTCTACGGTACTATATATAACTTTACCTATATACTGCATATGTCACAGTTTTGCCTTCCTCCTACCTCTGATGCAAAAAAAGAGACCAACAGCCTTATTGAGACTTGAGTGTCAAGAGAAATACATTCTTTTACTAAGAAGCTAACTGCTGCCTCACCATAAAGGGGAACTGCAAGGTATACATACATCCATTAAGGGCTCTCTCTCATAAGACTTTGTAGCCCTCACGCATGAGGATACAAACGTACATTCATACAGATACATACTGTATGCTTACAAGAACATAACACAAACTCTTATCTCATCATAATTAGATCTCTATATTTCTCATTAACAAGCAACACAATTGGTTTTAACAATCACAATTAATCATAATTTGGAATCTGATTGTAGAAAACAGATGTGGTTAACTGCATTTCATTGTATTTGCCATTTCTGTTATACAGTAGTCACAAAGCCCCCTATAATACTGTTGGTTGGATATATCTTTGGATGGCATGCTGTAGACCAGTGCAGTTTCTTAATATAGATACCAGTGTTTATGGGTCATGGAGTTATGCCTGCTTAGGTACAGAAACAACATATGCAGCATATCTGCTTGAAGCACACTAGGCTTCAGGGAATTGGTACATTTAACACTTACAGAAGTGGTGCTCATACTGCAGACTCTGGGCCTGTACTGCAGTGTTTTGGAGAGACCTTTGCCTCAGATGTTAGGCCACCCCCTTTACTCTGAAGGACCTGTATTTTATACCTTCACTTCTTGCTGTTTTTCTCATCTGTACCATACTAGCAACTTTGTACCAGAAATCTGCAGCAGCTGATTATTTTCTCAGCTGATTTGTAGCTAGCTACAAAGTTGCTGCTGTAGCTGACTACTGCTTATCTAGGCAGCTATAAGTCATGGTCTTTAGCAGCTGCATCCGATAACGTGATTAGATATTGAAGCTGACGATTCTGTAGCTAACATCAAATGCTGCTCAGCCAATAAACAACTAATCGCTGTTGCAGTATCTGCAATACAGATTTTTCATTGACTGCAATTTTGTTTTCCCAGCAGCATAAATAGATTTTGTTGCAGCTACAACTCACTGCTCCAAAAATAGTATGACATAGCCCCTGACACACAGCGCAGATGGTGCCAAGCCAGTCACATAATCAAGAGCAAAGTTGGCTAAGAAGTCTTACTGGGCTGGCTCAGAGAGCAGGGACATTTTTTTCATGTGCCCCCACCATTGATATAACAGATCACATCACAAGTTTTTTTTTAAAAAGTAAATATACTATACTTTCATATCTATTTACTAATGCTACTAGCATAAAGATCAAAAATAGTTAATGTTGGTTAAGAAAGTAAAGTTGCACTTCAAAGAGGTTTATTTCCCTTCTAGGTTAATGGGCAGGGACATTTATTATGTGCTTGCAGCCTCTTAAAGCAAAGACATTTTAATATCTTCACTTTTGTAGACAGTGGGTGCCACTATTCAAATCATGAAAGAACTGTTAGAGCATATGAGTTTAAGGGATAGCTATATTCGGGTTTTAGTTTTTGTGGTTATTTTCAGATTAATACTTCTGAAAGGAAATTAATTTGTCAGTGTCATTGTGACTGCATATTTTAATCTTTCTGTGCTAGTTGTATAAACAGACACATATAGCAAAACATCTAGGGAGAAACTGTAAAGTGGTATTAATCCCAAAAACTAAAATGTAATATATTTTTATATATTGCAGCTTACCAGGCCTAAAATGTGGTCTGCGTTAGTTTTTAGGACTTTTTTCTTATTTTTACCAAGTGATCCAATCATTAATACAGTACACTTCCTGTCTTAGGATGTCTTCACTCCACTGGAGCAATGGAGGCATCTTTGGCTGGCCATACATTATACAATTTTCTTTAGAAAATTGCTTTAGATTTACCAAAAACCATTGAATATGAGGTCAAACCTAAACAACACTTTCAATTGTATCCAATTAGGCAGGCCCTTGCACTACATAGTTAATGGTAAATCTAAAGGAAATTGGGCAGAGATTGAACAGAAAATTGTATAGTGTATGGCCAGCCTTTGGACAGCAGCATTTTCAATTTGGAGAGAGGGTATTGTTAGATGCACTTGATTTAGATGAACTTGAATAACAAATTAAAAGATACAGTGACACCAGGTAAGTATTACACTTACAACTACTAATTGAACAATATAAATATCAGGATAATACAGGATAAGGTGTTAATAATATGTCTTTTTCACTCACCTAGATGGAAGCAGTTCAAAAACTGCTGCAGCACACACATTTTTATGCAGTTTTTATGCACTCAAAAAGGCACAGCTAGGCTTTTCAAGCAAATTGAGAAAACGGTAAAATCAATATATATAGTGCAAATGTTGCTCTACCATATATGCATGTCTGTGTATTTTCTGATATATTGAGCATATAATTCCCACCATTTTATTTTCCTGGAGCACAATTTTACTTCAAGGTTGCTATAAACTAATATCAATAAGACTATCCTGCTGTTTATTGAATTAGTTATAATTAAAAAAATATTGCTATATTTAAAATAGATGGTTAAACATGGACTAATCTAAGGATATTCCCAGTTAAAGTGGTTCTAAAGGCAAAAAGTTTTTTGTACCTTAACACATTCTATTCCCCCCTCAGCCCCACCTATACTTACCTGAGACTGATCTTGATCCTGCAATGTTCACAAGAGCAGCGGCTCTTCACTCTCTCCCTCTTCATTGGCTCAGAGCTGCTGTCAATCACAGAGGGAGTGGATGCGGGGCGGGGCGGGGCAGGGCCGAGCCGTGCTCTATGTGTCAATGGACACACAGATCTGGCCTGGTAGTGAGCACGCACAGTGGGAGGAGACAGCCAGGAGTTTTGGAAGAGGTCTCAAAAAGAAGAGAATTGAGGCTGCTCTGTGCAAAACCATTGCACAGAGCAGGTAAGAATAACATTTTTGTTATTTTTGAAAAAAAAAGTGATCCTTTACAATCACTTTAACATAAATAGTCTTAACATAAATGTTCTTATCATTTTAAAAACAAATATCCTTAGAACGTTCTTGTAATAAAATTATAAACATACATTTATCCTAGGTGCCCATGGGGTTCCAACAGTATTCAAAAGCTGTACTGAATGTATATGCTTTTGTTTATTGTCATATTCACAAAATAATTCATTTTTAAAGAAAAAAAAAAAGTTACTTTATTAAGCAAAAACAATGTACAGTGTTTTGTGATTTATTTCATGCGATCAACAATTCATCTTTCACTGATCTGACAACAATAAACTAAAATCTGATTGGTTGCTTAGTTAGGACCAGAAAATAAAATGTACTCACTGAGTAGAGAGAGATACAGTTGTGTTCAAAATAATAGCAGTGTGTTGAAAAAAGTGAATAAAGCTCTAAATTCTTCTAATAGCTTTTATTTCCATACACACAAATGCATTAGGAACACTACACATTCTATTCCAAATCAAAACATGAAGAAAAATATATCAAATTTGTGTTGTTACTCTAAAAAAATTGAACAAAAACGTATATTAGAATGTTAAAAAAAAATAGCAGTGTTTGTATTCTTCTTTACAAACTCAAACATTCACTATATAAACTGAAAAATGTTTGAAGATTTTGCTTTCCTTTGAATCACTTAATTAATATTTAGTTGTATAAGCACTGTTTCTGAGAACTGCTGTACATCTGTGTTGCATGGAGTCAACCAACTTCTGGCACCTGTGAACAGGTATTCCAGCCCAGGATGATTGGACTACATTCCACAGTTCTTCTCTATTTCTTGGTTTTGCCTCAGAAACTGCATTTTTTGTGTCACCCCACAAGTTTTCTATTGGATTAAGATCCGGGGATTGGGCTGGCCACTCCATAACATCAATCTTGTTGGTCTGGAACCAAGATGTTGCACATTTACTGGGGTGTTTGGGGTCGTTGTCTTGTTGGAACACCCATTTCAAGGGCATTTCCTCTTCAGCATAAGGCAGCATGACCTCTTCAAGTATTCTGATGTATTCAAACTGATCCATGATCCCTGGTATGCGATAAATAGGCCCAACACCGTAGTATGAGAAACATCCCCATATCATGATGCTTGCGCAACCATGCTTCACTGTCTTCACAGTGTACTGTGGCTTGAATTCAGTGTTTGGGGGTCGTCTGACAAACTGTCTCCGGCCACTAGACCCAAAAAGAACAATCTTACTTTCATCAGTCCACAAAATGTTGTGCCATTTCTCTTTAGGCCAGTCAATGTGCTCTTTGGCAAATTGTAACCTCTTCAGCATGTCTTTTTTTCAACAATGGGACTTTGCGGGGGCTTCTTGCAGATAGCTTGGCTTCACATAGGCGTCTTCTAATTGTAACAGTACTCACAGGTAACTTTGGACCTTCTTTGATCTTCCTGGAGCTGATTGTTGGCTGAGTCCTTGCCATTTTGGCTATTCTTCTATCCATTCAAATGGTAGTTTTTGGCTTTCTTCCACGTCTTTCAGGTTTTGGTTGCCATTTTAATGCATTTGCGATCATTTTAGCTGAGCAGCCTATCATTTTCTGCACTTCTTTATATGTTTTCCCCTCTCCAATCAACTTTTTAATCAAGGTACGCTGTTCTTCTGAACAATGTCTGGAACGACCCATTTTCCTCAGAATTTCAGAGAGAAATGCACTGTAACCAGCATGTACAACATTTGCTGCCTTCCTTCCTTAAATAAGGGCAATGATTGCCACCTGTTTTTCAAAGAATGAATGACCACACTAATAGAACTCCACACTGCTATTATTTTGAACATGCCCCTTTCAATTAGTGATTCAATTACACAGAATCAGCAGCATGCATGTCGTGACTGTTGGGTCTGTTGGATTTCTATTACTCTACTACAACTGCTAGTAAATTATTTGCCATGTAGAAATATAATTTCTACCAAAAACAGTGATTGATCGGGTTAGTGATGTTTGACTGCTATTATTTTGAACACAACTGTATATATGTTAAATTCATGATTGGGACCTTATCACTTGGGTGTCTAAACATTTGAACATTTCTGCACATGCGAATAAGAGTTTCCGTTTTCACACTCCAGTTAACCACAACATAACGTGGGAGTCACTTATAGGTTGATTTACTAAGACTGCAGAGTGCAAAATCTGGTAAGGCTCTGTATAGAAACCAATCAGCTTTTAACTTCCGCTTGTTGAATTATGGTTTGAACAAAAAAAAATATGGAAGCCGATTGGTTTCTTTGAAGAGCTGCACCAGATTTTGCACTCTCCAGTTTTAGTAAATCAGTCCCCATATCATGACCTGTCAGGGTGCATCTCCCCATCCTTACTACTCTCCACATTTTTCACTTCTGCTGCTGCATGGGGTTGCAGATTGTTTCCGTGCCATAGTGCCAACATTTTGGATGGGTATGCCCCCTGGGGGGAAGCGCTTGAACAGGCTGGGATCACAGGAAATGGGCATAAGAAAAGGAAAATTGAGAGAGTAAATCCAGCCATACATGGATCAAATATCGGTTGGTTCAGCAGGGACCTACCGAATTTCAATCCATGTATGGGCTAGCTGGTTGTACACAAGTCAGTCTATCGATCAATTTGTGTACAACCAGCCTGTCTGTTTTTTCACAAACGATCAGTGCCGCCAGCTATAGCCAGCAGCATTGATCATTGTATTCTGCTAGCTGAAGGGACCTTGAGTTTCTAGATTTGGAATTCCAGGCCTGAAACTGGGCTGTAAATTTCTGTTGTATGGATATGAACAAATAACAACAACAAACACTAATGACTTTTTGAAATTCCACCGTGTATAGGTTATTGCTTGCTGATTTAATAATCTTTGTTTGCACCCCAGGACAATTTAATTCTTGCTGTCTTTCCTTATGAAGAAAACACACTCAGCATATTGCTGTATAGGTTATATATTGTTTTTATTTACCTCAAAGATAGTACTTCTACAGGCACACACTGTTCTCTGCTCACTATTGATGGTGTTGCCCATAATTGCTATTGCAAGTTGTGTTATAGGAAAACTGCTGCTGCGGCAGGAAACAGCTGCTGCTGGAAGATCAATAGGATACTGTGTGAGATAACTTTTAGTGGAAAACACAAAGAATGGATGTTTATGTGTACTT
Source organism: Staurois parvus (assembly GCF_062004578.1). Taxonomy (NCBI): domain Eukaryota; kingdom Metazoa; phylum Chordata; class Amphibia; order Anura; family Ranidae; genus Staurois; species Staurois parvus. Next base: position 1,238,989 of record NW_028317999.1, read on the forward strand.
AGGATGCAGTATAGGGATAGATGCTGGAGAATAGATAGCTGTAGATAAAGGGTGCCCAGTAAACAATCTGTGTATGGATCTCTGCACTAGAAAAAGAAATAATTATATCGAATAAACATATATTGAAAGATTGCCAGAAGACAGCAACTATCCTACAAACATCCCAGAACTGTTCAATATCAAACAAAGTTTGATACTTTCAGTTATGCATTTACTAAAGCTAGACTCTTACTGTATATGTGCAGACTGGGAACATGGGCATAATCACCCACGTTCCTGACCCGCACAAAAACGCTCTGCAGACAAGAGGGGGTGCCATTAATTCTTACTGACACACACACATGGGCACCCACACGCATTCTGTGCAGCATGTTTTAAAAAAAGGATTGGAACATTTTCCCCTGCATTTCTTGTGAGTACAGCAGCCCATTCAAATGAATGGGGTGCTGCACCCATGACATGTGCATGCCAACATGCTTGAACATATGAAAATCTAGGCTAAAAGAGCCTTTTTGTAGGCTCAGCAAAGATGCGTTTAGTCATCCAATTGTGTGAAAAGAAAAGTCATTTTTATGAAATTTTTCAGTTGATTTGATGATTGAGATTCAAATGGCTAACTGAAAAGGCTGCTTCCTTAATAAACTATTACACATTTAGAAAATTTTTGGATAGAAAGTGCCAGTCCTGACTTCCTTATTCCTTGCCTAGGCGAGGGTGACGTGGCCCTTGATTTGTCTACTCCGTTCTCCCCACAACTGCAGCCTCCAGGGATTCATGTCACTTGTCTCAAGAGGCTTCTGGACTGTCTCCCACAGGAGGTGGATCTTGCGCATGTGCAGTAGGGGGCCAACTGTGAGCGGTAAGGAAGTCACAGCTAGCTCCTGAATTCATAATGGCAGTGTGGGAACAAAAACAGCAGTGGCGATTTCAGACCGTAGGAAGACAGCCTTGGACTTCATAGGCTGGTAAACGTGTTTTGTTAGAAATCATCTAGTGTTGTATGTAAAAAATGAGGGCTGCTCCAGATAGCATCATCACATTTCTTTAGTCCACATTTTTAAAATATTTAAAAAGGCTTATATTCTAAACAATTATGGTATATTCATTCTCAGATTCCCTCTATTTTTTTAATGTACAAACACCCTAGACACTGGCTGTAGATTTATTCTGCTAAGCCAGTTTATATGCCCTGTATATTTGGTTTACTTTACGCCTTTATATATGATTATACATATCTATTTATAGTATTTTATGCATGCCTTTACCTTTTTAGATTGTAAGCTCTCATAAGCAGTGCCCGCCTAACCTTATTGTCTTTAATTGTATTGTAATTGCAATGTCTCTCTTTTTATTGTATTGTGCTGTGCAAACTGTTGGTGCTGTACAAGTCCTGTATAATGATAATAATAATTTACTTGTACAAGCTTCTGCTGGCGTGCCACCATCTTGGATGTGATGTCAGAAGGCCCTGCAGGCTTATTGTTGTCAGTCAAGTGACACTCTGTAGTATTTCTCTGCGCTCCTCCCATGGCAGCTATATTAAAATTTACTGTGGGGGAAGGGCAAAGATGCTGGGCCAGCACAGACAGTGACTAGACACTCCCAGAAGCGGGCTGGGAGTGCAAGGAGAAAGGGGGTAGCATTAGGGAATTGACTCTCCTGGAGTAGTAAAATTTGTTAGGACATTCAAAGACAAATTCAAAGACGAAGTGAGTAAAAAATAATGTGTGGAAAGGAAAACACTGTAGCATTTAAAATACTTGATTTTTTTGTGCTTTTTACCAGTCATTTTTAGAATGGCAGAATGTCAGTTATGCTTCCATGGTATCGAACTGCAAAAGTTTTAAAAGTTCATTATTGTTTTGGGTATTTTTTTTGGATATCAAAAAATTATCTACAGTAGTTGACCCAATGTTGAATTTTATAGTTGGTTTACTAAAGCTATTAATGTTCCTGAATATCTGCAATGTTTATATGTACTAAAACATTTGCCATTACTTAGAAACATAAAAAGGTAGAAATGCTATATAGTAAAGCATAATTTTCAGTGCGCTTCAGTGACCTCAGAACAGTTGTTAGTGACCACCAGCCCTGGCAGCCTTTGGCCTTTAAATTATAATATAACATAACAATGTAGACAAGATAATGACTTAGAAGCTATTGCAATACCAGCACGATTCCACTAGATGGACATTTTTTGCACAGTCCTCTTCCCATAATACAATATTTCTGCTTTAATTTAATTTTGCACATTTATCATTTTGCTTAATCTGTGCAGTGGGGAAAGGCTTGGTGTAAACCAGGCATTGCAATGATGATCAGAGGCAGGCTGTAGAATGAAATAAAAACACAGCATATTATTTAATGTCAGAATCAGAGATACTGCACTAAGGGTCAGCAATGTGAGTTCCAGCAATCTCATCGAAGGCTTTCTAGTGCCACCATACATTTTCACCCCTTATTATTCATTCTTTGCTACTGCTCACAACAATTGCAAATAAACACATTGAGCAATCCCATGGAATTGTTTCTTTGAAGAAACACATTGTCTTGTTAGTGGATTATCTCTGCAGAAGTGTGCATTGAATTGATCTGAATTTTCCTTTGAACACTGACACAGAGAGAACATTTTGTTGTCATAATTTAAGAAAGAAAAAGGCAAATTACTTTTAAAATTTAAAATAGGAAGAGACAAGAGTTTATTTGTAAATCAACAAATCCAGACAATAATTTTTAATACTTTTGGAGCACTAAAGCTGTCTATGTAGTAGTAGTGTTTTGTTTGACATTGTTCCTTTTAGGAATATTTACTCAATTTTTCTATTCATTAGTGGGTCAAATCAGCGTTTGTTTTTGACCACAGTGATGAGAAAATTTGAGGGAGCAGGATGGATGGATTTTTATGAACAAATTAATTTATAATAGCGAATACAGTTTTTTACTAGTGTATAGCTAGCTTTACCCTTCTCCGTTCAGTATTACATCACCGCCACGGAATTCATTGCTGTATAGTTCACAACAATTTCCAAATGTTAGGTTTGGGGAAATTTCACTCACTGCTCTACCCAGGCCCCACCCCTGCCTAGCCATACTTGAGATGTGTCCACTATGATTAAATTACTGCCTTTTAAAAAATTTTAAATGGGAATGTTCCACTAAGAATATTCAACTAAAATAGAAGTTCTTTCAAGAGCAAGACTTATTTATTAAATCATAACTTCAATCTCTTAATCAAAATTGACTGTTTGTAATCCCTATGCTGCTAGCATTAGTAAATAGATATATATACTTGTTTAAATTTTTTTTTTTTTAAATTTTCAGTTACTTCCTGGTTTCCATGCCTAGGCAAATGATGTCATATATCCCAGGTACATTTAGGAGGGGAGCAGGGGTTTCTCAGCTAAGCACACCCTCCTCCCTGTTTGCCTACGCTAAGGGCAGATGGATTCCAGGATGTAAATTCTACATGAATCATCTGCGCTTACTCAAGATGGCCACAACCAGAAATGCTAGGGGGTGTTTTTCAAAATGATTTCTCAGCAAATAAAGCATGGAGACATAGGTGGATGGGTGAATTTGCTTTGAATATTAAAAATTAATTAAACAGTGTTTTTGGTTTGTTTTTCTTAGGTGCAGTATAGTTCCACTTTGATAATTGTGGGAAGGAAATACGGAGGTACTTCCTGAAGCAACCAATAATATATATATATATAAATGTATATAAACTTTAGAAAACACTGGCCTTGTGCAACATTTTCAATAATATTGAAACACTTTATTATTGAATTAGTAAAAATACTCACAAGAGTACAATTTCTGTCACTGTCTCAATTGTGCCAGACCTTCTTTCTCACACTGAAACATGTCAGTTTTATCCACAATTGAGAAACTGACAGAAGGTTGCTTTATGGGTCCTACAATTGGTCATTTGTTTCCAGTGATTCGAGGAGGTCCATACCTATACAGATGTCATGTTTCATATGCTGTCTTTCAAGAACCTTTGTGTGTATTTGAAGTGTGTTAATAAATACATTTTATCAAAGATTTTCCACAAGGTCGGTGCGTTCTCGTTTTTTTTGTTAGTGTTGCTTGAAGATTTCTTTAGTCGCAAGAAAGCTACAAGGCCAAGAACACTATTGTCTAATCGCAATCCTATTAGAGCTAAGGAACTTTGGACAGCTAGCTGTCATTAGGTGTATATCCCTTAGTGTTTGGTTGCTGGGAGCATTTTTATACATTTATGTTAAGTATTATTTCATAGAATATGGCAGATGGTGGTTGTGATAGCGTTGCTTGAATTTGCCCCAGCTTTATTAAACCCAGGATAAAAACAAACAGGGTGGAATAAAAACACCCCTAGTCTTTTTAATATGTTGACCCAGCCAATAATTAAAAAAAATAGGAAGAATAAGAATATTCTGATGGCACAGTATGTATTAGACGTCTACATATTTCTGCATTTGAAAAGGTACCTCTGAGGAATAGTTGCCAGAAATAACTACTGTGTTCCTGTATACTAATAAAAATTAAAGCTGAGATCCAATCAGATATAAAATACACAAATGTTTTAAACTCTATAATTCTCAATGCTACATCATCAAATGTTTTTACTTGGTGTTAGCCAATGAGCTGTGCTGCATTGCTTATATGCTAACATGGAACATACTGATAACAGGAGAGACTAGCTCATAACAGAGAGATTAGCTCATTGGTTTACTGCTTCTCCTTCACAGGTGCTGTCTGCACAATCCTTGCAATCACAGGCAGGGGGCAAGTACAAGGACTAGCAGAAAAACAGGTCTGGCTGTGTTGAGTCTGTAGAATACTGGAAGAATGAAAGCGCCACAACAATTGGAATAGCCAAGCAGGTTTTTTTTGTACTAATCGTAATATAAATGTATAGATCCAATGCCTTTCACGGGCCCACCCCCCTTTCTCCCTCATCAGGGTTTAACTGTAATTTGCTGTTAATAGGGTGCTTGGCCAGTACTGTATTAGTTTTCTTTCAGTCCAGTACAGATTTAATTAAATGTCAGCATACATTCCATGATTGGAGGAAGTTGTGAGCCCCTGGAACATGTTGGATTTCTACTGGACCTATCCAGTTATTGTGGTGCCCTCATTCTTCCAATACTTTACAAACATTTTTCTAGGACCCCTTGGGATACCCCTGTTGACAGAGAGCTGCCTCCAAGAAGTTCAGAATTCTAACCACCCCATCTCATTTGTTGAAGGGATCCAGCTTTTCTACATCTCAGCTACTTACTGTACTGTTTGACAAAGATGTGTAAATATCAGAACTTGATGAAGAGACATGTAAATATATGTACACTCTAAGAGGCCTGACTTTATTATTTTCCCGAAACAAGAATGCAGCTCAAAATTGTAATAAAGTTATAACACTTAAAGCAAGAGGGTCATTATGACAGATTTTCAAAATGCTGCCTTCATGTTTCTCTCAAGACAGATTTCCTTCAGTGTGCTCTTTGATCTTTCTATGGATGTAAATTAACCAGTCCAAGCTGTGCTATGGGGAAAATTTGTTTTGGCAAAACTTTTATAAAGAAAACAGATTCAGCAATATTACAAACCTGTCTTCAACAAGAAAGTGCTAGGTGCAATGAATTCACTAACCAATGGCAGACAATCAGATTTCAGTTTATTCTACCATTTGATAGATGTTAGATATTGAAATGTATATATATATATATATATATATATATATATATATTCATTTATTTATTTTTTTCCATTTTTTGCAGCATGTGAAAAGAGGAATCAACTCAGACACACATGAACAGTTGCATATAAAATAAAAAACATTTAACTGTGCTTGAGCTTTCAAGTAGTCAAGGAATCTGACCTCCTACTTTGAGCTCAGCATGGATGAAATATAGACATGTACTGTACCCATCACAAATCCTGGCATGGGGCTGAAAAGGATTTGCCCCTATTATACTTCACTGGAAACATGCACCTATCCAATCATAACTGATAAAAAAGCTTAGTTGTATATTGTATAATGTATACTTCATGATCAGGGCATCAAAAGTTATCCTCATTAAGTGAAAACTTTGCTTGCATTAACTGGCAAACCACTGTGGAGTTTAGCACTGTTTCCCCTTCATTTTACACAATGGCTCAATATTCCAGCTAGCAAGATGGGTTTTTTTTGTTTCACTTCCACAACAGGTGGACTTGCATACTTTGCCAAGTCATTGCACTAAGATCATACATGTGCATTGACTAGCACTAGCACTAGACTAGCACTTTGTACATTCTAATATCCTCTTTAGGCCTTTTGGTTAATGTGCTGAAAGAAGTTTCACTTCACTTTTTCCTGTTCATCAGGTGACAAGTTGCATGTAGCACTTTGTCCCATCTTTCTAGCTTGTCTCATTGCTTAAATAGCTTGGTCAACAGAGGATCCCCCTCCCCTACCTTTTTCTGATCAAGTATCTTGGAAAGAATTTTCCTCCCATTTAAATACTGTTTAATTGAAGAACATAATACAGCTATTTAAATAGAATGTATAGACATATGTTCAATTTTGAATGCTCATAAGTGTTCAGTATAGCTATTTCAACATGTTCTGTGGAGTCTTGTTTTGCTTTTTTCTTGCAGCTGTGTACTTTTATTCACTGGGGGACAAAAGGGACTGAAAAATAGTTGTGTGTGTTCTTTTTCAATACAATTGCTGCTGCATTTTAAAGATGAGCTCCAGGCATGTGGCTAAATTCACAGTGAGATATATATACAAGTATGGGAGATGTTTGAATTGCAAATGATTTGTAATTCTGTACGGTCACTGTTGTAGTCCAGGGATCTAGGGACACCTACTAAACAGCGCTGTCAGATTCACAAGACCTTGTCCACAGCTAGCCAAGCTTGTTTATTGGATAGTGAAGTAGCAGAAGTACACTGATAAGGCATTTGTGTTACCACAAATAGTTGGCCTGGCTATATTGTGCTAAATATTGGGCATGGTATAAAACGATATGCTCCAGATTCTGTGGGAAATATCTAGTGTCAGTAGCAGGTAAAAAGCCATGATGTCAAGGAAAGGTAAAAACACCCTCAAGTCAATGGAACAGGAAAGAAGATCCCAGCATCAGTGAGACAAGAAAACTGCCCCAGCATCAATGGGACAGGAAAAATACATTGTCATCAGCGGGACAGGAAAAACACCCCAATGTCAGTGGGCAACAAAAAAACACACCATAATCAGTGGGACATGAAAAGCAATGTAAAATAGATGTAACAAGCTAGTCTGTAGGCATAATCTTTGCTATAAAGGTATGTGCTTTCAAGACCCATAGCAGTCACATGGCTTGCTATAGCTATATTGCCTTTGTTTGACATAGGGGAATAGATAGATACATACAGCATATTCATTACTAAATTTGCATTGCAACACGTTGCCTGTATCTTGTTGGGCTTCCAATCGGGTAAGTTTAAAGCAATGAAATGTTCTGAGTTGTTGTAGATCACCTTGTCCTACTCATCAATGCTGTATCAAAGAGATATCTCTATAGCAACATTAGCTGCTAACAACATGTTACTATGGCACTACACGACTTCTCTGAGAGCCTGGATAGGAAGGACATTGCTAAAAGTTTATTTATAGTAGTCCATCTCCTGGTTTAACTTAATTTACCTTTCTTCTTTTCTATATATTTTTTGAAAAATTGTTAAGGGGAGGTGACATGTTTCCTGATATTCTAGGATTAACATGGTGTGCTAATACTATATTACATTTTCGACTGCTTGAATACTTAGTGAGATAGGAATAGCAGATTTGTAGGATCAATCACTTTTGCTTCCCAGACATGGACATTGGTACCTTTTGGCATGCATCTACTTCCAGCACCAAGTAAAGAAAGTGCACTAAAGGGGTTCATTTAATGTTAGAGGTAGGGCTAAGGGTTAGGGTCATAGATTAGGGGTATGATGGTTAAGGCTTTGGGAATATCTAAAGTTAAGAGATATCTTTAATGTTAGGGTTAGCCTAGGAGTTAATTTTAAGGGTTAGGTTGGTGTTACATTTATGTACAGGGTTAGTGTTACAATTAGAGTTAATGTGTTATTAAACCCACAACAGTAAAATCAGTCTGTTTATGCAGTAAAGCATGCTTGTTATACTCATCGGGGTTAATCTTCTGCATTACGTAAAAAGGCTGCTTGATCCTATCTTCTCTGATGCTCCTCTTCTTCTACTGTCCCCAATCCATCTGCTGATATTATAGAGCTCTATGAGACACTCTGTACATGCTCAGTTTGCTGTGTATTGCCAGGGAGTTTTCTGTTTTTTTGGGAGGGTGCATGTGATGGGCACAGGGTCAGTCAGCACTGTCCAGACAGAGGGTCAGGGGTCATGCAGCCTCATAGGACAGTCAAAGGAGAATGAAAACTCCTCCTACAAGATTAAACTGTGCTCAGCCATACACTAATAGAAGTCACAAGACTGCTGTATACTGCTAATGAGAAAAGGTATTTATCAGTTTATATTTACTAAAATAATTTCATTTCCATGTTCTTTGTACTGTGGGAGACCAGATATAGTGAATGCAGGGTCTTGGGTTTAGTAACACTTTAAGTGTTAGGGATAATGTTTCAGTTACCTACAAGGGTTTGTTTGCGGATAAGGGCTGTTTTAGGTAAGGGTTAACTTATAGGGGGACAAAACTCTCCTTTCACACCAGCAGTTTGATGGCTTGACTGTTCGGTTGAGAGCTAACATAAGCACACTATTTAGTGGTTACCATTCAAATGTTTTTGGGAAATAGTTATATCGGTAAGTTTTGTTCCACTTGAAAGCTTGAAGAAACTCACTGTCCATTCCAAAGCACAGTGAAACCAAGACTTCAGTTCTTCAAAAGGCATATGTCCCCTCAGCAACTGTTGTATGCGACTGGTGGCTGTTATGGCCTTTATTCCCAACGCCACTGGGTTTGTATCTTTCCCAGTGTTGAGCTTGTTGCAGTGAACAGTGTCCTATCTATGTCACCACTTGCTGTAGGAAACTGGGAGTCTGACACCCCTGGCATAAGCCACCCACTTTAATTGCATCACTTGATTGACAGGCCAGGAGACTCCTGGTCTGTCCCCCTCTCATTACCTCACATTTTGACTGACAGTCCAAGAGTCTCCTGGTCTGCCATGGACATAAATGCTTACAAATATACACACTCGCCATTCTGCCCACATGTATGCCTATTAACCTCAATTCCCTTTGCATGATGGGAATTGTAGTTTCTCACAGCATCGCAGCATCTGGAGGCAGATGTGACATGTACCTTCTCTGAGTGCCCGGATGTTTCTGCTTTTTCTAAAATGGGGGTGGTTACTCATTTTCACAAGGTTTTAATCTGCTAAACACTGAAATTGGCTTGTAAATAATTAGCGGCTTTATTTCCATGCATATGTGATGTCACTTATCTTATGGATGATTCTCACTTGTATTCCGGAATTCAGCTAGTAGAAATGTAGAATTTTGCAGTATGCACTGTACCAGTAGAATGTTAAGGGAAAGGTAGGGGGTGGTAAAAATAGTGTTGCTATAGGCAGGGTTTACAGTAGTCTTACCTATGATTCTTCTGTTATTGCTGGTAAGTGAAACATAGAAAAAAACATTCAAGTTGCCATTGTGTGATTAACATTTTATGTACTAAGCATGTAAATCTCTGCACATTTGCCTGTCTACTTTCACTGCCATTAACTGACAATGCACCGGCATCTGCACAATTATTTGCATGCCTTATAACTGTGAAACATCGGACAACTGCAAGCTTATGCAAATTGAAGATCAAAGCCTGGTTTATAATGAGGAAAGCTTTGTTCAATCATTGATAAAAGAAAAGCTGGCCACACACACACTATAATCATAGGAAAACCCTTTGTACATTCAATGAATGTCATTCAAAAGTACTTAAAAATGTTGTTTGCTTTTAACATTCGATTTTGGAGTGAATGTAATTTCCCAAACATGAAACCACATACACTACTAGAAATTAATTTGTTCAAGGAACATTTTCCATCCCATTCCTTTGGATTTTCACAGTGGCCAAAAATGTACATTGATCTGACCCCACAAACAATTAGAAAATCAAACGTTCTTAAAATAAAAAAAATTAAACCTAAATTCTACTAGTGTAAAGCCAGCTTTGCTAATTTGTCAAAGACTTGGCATTTTTTTCAACCACTTTTAGCCAACTTTTGATTCCAAATATGATCAAATGGATACAGGCAACTTATATATATTAAAATAGCAGATGTATTGGTAGGTTTCCTTGATATATTTAACCCTCTTTGTGTGATTTAATGTGATTGTAAAGTATTTTTTTTTTTAAATAAACATGTTATTTTTACTTGCTCTGTGTAATGGTTTCACACAGAGCAGCCCTGATCCTCCTCTTCTTGGGTTCGGCTCTCCTGGCTCCTCTTGCCCAAAGCAAGCAATCTGGAGCAGCACTGTGTGCACCTATTGAAACACACAGCACAGCTCGGCCTCACCCCCTGCTCCCTGGTTACTGGATTTGATTGACAGCAGTAGGAGCCAATGGTTCCCGCTGCCCTCACTGAGCCCAGTGAGGAGGGAGAGAGCGAGCAATGCAATAAGGTAAAAAGGTAAGGTAAGCTAAAAATCTTTGGCTTTTACAGCCACTTTAAAGCTGATTGAAAGTAGTAGAAATATACAGTAAATTGTTGTGTTTGGGCCAGTGTTAGGATATGATTGTTATTACACAAAAGCAGAAGAGCTTGCAATCTGTTATGCAGATACATGTGACATTTTATGTAATATTATTCCCTTCCTGCCAGCTTTGGGTCACAGAAAAGATTAAGCAGAGTAATATTGATTCTTTTATGGATTTGATTGAAATCATTGCTGAAAGTTTTATTTGATCTATTTGGTTGTTTTTGCATTCTAAAACCAGTGGAAACTGTCTGAAAATGTTCATGTGTATGAGCAACATTAAGCTTTATAAAAAGAACACATTCAATCTAATAAAATAGCCCACACACGCTTTAAGCTGGATATAGATTGATAGAATTTCTAATGAAAATCCTTATGAAAATTCAAAGAATGTTTCCAGAGCGATTGAATGTCATTTGAAAGATTTTGTTTGCTTTTAACATTTTATTTTGGAATGAATTGACTTTACCAAACAAAAAACACATACACTGTTAGAAATATATTAAAATTTCCCTTCCTTCTTTGAATTTTCTCATCGCTGCGGTTGAAAATGAACATTGATTAGACACAAATGCAATGAACAAACTTTCACTGCATTACATATTTCTACAGAAAAAAATATTAAAATAATTTAAAGTTGAACTCCAGTTATCTTTACAATAACATTTAGGTGCTCTCTCTTTTTTGTGTGTGTATTGGTCATTTAGTCTGGTGGAGTATAACAGAAAGCGATGCTTATGTTATTCCTTTCTCCTCCAGCAGCCAACACTTTCTCTGCTTCCATTCAAGTCCTGGAATGTGGGTGCCCCCAGTGTCCTCATGTACAATGCAGGACCATTGGTTCTGCATTGTAAATTATGACACTGGGAAGGGGCAGCTACGTGACCAGAAAAGAATAGCTGTTTCATGGTACTGGTGATGAATACCAGAACCAGGAGGGAAGAAGCCTGTGGGAGGGAAGAATAAGGTAGGTATACCTATCTGTTATATTCCCTATATGAAACAAGTGTTGGACGAATGATATACAGAGGGATGAACCCCCAAACATTATCTTTATAAAATGACCAATCTTCATCCTTAAGGTATGTGGCCTTTTTTAAGCTATGTTGAAACATTACAGGTAACAGAAAAGTTTACAATCTCCAAGGCCATACTGGAACACAATAGAAAGTGGAAATGCTTATAATACACTTAGATAGCCACAAATGCAATTATTTATATTGTATAAAATTGTTAATAATTCTAAACAAGTGTGGTGCAAGGGACTACCTGATTGCATATATGTTTAGGTTGCCCCTCAACCTACATAGTTGTTATTAAATGATTGCTGCAGAGATTATTATACAGACATTATGTTGGATCATAATGTGTTTGGATACCTTTAGGTTATAGGGGAATAATATGAATGGTGCAAGGGCTAATCATCTCTTAAGCTATACTGTAAAGGTAGAGAGGACAGACAGGATATAAACATCTATATACATTCAGCCCAAAGTCAGTGAACAGAAGGAAATGTGAGTTTGCAGGTCCTTGGTGATTCTATAACCATGGTATCATGGCTTCTCAAAGGAAAGGACTAGAAAAGATCAAATGTGAAATGTTGCATTTGCGAATTTGCTTGAATTGTTTAGGTTTAGTATAGCAACTGAAACTTTTCAAAGTAGTTTTATGTTGTAATTAATATATGTAATCTATATATATAGTGTTCTCATTTTTGCACAGCTAATTGAAAATGGTTAACAAGTCTTCATAAAGCAGAACTCCAGGAACAGATTTTTATTGTTTCTGTTGTATGATCACTGCTCCCTGGATTGTTTGACTTAATTTAAAAAGGAAAATTCTAATATGAATTTTTCTGCAGTACGTGATTAAATAGTTTAAAAGCAATCTAAAATAAGGAAAATGTAATTGCCAGCTTTACAAGAAGCAAATATGACTTTATTTAAAGCAGTGTCCTGGAAGCTGTGTCCTGAAAATTAAATCTGATCAGCCCCTGCTACAAATTCACATCTTACACACAGAACAAAGTCTTTTGCTGTGTGGTAATACAACTGGGCTTACTGAAAGAAGTGAAGATGGTGCGTAAATTAACCATATGTAGCACTAACCTCTTTAGAGTTTCTGAGTTTTGGGTCCCCCTTAAGCTCTGTACAGCTAGCAACACACATTTTCTCCCACACTCTGCACACTGGAGACAGTAAACAGTAGGTTTTGAGCTTGGATGGGGTTGAGCAATGCTTGGGATGCTCACAGGAACTGCAAACTTGAGGACAAATTCCTTAGCAACTATGTACAGATATGGACAAAATTAGTCTCTCCTCTGAGAGCATTCAAGCACTCAGGTGTACCTCCTCAGACCCCAGATGAATCCTCCTCTTTGCCAAGCTGCCTGAGGGTATCCCTGGGCAAGGGGATCCAGAAACTGCCACTTAGCCAAAACAGCCCCAGATGAGAAGCTAGTTGGGGTTTCTACCTGACTGCCCTCCAGCCTCCTGCTTGGGAAATGATCAGAGTCCCTTGAGCATGCAGATCAGCTCCTTCTCACCCTCACCCACTGCCTTACAGGAACTTCTCAAGCTTCCAGAGCAGGGGTGGTATCTGGGAACTGACCTGTAGAGCCCTCAGCCCTGACCTAGAATAACCCAGCTGACTCATTCCAGGCTGCTACTCAACATGTTCCTAAAAAAAATATCTCCCCTAGCTAAACATAAGGGGCGCTACACATACAAGATGTTTTATTAATATGAGGCAGTTAGAACTCATTGCTGATTGGTTGTTGTGGCTTGTAGCAGATTGCACATTACAATGCCACCTAATAAATACACCTGTGAATGTAATATGGGGTATTACATAAATGGCATGCATTTTGAAATGACTATACCAGGCTCTAATAAAAGGCCACCAACACCTACATATCCTAACCATAGTTTTTTTTTGTTTTACCTGTGCTTAATACAGTATATAAAAAAATAATGAAATCACATGGTAAGATAAAGTAAAATGATTTCTATGGTGCTGTACCTGCTGCTTTATTACAGTACATTTATTGGGATTTTGTTAGAACCACCTTCCTGCTTTTTTTCTTGGTTTTGAAGGCAGTTTGTGTGTTCACGAATGCAGTTTGTTAAAAATCGCGTAAAGGAGTAAACACAATGCACATAGGTAAAAGGCATGAAAACAAAATTACACAATAAGTACAATATGTGTTTACAAACCCCCCCCCCAAAAAAAAATACTATGCTATCTCATGCGCATATGTACATAAATTACAAAATTTCATGTATCTTTAACAAGTTAATGTAAGTAATTTTACATTTTTAAATGCTTCAGTGCTGCAGCTTTCATAAACTAATAGCTGGTGATCCTTCCATAAACGTTCCTTAGTCAAGCATTTCCTGTTATTGAGTGACAATGCTCTATTTTTGTCTTCTAAGTGTGCTTCTGTATTGTCGCAATGTAACATGCTCTTCTAGTGTAGACTATAAGTAGCCATGCCAACAATCAGTGCTCAGGCATGTTCCTCTCTTGTCTCCATTAGCAAACCCATCCTGGGAAATACCACACAGTTACTGTTGGAGTACATGCATGTAGACAGAAAGGGGCTAAGAAAGGCTGCAGGCAGTCAGCAGCACTGAGATGCAAAAAAAGGATGATAAAAACAGTATTTCTAAAAGACCAAAATAGCAGTTGTTTATGCTACATAATGTCTTCTTTAGATCTACTTTAAAGCTGATCTCTGGTAAAAATGTTTCCTTTGCAGTGGGACTGCCCCTGCACTGCAAGGGTTAAATATTCATTTACTTCTAGGGAACCAGGTAAAACAGTTTTACTTACTTGATCCTCCACTCTTCCAGGCTCCTCTGTGCTGCAAGACTGGTCCTCTCAGCCTCTGCCCCCCTCAGCCTCCTATGTTCTGGCAGTTGGGATGTGCCCAACATGCTCAGGACCCAGCAACAAGCTTTTAACCCATGCAGTGCACTGACAGATTGCATTGTTGGCCCTTAAAGACTACTTAAGATGTAAACAATGTGTTTAGTTTATAAATATTTTATTTAAATACTATTTGTGCATTTATGTACAGTGTCCATAAACAACTCGCAATAAAAAGGTCAAAAGAGTACTTAACTTAATAATGCCCTGGGCAATGAGAAATGTACAGAGGAAATTGCCTAATAACACCACTGGGAGAAAATGGTTTAAATGATTCAGTCCAGATATATTCGAAAGCACAGATGTTTATGTTAACCTAGTTTTATACAACCTTCCAGGAACAGACCGATATGACAGCATGCATCCTGAACATATTTGGGGGAATTCATTAAAGCCCTAACAACACTTTTCTGGTGGTATGGCCCTTTAAAATGGCCTGTGCTGGGTTCCAAAATATCTGCTGTTTCTTTCGGTAGCTTTAATGACACATGCAACAGATTCAGGTAGTTGTTAATAGCACCACTTTTGTTTTTACTGCACCAGATTAAAACATAGTTACCACCATAGATAACAAAACTGAAAGGTAACTGAGACCAATCCTAACTTGACACACAGAGACAGGCCAAAATGCCTGTCTCTGTAAGCTGTATATCAGGTGACATGTTTGTTGCTACTACCTCCACCCCTCCTCACCTATTGCTGGTTGTTAAGAAGGCTGTCAGCTTCACAGCTGACAGCTTCCTAGCATCCAATGATACTGACAGTGGATGGAGTTTGATGGGGATGCTAAGACACTAGTTCCCCATCAGGTCTGCTCTCTTCTTGTGATTGAAAGCAGGCAGTGGGCAGATTCTATAGCCAATAGCAGACTGTGTATTGGCTATAAATCCACCCAGTGCCTGCTGTCAATCACAAGAGGAGCAGACCTGATGAAAAACTAGTGTCTGTGAATCCCCATCAGACTCTGGTTATCCAGCATCAAAAATCCTCAGTGTGACAGCTGCAGCAACAGGGATAGAGCTCAGCTGCACTAAGGATGGAGTGTCAATATGGAACCTCCAGCATTATCGCATCTCTGCACGTGCTCCAAATTCATGTACCTGTTTACAACAGCTACATTAATCTGTCATCTGCATTGACATTTGTCCCATGGAGGCATGATGATATTCTAAAGAACTCTTCATGAATTCCCCTAATAGACTTGACAAGTGGAAAACATTGGAACAAGTCCTTAAAGTAAGGTGGACCAGGCTGATTTATCAAACCTGGAGCAAACAAAGCTGAAGTAACACTGGTACAATTGCCACACAGAATTCACACTTCACCTAAAAGAAATGATAAGCTTAACACTCATCGCCAGCTAAAAACATTTTTCTCTTTTCTCTTACACAGGATCAGGTTTAAAGCCCGCGTATGAGTCATATTGCTGTTTGTGTCCTCATGAGGGAGATTTCCTGTCTAGGGGACGAGTGTCACAAAGATCAGTAAGAAATCTCCTGTATGGGAACATAGACAGAATTTAAAATCTGACTAATACATTTTCTCAAAGGGGTCATAGACAACATTTCCAGAAGTTCCCATTCTACCCAAAGCTAAAAGACATTTTGTCTGGAGTTGGTCTCCCTGTGCTCTGCCCTACCAGCGCTCGCTGGAGCATTGGACTGTGAAGGGGTGGGAGCAGTTGGCTCAGTCTCCCAGCGGACCGCTGAGAGGCTGAGCCAGCTGACGTTCAGGCATCTGGGCAGACCCCGTCATTATTAGAGATGAGCGAATCGAACTCGGCGAAGTGGAATTCGTTTCGAATATTAGGAAAATTTCGATTCGCGACGAATCCGAAAATTAGCAGACTTCGGATGCGCGAATCGAAATTTTTCCTAAAATGGCGGCGACATGTGCGGCGACGGAGCGGGGATGTCTGGGAAGGCGTGCAGACAAGGCGCGCTGACCCATAATGCATTCATTCATGACATGTGATCGCATTAGCCAATCAGCAGCCAGCCAGCCAGCACTGTGTAATGGTCGAGCTATAAATGGCGGCCATTTTAGAATTCTCCATTTGCCTCCAGTCATTCAAGAGAGGCAGACCTGGCTGTATTGAGGGAGAGAGTTAGGGACACAGAAACGTTACTTAGGGCCAGAGAAACGTTACTTAGGGCCAGAGAAACGTTACTTAGGGACACAGAAACGTTACTTAGGGCCACAGAAACATTACTTAGGGCCACAGAAACGTTACTTAGGGCCACAGAATCGTTACTTAGGGACACAGAAACGTTACTTAGGGCCACAGAAACGTTACTTAGGGCCACAGAATCGTTACTTAGGGCCACAGAAACGTTACTTAGGGCCACAGAATCGTTACTTAGGGCCACAGAAACGTTACTTAGGGCCACAGAAACTTTACTTAGGGCCACAGAATCGTTACTTAGGGCCACAGAAACTTTACTTAGGGCCACAGAAACGTTACTTAGGGCCACAGAAACGTTACTTAGGGCCACAGAATTGTTACTTAGGGCCACAGAAACGTTACTTAGGGCCACAGAATCGTTACTTAGGGACACAGAACCGTTACTTAGGGCCACAGAAACGTTACTTAGGGACACAGAATTGTTACTCAGGGACAGACACAGAATTGTTACTGAGGGACACAGAATTGTTACTGAGGGACACAGAATTGTTACTCAGGGACAGACACAGAATTGTTACTCAGGGACAGACACAGAATTGTTACTCAGGGACAGACACTGAATTGTTACTCAGGGACAGACACTGAATTGTTACTCAGGGACAGACACAGAATTGTTACTCAGGGACAGACACAGAATTGTTACTGAGGGACACAGAATTGTTACTGAGGGACACAGAATTGTTACTGAGGGACACAGAATTGTTACTCAGGGACACAGAATTGTTACTCAGGGACAGACACAGAATTGTTACTCAGGGACAGACACAGAATTGTTACTGAGGGACACAGAATTGTTACTGAGGGACACAGAATTGTTACCGAGGGACACAGAATTGTTACTCAGGGACAGACACAGAATTGTTACTCAGGGACAGACACAGAATTGTTAATGAGGGACACAGAATTGTTACTGAGGGACACAGAATTGTTACTGAGGGACACAGAATTGTTACTGAGGGACACAGAATTGTTACTCAGGGACAGACACAGAATTGTTACTGAGGGACACAGAATTGTTACTGAGGGACACAGAATTGTTACTGAGGGACACAGAAGTGCTTTTTAACATGATTTTATTTTGTTTGACATGTTCACCGTGCTCATGTTTAACCTCCTTATGATCTATGTGATCAAATAAAGTATTGCCTGGATTTTTTGAATTCATATTACTCCACGTGGATCATTTAGTAACCTTCTTTTTTCAGGTAGGAGTGCCCTTGTCACACTACCATATTGTTTGGTATGCATTTTCTTGGGTTTATGGATCCACACTTGTATAAGTGAGTCGGAGATATGACGATGACACCAGCTATTTGTGTCATTTTAGGTGGCTTGTTTCTGTTCTATTTTTGTGACACAGAATTGTTACTCAGGGACACAGAATTGTTACTCAGGGACAGACACAGAATTGTTACTCAGGGACAGACACAGAATTGTTACTGAGGGACACAGAATTGTTACTGAGGGACACAGAATTGTTACTGAGGGACACAGAATTGTTACTCAGGGACATAGAATTGTTACTCAGGGACACAGAATTGTTACTCAGGGACATACACAGAATTGTTACTGAGGGACACAGAATTGTTACTGAGGGACACAGAATTGTTACTCAGGGACAGACACAGAATTGTTTCTGAGGGACACAGAATTGTTACTCAGGGACACAGAATTGTTACTGAGGGACACAGAATTGTTACTCAGGGACACAGAATTGTTACTCAGGGACAGACACAGAATTGTTACTGAGGGACACAGAATTGTTACTGAGGGACACAGAATTGTTACTCAGGGACACAGAATTGTTACTCAGGGACACAGAATTGTTACTCAGGGACAGACACAGAATTGTTACTGAGGGACACATAATTGTTACTCAGGGACACAGAATTGTTACTGAGGGACACAGAATTGTTACTCAGGGACACAGAATTGTTACTCAGGGACAGACACAGAATTGTTACTGAGGGACACAGAATTGTTACTGAGGGACACAGAATTGTTACTGAGGGACACAGAATTGTTACTCAGGGACAGACACAGAATTGTTACTGAGGGACACAGAATTGTTACTGAGGGACACAGAATTGTTACTCAGGGACAGACACAGAATTGTTACTGAGGGACACAGAATTGTTACTCAGGGACAGACACAGAATTGTTACTGAGGGACACAGAATTGTTACTGAGGGACACAGAATTGTTACTGAGGGACACAGAAGTGTTACTGAGGGACACAGAATTGTTACTCAGGGACACAGAATTGTTACTCAGGGACACAGAATTGTTACTGAGGGACAGACACAGAATTGCCGTCATCGATTGGTTGGCTCGGTCGTTTTCCTCTTCCCAGGTCACCTCTGACACCTACAGCCAACGGTCGGTGGGTACGTCAGACACAACCGTTAGTTGGCATGGCCCGGGAGCAAGCCCACTGAAATCACGTGTCCTCTACCTGCCCCTGTCCTTTGGTGTTCCCTCACCAAGCGAAGTATCGCATGCTGTGGGCTCAGCCCCACTGTACAGTGAGGAAGAGCTAACAGAGGGCGGTCAGGAACGGGGGGAGACATCCGCCTCTTCAGCAGCCAGGCGAAGAAGTAGTGGCGAGGAGAGTGGCTCGGTAGCCGGTCTAGAGACAGGTCTGTCTCCTGACCCACACGCAGCCGAGGGGGCTAGTAGTGAGGCGGAGACCCTAATTGATGATGATGAGGCTGATCGCACTTGGCAGCCTCGTCGTCATCAGGCTATTGCTTCCACATCATCAGGAGAAGAGGGTGGCAGCTTGGCAGTGAGCAAAACAGTCGGTGGGTTGCCCAGGAGGCAGCAGGATCGCAGCAGTGTCAGTGGAGGCAAACGGCCACGGAGTAGAGCACCAGCTCCACTGCAGCCTACCACCACGGCCAGTAGTGGTGCCGGTGTGCACGGAGGAAGTAGCAGTCAGCCAGTGAGGAGTATCGGGGGCAAAGTTTCCTACTCGGCGGTGTGGCAATTTTTCGTCAAGCCGCCCGAGGAAGTAAACGTAGCCGTATGTCGACTATGTGGCCAGAAAGTCAAGCGTGGCCAGGGGGCCCATGTTGGGACTACAGCGTTGCGGCAGCATATGCAGCGTCGCCATTTGGTGGCCTGGGAAAACCGTGATAAAGATACGGCGGTTCTGCCTGCCCCAGCCCCCGCTCCATCACCCGCTCCGTTACTTGCTCCGTCACCCGACGTCAATCGCCCTCTATCAGCCAGTCAAGGCTCCAACACCTCTGCTGAGGGGAGTTGTCGCTCGTTGGCATCTTCCGCTCGTTCAGATGCTCCTTCTCCTGCTACTCCTCTTCACGGATTCCGTCAGCAGTCTTTCTTGGAATCCGTTTCCAAGAGACAACAGTTTGCGAGCACGCACCCGACGGTGCAAAAGCTGAACGTCCTCCTGTCCAAGTTGCTGGTGCTGCAGTCCCTCCCTTTCCAAGTGGTGGACTCAGCACCTTTCCGAGAAATGATGGCTTGTGCCGCGCCGTGGTGGAGAGTGCCAAGCCGGCATTTCTTCGCCAAAAAGGCAGTGCCAGCCCTGCATTCACATGTAGAAGAGATGGTGGGCCAGTCTTTGAGCATGTCGGTCTCTGCCAAAGTGCACGGCAGTGCCGACGTGTGGAGCTGTAACTACGGTCAGGAACAGTACATGTCATTTACGGCCCACTGGGTGAACGTGGTGCCGGCACAGCCGCACCAGCAACTTGGACAGGTCACGCCGCTTTTGCCTCCACGTTTGCACGTCCTTGGTCCACAAAAGATGTCCACCTCTACCACCTCTTCTTCCGCCGTGTCCTCAGCCGCCACCCCCGTGCCAAGTCCCATTACCCGACCGGCATATCACATGTGCAGGGCGCAACGGTGTCACGCTGTGCTGCACCTGGTATGCCTTGGCGAACGTAGTCACACAGGGGAGGAACTTCTCAGTGTAATGAACAGAGAAATCGACAGATGGCTGTCTCCACGCAAACTGAAAATCGGAACCATGTTGACCGACAACGGAAAGAACATGGTGTCTGCTCTGCGTCAAGGAAGGTTGTGCCATGCGCCATGCATGGCTCACGTGTTCAATCTGGTTGTCAAGCGGTTCCTAAAATCCACCATCCCACTGCAAGACATCCTTAAAATGTCACGTAAACTTTGCATGCATTTCAGCCATTCCTACACCGCAAAGCACACCCTCCTTGAGCTGCAGCGGCAGAACGGAATTCCACAGCATCGCCTGATCTGCGACGTTGCAACAAGGTGGAATTCAACCCTACACATGTTAGACCGCCTTTACGAACAGCGAAAGGCCATCACCGATTTCCTGATGTTACAAGCGGATAAAGGTACTCCCCTGTGTAACTTCGATGTCAGCCATTGGCAGCTCATGCGTGACACCTGCCGCTTGCTCAGGCCCTTTGAGGAGGCCACGCTATTCGTGAGTCGGCAGGACTATGGGATGAACGACGTCATTCCTCTGTTGCACGTCCTGGAACAAATGCTGTTAGCAATGGCTGGTCAGGGTGCGGTAGACGTGGCGCACAGATCTCAACGCCACATGACCCCTGTGGGGGCAGGACAGGAAGAAGAGGAGGACGTAGAGGAGGACATTTGTGCTCAGGAATTATTGAGTGAAATGGGTGGTTTTTCCACTCAGCGGACAGGAGTGGAGGAGCAGGAGCATCTGGTAGAGGAGGAGGAGGAGGAGACAGAGGACCCAGACGCACCGTGGCAGTATGCTGTGGAGATGGAGGCAGGGAGTCCCTCGCATTCCTTGGCACAAATGGCCCATAGCATGCTCGGTTGCTTGCGTAGCGACAGCCGAATAATAACCATAAGACAGAGGGATGACTTTTGGCTGTCCATCTTATTGGACCCTTGCTACCGTTCAAAAATGGTGGCCTTTTTCACACCTGCTGAGAGGGAGGCCAAAATAACGTACTATAAAAACCACCTATGTAGTCAGTTGGTCTCTGCCTTTGTGCGCCAACGTCCATCCTCAGACACTGTGGGCCCTGTGCGCTCGCGTTCTGCTGCCATGGCAGCAGGGGAGGGGTGGGGTGGTAGGAGCAGTGGCAGCTCCACCAGCAGCGGCTGCCTCAGTCTGCAGTCGATGATGAGTAGCTTTCTTCACCAGCGCAGTGAGGAAACTACTAACCAGCTGCAGCAGCAGCAGCAGCATCAGGTGGACCTGGAGCAGGACCTCAAACAACAGGCTTGGGCCTACTTGGACAGCACCCTGCCAACCGAGGTAGACAATCCCCTTGACTACTGGGCAATGAAACTTGACCTTTGGCCCCAACTAGCTGAATTTGCCCTTGAAAGGCTGTCATGCCCGGCCAGTAGCGTGGCATCGGAGCGCGTGTTTAGTGCGGCAGGAGGTATTGTAACTCCGCGGAGGACACGACTGTCCACCCAAAGTGTGGAGAGACTCACGTTTGTGAAAATGAATCAGGCGTGGATTAGTCTGGATTTCAAACCACCAGTTCCTGACACAACTGACTAAATCCGCCATGAATCATGCCCCAAACATGTGCCACTTTCAGGTCTCCTCACACTACTGGTGGGTTCCATTTTGTCATAGGGTGCTGGCAGATTACGGGCCTCCCATTGCTGCTGCCAGGCCCGTAATCTGCCATGGGCCCCCGTACCGCCTCCTCATGCTGCTGCCAGGTCCAGAGTCTCTCATGGGTCCCTGTACGGCCTCCCATTGCTGCTGTCTCCATCGCCACACTCTGCCATGTGCCACTTTCAGGTCTCCTCACACTGCTGGTGTGTTACATTTTTTGTCATAGGGTGCTGGCAGATTACGGGCCTCCCATTGCTGCTGCCAGGCCCGTAATCTGCCATGGGCCCCTGTACCGCCTCCTAATGCTGCTGCCAGGTCCAGAGTGTGTCATGGGTCCCTGTACGGCCTCCCATTGCTGCTGTCTCCATCGCCACACTCTGCCATGTGCCACTTTCAGGTCTCCTCACACTGCTGGTGGGTTCCATTTTTGTCATAGGGTGCTGTATGGCCTCCCATTGCTGCTGCCTCCACCGCCGCACTGTGGCTCCACACTCTGGTTTTGGCCCCGTGACTGCCCAAATGAGTGAAGTGTGCGGTGATTCTAAGATCGACGGCACTCATCTGCATGTCATACTGACTGACAGTATTATTTCTCTTCCCCAGCAGACTCCAAGGGCATTTAAATTAAAGGTACAGTGTTCTGCACTAATATAAAGGCTCTCTGAAGCCTAGAAACACCCTTTTATAAGTTAAAATCGCAGCGAATATATTCGCATCGAATCAAATTTATTCCTCGAATTCGCCGAATCAGCCGAATCAAATTTTTGAATACTTTGCTTATCTCTAGTCATTATTGTTGGGATACTTGCAGAGCCTCAACCAGCTCTGTGACGTCAGCCAGAAGTGGACTTTAGCTGAATCTAAGTCATAGGAAAGCAGAACTAAGTGCACTCCTGCGTCAAAGATCTTTGACCATACTTCTTCTTTAATGCTAACTATACATTTAATAAATGATAAAATGTTTAATATGCATGTTCTTGGTCCACTTGTTACTTTCTAATACAAGATAAGTGGTTTGTAGAAATGTCATCATGAGACTCTAGAATAATTGAAATCATTATTTCAGAGCCACAGCAAGGAGACTTTTCATGCCTTACTTAGATGTCAAAGGGGAGCCGCATCATAGGGATTTCTTTGCATTTGCTCTTGGCATGTTCCAGAGATAGAACTATTATTGAAGATTATTAGCCTGGTTCTCTTGAGTTATGTACCTTCCTATGTATGAATGTTTTGTAAATTGTGTTACAGTCAGTTCTGCTATAACTCTCCTGCTCATTTTTCTTCTCTTTCTTCTTTAGGATGGAGTGGGTATCGACGAAAAGTTATCCTTGAGGAGAGTGGCTGTTGTGGAAGATTTCTTCGACATCATCTATTCCATGCATGTAGAAACAGGGCCTAATGGGGAACAGATTAGGAAGCATGCTGGGCAGAAGAGGACCTACAAAGCTGTAAGTCATAAGTCATGTTATCACTCTATATGTTTGTTAACTCAATTCATTTATTTTTACTTTGAGCTTGAAATCACTCTGTATATGTGTTTTGAACACAAGTTGAGTGTTTATTGCATTTGTATGCATTAAGTGACATTTGACAAGCTTACTTGCGACTATTCTTTCTTTCTCAGCATGACCCATTAATTTAATCAAATGTGAATATTAATGGGAAAGCTTCACAGCTAGTTGTTCTGCTGCAGTATTTATTTATTTTTTGAATGTTATATGTATATATTGATTGCTGTATTTCTATACAGTATGTACTGCATATATATCATTGGATTCAGAATTGATTTAACACACAAGTAGATCCTTGACAAAAATCTCAATAGTTCACAATACAAAGTATTCTAATGAAAGTAAGAGCCTCTGCATGCTGAGTTTGGGAGGACATCTAGTATTAAAATTGAGATAATTAATTAATTGCTGCCCAGCCACTGCATTAATACGGTGGCAGGGCGGCACGGCTGCGCAAAAGCATGCTTTTAAATGTGCTCCGTGCTCCCAAAGTTTTTGTGGGCAGGGGGGGCGCGCATGCCCCCGCCGACCTGCGGCTGTCACCATTTGATCCCCGAGCTGGGGTGGACTGACCATTTGGAAGCTCGGGCACTGCCCGAGGGCTCGGGGTCATTAGGGGGCCCCATGAGATGCCCCTGGTACCTTTTTCAAAGGATTTTTTGAGTTTGGGCAAGGACACAGGGGCCCCATGATCCCCTATTGCCCAGGGGCCCCATAAGTTGTCAGTCCGCCCCTGTCCCCGAGGGATCAATCATTCGGTTTCAGCGAATGATGTCCGGCTGAAATCAGATGATCGGTCCCTGTCCTATCCTGTCCTGTGTTGAGAGTTACACAGGACAGGATATGATGTCAACCTTCTCTGCCTGGGCACATTCCGTCCCAGAGAGAGAAGAAGACACAGTAAAAGTGAGTAAAACACTACACATTTACAGTTAGAACACACCTAGGTCACATTTAACCCCCTGATCGCCCCCCCCCAGTTAACCCCTTCAGTGCCCTGTCACCAGTGTCATTGATCACAGTGTTATTAAATTTATGACTAACTTTGAGTTTACTAAATATTTTTTATAGCCAAAAGTAAAATATACAGTTTTTTTTTAAATTTTTGTGTTTTTTTTGTTTATAGCGCAAAAAATAAAAAGTGCACAGGTGATCAAATACCACCAAAAGAAAGCTCTATTTGTGGGAAAAAAAGGACGTAAATTTCATTTATGTACAGCATTGTATGACTGCGGAACTGTCAGTTAAACTAGTGCATCGCTGTATAGCAAAAAAAGGCATAAATTACAGTATCTATACCATAGTTTGTAGACGCTATAACTTTCACACAAAGCAATTAATATACACTTATTGGGATTTTTTTTACCAAAAACATGTAGCAGAATACATTTTGGCTTAAATTTATGACTAACTTTGAGTTTACGATATATTTTTTATAGCTGAAAGTAGAAAATATTGTTTTTTTTCATAATTTTCGTGTTTTTTTTGTTTATAGCGCAAAAAATAAAAAGCGCACAGGTGATAAAATACCACCAAAAGAAAGCTCTATTTGTGTGAAAAAAAGGACGTAACATTTTTTTGGGTACAGCATTGCATGACCGCGCAATTATCAGTTGAATTATTGCAGCGCCAAACAGCAAAAAAAGGCCTGGTCATTAAGGGGGGTAAATCCTCATGAGTGCAAGTGGTTAATTAATTAATTAATTAATTTATTTATTTATTTAAAATACTTGTCTCTGAGTAGTTGAGTTCTTGATTCCCAGGGGATAAATGTTGCTTATAGAGCTGATGCCTACTGCAACAAAATTTTAGAGACTATTCTCTTTCTTATTTCCAATAAACTTTTTTCTTTTTTGCAGACCAGAAGTGAAAGCATTCAGTGAGCTACTAGTATTACGCAAGAAACACTAAAACTGCACAAAAACCAAAAGTCTGCTGTATTTGCCTTAAAATGGAATGGCAGTTTTTGTAATTGATTCTAAACGTAGAAGGTTTTTTTTTATCTTAATGTATTCTATGTATTAAGGTAAAAAACCTACTAGGTGCAGCTCCTCCCTCATCCCCCCTTATATACACCTGAGCCCCATGTCTACCTAGCGATGTGCATGACAGTAGTGTCTCTCCCAGGTCTCTCTCTCTCCCTATTGGCTCACACAGCAGCAGGAGCCATTGGCCACGTAAATGGGGCCACTCTGCAAGCACCCCACAATTGCATGCTTCTGTGGGGTCCAAAGGGTTAAAGCAGTTGGTGAGAAAGCAACATACCACTGCATGTTTAACCCCGTTTGCTATACTGCACAAGGTTGCAGGGCACTTGTCGAGCGGCCTAATTAACTTGAATGGGTCATGCTTGGCAGGTGCTACACCCACCAATCATGACAGGGTGTAGGAGCCAGCACTACAGAGGAGACATCGGCTTATACTGTTCTTGATCCCTAGTACAGCTCCAACTTTACAAGTAGTTCCTCTACATTGCACTCTGCATGCTCTGGAATGGTGGGTCAGCAAGCCCTGACTGTCATCTACCAGTCACCTGTCCGCAATCTACTGCTTGCTGACCCCTGGGATAGAGGCTGCTCTATGTAAAACCATAGCACAAAGGAAGTAAATATAACATGTTTGTTTTGTTTTTTTTAATCACAACCTTTAGAATCACTTTACGTGCTGCTTTGCACCTTTAAAAATTATGTTCTGTGTAATTCACTGCACCCATAGCACACATTATTTTACAGTAGGATGGCAGGAGGAGATTTTCTAGAGTATGTTTGCAAACTTTCTCTCTTTCATTCTCTCTCCCTCTCTTTTATTCACTCCCTTCCTCATAGTCTCTCCCTCTCTCCTTCTCTCTCTTTTTTCCCTCTCTCCCACTCTCTCTTTCCTTCTCCCTCTTCCCTCCTCTCTCGCTCTCTCCCCACCTCCCCCCTCTCTTTCCTCCTTCCCTCTCTATATCTCCCTCACTCCCACCCCCTGTTTCTCTCCCAGCTCTTTCTTTCTCTCCCCTTTTTTTTCTCTCACCTCCCCTCTCTTTCTCTCCCTCTTTTTACCCCCCTCTCTATTTCTCTCTACCCCCCTCCTTACCCTCTCTTCCCCTCTCTTTCCCTCCTCTCCTTCTCTCCCCCCCTTCCTCTCCCTCTTTCTCTTTCTATTTCTCTCTTCCCTCTCCCTCTATGCCCTCTTTCTCCCAGTAAGCTACAGAAAAGGACCACATATGTCAGCCTTCTGTTATGGTGATGAAGGTCAGGAAGTTCTCATTATGCTACTTTGTTGTTTTTAATTTACATTATCTCTTCTCTTCGTGTATAAGGATGATGGCACTGTATTTATTTAAATTTTAAAAAAATCAAGTACCTTTTTTTCCTAATTGATATCCAGCTGTCACATGACCCAGCTCTTTCCCAGCCTATTTGCAGGGAAACATCAGTGGGAATAGCTTCTAGTCCACTGCTGACAGTCACATGTTTAAATAAAAAAACACCTTCAGAATACAGAGGAAAAATACATAATAATATCAAATACATGTTTTAACTCATCATACAAATATGTATTTGAACTCAAATCTTTTTCTTTTCAAAAACATGGTGTATGCTATCGAGGGGGAGGTTCTGCCAATTACACCCTGTTTTCCATTCCCCCTCCCTCCCAGCTTGTGTCTATTGTTTGTATGTGCTTAGAATTCCAGGAAGGTGACACCTCCACCAATCAACATATAATATCCAGTCCCCCATAGTATAAAGATCTTTAGTGGGCGTGGAGGAGGAGGGAGAGATTGGGCTGTAATGTATCCAGAGTGTATATATCCACATGTGTAACTCTATAGTCATGTGGGCTGCACAGATAAGAAGAAGGAGGAAATGAACAGCTTAGAAAGGAAATGCCCAGTAGATGTGACAACAGCTGGTCTACACAGTCTCAGGCTGCAGTTGGGACACAGACAAGGAAGGAGGGACAGTGAACAGTAGGATAAACCAGGTTTTTTTTTTCAGAATACAGAAAACAATTCCCATAGTGACTGACTATGAAGAGCATGTAATATAGCATGTTCTGAAAGGTTTTAATGATGTGGGTTATGAGAGAAATATAGAGGCTGCCACTGCTGACCTCACCTTCTGAAATTGATGGTTTGGTATTATGCTGATTTAGTACATTGTAATAATAGTACTTTCTAATCCACTGCACGTGTGGAATTATGATTTATTCTCACTTCAATTCTTGCATACTTTTTTGTACATTTTGGTAGGTATCAATATCAAAGGATTAGCATTTTCAGGACAGCAGCAATGGTAGCTCCCATATCTATTTCTTCATGTTTCCTTAAAGGAGTTCAATGGTTACAACATACATTTCCTTTTTAGAGCACAAGCATTACAAATTATAATCCAATATACTGTAAACTTACTTGAAAAAGATCTCCTTTCATGTTGTGAGTATTGCTTGTTTGCTGGTCATCTCTTTACACAACTTCCAGAAGTTCCTGCATGGTGTGCAGCTTCTCCTCAGCTGTTTACTTTTAATCTCTAAAGACTATATATACTATGGTACTTTGCTGCTTGCAGAGCCTCCACCTCCTGAAACTCCTCCTCTCCTCACCGCTGTATTTCATAAGGCAGAATCTGTTAATTCTGTGACACAGCAGTGCCTCTCATAGAGCATAGTGCATTGGTGGACACAAGGCATAGTGCATACATGTGACATAATTCAAGGAATTAAATGTGTGGGGATCATCACAAACTTCAAGATTGTTCAGATTAATAGAAGGAGGCTAGAAATAAATTGAAATACAGTGTGCGTATATATATATATATATATATATATATATACATATACTGCATGTTTAATTATGCTTTAATCATAGAATACAATGTTTCCATGGGGGGGATTTAACAAAACTAATGCACACAGAAAGTACAACTGTGCATACTAACCAATCAGCTTCCAGGTTTTATTGTCAAAACTTAATTGAATAAGATGAAGTTAGAAGCTGATTGAATACTATACACAGCCGCGTGGGATTCTTTGTGCTCCAGTTATAGTAAATCCCCACTGTGTTTAGCAGATGCATTCAATACAGTTTTGTATGTTTTCCCCATCAGACAAGCATGGAGGAGAGCAATTTTTTTTGAACAACTGTTATTTGTAATTTGTAAAAGAAAAAAAAAAATCATCGGCCTCAGTTTTCAAACTTGCTGCATCAGATATGCTTGACATGACCCATACAAGAGTTTTCACTGGTACAAGTACATGAACAGATGTCGCTATGTTGATAGGACTTCAAGTGCTTCTATCATGGCAGATTAGCTAAATCATCGTACCCAGGGTTGTGGAGCAACACCTATTGAAATACTACAGGTGCTGTTTCACAATAGCAGCCTAACTCCTGCAAGCCTTCTGTCTGCCAGGAATATACCCTTGCTCCTGTGAGAATCCCCAATGGAAATAATTAAAGGCTTGGACATCTGCCAATAACAACAACCAACAATGTGAAATTCTACCTGAACAGCGGGAGTGCCTGTGATACGAGCCTGCAGCCTATTCTTATGTTAGAAGGGCTGGTGCGAGAAAGCCTGTTCCAATAATTAGTGCTTAACAGTGTATCTGGAAGAGATACTCCCACATCTAGGGACTTACAGAAGCCAAAGTTCATAGACTAGACATAACTTGCAGTCCCTGAAGATTCCGCCTTAAAGTTGGACGAAGTATGGATTTGGCACTGGATTTTTTTTATATTTTTTACTGATAAGATATTTGTTTGATATTCTTACAGGAATACCTGTTTTGTCCTAAATCTGTTTACCCCCCAAAGTGCACAAAAATACTACATACCTAAATTTTATACCCAATGCTCTGTTTTTCTTCAGATCCATGAGAAAAATGGTAGTTGTCACACACAGCTTTGGGCATTTGTTCTTGAAGAATATCAAGAAGTCCTCAAGGATTGATGTACAAGGCTTTTGTTCAGTCGAACAAGTTATTACAGATGGTTGTGCAGAATAGTGTTTTTGTTTAGCATCACTTTAAAATGATTGCAGGCCTCAGAATATGTTCATAGTGCGACTTTACATTTGTGACCCCATGAATAGTCTTCTTTGGTAGGTCCTATCCATGCCTGGGACAACTTCAAGGAGGACAACTTGGCGTGTTATATGTGTATATCCAACACATGTCAGTCTGAGCCCTTGCTCTGTTCTTTATGACAATGTTTCTCAACCATTTCTCAGTCAAGTCACCATTTGAAATTCTGCATAATCTCAAGGCACCCCATTTAAAAATGTGAAAAACTAAACAAATAGTATACATAATGCAGCAGACCCACACACATGGGCCACCCAACATTAGAGGTGATTCTTCTTTTCTTCTTCAGTTTTTCTCCATCACTCAGCTAATGTAACCCCAGCACTGACAGAGAAGGGCAGGGATGGGGCAAATAAGAGATATTCTGGCTGATAGCTGGCCCGCACGGTACCCAAAATAGTAATTCTGTACAATAACAACCTGTGGCTTTGTGTAACAAAAAGGAAGGCTTGCTCAACTTTTTGGCTTGTTAACAAGTTTTGGGCAGTTTGGAGCAATTTGTAGGCATTTTGCCAAGGCACCCCTTAAGAATGCAGAAGGCAAGCCATTCAGTTTAAAATAAAAATGAAGGGCATAAATACATTTTTTTTTCTCTTTTTAATAAGGATCACATACCCTCTGTTCTTGGCTACATAAGAAGCTGGGAGAGTAGAAACAGTAGCACACTGATCTCCCAGTGAATGGCTGTGCAGCCTGGCAAAGGGGGGATGAGCGGGGTGTCAGCACAAGCCTGATCACTAAATTAGATCTCAGCACAGTCAGAAAACTGACCACACTGTGCTCTTATGCCTAGTGTGGTCAGTTTTTAATAAGAAAGTGGGGGGACTGCCATCATCACCAGGGATTTCATACATAGTTACATAGTTAGTCTGGCTGAAAAAAGGCAAAAGTCCATCCAGTTCAATCATAAAAAAGTATATAAAGTTACAATTCTACATCAACAGTTGATCCAGAGGAAGGCAAAAAACCCAGCAAAGCGTGACACAATTTGCTTCTGCAGGGGGAAAAAAATTCCTTCCTGATCCCCCGAGAGGCAGTTAGATATTCCCTGGATCAACTTTACATATACATGTTAGTAACTAGTTATTTTCTGTGTATCCAAGAAAGAATCCAGTCCTTTTTTAAAGCAATCCACTGAGCTGGCCAGAACCAACTCTTGAGGGAGTCTATTCCACATTTTCACAGCTCTTACTGTGAAGAAACCTTTCTGCATTTGGAGATTACATTTCTTTTCCTCCAGACGTAAAGAGTGCCCTCTTCTTCTCTGTGATGACCTCAGGGCGAATAACTACACCAAGTTCACTATATGAATCACTGATGTATTTATATATGTTGATCATATCCCCCCTGTAATCTCCTCTTCTCAAGAGAGAATAAATTCAGTTTCCACACACAAAGGAAGCAATACAAAGAGAACAGGATACTTTTTCAAACAAGTACATACTGCAGCATGCACATATCAGGAATATGATATGTTAGCTTTATATATTCTTTAAACCCACGATCTCAGCACAGCCAGAAAACTGACCACACTGCGCTCTCCTGCCTAGTGTGGTCGGTTTTTAATAGGAAAGCAGAGAGACTAGCAGGATCACCAGGGATTTCACACAAAGGAAGCAATACAAAGAGAACTTTTCATATGAGTACATGGTGCAGTAGGCACATATCAGGAGTAAGAAATGTTGGCTTTACATATTCTTTAAACCCAAAAACAAAACAAAACAAAAAAATAAATATTGTAGCTTACCAACTCCTAACATGATTGTAAGATCAAATTTCTAAGGTTAAATAATTAAGGTATATATTTATCTGCTCTGTGCAATGGTATTGCATAAAACGGCCCCTTACTTCCTCTTCTGGGGTCCCATGCCGGCACTCTCTGCTCTACCTTTCCTCTGTTTGCCCCCATAATAAGACCTGCCATGGTTCACACATGGGGGCTCACTTCCAAGACGAGGTGTGTGCATCTATAGATGCACACAGCACAGATGGGCCCTGCTCCCTCCTCACAGGATTTGATTGACAGCAGCAGGAGCCAATGGCTTCCGCTGCTATCATCAAAGCCTGTGAGACCAGGAAGAGGGGAGAAAAGACTTGCAGCTGGGCACAGGGCTGGATTTATAAAGGACTCAAGTAGGTGTTGGGGCAAGTAGTTTTGTTTTTTTTTTTCGGGTAAAGGTTCTGCATCAATTTTCCCTACTTCCAGGATTCAATAGACTGGGAAGGAGAAGCACCAGGCTGGTGAGATCATTTCTGTCATTCTGCTCTCTCCTTCTATCAGCATGTAATAACATGCTGATAGAAGGAGAGAGTAGAATGACAGAGATGAGCACACCAGCCTAGTGCTTCTACTTCCCAGTCTATTGAAATCCTTGAAGCAGGGAAAATTGATGCAGAACCTTTACCCAAAAGAAAAAAAACTACTTGCCCCAACACCTACTTGAGCCCTTTATCAATCCAGAGTTAGCATATAAGCACTGCAGCTCCCTAAAGCTGTGATTGTTATACTCTTTATTGCTCTTATTGGCGTCAACAAGCAACTGATTGGCAGAAGTCAGAGCAGAAAAAAACCTTTCAGTTAGCTTTGGCCCAGAACAGAAGGCATTCCTAAATTCTCAGAAAAGAAGTTACCATATTTTATAGGAAAGGAATTTTATGAAGAATGACCTATCTAAAATAATTCAGAATTTGTATATCTGAGAACACTAACTACAATCATTTATATGACACAAAATAAAACTATGCAGCTGCATGTTATTTTGGTAATGATTTAATTTATGTGTAGTGTAGTGGTATGCTGTTTTCCAATACTTTTTAATTCTGCCTAATCTCAGTAATAAAACTTCAGTTCTATGCTTTGTACACACCTATTTGAATGGCCAGCACTCATCCAAATGCTGATACATTATTTATGCAGCCCAAACCAACCATCGAAAAGCAGGAATGAGTATTGTAAGTAAATACCACCCTCTATAGGTTCTATGTGAAGGTGACAGTCCTTTATTTAATGAAATCTTGTTATGTTTACTGATAACCACTCCTCCTTACTCTTTTATGTATGAGGAGTCTGCATGATTAAAACAAAATCACATCAAAATGCAGACACTGTCTTGTCTTTGTTAGGTCAAATGTATCAATCACTAGTGCCGGGAGAAACGGTTCTGTCTCCTTTTTTTCTCTTCTAGATATGACCTACACAACATCTCCATGTCATTTTAACATTGTAAACATCCTTCTAGTCTTGATAGCAGTATGGATGAAAACTTGCTTTGATTGCCAATACTTCCTGGTTTCTATAGAGTTAACTCATACAGCAACAATAAGGGAAGTCTAGAACTAATCAGATTCAACAGACAGAAAACAGTTACTATAGTGTGTTGCTGTCCAAGGTCCTGCAGTACTGAAGTGCTCCATACACAAATGTTCTCTCCTCTGCTGAACCTCACAGCTGGCTTACAGCATTCAACACAAGCTCACTGCTTCTACTGTGTATTCCGCAAATATTGTTCACAGGTGGGGCGTTAAACCCAATTGACTTGATTGTTATGGAAATATAGCACCTGTTCTTTCCCATCAATGAGCTAGGCGTACAAATTACATAATCATTGTGTTGTACATGAACACTGTTCTGTTAGAGTATGTGCTGAAAATATTATTTTTCACTAATTTAGGACAGTATACATGTAGACATATTGAGGAAGAGGAGTACATTAAAGTGCCTGTAAAGGCGCAAGGTTTTTTTTACATTTGTGCATTCTATGCATGAAGGTAAAAAACCTTCTGTATGCAGAAGCCCCCCCCCCCCCAGCCCACCCTAATACTTACCTGAGACCAATCGCAATCCAGCAATGTGCATGAGAGTCTTGGCTCTCTGGGGACTCTCCCTTGGGTCATTGGCTCCCACTGCTGTCAATCACAGCCAGTGAGCCAATGAGGAGAGAGAGGGGGCTGGTCCAAGCTGTGTGAATGGACACGCAGAGCAGTGGCTTAGGAGCAAGTCTGCTTGGATGCCCTCATAATAAGCTGTTTGCTATGGGGGCACTTGGCAGGAGGGAGGGACCAGGAGCACCAATCAGGGGACCTGAGAAGAAGAGGATTGGGGCTTCTCTGAGCAAAACGACTGCACAGAGTTGGTAAGTATGACATGTTTGTTATTTTTTTTAATTGCCTTTAAAGTGATACTAAAGTTTTTTTTTTTAACTAACAAACATGTTATACGTACCTGCTGTGTGCAGTGGTTTTGCACAGAGCAGTTTGGATCCTCCTTGGGTCCTCTGCAGGCTCTCTTGGCTCCTCCTTTCTGTTGGGTGCTCCCATAGCAAGAAGCTTGCTATGGGGAAACCCGCTGCACCATGTGTCCATTCACACATGGAGCCATGGCTTGGCCCTGTCCCCTCCCTCTGCTTATTGGCTGACTGGCTGTGATTGACAGCAGCAGGAATCAATGGCTCCCACTTGCTGTCTCAGTCAATGAGGAGGCAGAGACCCGGGACAGCTGTTATGCACATGGCTGGGTTGCAATGGGGCTCATATAAGTATTGAGGGGGCTGGGTGCACTGCTGCAGACAGAAGGTTTTTTACCTTCATGCATAGAATGCATAAAGGTAAAACACATTGAGCCTTTACAGCCGCTTTAATATCAATTTAACATACATTGTAAATACTAAACAATTGCATCCTGCATCTATAGCAAATAAACCAGTGTTGTTTGGATACATGCTGATTCTAGGGTGTACCCTCTTTAATGCAGATGCATACCTTTAACATATCTTGCATGCTTTAGCTTATCTCAAAGACGAACTAAAGGGAAAACTTTTTTTCATAATTTTACTTACAGTAAGAGAGAGTTTTGCCATCTGTGTCCCATTGGGGAGATTTCCCTCCACTTGGATGCTACGTAGTTACATAGATAGTCTGGCTGAAAAAAGACATCCAGTTCAACCATAAAAATCCAGTCATTCTTCACATGACTGAGCAATTAATATTCCTGGCTATGTTCTCTTTCGGAGAGACAGGGTAAATAGGAAAAGTGGTGGTGTCTGTCCCTATAATTACATAGTTACATAGTTAGTCTGGCTGAAAAAATACAAAAGTCCATCCAGTTCAACCATAGAAAAAAAAAATTATAATCCTATACCCACAGTTGATCCAGAGGAAGACAAAAAAACCCCCAGCAAAGCATGATCCAATTTTCTCCTGCTGGAAAAAAAATCCTTCCTGATCCCCATGAGAGGCAATCGGATATTCTCTGGAACAACTTTACCTATAAATGTTAGTATCCAATATCTATGTGAGATGTGGAAGAGGACCTAGTTGATGGCTAGTGTGATGAGGCTGAAGTATTATGGGTGGAACTGCACATAGGGGTGCATACTACAAAGGTAATCATTGGAGTTTGTTATAGGCCTCCCAGTGTTAATGAGGAGGTGGAGACTCAGCTCCTTGCACAGATTGAAAGGGCTGCAAGGGCTGGGACAGTGATAATAATGGGGCATTTTAACTACCCAGAAATTGACTGGAGTAATGGTACTGCAGGAACAGTTAAAGGGCAAAATTTTTAAACCTACTACAGGAAAAGTTTATGGTACAGTTCATAGAAGCCCTTACTAGGAATGATGCTCTGCTGGACCTGGTAATCTCAAACAATGCAGAGCTTATTACGAATGTCCATATAAAAGAACATCTGGGTAGCAGTGACCATAACATGATTTCATTTATTG
Source organism: Staurois parvus (assembly GCF_062004578.1). Lineage (NCBI taxonomy): Eukaryota > Metazoa > Chordata > Amphibia > Anura > Ranidae > Staurois > Staurois parvus. The sequence continues at coordinate 1,274,666 of NW_028317999.1, forward strand.
TTAGCTGTAAACAGGAAGCACATATGGGAAAAATAAAACCGCTCATTTTAAGAGAGCTAATATTCCAAGGCTGAGAGCTGCTCTCCATTACTTAGACTGGGAGGGAATATTGGCATTGATGAACACAACACAGAAATGGGAGTTCTTCAAAAAGACTGTATGTGAACACACTGCAAAATATATTCCCATGGGCAACAAGTTTAAAAGGCTAAAAATCAAACCTATGTGGCTTAGGGCCACAGTTAAAAAAGCTATAGATAATAAGAAAAGAGCTTTAAGTAAATATACAAATGAAGGAACACTGTCATCGTTTAAGCATTACAAAGAATAGAACAGAATATGCAAAAAGGAAATAAAGGCCGCAGAAATTGAAAATGAACGACAGATTGCACAGATAGCAGGACCAACCCCCAAAAATTCTTCAAATATATTAATAGTGAAAAGGTCCGGTCCGAGCACGTAGGCCCTTTACAAAATAATCTTGAGTGGGTGACTGGGGACAAAGAGAAGGCAAATTTATTAAATACCTTCTTCAGCTCTGTGTATACAAAGGAACATGGGTGAGCTCTTGTCCATAATGGGTATAGTATTGACACAGCTCCAGATGATCCACATTGGCTCACAATTGATATGATCCAAAAAAATTTAGACAGAATAAAGGTGAATAAAGCACCTGGACCGGATGGCATACACCCACGGGTCCTTAAAGAATTGAGCTCTGTCATTTTAAAGACATTGTTTCTAATTTTTAGGGACTCTTTAATGACTGGCATAGTATCACTGGATTGGCGTAAGGCCAATGTGGTGCCAATATTTAAAAAGGGGTCAAAATCTTTACCAAGTAATTATAGACCTGTTAGTTTAACTTATATTGTTGGGAAGATACTGGAGAGTTTAATAAAAGACCACATAGATGAGTTCTTGCTGGAAAAAAATATTTTAAGCAACAGACAGCATGGATTCATGAAAGACAGAAGTTGTCAAACAATTCTGATTTCTTTTTATGAGGGGGTGAGCAAAATCTTGGACAGAGGGGTGGCGGTGGACGTGGTATACTTGGATTTTGCAAAAGCGTTTGACACAGTTCCCCACACATGGCTAATGTGTAAGGTAAAGTCTACAGGCTTGGAAAAATCCATTTGTAAATGGATAGAAAACTGGCTAAAAGATCGTATTCAAAGAGTAGTGGTTAATGATTCATACTCTGAATGGTCTAGGGTTGTCAGTTGTGTACCCCAAGGTTCAGTGTTGGGACCGTTACTTTTTAATATATTTAAAAACGATATAGGGTCTGGGATTAAATATACCATTTTAGTCTTTGCAGATGACACCAAGCTGTGCAGTGGAATAACATCCTTAAAGGATGTCTCCAACTTACAAGACGACCTCAATGCACTGTTTAATTGGGCAGCTATGTGGAAAATGAGGTTTAATGTTGATAAATGTAAGGTTATGCATTTGGGGGCTAAGAATATGCATGCATCATACATACTAGGGGGGGTACAACTGGGGGAATCAATGGTGGAGAAGGATCTGGGAGTTCTGGTAGATCACAAGCTTAATAATGGAATGCAATGCCAAGCTGTGGTTTCTAAAACGAGCAAAATCCTCTCTTGTATTAAGAGAGAGAGATATCATATTACCCCTATACAAATCATTAATACCTCATCTGGAATATGCAGTTCAGTATTGGGCAGCGATTCACAAAAAGAACATTGGGAACTGGAGAAAGTACAGAGAAGGGCAACCAAACTGATAAGAGGCATGATAAGAGGCATGGAGGAGCTCAGCTATGAGGAAAGTGAATTTATTCTCTCTGGAGAAGAGGAGATTAAGGGGGGATATGATCAACATGTATAAATACATCAGTGGTTCATATAGTGAACTTGGTGTAGAGCTATTCACCGTGAGGTCATCACAGAGGACAAGGGGGCACACTTTACGTCTGGAGGAAAATAAATTTAATCCCCAAACACGGAAAGGTTTCTTCACAGTGAGAGCTGTGAAAATGTGGATTAGACTCCGTCAAGAGTTGGTTCTGGCCAGCTCAGTGGATTGCTTTAAAAAAGGGCCTGGATTCTTTCTTAGATACACAGAATATAACTGGATACTGTGACCAATAAAAGGCAAGCAGAGGGGAAAGAACTAGTCCCAAGTATATCATATGGTCTCCCTGCAGCTGATCATTCTATGTTACTGACATATGTTGGTCATACACTGCTTGAATTTTGGATGATTCTTGCTGGCTCTGCTGAAATTCAAGCAGTGTACAGTCCTGCAATCGTTACTCCATTCAAGAAAAGGTGATTGTTGAATAAACTTTTGTTGAAGGAGCCTGTCAGAAATTGTTGGACAAACATCTCCAGCATCCAGTTGGGTGCATGTATTGTTCAGGTATTACAAATTCAATAGCCCAGCAGGGGGAATTTCACCATCCGCCTGTTAATGGGGATGGAGGAATCTGCTAGATCAGGGGTGGGCCACTGTGGCCCCTCAGCTGTTGGTAAACTACAAGTCCCATCATGCCTCTGCCTTTGGGAGTCATGCTTGTAACTGTCAGTTTTGCAATGCCTCACGGGACTTGTAGTTCTACAACAGCTGGAAGGCCACAGTTGCCCACCCCTGTGCTAGATTTCTTTTGTTCAGCCCACAGGCTGAAGAAAAGGAATGTACACATGTATAGCCAGCTTAACCATGCCCAGTTCAGTACTGTGTCACTGTGTAAATGCGTCCATCTTGACTTTGCTTCCTCATGTCAGAGCTTCCCTCTAACAAGAAGAACAGTGAATGGCACAGTATTGACCTCACTTAATCACACTCTAAATCTCTTGAAACTAGCAGTCAGATGCAGCAGTGCCTGAGATCTCACACTGCAGATATACAACTGTGCACAGGAGAGCCTAGGCACCTTCTCATATGAGGAAGTGCATTGATATTTTTCAGGAGGAGTTCCAGAAAAATCGTATAATCTTTCAGGGTACTGCTTAGGCACAATTAACACTATGTTATAGGAAACATAAATTGTTCCCTATAACATAGAAAATATTCTCTTCCACATTAAATTCTCATTGGCATAAGTACCTTTATGTTTGTTGCCTATAACTATGGATGCCTATTTTGTAAACCGTTTAAGAAAGTTTTAGAATGCTGTATATGGATTATGGTTTTAACAATTAAAAATACTGCTCTGTATAGGTTTTAGTTTCTAAAAATAATGTACTGTATATGTTAAATGTACTTTAGCAGGTAAAAATAACCCCTGAATGTGTTAGACGTGCCCCTTTTTTGGAGAAACCAGAACTTTAAAGGATACATTAACTCTTGTACAGTTGAAGATGAGTAACATGTAAAATAGCAAAAAACAAACAAGAGATACCTGTGCTCAAATCCCAACAGCTAGTGCATGCATTTATCCATCAGGTGCTAAAGGGGTGTAACCACATATTAACACTAGAAATTCTGAGGACACTCTGCACACTGGTATATACCCTTTCAAACAGACTATGCAATAAATAGGGATATTTTGTTCACACATATTGCAATACATGCTTAAGCTGACCAACTGCGTCAAAGTAATCCCTCTATGGCCAGTCCTACTCTGCTCTGCCTACGCAAATGCTACTGTGGACACAATGCTAACATAGGGGAAAAGACACAATGGGGAGAGCTACAAGGTTCAAGGTTGTGTCTTTTCCCCTATGCTAGCATTGTGTCCACAGTAGCACCTGATGGATAAATGCATGCACTGGCTGTTGGGATTTGAGCACAGGTATCTCTTGTTTGTTGTATTGTTGGGTCAGTAGCCAGACCTGAACCTTGTAGCTCTCCCCATTGTGACTTTTCCCCTATGCTAGCATTGTGTCCACAGTAGCATTTGCGTAGGCAGAGCAGAGTAGGACTGGCCATAGAGGGATTACTTTGATGCAGTTGGTCAGCTTAAGCATGTATTGCAATATGTGTGAACTAAATATCCCTATTTATTGCATAGTCTGCTTGAAAGGGTATATACCAGTGTGCAGAGGGTCCTTCAGAATTTCTAATGTAAAATAGCAAAGGTACACCACAGCAGTTTTTTCAAATAGAACTTCATCCAAACTTTTGTGGAACAGTTGGAACCTATTTCAGGTTTTTAAAGTGTGGTGTGGGCAGCACTAGGTTATCAGTCGGGGAAGCCGGTGGTTGCTCCTGTGTAGACACAGAAGAGGTTGGATGCAAAGGAGTAGCTGGTGGGTTTTTATGAAGTGGGTTGCCTGTCTGTGTCGAGCTATCACTGAAAAAGGGGTAAAGGGATATCTTTTAAAGAGTATACTTCCAGTAAGGTTAATATTAAAAGTTAAATATTAGATTCCTTCTGGGGAGATTTCCCCTTACCTGGTATGACTTCCCTGGGGACAGAATGATGCATGACAATCTCACTGACAGTGACATACCTGATAGAGATTCTACATTTTTGCCATTCTAAACCCCCCCCCCCCCATTCCCCACAAAAAAAAAAAAAAGTTTTGAAAGGAGTTATACTTTATGCTCTTGAAACTGAAACCTAAAGGGAAGATATTGGGAGTAAATGCCGAGTGGTGAGGGCAGCTGCTGCCTTTGTGGGGTTTGATCCCATGACCTCTCTAGTTCTAGATATGTCCCTATTCACTAGTCTGGGACTGCAGGTGTCTTGCCATGCTTTCACCTTGCATTCAAGCTGTTCATATGTCCTCTTCTTCCAGGTATCTTGGGTTACAGTAAATTTTCAGTATGAAGTTTGGCTGATGCTTGAACATAATGCATTTGTCCTATGGTTTTGGCCTTGTGCCAGCTGTGTTTGTATGCCTGTCCAAAAATCTCCTGTTTTTGTCTGCCTGTTTTAAAATATGTTTCTTATTTTGCTCACTTAGCCTGTTTTTTCCTATTGAATGCTTTGCTGCTTGTGTCCTGTCAGTCTCTGCGTGCCTCACCATTGTTTGTTCTTTGTGTCTCACTGTATCCTGTGTGTTCTACTTCCTTGTGCCTTGCATGAGCTTATGATGTCTTTCTACTTTTATTGCTCTGTACCTCTGGCACCCGGTGTATTCCATCATCTTGTGTCCTCTGTGTCTCCATTGTATCCTCTGTGTCTTATGTCTGCCATGTGCACTCCTTTTCCTTGCTGGTCTTAGACTGTTCTGTCCCCTTTTATCTTTTATCTGTAGCTTTTCTTCCTTTGGTGCACTCTGTGTGTCTCTATGGTTTCTTCTGTGTCTTAGCTCTGCCATGTGTACTCCTTTACAGGTCCTGGAGCCTTCTGTCCCTTTTTATCTTGTATCCATTCCCTTTTCTCCCCAGGTGCCTCCTGTTCAGGTACCCTGTGTTTCCTATATCACACTTTGTGTTTCTTCAGCCTCATGTTCCATGGCAGAGGCATCTAATTTTCTTTACTAGATGACCAGAAGTTTATGATAATAGCTCAGTGCTCAGATTGTACAAGAATCCTTGAGAGCAGGAGAGTTGAAGCAATAAGTTCAGTGACATTAGCAACACATTGGGGATGAATGGTAAAGCTGGAACAGGAGGAAATGATGGGTATTGTAGCTTACATTTTCTTTCCTGGAGGAAAACACCATTTATTATTCCCTCTGTTTTCTCTGTCCATTTATATTACAGGGTCCAAATGTTGCAAAGCATTTTGTATTCTAAGAGCTGCATGTAGTTAGTGCATGTAAAGGTAGGATTTAGAATAATAATACCTTTATTTCTGCATTCCTTTATTTTAATTTCTCTCCACATTTATGTGCAGGCAACTATGAAAGACTTTAAAATAATGACAATGTTGTCAACCCCCGAAATGTACCACATGGACATGCGATAACACATATGTTGCCACAGTGTAAATCAAGCCTTGTACTTAAATGAGAAGTAGGGCTTTTTTTTGTCTATTTATACTTACCTAGGTGGATGCAGCATCAGTCCGATGCTGCATCTGTCCCCCGCTCCTAGGGTGAGAACTCAGTGATCACATGATCACTGATCGCTGAGTTCTCACAGCCACTCTGAGCAGAGAGCAGGACGGTCAGTCACTGCTGTCTGTTCAGCCCCCCCCCAGCGCTCACTGAAGCACTGGGCTGTGGAGAGGGAGCAGTCTGCTGTAGCTGAAAATGGGTCACAGGAGTGCAGAACAAACTGCACTCCTGTGATCCACAGGAGATGTACAGCCAAAAAAAAGCTGTATTTCTCCTTAAAGTGATTGTAAACCCTCCCCTTGTAAATATAACCTATTCAGTCTAAAATAGAAATGGAAGGCAAAATATTTGTGCTTAGATATAAAACAAACCTTATAACTACCTTTTTTCTCTTTGTATAAGTGATCACATTCCCTCTGTTCTCAGCTGCATAAGAGCTGGGGGAGGAGAAACAGTAGGATACTGATCTTCCCAGTGAAAGGCTGTGTGGGGGTTGGGTTGTTAGGAAAAGTCTAATCATTGGAGGAGAGAAGGCTGAGTTCCCATCATAGCTAGAGAACTGACCAAGGTGTGTTCTTCTGCTTAGTGTGGTCAATTTGTAATAGGAACACAGAGGGACTGGCAGGGACACCAGGAATTTCCCAGAAAGGAAGCAATACAAAGAGAACAGGTTACTTTTTCATACAAGTACATGGTACAGCAGGCACATATCACAAATATGATATGTTGGGTTTAGATACTCTTTAAGAGCAGTAAAGAAAAACAGGGCTGTGCTGTGTGTCAGAGCTGTGCAAATATGATAAATAGCTGGGCATAAATACAAATACTTTAGTAGTTAAATCTCAGCCACAGGATGGGGGAAAAAAAGCCTTGGTAGTGGGGCCCCTGCAAGGGTTAAATGCATGTTAACTCTTCTGGGTAGAGGAAGAGGCTGTATTATTTATATTACACTTTGGCAGATTCCAAGGCTCCTTACTTCTCTTTGACACTCTCAGCTTTGTGTGGTCCCGCTAAGACCATCACATACAGTGCAGAGCTATTAGTCTAGCTTTGTATGTGAGGAGGCAAGTGTGTGACCACAGGCTGGAGCACCGGAGAGAGGAGGTTGTGGGGATCAGTTGCACAGATGGAGGGAGCCTGCCAAAGTGAGGAATAAGGTATGTATTACACCTTATTCCTCATCCCCTAGGCATCATGAGCATTTAACCCTTGTGAGGAAGGGGGCACGGCCTACTGCAAAGTTATTTTTTACTTGTACCTGAAGTTGGGCTTTAAAAAAGCTCTGTATATGCCTGGAGTTCAACCATAAACACTGCATGGAACAGGAGCCTTTGTCTCACTAACCTAGATTTTTAGAACGTAAAATAAATAACACTGCTAATAAAAATTGGTAAATGAAAATTTGAGTTAAAGCATAATCATTTGCTGGCTTACTCAGCAGAAAAATATACACTTTCATGCTTGAGGAGGAACACCTAGGTGTTTTAAAAGCTTGATTTTTTTAGCTGTTGCATTAGTCAATTAACTGTATCATTTGACTTTTTGCATTTATTCATTGACTTTCTTTGTATGATACTGTGCAGCAAGGCAAACAAAGAAATATGTGCAGTAAATATTGTTCCACTTAAAACACTGAAATTGATATTAGTAGCCTTGTCCTGCTTTCTTCCCAAACCCCACTAGTCGTGTGTATTGTTATCAGAAGTATTTTCCTCGTTTTTTGTTTTATGCATCCAGCTTCAATGCAGCATCTTCTACAAAGGCAAAGCAGCGTCTGTCCTGTCATTACTGGCAGCTTAGGTTTCACTTCTGTGATTTCAAAGCTTTAAATATTCAACATATTCATTTATTAGGTGGAGGGTGAATAGTATTACCATAATTTCTCATTTGTTGTCATATACTCGGTTGCTAATGCTGGGTATCGGGGACAGCCAAGCCTTGTATCAGTTTTAAATTAAACAAATTGACTATCAACATTAATTTGCATTTACAAAGATACATTACTGTTATCACAGCTTGAAGCCCACTTTCCAAAATCTAGAGTGGAATAAGGTGGAGGAAGAAATCAGCATTCAATTTATTGCAGAAAATGTTTAATTTTCGCTTTTTTTTTTGCTTGTAACTTGCTTCATGAATTGTAAAACAGAAGGTATCAAAATTATGTAGATGAAGCTTAATATTATTAATTTTATTATGATTTTTCACAAGAGCTGAAGTTAAAATTGAAAATGTTATATGTGAAGTGTGAGGATACAATCGGATTAGTATTAGTCATATGAGTCATAATGGGAATCTTCTTTATTTATTGCTGAGCAGTAATAAATTAGTGGCAATCGAACTGTTCACTACACAGTTTGGGTAGTTTTATAAAGTACCCCTGGGTACATAGCATGCTGGTCTAAGGGCAATGAGCCACTTTATATTTAAGTACACTCAACCATGGGGGTAATTGCATGGCACCTCTATAAAGTTTGCAGACTGGTTAGTACTTTGGTGTTCCATTCCATTTTGGTTTCTTTGGCTATTTTGTTCCTTTGACTGTGACGTTTGAGTTTGCTGATTTGAGATGCTAGTGTGCTCGTAGACCATCACTCTGAAGCTGGCTATGCACTAGTAGAACTAGTAGAAACTAGGAGAAATGCTTAATTTTAAAAACATTCGTTCAATTTGGGGGGATTAAATTGGCATTCATTTTCCACCATATTGATGAGAAAACCTAAAGGTGCAGGATGGAAATTTTTTCTTGAACAAACACATTTCTAACAGTGTATGTGGTTTTTGTTTGGAAAATTACACTCATTCTAAATTGAATGTTAAAAGCAAACAAAATAGTGAAATACTTTCAAACGACATTTATTAAATCTTTGAATACTAAGAAATTTCTGTTTCAACCGTTTGTATTGAGAATTTTTTTTCTTTACAAAAAGAGAGAACAAGACATAAATACTGTCCAGTCACAAAGACACTACGGTACATACAAAAAAAGTAATGAAGGACATATGGATATGGCTGGGTAGTACTGAGAATTTTCATATGAATGTTCATTTGAGAATCTACTAGGGTATGGCCAGCTTTAAGAGCAAGTTTTTTCTGTGGTAACAACTTTTTACATTTTTGATTCATAAATAGCAGTGGTACAAGGAATGGCACAGAATTACCAGCTCACATTAGACTCAGCGTGTCCACTACCACATGCACTGACCAAGAAAGGAGTATCTCAAATGCACCTGGGGGAGCCTGGCTTGCATTCCCATACCCTCTCAAGATTGGGATACACAATCTTGCTGTTATGTTCTGGATCAGATTTGAGTTATCACCATACACAAGAAGATTGGGCTCTGTCTTTAGAAACTGCTGCTCTCAACTATAAGTTCAAATATTCAAGGTATTCTTTTTTTTTTTTAATGGAGGATAACTCCAAAAGTCAGTATGTAAACAGGCTGTTGCTATGCAGCCCCAGGACAACTAGTCTCTATTCTCATAAAGAATTTTCACACTCCATTTTTAAGTCCCATAATTTTAAGCATTTTGCATATTTTGACCTATAAAATTTAGACTGAAAAAATAGATTCACTTGCCTTAAAAAATATGTTGTATACAGGTATCCTGTGATACAAGCTTTTTATTCTTTCTCTATAAGCTATTGATTCCTTTGCGTTTGATGGTTTTGTTTTGTTTTATTTGTGTTCTCCAGTTTTTTCCACTGATTCTTTTATGCCTTCAAAAGCCACTTCAAAAATTAGTTTGCCGGTTTAAACACATGGGAAAATGATAGTGTGATCCTTGTTAGAAAACCACAGAAACAGCATCTTACTTCTTTACATTCTGGGCCATAGGGGCACTATAGCAAACTCATTATAAGATCTATTAGATTTTCTTCAAATGTACTTTTTCAAAACAATAACTAATTGATTTCTGGGCTTTCTAATAAACGCTCCCTTGTCTTTCAATACAGCGTCTGTGAGGGCCAAGAAATCTTAACTCTGCCTTAAACACTCTTTCTTCTGTCATTGTGCATGTGAAGAAATCTCCAACCCACTTTCTAGGTCTTGCTAAAGACCAGCAGGGTGTGTGTCCATGTGCACACAGCCCTTATAATGATAGGCTTAGGCACAGCTCAGGGTTCCCATCAGGAGACAGTTTTTTGCTCCATCCAGGATACTGGCATTTTCCAATTGGGGAGGTAATCCACTCAAGAGACTGCACTCCAAGTTGGAGAGACTCCTTACAGGACTGGGAGAGTCCAGACAGCTGAGCGAGTGTGGAGGACTGGGAGAGCTGATACAACTAGGCGAGTCCAGGGGACAGATGGAGTCTGTGGGTCTCGGTGGAGTGAGAGAGCAAAGGGTGCCAGAAGATACCATATTGAGAGGACAGGGAGTGGGCCTGTGCATCTGGATGCAGCAACAAAGAACCATGAGAGCCCAGAGGGCAGGGAGGGCTGAATCTGAAGGATCCTGATGAGCAGCAGAGCTGCTGAAGAAAAAGGCAGGTGGCTTGGCATTTTAGTTACCTGTTTTGATAGTGAAAATCCCCTGCGTGGTCAACTATTTTTGCGAACTTTACCTTCATTTTGTTTAAGAGTGAATCAGCAATCCCTTAAAGTGGAGCTCCAGTCTCAAGTGAAAAAATTAACAGTCAGCAGCTACAAAAAAACTGTTGCTGCTGACTTTAAAAACAGCCACTCATCTGTCCCTCGATCTGACGGTGTCCTCACCACAGCCAGGCTCACCGGCCATCCTCTATCACCAGTGCAGTCATCTTAAGTTTGGGCACCTGACTGTGACAGCTTACGGCTTCACAGCCGGATGCCCACTGCGCAATGCACGAGCAGTCCTGCACTCTGTGATTGGTCCACCAGTCTTCTGGGACCTTTCACATGTCCCAGACATTTCTTGGGGGTAAGGGGGGGGGGAACTTACGCTTCCAATTGCCTAGGGGGTCGGAGCGAAAGTGGGAGCGGGTACCTGTCAAAATCGTGTAATCCCCCCACACACACTCCCCAATGGTGCCAATCCTGAACGGGGAGCGGTGGGCGAGTTCTTAAAGCGGAACTTCCCCTTTTGGGTGGAGCTCCACTTTAAGTATAGTTTATACTTTTACCTAAAACCCAAGCTGACTTCCCACTGTACCAGGTTTTACTGGATAATAATAGGGGAGCTCCAACTGCCTTAATTGTTATCCACATAGCAGAGAGTAGAGTGCAGTAATCCTTACCAACAAGTCAGATTTCACCTGTCATTGATTTGATTGCTGCAAACAAAAGCCTTGTTATTGGAGAATATACACTATTGCCAAAAGTATTGGGACACCCCTCCAAATCATTGGATTCAGGTGTTCCAATCACCTCCATGGCCACAGGTGTATAAAATCAAGCACCTAGGCATGCAAACTGCTTCTACTAACATTTGTGAAAGAATGAGTCGCTCAGTGAATTCAAGCGGGTACTGTGGTAAGCTGCCACTTGTGCAATAAGTCCATCTGTGAAATTTCTTTGCTACTAAATATTCCACGGTCAGCTGTTAGTGGTATTATAATAAAGTGGGAGCAACTGGGAACAACAGCAACTCAGTCACAAAGTGGTAGGCCACGTAAAATGACAGAGTGGGGTCAGTGCATGCTGAAGCGCACAGTGCGCAGAAGTCGCCAACTGTCTGCAGAGTCAATAGCTGAAGACCTGCACATTTCGTGTGGCCTTCAGATTAGCCCAACAACAGTGCATAGAGAGCTTCATGGAATGGGTTTCCATTGCCGAGCAGCTGCATCCAAGCCTTACATCACCAAGTGCAATGCAAAACCGTCGGATGCAGTGGTGTAAAGCACGCCGCCACTGGACTCTAGAGCAGTGGAGACGTGTTCTCTGGAGTGACGAATCATGCTTCTCTGTCTGGCAATCTGATGGATGTGTCTGGACTTGGCGATTGTTAGGAGAACGGTACTTGCCTGACTGCATTGTGCCAAGTGTAAAGTTTGGTGGAGGGGGGATTATGATGTGGGGTTGTTAAATATAAAATCTGATTGTGAAAGTTGTTCTTCTAGTCAAAGGAAACCTGCAATGAAATAAATACATAAGCTACCACTAATGCCCTACTGCTAACCGTGCTAGTTGACTGGCTATCTAGCTAATGTTCTGGCTTCAAATTCAACTGAGCTGTCAATTTAAATCAGCTAAATGCATTTCAGGTGCATCGAAACAAAAAGTGTTCAAAATGTTATAGTTCATTTTCTCTGGAAAGTCCCCAAAGCCTGAGTATAAAAGCCTGTCTGCTGCCAGCATGCTGCATAGTGGGGCCTTTGCTCTCTGTGGGGAAGCAGTAGTCTCTCTGCAGAGGTTTGACATGCTCCCTGCTCAGTCAGTTCTCCAAGCAACATGGAACGTGAGCAATGCTAAGTGCAGACTTATAGGCCTGATTCAGCAGTGATTCAGACCACTATAGAGGGATGACTTGTTCTACAGTGAATATATATATATATATATATATATATAAATATATATACATAGACACACACACCATATTGCTGAAAGTATTGGGACACCCCTCTGCAAAGCGTTGGATGCAGCGGTGTAAAGCACACTGCCACTGGACTCTAGAGCAGTGGAGACGTGTTCTCTGGAGTGACGAATCACGCTTCTCTGTCTGGCAATCTGATGGATGTATCTGGACTTGGCGATTGTTAGGAGAACTGTACTTGCCTGACTGCATTGTGCCACGTGTAAAGTTTGGTGGAGGGGGGATTATGGTGTGGGGTTGTTTTTCAGGGGTTGGGCTTGGCCCCTTAGTTCCAGTAAGGGGAACTCTTAAGGTGTCAGCATACCAAGACATTTTGGACAATTTCATGCTCCCAACTTTGTGGGAACAGTTTGGGGATGGCCCCTTCCTGTTCCAACATGACTGCGCACCATTGCATAAAGCAAGGTCCATAAAGACATGGATGAGTGAGTTTGGGGTGGAGGAACTTGACTGGCCTGTACAGAGTCCTGACCTCAACTCAGTAGGACACCTGTGGGAAGAATTAAGAGTGGAGACTGCAAGCCAGGCCTTCTTGTCCGACATCAGTGCCTGACCTCACAAATGCTTTCTGGCAGAATGGTCAAATATTCCCATAGACACACTCCTAAACCTTGTGGACAGCCTTCCCAGAAGAGTTGAAGCTGTTATAGCTGCAAAAAGAGGGCCAGCTCAATATTAAACCCTACGGACTAAGACTGGGATGCCATTAAAGTTCATGTGCGAGTAAAGGCAATAGTGTACTTTGTACTACTATTGCACTTTGCACTGCTCTTATGAGTAGAACTGTATGAGCTAAAGCTTGTGAACTGTTACTGGATTTGTTGGGCAATTTCCTCATGTGGTTAAAAAAAACTACTACCCAAAATTGCTTATGCAATTTTGTAGGAGTGTGATAAGGAGACCTTTTAAATAGAAGTCCGGGTGCTTCCAACTGCAGTAGCATTCTACCACTGAAAAGTTTTCCCAGCAGTTTCCATTGCTGTGAGTCTGTCAGATATGTGTTTTTAGATTCTCCTGCAGCAGCGAGCATTAGCGTTCATTAGGGAACTTTTATAGAGGCCGGAATTCATAGCAGGGTGCCACAGCTAAATATAGCTATTTAGAGAAAGATGACCTAATCACTGACTACCCCAAAGAGAATACTTAGTTCATGTAATGTAATGCTGATTATTCATAAGTAGAGTTTCCAGGGTAGCATAGCAAAATGGAAGAAGAAGAAAAGTTTAAAGGTAATGTGCAGTCTTTATGGTGATTTTTAGATATACAGGTACATGTAAAATCTATCAGATTGAGGTAAATAATCTTATAGTGTTATTGTTATGAAAACCATTTTTTCTGTGTATGTAGTTAGTAATTACATACAGTATGAGAAGTATGTAAGTATGGGATTAGCAATATTTTCCTGGCATATGCATCTGCTCCCTGCTGTGCTACACAGTAGCTCTTCTTTACTGCTCTCTCACATAGCTGACCACATAAAACAATCTACTCCCTATAAGAGATGAGCTTGATTTGTGTTTGATCTGAACCCAGAAGGAAGCTGTCAGCTCCGGACCAATCAGCTGCAGATGAGGGATTCCCTGCCCCACAGCTGTATGTACACAAAGAGAAAGGGTTGCGTGTAGCAAAGTATTCCCTCCACTTTGTGAACGTGCTGCTGGGGAAAGGGGAATCCCCTGTCTGTAGCTGATTGGACCGGCACTGACAGCTTCCTTCTGGATTAGAACTGGACCTAAACTCATTTTTACTAACTATATGGCTATGTAATGGTTTTTAAAGGGTTAAACTTTTTAGCAGTGGGTGAAAAGAGGAGAGGACTCAGAGAGAAAAAAAGAAAAATCTTTTATCAAAAGGAAAAGAATTCAATCCCAAGCTCGACATCGATGACCTTTAAGCTTGTTTTGCACCTCTCAGTAATCCTGGCATTGCTCCTATTATAACTTACAGGTAACATGCATTCTTAACCAATCACAATCAATAAATAAGCATTTTGTGTAGTGTATACTGCATGCTGAGTGCATGAAGATGCATTTTCTACTTTTTGCTTCCTTAACTGGTGAATCATTGTGGACCTCATCACCATTCCCTATTCATTCCAGACAATGACAAAATATTACAAGATGTTTTCTTGGGAAGTATTAACTGTTTCATTTCAATGACAGGATAATATTGTATCTTAACAGAGAGGCTGAATGGTCTTAGTGAAATACAGATCTCCCTCTAGTGGCTAATTGACAAATCTCTAATGTTACTACATTAACAGATCAAATGAAAAAACAAGTAGTTTTTGTTAGTTTTTATTACCATCCTAGTGCCCATCACTTCCTTTTTGTCAGGAAACCAGTGCTGGAATGCTGTTGCAACTGGTATAAATAAGAAGAACTTCGTAGTATATGAAATATAAGCCTGTTTATTGGTAATTCATTAAGAGTGCAACAAATAATGAGAAAACAAATACCAACAAGGACACAGGAACACAATAACAACTCTTGGTAAGACTGGGGACTAACAAGACAATGGGGGAGATTTACTAAAACAGGATCTGGTACAGCTGTGCAAGATAGCTACTCATTTTCTAACTTCAGCTTGTTCAAGTAAACTTTGACAAGAAAACATGGAAGCTGATTGGTTCCTATACAGAGCTGCACCAGATTTTGCACCATGCAGTTTTAGTAAATAACCCCCAATGTAACAGACAGGATACAAAGCAATGTAACAGATCAGGGCAGAGAACAAATAATTGGCTGAATGGTGCAGCCAGGCTCACGTGATGCTTGATGATAAAAATTGATGATTGAAGGAAAAACACCCATTTATGACTACCCAAATAACAGGCAGACAATTGCACAGTGTCACCAGCAGGTGAAATGGGGAATGGCAGGTTTCTGATACTGTCTCTCTATCATTGCAACAGAAAATGAGATATCTCCCCAACAGAGGCAGAAAAACTATTTTGTATTAAGGGTACTTCTTTATTATTTGCTTAATATGTTTTCAGAAAGCAAAAGGAAAGATTTCCCTTTACACCCTGTGTGCTAGGTTTTCATATGGTGTCTTCATTCAGAAAAGTGAGAAGAAATTTCACTATAAATGGGTATATGTACTTTATTAAACACCTTACAAAGTCTTTAACTTTTCCTCACTGGTGCTGCAAAAATAATGCAAAATGTGTCCTCTCTGAAAGTAAGCTATAATTTCTTTTAAATAAGTATTCCTAGCCCATAACTCTCAGCTTAAAGTGAAGCTCCACCCAAAGGGGAAGCTCCACTTGTTTTCACCCTCCACTGCTACATTTGCCACTTTTTTTGGGGGGAGTGGGTACCTGGATTTTGGTTTGGCCCCCACCCCCCCACCCCCACTCCACAGTCTTCTGGGACACTTCACAGGTCCCAGAAGACTACAGGACTGATCACAAGGTGCAGAGCTTATAAGGGGCTGGGAACCCGGAGGCTAGTGAAGAACACAGTTGACGATGGCTCTAGACCCTGTACAGATAAGGGTCCTTATATTAAAAGTCAGTAGCTACAGTATTTTATTTTTTGGGGGGCCTTGAGCTCCTCTGTAAAGTGTATTTCCACTTTTGCAGCCAGTTTGGGATAACACCTACTTTCTACTTGGTATGTGTTCTTATTCACATAACACAGCTGCTGCTTACAATTTACTTGCTTTTTTTTCTGAAAACTCCAAAACATTTTCTTCTACTATGCAGAGGGGTCTGGGGAATAAATGTTTACTAGATATTACCCTGTTTGTACTGTGCTGGCAGATCTCTTTACCACTTGTAAGCAGAATTTCAAACACTGCCTGTCCTAAAGGGTTAAAGAAGCTGGCTTTTTTTTTTGTATGGTATTGAGACGCAACGTTTTGTCAGTGGGAAAGGACTGAGCTTTCTTTCTTTTTTAATTTCTCTAGAGTAGGTTGTAGTTTGCCAAAGGCCTGCTCCAAACAAACACCCAGAAAAGGTAAAAAATATTTAAAACATTGTTTTTAGGTATACTGTGGAAATGGGAACAGATAAAAACTATAAATAGTGTTTTTTTATATCAAATTTGACTGCAAATTGGAAATACAATTTAAACCTCCATTCATACAGATGAGCTGTAAGTAATGTCATCTACACACTATATAATGGACCTAAAGTCTGGTTGTGCTGCAGTTTCATAACCTCATGGCAATGGCTATGATAACAGAAACAGCTTCATATGACAGGTATCATATGTCCTTTTATCGCTGCGTACACAGTTGATCAAATCTTTACACAAACCTGCAGCAGGTTTTTTTTATGGCTTTCAGGTTAAAGACACATGCTAAACTACAGAGTCAATCAATCTTGTATCCCAGGGGCCACAGGAGATTTGCTTTTACAGTCTTGCTGATATATATTCATTTACTCATCTATGACCTGTAACTCCTGCGTCCTCTATCTTACCTCTTTTTTTCTTGTGCACAGTTTACATTAACAGATCTACACTTGCTAAGAAAATGAAAGAAAAATGGTTGGTTGTGTATGTGTGAAATTCCGGAATATAAAGGTTTAGACAAACAGCTGAATATACAGCTGAAAAAGGTGTGTGTGTGTGTGTGTGTGTGTATATATATATTACACATTTTTTTCTCTTGTATGCGGTCTTTGTACCCACATATTATGGAGTGATGCTTACTGACTCAGCTAAATCCATGTCACATTAAAATGACAAATCAAAGCCTTTCTGTTATTAAGTTTTGTAATCCTCACTTGTAAAACTGTGCTCTCCTCTGTTAGGAAAAATGTCACAGCTGAGCACTTTGAACCTAAAGTCAACCAGTACTAATACAAAGGCACTTTTTTACAAAGTTTTATGCAAGTGCTTGTAAAAAATTAATGCATAGGCCAACATCATCTGATAGCACCAAGTCTTTAAAAACAATGTATGATGCACTTTCAGAGAGCGAATATTTTGAATTAATATTGCAGTGCTTACCTTAAAACGGAACTAAAGTCCCATTGTCAAAAACGGCAGGCTCTTTATTGCAGAAGAGACATGCAACTTCTCCTCTGCAATAAAATAAACCAACCTGCCTGCTTGGTGTCTTCTGTGGCATGTAAACTGAGCTGTGCTTGCAGAACAGGATGGAAATGTCTTCTCAAAGGAACGATTTTCTAAAAGGTTATGTGGTTTTCATTCAGTATAGTCCATTCATTTCAAAATTTAAATGTTGAAGTACTTTCGAACTACATGCAGAATATACTGAAAATTTTTGTACAAATGTTCATTTAAAAAACTATTAGTGTGGAGCCAGCTTTAGATGTTTATTCTGGCAAGAAGTAAAGGAAAACAAAGCAGGAAACAGATCCTAAAAGTTTAAATAAGAAATGATTGCCCCTGTACATATATACAATACATAGAAATTAGGTTTTTAAAACAGCATGTATTGTGAGACTAGTTAAATCAGGTTAGTTATTTATTTTATATGTATATATGTTTATCTCTTTTTTATGTAAAAAAAAAACATTGATAAGATTACTTCTCCTCTAACCTGTACATACAGTTACAGGCCACTTTATTAGGTACATCTGTTCAATTGCTTGGTAACTCAAATTGCTAATCAGCGAATCACATGGCAGGGACGCATTTGCTGCTCATACATTTAGGCATGTAGGTGTAGTGAGTCGTGGTAGTTGTCTACTTGCTGAAGTTCAAACCGAGCATCAGAATGGGGAAGAAATGGGATTTCAATGACTTTGAATATGGCATGGTTGTTGGTGGCAGATGAGCTGGTATAAGTATTTCAAAAACTGCTGATCTACTGGGATTTTCATGCTTAATCATCTCTAGGGTTTACAGAGAGTGGTCCGAAAAGGAGAAAATATCCAGTGAGCATCAGCTGTATGGACAAAAATGCCTTATTGATGTCAGAGGTCAGAGTTGAATGGGCAGACTGGTTGCTGTGACATTCAGATGTTGAGGTCAGAATTTGGCATAAACAGCATGAAAGCATAGATCCATCCTGCCTTGTTCAGGCTGGTGGTGGTGTAATAGTGTGAGGGCACTACCAAGGTGTACCTAATAAAGTGGCCGGTGAGTGTATGAAAACGCACCACAGAGTGTTAAGTACAGACTTTACTACACTATGTGTTGGGTGAGTTCAACTTTTGGTGAATTTGCACAACTTCACAAGAATCAGAGGGGAATGCTAGCACAGCGATGGCAGCTTTACCCTGTTACTTGATGGCTTCGCCTTTCACAATAAGATTGTAACAGACTGCTTAAAATGTATTTCTGCTTTTGTAGCCAAATTGGGATAACAATTAAGGTATACTCTATGTGTTACATGTTCTCATTTATATAGCATAACTTTAAAAACAATATTAAAAAATTGATGCTTAGCTTTTACTCTTACATTTTAATTTTAAGTTGAATTTTCCTGTGGAATAAAAGGGGGTTGGACAATCAATATGGTACCATAATTAACCCAGTCTATACTATGCTGACAGATCTCCTTATCATTTGTAAACTAGAATTGAACATTTGTCAGTCACAACAAAATGTAAAGGTTCACAAACTGACCTCCTGCATTGTATTTTATTGAGGAACAGCTCAGTGCGTCCCCAGTCTGTGTAAGGATAGAGACACTGTGAAATTGTTTAGAAATGTTTGCAATCTACCAAGAAGCCTTCTTCTCAGAAACATCTAAAAGGTTTGAAATATTAATTTTTTTTTTTAGGTTTTCTGTGTGAAAGGGAACACATGACAAATACAATGAGGTGTTCTCAACCATGACTGCAAAATTGGAAATACATCACAGACCTATCTATGCTTCTGGCTAGGGATGAACCAAACTGTCCTGGGTTTGGTTTAAGTAAAGTTTGGCGAGTTCCAATGCCAAACCCGTACCCCATGGAAATGTGAGCCGAATATGTCAAATTACAAATGCCATTTTCTGGACTAATAGGCCATGGGGTGTCAAAAATAGCATGGGGAGTCAAACTCTGCCCTGGGGAATATGTACCAATGCAAAAACAAAATTTTGTACATTTTATTTGGCAAGGAGCAGTGATTTTTCACATTCTTAAAGTGAAACTAGGGATGCACCAATACCAATACCGGTATCGGTGCCGATACCAAGTATTTTCATGAGTACTCATGAAAATGCTCCTGATACCCAAATCGATACTTTGTGGTGCAATTTACATCAATACAAAGTGTATGGATGCAAATTGCACCACAAAGAATAGCATGTGATTTGAGTAGGAATGCAATTCGTGTCCAAATCGCATGCGGTTTCCCCACTACTCCTGCATGAACCCAGGCTTGCCAAAGCCACACAGGAGTGGTGATGGAAAATTCCCTGCACCGATCCCATGCTGAGCGAGTGAGCAGAGTGTGGGAGAGAAAGGTGTGTGGGGAAGGATATACTGGTGTCGGTTATCAGGAGGATGGAGGCAGATGCTCCGGATTCTCAGCTGTAGGAGAGGATAGAAAGCAGCAGGGATTTCAGTGCTCCAGATTCTCAGCTGTTCTCTCTTCTCCTTGCAGGGATGATAGTAGGAGCTAGATGGCTTCTGGTTGGGCAGCACCGAGATGTTGCTGACCAATCAAAAGTCGTTTATCCTGTACAATCATCCATGCAAGGTGAGGAGAGAAAACCATGGGGATTTGAAATCCCTGTGGCTTTTGGATTTGAAATCTTCACGTCTTTCTCTCTTCTGCAGCTGAGAATCTGGAGTGTTGCTGTAGCTTTCTCTCCTGTCTTACAGTTGAGAATCTTGAGCATCTGCCTCCATCCACTGATGGCAGATACCAAGGTATACATCATCACATCTTCCACTCTCCGGTCAGTATTGGATTGGGGCAGGAAGGTTTCCAGCACCGCTCCTGTGTGGCTGTGACAAGCCTGGGTTCACACATGAGCAGTGGGGAAAGCGCATGTGATTTGGACAGAAATCGCATTCCTGTTCAAATCGCATGCTATTCTTTGCAGTACAATTTGCATCCATACATTTTGTATTGGTAATGGCAAGTACTTGACCAAAAATATCGGTACTCGTACTTGCCGATCAAAAAATGGTGTCAGTGCCTCCCTAAGGGAAACTTTAAAAATGTCCAATTCCTTAACCACGTACCACAAATGGAAATATTTGTATGTCCTAGGGTTTCAGTGGTTCTACTGTTTTTTTAAAACCAGTAATGCTCTTTAATGTAAAAGTGATAAAGTTGCTATACAGTAGCTCAATCACTTTTACAGGGGGCAGAAGGGGGCCCCCCTCCCTCTGCCACCATCTTCTGCCTTTACCAGGCTCTCCCTTTCCATCAAGGAGCCCAGGACTAATGTGGGTGGTCAGGTAAGCTTACATTAGAAATGAAGGAGGAACTTCCGTTCCCTGATCATCTCTATGGTGTATGAAACCGGAATCGGCAAGGATTTAGTCACTTCCAGTGCCGGTTTGTTGTTTACAAGCTGTTACCAGTGTGTAAAGCATCTGATCAAAATGATCTTAGTTTTGAGGACAGAGGAAGTCACCATAGAGGTTACCAACAATAAAGTTATTTCTCAGAGTGGCATATGACCCCCCCCCCCTCCCCCCCTCCCCACAAGACTCCTTATGTAACATAACATAACATAAAATTTGAAGTAAACACATAACCCATAATACATATACATTTATTACAATTAAAAAATAAAAATACATAAATCTACCCAGCTCAAATGCTTATAGTGCTTTAAAATTAGTCCAGCTAGTTAATTAATTTATGGGTTCAGCTGACAAGCTGAGTCCTACATTTGATTTAAAAAGTAAAGTCCTTGTGTTCTAATTATGCTGATTTTAAAAAGAAGAGTAAGAAGCAAAATTGGAAAGCAATTCATTGAAAGTCTGGGTTAGGTAAAGCTGCTGACCTGCTCAGCAAGGTATAATTTCCATCTGTCTGTGCAAATGTGCTGAAATAGCTGTGAAATTGCGGCTCTTTGTTAACTTGCTCACAGCTGCACCTCTGCTGCATGCTGCAAACAAGTTCACACCAAGTATTATACGCTGCTACATGTGACAAAGCACTGTGTGGTCACATTTCAACATAGATGTATGCCTTTAATAGTCCAATTAGTTCACAAAAAAATGTAATAAATTCTGACGGTGATCACAGCTCATATATCATTGAGTTGAGGTCAATGATATTGATGAATAATTGTATTTTTAAACCACATGAACTATTTTAGCTCTCCTTTTATACCACTTACACTAAGGCTGGGTTAAGATGCTTAGTTTTTTTTTTAATTCGGCCTGTGGGCATAAAAAGAAAAAACAAACAGATTCCCCCATCCACATAAGCAAGGTGTATGCAGGAATCCCCTCTGCTGGAACATTGTATTCTGACAGCTGGACTCTCCACTGTCAGAATACAGTGATCAGCGACTGCAGCCACTGATCGCTGAAAGTTTTCCAGCGTGATCAGTCAATAGGGAGAGCCACACACAGATCGAATCTCCCTGCTGAATTTCAATCTATTTTTACCCAGCTGAAGGCCCCTTTCACACTAGCAGTCTGATCGGGTCTGCCTGTCCGTTTTTCAGTCAGACCCTCCATTCTCTTATATGGCAGTCAGATGTATGTAAACAGACTTGTATCCATTTAAACCTGGCTACCCCCAATCCGGACCACTCTGGCAAAAACAAACAAAAGGGGATCCGTTCTCCTCCATCTGGGCTGATCGGATCGGAGGGCAGTTGGATGTAAACGGACAGCTGGTCTGTTTACATCTGACTGCCCATAGAGCAGAGCAGGGTGTGTTTGTGTCCGCTCTGCATAAGCAGAACGGACCGGTCATCTGTTTGCTCTGCTCTACTAAGCGAGGAATCAGTGGACAGATCCTTCGCTGAACAAACCAGATAAAAATGGATTCTGCCCCATGTGAAAGAAGCCTAAGGCTAGCTTTGTTAGACAGGCCTTTCAAAATGACTGGGCTGCAACACTCTTCAATGCATGAAAGATAATGCAGTCTTCATTTTTTCATAATGCAGTGCACCACACCCCACAGGGAACTGTGCATTGTCATGCACTACTATGCATTGCAGTGCTTGTGTGTTGTTGAGGTGACTTTGGGTGCCATTCGGAATGAATGGCACCACAACGCTTCAACACAGAGCTATGTGGGTGGTGTGAATGGGCAGTAATGCATTGCTAAGCACACGAAAACCATGCTAAAAATCACCTTAAAGTGTGTAGACATGAGTTTTGATGCATTTTCCTTGATTACAATGAAACATACATTAGGAATAAAATGCATGTGTGGAAATAGTCTTACATATAGGGTCAGGTGGGATGTGTTCTTCCTTGGAGTTATTCAGCAGATCCAATTACTGCCTCTTCATAGCAAAGTGGTAGAATACATCAAAAAAGGAGGTAGGGAAACTGATTAAGCTGTACCATTTGCTGCCTGCAGGTGGTAAATATGAGCTTTGTGTGCAATCTCCCATTTACATGACTAAAAATAATAAAAACATGTTTTAGCTTTGAACATGATATACAGTGCTCAGCATAAATGAGTACATCACAACAGATTTGTCAGAAAAACCTTTACTTTCCTTTCAGAATCTGCATTTTCTTATGGGACACTATACTACAAATTCATTCAAGACCATGTTGCAGAAATGAATACACCCCAATGAAAGTCTTAGGAGCAAAGCTAAATTTTAGACAACAAAATCCTAATTAACAAGAATTCAATTACAGGTGAGTCTAATTATTCATTAAATAGGTGTCCAGCAGACAGTTAATTTAAAAGGGCATTACTTAACACAGAAAACCACTCCCATTTCATGCTGTCAGCAATGGCACCACATGGAAAAGAAAGTCACAAGGCCCAAAAAAGAAAATAATTTCTTTACACAAGAGTCAGAATACTGTAGCAAAAGTGATACAAAAATTTAACAAAGATGGAACTGCAACTATCTCAAAGAGACATCCAGGCCATCCACGAAAGTTAACATCTCGACAGGATGATGAGTTGAAGAAAATTGTCATGCGAGTTCACTGCAGTTAGCTAAAGAAGTAAATAACCAAACTGGGGTGATTTTGTTTTGTGACACGATACGATGTACACTGCAGAGGAATGGCATGCATGGGTGTTGTCCATAAAGGAAGCCTGTCCTAAAGCCCAAGCATAAAAAAGCCCGCCTAGAATTTGCCATGGCCCATGCTGAGATGAAGAAGACTACTGGTAATCTGTACTCTGGAGTGATGAGACCAAGATAAATGTTTTTGGAACAGATGGCTTCAAAACTGTATGGTGTTGCAAAGGTGAGGAGTACAAAGAAAAATGCATGGTGGCTACAGTGAAACATGGTGGTGGCAGTGTCCTTCTGTGGGGCTGCATGAGTGCTGCTGGTGTTGGGTAGCTGAATTTTGTTGATGGTATCATGAATTCACAGATATACTGCGCTATATTGAAAGAGAAGATGCTACCATCACTCCGTGCCCTTAGTCGTCGTGCACTTTTCCAGCATGACAATGATCCAACACACACATCTAAGGCCACTGTTTTTGTAGAAGAACAGGGTGAAAGTGATTCAGTGGTCAAGTATGTCTCCTGATCTGAACCTAATCGAACACCTATGGGGAATTCTGAAGAGACAAGCTGAGCATCACTCTCCATCCAACATCCAGGCTCTAAAAGAGGTCGTTCTTCATGAATGGAAAAAGATAGATGTTGCAATATATCACCAGCTTGTTCACTCCATGCCTAGAACACTTGGTGCTGTCCTTACAAATCATGGAGATCATACAAAATACTAGATGAAGTAATTTTTGTTGTGGGGTGTATTCATTTTTGCATCAACTAATTTGAGTAAACTGAAAATTTTGTAATCTAAGTTATTTGATTAAACTTACTTTCATGTAATGAGCTAAGCAAATTTTCTATAAAACTCAGTTTTATCAAAATTTTGGAAATTGTTTCTTGTGTTCATTGAGGTATTGATTAAAATGTCACTTTTCAAAAGGGGTGTACTCTTTTATGCTAAGCACTGTATGAATGATATGAAAACACAATATAAATATTTTAAACTTGGATCATTTGCTGGGCTCCTGAGGTCCACTGAGGTATATAAACAGAGAGGAGGAGTTATTATTTTATAGGATTTCAGAAGCGCCAACAGTTTGTGCAAAACTTTTTTCAAAATAAAGAGAGACCATTTTCTTACAATGCAATTCAATACAAGAAGGTCTGAAGGTCCCTGCTCAAGAGAGCTTACAATCTAAAAGTTCACTTTTCCTCACCTGGGAAGGGAGGGAGATACCAGTCAAGGGATGGGTTTAGAGCAGGGGTCTCCAAACTTTCTAAACAAAGGGCCAGTATACTGTTCTTCAGACTGTAGGGGGGAGGCTGGCAGACTGAGGCCAGTGGGAGTAGGAATTGTGCCCCTTCATTGTTGGCAGTGGCAGGACACATGCCCAATTGTTGGTGTCAGTGGATGGAATAGTGCCCCAAGGGCCAGATAAAAACAAGCATAGGGCCACATCCAGCCCCCAGGCTGTAGTTTGGAGATCACTGGTTTAGAGGAATGTGGAACTCTGATGAGGTTATTGTTACCCATTGTGGTATCTTATGGAGGAATTGTGCCCCATTGTTGGTGTCATTGGGAGGAATTGTGCCTAATTGTTGGTGTCATTGGGAGGAATTGTGCCCCTTCATTGGTGGCAGTGGGAGGACACATGCCCAATTGTTGGTGTCAGTGGATGGAATAGTGCCCCAAGGGCCAGATAAAAACAAGCATAGGGCCACATCCAGCCCCCAGGCTGTAGTTTGGAGATCACTGGTTTAGAGGAATGTGGAACTCTGATGAGGTTATTCCCTGGGATTCCCTCTGTTTAGGATACCATAGGAAGCGTATGCACATGTGATTATACAGTGTGATACACATTTCTTATTTCTTATTACAAATTGATGAGGCTGGAGATATGATATGACACCCAGAACCTGAGATAACAGTTGGCAAGCAACACTGTCTGATGGTCTAAATATGATACATAGATGTGTAGCTATGCTTACATTATAGTTGTTTACACATGATAGGCCTCGTATTTATTTAACCTAATATAACTTATGTTGCTGGGTTTTTTATTTTGTTCATAATGCTTGTTATAGCTTCAATATTAATTTAAAACTACTCAGTTATCAGTAAAAAAAATTACTTTGTTTGCAACTTGAACAGTGAATAAGACCTTAGACCTTAGAAACCATTTTTAGGAGTTGGTTCTCACCAGATGCAGTCCAGTGCATATTTATTCTACACCAAAAATCATGCACAGTGTTTATCATGGATTCCAATAGCCCTCGTTCACAACAGTGCAGCACAACCCAGTGCAGTCAACAAAAGTACAACATGCTGCATTTTTTTCTCTATGGAACACATCTGGAACGCGGTAAAACGCATAAAAAATGCATCTGAATGCATTGGAATGCATCAAAAAATGCACCGGAATGCACATGTTCTAATTGATATGAAGATGAAAAAGGGGCAACAAAATCGTGAATGCAGAAAAGCATCCAGAAATTGTGGTGTTAACCAGCCCTAAATGCAAATCAAAGAATTAAAGGGAAGTATAGACAAAGCCATGGAGGGGCAGAGCAGAGAACTAGTGACTGGCATTCACTGCTCTTTGCTCACTGAGAACTGAGAGATCAGCCGTCCATAATCGCTCAGTTCTCAGTCCTAGAAGCAGCAAGAGACAGAATACTTCCTGTTGTGTTTAATCATTAGGATGACTGCAATTTGCTTATTACTACACACTTATCTAGATATTACACAATCTAGGCAAACAAATAGTTCATACCGATTCCATAAGTAAGTATAACTGTGGATTCCAGTAAGTGTTCAGGGTTAGAAGTCATGACTAATTCTGAGTATAGATTCTTAGCAGCAAAGCTGTTGGAAACACTGAAAGCTTCACAAAATATTTCACAAAGCATTTCAGTTTTTAAGGCTCAAACAGGTCAAGGTAGAAAGTATCTGTAATGCTGTTTAGACAAAAGCTTTGCAGGATGCTGGCTTACACAAGTGGCATGTGACCATAATCTAATGTATTGACATCCCGCATGTTCGCTAAAATCACTTTGAGTTTCTTCCTGATAGCAGCTACTGTTGCACTTCATTCAAGGTTAAGTGTAGCTCATTCAATCCAAGCCTTTCACAAAAGAACTTTATTCCACTGCACTTTTGTGGTAATTTTTAAAGGTACTTATATGGTTTGGTAATTTTATTTATGCTCGGTGATTCAAAAGCGGTAGTAAACTGTAAAAAGAAAAAAATATGGTCCCCCTGTAGGTTCAATGTCGTAATGTGCTAGTATGCACTGCATACTAACACATTATGACAGACTTACCTAGAAAACAAATCCCTCCAGTGGTGTACTGTCATTGCTGACAGGGATTCTATCTTCACCCGGTCTTCCTTCTGGGTTTGCGGGCTCCAGACGCAAACAGAGAGCAGTGCGAATGCTCCGGTGACTTCACCAGCTGCTACACATCTGAATATCCCCTTAACAGTGCACATGTAGAAGATATTCACTGTATCTACAGGTAAGCCTTGTTATAGGCTTATCTGTAGGTGCAAATTAAAAAGCGAGTTTACTGTTACATTAACATGTAAAGTATTTGGGTTTTGGTGCAGAACAATATTCCAGCTGTAGAAACATGCTTCTCTTAAAATCTGCTTTTATCTTTATTGATGCCATTTTTTGCATACTTTTTATTTTATTGTTTTTTTTATTTTTTTTTTATGGTATATGTGTGTTGCCTATATATACATAAAATCTGTTTCACTTCCCCTTTACATATAAATGAATCAAAAATGTGCAACTGATAACCAAAATATGCCATAACTCAATACATGATGTCTCAATAAATATATACTGGTGAAAAAATCAGTGAATAAAATGCATTCATATAAAAATTGCCCTGGCTGTTTTCCATTGTTTTGTTGATCTTTACGGCCATGCTGTGATTGTTGTATTTGTACACTTTCAAATAAAAATATATTCAACGATATAAAAAAGTCCCAGAACATTAAAATCGCAAACAAATATAGAACTCCACAATAGAAACAGATTCAGAGGTTAAAAAGTGCTGATTGGACATTACGCGTGATCACTCCTGTCTTTTAACAATAAACACAGCATCTTACCAGAGATATCAGACCTCTAACAAAAAGGTTATAAACGCACAAGAACTATCCAGGGTACTTGTCAAATGAACTCTCTCATGCAGGCATCACAACTCAAAACATCATAAATGGACCATTGAGAGAGGAAAAGGACAGACTCGTTGAGCAATACTGCAGTACAATTTTATTCTAAAACCACCACTGGGTATTCACATGAGGAAAAACTGAATACAGCACCTATCAGCCAAATGCTGTCTGCCAGCAAGCGGAAACTGGGTGTCTGTGGGAGCAGCCAGTAAAAAAAATGCAAACAATAAAGGACACAGACTATTCACAGTGGAGTTGATTTACTAAAACTGGAGAGTGCAAAATCTGGTGCAGCTGTGCATGGTAGCCAATCAGCTTCTAACTTCAGCTACTTCAACTAAGCTTTGACAAAAAAAAACTGGAAGCCGATTGGTTTCTATGCACAGCTGCACCGGATTTTACACTCTCCAGGTTTAGTAAATCAACCCCAATGTGTAAATCTGTACTTCCTTTATGAAAATAAAAAAATACAAACATGTACCTGTATGTCATGACTTTCTTCCGAGTCTGCTCGCGCATGCTCACGTGGGCCAGAAAGATTGTGCTGTCATTCGCTGCAGCACAAACCAATCAGCGGTTCCCGGCCATTGATATATAGTTGGGAACCGCTGAGTAAATGCCAGAAGAGAGCCCTGTGTTGGCAAACAACACTTGGGCTCCCTTCAGACAGCAGTGATGTGTTGTTTTTATGATCCTTGCAAAGCAGGGAGTAAAAACTGGCACATTGCTTAGTAAAACAACACATATTACACATATTAAACATTGTTATAGGCACACATTTAACCCCTTAATCGCCCTAAATGTTAACCCCTTAATCGCCCTAAATGTTAACCCCCTTCCCAGCCAGTGTTATAAGTACAGTGACAGTGTATATTTTTAGCACTGATCACACTAAGTCGCTGATCACTGCCATTACTAGTATGTATAAATAAATAAATAAATAAATAAAAATTCCAATATCTATACCATAGTTTGTAGATGCTGTAACTTTCATGCAAACCAGTAGATATACACCTTTTGGGATTTTTTTAGACATGCACTTTGGCCAAAATTCCTGAAGAAAAATGTTTTTTTTTTTCAAAATTTTGGGTCTTTTTTCATTTATAGCGCAAAAAATAAAAATTTCAGTGGTGATAATATATCACCAAAAGAAAGCTCTATTTATGTGAAAAAAAATAATAAACATTTCTTTAGCGTACAGCATTGCATGACCGCGCAAAGAGCACAGTGCCAAAAAATGGTCTAGTCATAAACGGGTAAAATTTTACAGAGTTCAAGTGGTTAAAATAAATGTTTTTCAATGCAGGGAAACATGAAAGTTTAGCAGACCTGATTCCAGTGCCTGGTACAGATCTCAATGTCCTATTATGTCTGAGTATTTTCTTCACAGAATAAGATTGAATCTTCCCGTTATTTCACCTGGGGTAGCACCAAGCAGGCTGCACTGGCACTTTATCCACAAGTGGGCTATTCTAACTGGTATGGGACTACACCTTTAGGCCTCAAAGAATACCTGTACTGAGAGAAAAATTGAGACTGTCTTTGTGGAC
This sequence comes from Staurois parvus, assembly GCF_062004578.1. Classification (NCBI taxonomy): domain Eukaryota; kingdom Metazoa; phylum Chordata; class Amphibia; order Anura; family Ranidae; genus Staurois; species Staurois parvus. The sequence continues at coordinate 1,303,880 of NW_028317999.1, forward strand.
CTCCTGAAAGTGCTGGTTACATGGCTCTCTCTCTGGCTTTTTTTATTTTTTTTAAACAAGCAGTCAGAAAAGTCTAAGTGAAGTCAGAACTTCTAATATGCATGGTTCTGGATTAGTGACTCAAAAAATATTAAAGTGTTGGCTCTGCACAAGAGCCAGGAAACTAACATTTTCAGAAATATAGGGCAGCATAGCTACATAATCCCTCAATACAGGTTTCCTTTAGGCAGCAATCACAGAACATCACACAGGGTACCTATGTCTTTTCAGCTATACACTGTTAACAAGTCAGCAGCTGCTCCTTCATGTAGCCCTGCCCTGACAGTTTTCCCATGGAACTGGCTGAGGACAGCCTGCAGCATGACAGACTCCCTCTGCAGTAAACAGTGCTTAGAAAAAGGTCACTGGATCCTTCTGAAATCTTCAGGCAGTCCGGGCTCCCCTCTCAGTTCAGCCATTTTACAATCAATGATATTAAAGAGATTTTGTCAGGTCTTCAAATGAATTAAACCAGCACTCCCTACAAGAGAAGAGGGATTATATTCCCTTCCTTGGTTGCTCATTTCTTCTACATCTCCTCTGTTCCAGGGCTGAACCCTTTTTTTGTGTCTTCTAAATTCAACATGTTCAGGACTTAGCAGTGGCATAGGGGTGATAAGAATGGAACCATAGTGCACGGTGGGGGACACAGGCATCCAATGCTCTTGTTGATTGCTGTAGACGAGGCTACAGTGCAGGAACAGAGGGAAGGTAGGAGAAATTGGCTGGCGGAGAGGTATAGTCCGTTTTCTTTTATAGGGAAGTGCCATGTCTCTTTAAAGTGCTGGAGCTGCAGGTTCTGTTTAGTCAGACCAGTGCCCGTCATGTCACATAGATAGATGCCCAGCAATAACCAATGTTCCATCTTATTGGACTATAGTGAAGACACAAGAAGAAACAGGGTTCATCAAAGAGTAGCCTAAAAGTTTACAAATGTCCAAGTTGAATAAAGAATGATTGTAAACTTTTACATTAATACTCTTGGGACTAGTATGGACATTTTTGGTTTGGGGGCGTAAAAAAAATGTTCATTTAAGATGTATTTTTAGCGTTCCCCAATCCACTGGTGCGTGCTCTTTCTCTAACCTGGCTTTATGCATCCATAAGTCACATAGATCTGCGGTTTAGCCCAGCCCCACTCTCCTTATTGGCTCACTGGCTGTGATTTCCATTGGCTTCTGTTGCTGTCTCGGCTAATGAGGAGAGGGAGTCCCAGTACAGCTAAGGCTCTCATGCACATCGTTGGATCGAGTGGGGGCTCAGGTGAGTATTGGGGGGGGGGGGGCTGTGAGAGGAGCAGCACACAGAGGTTTATTTTACCTTCATGCATGGAATGCATGAAGGCAAAAAACCTTCTGCCTTTACAACCACTTTAAGTTGCAAAAACAACAGAAGGGGGTGTTCACACGCCCATGGAAAAAATGATCCCTCCTGTCGTATTCAGCAGGCAGCAAGCCTGCCAAATGCAACGCCCATTCCAAACATAGAACACTTTTCAATAGTGCAGCGGTTTATATGCAAATTTTAACTTAGCCTTAGAGGCTCTGTTTCTTCTTGTGTTTTCAGCATATCCTGACTCCAGGTTGGAAGTGTAGGGCATTTGCCCAGGAGAGTCATCCTTGTGAACAAATTTAAGACTGAATGACTGTGTTTCCTCTGTTCTTCAGGGGTTTGTGATGTTGTTGGCCTTTTGGACAACAGAACACCTTTCTTTCTGTAAATGCGTGGGGTGGAGGGGGGTTCTATAGTAGCAAAGGAAACCTCTGGCAGGGTTTTTGTCAGGTTCAGCAGGGATTTTCTTATACTTGCTGCATTTTTTAACAGACAAAACATGAAGAAATGTGCATGCATTGTATATATACTTTGCCCAGATCTACACATTAACTGCATTTTTGTGGTAAACATTAACATAATAAAGAATTTTCATCTAGCAGTTGTAAAGTGGTTTCATTGTTACATATGACAGAGATTTCTGGGTTGCTCACATTGTGGATTTTATGTTGTTTGTTTTAGATATCAGAGACATATGCCTTCCTTCCCAGAGAAGCAGTGACAAGATTCCTAATGAGCTGCTCAGAGTGTCAGAAAAGAATGCACTTAAATCCAGATGGAGCTGATCACAAAGGTACTGTAAGAGCAATGGTCAGTGATTGAAAATGACCCACCTGCTTGACAGGGAGAGGGATATAACTGGTTCACTAAGCACATGCTATCCATAAGAGACTACCTACTAACATTACAGTTATGTGTGTACTAATTCAATATAGCCAACCATGATTTATGTAATTAGATTGCTAAAAAATAGTTGATTGGCTATTAGCACTTTTTAAGTGCTATTGACATGTAAGTCAATAAATGGCACTGTGGTTGGTGACAGCTTACTTCGTATCTTTCTCTTGAGCCATCACCTAAAGCACTGCAATTTGGATGTTAAACTAGGTCATGCCCACCTGCCGGGTAGTTCTCCATAGCACCTGGAGCATTTCTGAGGTTATACTACATTGAAATCTGCAACCTCTGTGTCACCCTTGGTGTGATTTCCCAGCCCATACACTTCTACCTTACAGATTTAGTTCTGTCTCTGGTGAAATTATAAACAGAACCCTCAAATTTACCTTGCTATATACATACTGTACACATCCATCTATATTATTACTAGAGACAAAGGGAGCAGGAACAAGACTGAATAAAGGCAAAGCAGGGGCTGCAAATTTCCCAGAACAGGAAAAACATGCCCTGGACATAGAGAATGAGCAGGCACGGCCATGATGAAAGAGAAGGACCATGGTAAAAAAACCCTGCTTTTTAGATTAATGGAGCATAATCCAAGATCTATTTCTTGGAAAACTATTGGATAACTCCCTTCTCCCATGTGTTTCCTGAGACAAAAACCTTTTTAATAAAATTGCTCCATACATGTACTTCAACTAACTTCAGTTTATGTCTTGTCTTAAAGGGAAATTCTGAACTAAAGTTTTTTATCATACATAGTAAGAAATGGTTATCGTCTATCAGATTTTTTTTTTGCTGTCTTTATTACCCTTTGTGTGAGTGTTTGTCCCTGAGGATTGAATTTATAAAGTGATATTAATGCTTTATTTTTTTAATAACAAATGTCATGCTTACCTGCTCTGTGTAATGGTTTTGCACAGAGCATCCCCGATCCTCTTCTTCTCGGGTCCCCTGCCAGCCCTCCTGGCTGCTCCCTCTTGACCAGTACCCCTAGTGGCAAGCACTGGTGCGCAGGGCCGGTGCTTCCACTAGGCAAACTAGGCAGCCACCTAGGATCCACTGCCACCTAGGGGCACCTGGGCACTGCTACAGGCCGGCACTCTCTATATGTGGGATGCCGCCACATCGTGAATGATCCTTCAGCTGAGAGGAGGGTGGCAGAGGGGAGGAAAAAAAGACAGAGGAAGATGGCGGGTGTCTGGGACCAGTGTAGCAGCTGAGCTGCCGCTTCTTCCAGTGTTCCTCTCAGACTCAGTTCCTTACTGCAAGCCAGCTGGCGGAGTTCCAGCCCTTCTCTTCCCATTCATCAGCAGAGGCGGAGCTGTGCAAAGGTAATGTCTGATTTTGATGATGTCTCGTGTCTGTGTGAGTATGACCCGGCCGGCCATCCATCACATGTGTAATGTGTCAGTGCATGATGACATCATCATTATCCCACAGCCTGCTCTTATAGTGCCTGCTGGACCTGCTGATCTGTGTCAGTGTTGGTGGTGGTGTGTTGTGTTGGATCTGTCACTACGTGGGATTGCTCAGTTCAGGTGTTCTCTCTCTGTGTGTGGGCTGGGCTTTGCTGCCTGCCTGCTGTTACAGCGTTTTATCTCCCCCCATTGCCTGGGGAATTCCAGCTTGGGATCTGTCAGAGTGTGGATCCATCATCCTCCACTCACTGCAACTTTCACCCTGCCACTGCCAGCCACAGATACAGCCCATCCGTGACACTGATTTTGTCTTTAATATTGGTGCTGGTGGCATCTTATGGCAGTTATTTTCTCACATTAAAAGAAATTTAGCAGTGTCATGTTTTGTTGATTTAATATTTTCTACTGTTTGTACATTAAAAAATAAGTCCTGGTGCGTGCTCTTTCTCGATCCTGGTTCTATGCGTCCATAAGACACATAGATCCATGGTTTAGCCCACCCCCTGCTCTCCTGATTGGCTCACTGGCTGTGATTTCCATTGGCTCCTGCTGCTGTCTTGGCTAATGAGGAGAGGGAGTGCACTCTCATGCACAACGCTGGATCCGGAAGGGGCTCAGATGAGTATGGGGGGGGGTGGGGGGAGCAGCACACAGAAGGTTTTTCTTGCCTTCATACATATAATGCATGAAGGTAAACAACTTTCAGCCATTACAACCACTTTAATCATTGGGTTGGATACATCCTATGGATCATGGGAACCCTAAGAATTTTTTTTTCCCCTTTGTCTTCTCATTTGGGATAGGTGGTTTTAAAGATATTATTGGCCAATTTCTTAATCAGCGCTGTGATTTTATGCAATTGTTTCATATAATTTTCAATACAATGTATTTATTTGATTATTATGTATTTTTGAAGTGCCTCAAAAATCGCATTTGTTGGACTGTAAACTTTTTGATTTATCATTAATTTCTGCCCCAGTGACTATAGTCACCTGGACAAATAGAAAGTGTCACACACTTGAAAACATGAAAACCTAAACTATCTGTACGACAATGTCTCCAGTCGTCAGATGTAGCTGGTGCATGGCCAACAGTGGTACAGTTGAATATACATTGTTAGAAAAAGCCTGTGCAACTTTACTGAAGTCCCATACATGATCTGAAAAAATGTTTTGGAGAAACTGGGGTCCCCAATATTAAGGAAACAATACAGAAGCACCATGTGCAAACATATAACATATGAATTTGAGAAAGAGCAGGGACGCTCAGAGCTACTGCTTACTCACAAAATTGTGCTGATTACACTGTTGCACCATGGAAGGATAAATAAAGGATTTTAATTGCAGTAAGTCGTGACATGTCATCCCATTGATTTGTATACATTTAATTAGCAGTGATAGTGGAGCCCACTTAATGTGGATACCTTGTCTGGTAGTTAGTGCCACCTGAAGCTCACTAAGTGTTGTTATACTCTATATATATATATATGTATGTGTGTGTCAATTGTTTACACATGGCTGTTGTTCAACAATAAAATCAGTGCAAACATGTGAGTAAAAAATTGTTTTGAGTGTATCTGCTCAAGTTCATATGTCATATATTTGCACATGGATATTCTGTATTGTTATCTTGATAAAGAGGACCCCTGTGTTTCTGAAATGTTGGTCATGTTTTGTATGGAACTCCGGTAAAATATGTTACATTTGCACATGCCATGCTGAATTGCAATAGCAATAAATAGTTCAAACCTGATGGGATTCTAACATTTCCAAAACTTAGAAAAAGCTTTAGGTTTAGATACTGCTTAAATCTAGTCCAGCACAAATGAATTTAAACTTGCAAGCAGACATACATGACAAGAGAGTGATTTCAAAATGGCATGAATATAAGTAACTTTTATTTTCTTTACAGATAATGGGAAGCCTCCGACACTGGTGACAAGTATGATTGACTACAACATGCCAATAACCATGGCTTATATGAAGCACATGAAACTTCAACTCTTAAATTCACAACAAGATGAGGTAAAGGATGTTGTGGACTGCAGTAAAAGTCTAGTATAGCAATTCACAGTGCAGTTCTTGGGTTACCCCTAGGCCATTGCTTAAAAAAAAATGACCAAAGTCACATTAGTGACCACTTTATTGCTTTTAAAACTTAAATGACAAAGCTATTGCTACTGTAAGGAGAATGTAAGGCAATATAACAGTGAGTAAATACATCAAATTAATTACTTTTTCTATTCTTGCTTCTTTTTGTTTTGGATGTATAAGTATTTCTCTCTTTGAAGTAAAAATTCTTCATAACATTTTTGGTCTGTGATGGGAAAGGAAGCTGGTCTCAGGAATTTTGGGGGGGATTTGGACAGCAAACTAGCTATGACACACAGTTGACCTGATTCACCAAAGAGAAAGTACAAATGTTTGCACAATAAACTTGGCACCCGCTTTGATCAATTTACACCTAGCATTAGCAAGGGGCACTTGGGCAGGGCAGTTCACAGAACGGTAAGAAAGTACAAATGTTTGCATGTAAAAAAAAACAAAAAAAAAAACTATTTGACCAAGCACTTGCATTTATCTTTGATTTGAGGTATTTTTATTATCTTGTCAAGTTGCTAACATTTTTCTACCGATACACGAAGAATCTTCAAAAAGTTTCTGCACTTTTTTTTAACTCTATTTATTATACTACAAGGTCAGCCGGCTTGCCAGACAGACTATTCACATGACACTCTCGGACACGCCCAATTACTACTCTTCCTGCCCTTTCCGTTTCCAGCAAACATATAAAAGTACAGAAACCTTTTGAAGAACCCTCATAATTTATGGGCAAACATTTTACCATGCAAACTGGGCAGTGCACAGGCATGAAGTCAAGCAATAACAGGGAGCAGAGTGTTCCTGGAAAAACAAGACAATTATCAGGAGCCATGGTAAGCAGAGGTAATTCTGTATTACCTACCAAATGAAGCATAATATAAACAAGATTATAATTTGGACATTTCATGAACACAAAAAGGGTTTTCAATGTTACTTATCAAGAAGTGTGAAAAAAATAACTCTGTTCTCTTATGCTATATACACATACATGGACAAATGAATGTGGACACCCCTCCAAATTACTGAGTTCAGGTGTTTCCAGTGAAGGGTACCGTTAATACTACAGCATATTGTACAAAGACAATGTTAGACAATTGTGTTATTTCAAATTTTGGCAACAGCCACCTAGTTCTAGCAAGACTGTACCCTTTGTACAAAGGCAGGTACATAAAGGCATGGGATAATAAAGTTTGTCATGGAGGAACTCCACTGCTTGCACTGAGCTCTGACTGCAACCCTACTGTACACATTTTGAATGAATTGGAATGCTGATTGTGAGCCATCTCTTTTCCTGTGTCATCAGTATCTGACCTTACAAATGCTCTCCTTGCTGAACAGGCACAATTCCCACAAAAACCCTTCCTTATCTTGTGGAAAGATTTCCTTTAATAATGGCGGCTGTTATAGCTTCATAAAAATGGAAGATGGAGGTATCCTCATTTTAATGTATATGTTTTGCAATGTGTTGTTCAACAAACTCTTACAGGTGTGATTGTCAAGTTTCCACAAACCTTTTGACCATGTCATGTGCATATTTCTGTATAGGTAGATATGTAGTGAGAGAAATGCTGCATAGACTATCTTGTTCAGTTTGGATTACAAAAAATTAAATATTTAGGTAAGCTATACTTATATTTTCGAAAATACAGACACATTTTACTCTTATCTAGTAGTGTACTTGTGTTGGAAACCAGGGAAAACTTCAGCCTCCTAGCCACTAAAACTCCTACATAACTTTCACAAATGGCTTAATCTCATTTGCTAGTAGCAAAATATCACTTGTGTTCAGCAGGAGAAACTGAGCTTCTAAATCTGGCACTGAAAGTGATTGTTAAGGCAGAAGATGTTTTTACCTTACTTCATTCTTTGCAGTAAGTTAAAAAACCTGCTGTGCGCAGCTTTTCCCACAGAACCCTAATACTTACCTGAGCCTGACCTCGATCCAGGGACATGCGCGAGAGCTAAGGCTCTTTCGGCTCTCTTGCTCCTCATTAACCCATATACAGCAGCAGGAGCCAACGGCTCGCGGTGCTGTCAATCAGAGCCTGAGATAAGGAGCAGGGGGCTCGGCTGAGCCCCACTCTGTGTGTCTTATGAACACACAGAACAGGGCTCAGGAGTGAGCACACACAAGTGAACCCAGAGCAAGCAGCTTGCTGTAGGGGCACTTAGAAAGCGTGGAAGAGGAGGGAAAAAAACATTGCACAGAGCAAGTAAGTATGATGTTTTTTATTTTAATAAAATAAAAAGCAAAGCTTTACAATCACTTTAAATACCAATATAGACTCCAGAACTAACTGATAAATCAGCCACAAAATGGGCTTGGGGTATGTGTGGTTTTAGTATGTGCTAAATTGCAAAGGCATACTTTTGTACAACTATAGAAATTTAGCTTAAAGCATCACCAAAGTAGTAAAGAACATTTTAATTGAAAATAAATTAGCATTTTAAAAACATGTAAGCTTACACTAACCGGCCACTTTATTAGGCACACCTTGCTAGTACCGGGTTGTACCCCCTTTTGCCTTCAGAACTGCCTTAATTCTTCATGGCATAGATTCACAAGGTGTTGGGAAACATTCCTCAGAGATTTTGGTCCTTATTGACATGAGTTACTGTTGCATTTTTATCATCTCAAACCAGTCTGCCCTTTTTCTTCTGATCTCTGACAGTAACAAGACATTTTCGTACACACACCTGTCGCTCACTGTATATTATCTCTTTTTCGGACCATTCTCTGTAACAATATAGAAAGATCTCTGTTGAAATAGTTGTGCGTGAAAATCCCAGGAGATCAGCAGTTTTTTATATACTCAGACCAGCCCATCTGGCATCAACAACCAGGACACGTTCAAAGCCACTTAAATCCCCTTTCCTCCCCATTCTGATGCTCGGTTTGAACTTTAGCAAGTCGTCTTCACCACGTCTCGATGCCTAAATGCATTGAGTTGCTGCCCTGTGATTGACTGATTAGCAATTTGTGTTACCAAGCAATTGAACAGGTGTCCCTGGTAAACTGTCCAGTGAGTGTATTTCACCCTTCCACCCAATCACTTTCTGGACCATCAAGTCTGCATTTTGCTGTTGCTCAATATCTAAAACACTGGCTGTACACAATCTGCTGTAGTTTATGCTTATCCTGATTAGATATCAACTGAACTAGTTACAATAATAAAATAGATTTTCTACTTTTTGTAAAATATGACTGTAAGTCACAATAATATATAATATATATCAGTATGATATAGTCTATATACAACCTGAGTTGTGCTGTAGTTGGGTTCATTTGATCTCTATAGGTATCCTTGTGACTCCAGTTACATCTAAGTGGAAAAACATTGCTTAACAGCAACAGCAAGCCAAGTTTTACTGGTTAGCAGAACAGTGGGGAAGATGCCTTATGTGTTTACAATGAATACATTACATCAGAAATCCTCCTTTTTGTCTTACATAGAAATTCCATTTCAAATGTATCTAAATTTTCATTAACTGTTCACCAAAGCTCCAGTACCGCACCAATCCCTCTCAATACTAATTTGTAAATAAAATTTTAAAACCTCAGAAAAAAGCTGTGTAGTCAAAGTGGGAGCTGAATGGGTTTGCCCGCTGCCAAAAAAAATGTTTGACTGATAGTAAGCAAACATAAGTTAGCACTACATAGTTTGATTTTCTCTCATTCAGCCTGTAGGCTAAACAAGAGCAAATCAATTGATTTACCCATCCATGCTAAACAACTAAACTATTTTATAGGATGTAGCCATTGTTTGGCCAATGTTTTTCTACCCAGCTCAGTTGATTTTTAAATCATTTTGTTTTTTTATCAGACTTGGTGGTGTTTGCAGGGCCACCTACAGCTTGAATGTCAATTGAATCAGCAGGAATCTGCCAACATTGAGACACCAATAGTGCCTCACTATTAGTAATATTCAAAGTTTTAGCACTATTTATTGCAGTAGCAATTTTTAGTGGTGCTGTCACCTTACTAAATTCCATCTACTAAAAACAATTAATTGTAAAGAGTTTTGACTGATTGATACACAGATGGAACAGTCCTTTCTTGTGTCTGTGTGTTGCTTTCTATATCTCAGACAGTACAATCAGCATTTTTATTGAATAGCAGATTTTAAAAAATGGATAAACCATCTGAATTCTGTCCAGCTTTGAGACATAAGCAGCAGTAAAGTACAGTCCCTGTGTTGCACTACTAAGTAGGGTGAACACATATAATTAAAAACTGTTTTGTTTCATTTTTTTACATTAAGCTGATCACATAAAGGCCAAAAAAGTAATTTTTAGAATTGATAGATTCTCTTTAAAGTCATGTGTGCTTTGATGGCTGTATTGGTATCAAGTTTCATTTTTGCACGTCTTTCCAATTTCCGGCCTTGATGTGAACAGCTGTCCACGGCATTTGTTGATTGTTATTGGTGTCTAAACTTGGAATACCTACTGTATTGACTGTTAGTGTATCAAGTAAAGTGGTGAATAAAAAGACATGACACACTTATACCTGGACTGTCAAGGTGTCAGTGTGGATCAGACTGAGTGAGGGATCCCTGAACTGAGAGGATTGCTGAACACAAGTCATCTATCAGTACCAATAACAATGGATGTGCTGTACCTAGCTACTATACAGCTCTCTGCAAATCTGCTACTTTTATACACATGCTGGGTAATTTATGTGTTCATTAGGTTAAACATCTTCAAAACTGACACTGGTCTTCCTATGGGATTAAAAGGAGAGGCTAAACATAGTAATTACCGATTTACTTATATGAAATACATAAAAGGCAAGATACACAGTCATTAGGATTCACATCTTCTTTAGATGATCTCAGGGGGACCTTGTTACATGTGTATCAGAACCCACCTATTGTGATTAGACATTCTATTCATGTATCTTTTTTCTTAAGTGTACTGGAGATCCTAGTCATTCTTTCATCTCATTTATCAGACCCTTATATTGAAATACCAATGTACCCAGAGGCATGCAGTCAGAAAACAGGAAATAATCTTACTGCTGAAAACCCTTTTCTAACATTGACATATATGTACATACTATATACTATACTATATGTCAACAGCAAAATGACACTGATTTCTGCATTGATAGGACAGCGACTGAAATACTAGACTGAGCTTAATGTTACATTGATAAAGCTATGAAAGACATCAGTTCGGGGCTGAAGACAAGTTAATTGTACAATTTAAGAAGACAAAGTGTGAACTGACCCTCAGAATTGTTATCTTTCATCGATAGAAATAGGAGATGAGAGTATAGCTCATTATCATCCAATATCTCTGCACACTGAACCTGTCGCAACTCTCTTACCCTAATTGGGTGTTGTTTACTACCTGAAAAGTACTTGCCCTTTAGGGCACAGACTTTAAATGGTTGCAGAGACTGTTTTTGTTTCTGAGAGCGTTGCACTCCTTATATTTGAATAAAATAGCCCAATTATCTCAAGTGATACAGTGTTTAGACTGATCATAAAGCTTGTAAACAGAAAATGACATGCACCAATGGAAGGAGTACCAGACCAAATGATAAGAGTCTAAATTAATTTATCGGTTCACACTAAAAACAAGCAAAGTATTTGGGAAGCCAGAAGAAACTCTTCCTTCATATGGGCTTCAGTTAAAAGAATAACCATGAGTGGACTCAAAACAGGGCTTTCCCGTGTGAATCTATGTAGGGAAGCTAATTGCTGGACTAGGAGAGTTACTAGCTAGCAACATCTGCTTGAACAATCAATATCTTCAGGGCCCCAAAATGAGAAGGCTGTTTTTATTATTATTATTATTATACCGGATTTATATAGCGCCAACAGTTTGCTCAGCACTTTACAATATAAAGGGAGACAATACAGCAACAATACAGTTCAATTCAAGAGGGATAGGTGGGCCCTGCTATGTTTTTAGCTTAATCCAATACATTAATTTTGGCTGTTTTATAATTTGGTTGATTATTTTTTTTCGGTGACCTGTTGGGTGCCCACAAGAGGTTAGCCCTGTTTGTTGTGAGCAGTCTAACCTGAACCAGTGTTTTTATCCTTTCTCTACTTTGTATGAACTCATATCAAAGTCACAGGACCTCTTGGATGCTTTTTTCCTTCATAAAGCATGTAAAGACTGGACAGGTGGCCTTTCACTTCAAGGTCCTGATTGACTAAAGTTTGAAGTGTGTTGCAATGAGCATTGTTTATATCAACCATCTAGTCATTCGAAGAAGCTCTCTTTTAAATCCCATCACATGATCACATGATTGGATATTTAAAGTGCATTATATTTTAGTTTACTATACCTCAATTCAGATTTTAGAAATTGGGTTTTAAATGTTTTTTATTCCCAAAGTAAATGGCTGTATAGACTTATCAGATAGCTTTTTTTTCCTATTGTCAACCTCTGCACAAAAAAATGTTTGTAAGTAAGCTGATGATGTTTTCAAAGTTTAGGTTCTGAAACAATTCCTAAAATATGGATTTTAATAGATGGGTTTAAGGATCTTTCTGTCCAATTTTGTTTGCAGATTAAACATGTAATAATTATTGATTTTTATCCTGTATGCTACTTAATTGTTTGTGTTCTTCAGAAATCCTGGTATCTTAAAATATGAATTCTATACCTGCAGGATGAAAGCTCTATAGAAAGTGATGAATTTGATATGAGCGACTCCACCAGGATGTCAGCTGTGAATTCTGACCTCAGCTCCAACCTTGAAGAAAGGATGCAAAGTCCCCAGAATCTTCATGGACAGCAAGATGGTGAGCTAATCTTTGTAAGATGTATAATTTCATTTCACAGCTTGGTCATTTACAGTCAGTTCCTTTGTTATTTGAAGAGCTAATATCCATAAAGTAAACTTATATAAAAGAGTTATTAAAAGTATTTTGAGGTAAGTGTATAAAACATGATTTCGTGAGTTTAACAAACTGCACACTAGTAATAAAGACAGTACCCGCTACCAAGAGGATATTTTTAATATTGCTTTCTTATCCAGTAAACCTAAAGAAAAAGAAAACAGCTGCTTATGAACCACGGGAAAAAAAGCAAAATGTAAAACTAATATTTTTCCCTGGGGCAGAAACTACAAAGCAATGCATGCACTGGGTTCACTCAGTATAGACATTTCAATTAAGTTTCCAAGAAAAAAGGTATGGTATTTTACAGCTCATATAATGATCATATAATGAAGTGTACTTACCTGAAAGGTAAGTAAGGAGGTATTCCCATTGCATTGTGAGATGCCATGTAAACATACCAAATCTTCCACATCAAGGTTAAAGTACTAAACTTTATAACAATTTCAAGTTGAACACTTTCGATAAATATTAATACATTCTTAATCACACCAATGTTGTTTTCTGCTCTGTGTTCATTTACATTCTTCCTACTAGTACATGTGCAGTATATGCTCAATTCAAGGCATGCCTCTAGTGATAACTGTCAGCACTCAACCAATCTTCTAAACCCTGAAATGGCTGGTGTCATCGTGGTCAGATGTGCAGCAATTTGGAAACTGCAGGCCATCCTTGCCATATAACAAGGTTTAGTTGGCTGTAAGTTTAAATTTGCCTGTTGAGTCTGCCTTTTCTCAAAATATACAGATGAAGCTTTGGTCACAACTAGGGGAGTGTACAGGAACCTTGTGGCTCCTGCCTAGTACAGTTGACAGGTAGAATAAGCTTCCAAGTTGCCAGTCTACATGATTTACTGGAAAATACACCCATACACTGGTTGCCCTGGGTAAGTGCAGAGATAAACAGGAAATGTAGTTCAGGGTGTCCTCGCTCTAGTTGGGGAAGCAACAGAGACACCCTTGGACAGCAGCATCACCAACTTGTGGGGAGTGCAGTGCTGGATAAACTCGCAGAGATGGATGGACTGGACTAACAAATGTATAAGCAGATACAGCAAACATTTTTTTTTCCTTTTGGGATAAAGATTTTACATAAATGAATAAATGCTGATCATTGTAAGCACCACTGTCAGTGTTAAATAGTTTGCCTCCACCTTATAACTACCACTTTTGCTGGACAGCTTTGCCTGTTAAAGAAAGTTGAAAAATAACAGACTTACTGGACAGATCTCCAGGTGAAAATAAAGACAAAAAGCTTAAAAAACCTAATGCAACCACCACGTCTAAGAATTGGTAAGCTGCCAAACAGTTTAATAGTGCTTTAAAACAGTATCAGTGTCAAACTAATGATCATGTAGTAGTGGATTTGTTATTTATTTGCAGACCTCTGTTCCTTGTAAAGCTTGCAGCTCAATGTGACTTTATCTTCTCAGTACTTTCCAGATATTTACCTTTTATATAGGCACCTCATTGTTTATTCAGAAATGCATCTTTTTTAATATCCTGAAATAAGGAATGACAACAAATTTTTCAACAAAAACATCCTGCACACACATAAGCTTACAAAGTATTCCCTCCTACAATGATGATGTAGAATTGAGTCTATATTGGCTACACCCATATAAGTATAGCCAAATATAACATAAATCTAACACAATACACAGTATAACAAGATGTAAAATCTAACATAAGTAAGAGTAAAAAAGAAAAACTTTAATTTCTATATCTTTGCTAGATCTGTTGGAACAAGCCAAAGTGTGGTGTGAAATGATTAAAGTAGTTATAAAGGCAGAAGGTTCTATGCATTAAGGTAAAAGACCTTCTGGGTACAGCCCCCCCTCCCAAGCCCCCCTTTATTCTTACCTGATCCCCATCTTGATCCAGTAGTTTGCATAAAAGCAGCGACTCTCCTGTGTCTCACTTTCTTTATTTCCTCACACAGCAGAAGGAGCCATTGGCTCCTGCTGCTGTTAATCACAGTCAGTGAGCCAATGAGGAGAGCAGGGGGCAGAGCGAGCTGCGCTCTTTATGTGAATGGACAATGTTCATCACTGTTTCATGGCTCGGGAGCAAGGCTTGCTATTGGGGGGCACTCGGCTGGGATGGAGCCAGGGCAACTGGCAGGGGACCCAAAACGAAGAGGATTAGGGCTGCTATGTGCAAAACCATTGCACAGAGCAGATAAGTATAACATGTTAGTTATTTACAACCTTTAGAATCACTTTAACCTCCCTGGCGGTATTCCCGAGTGTAGCTCGGGGTAAAGTTTTAGTACCACAAGCGGTAACCCCGAGCTACACTCGGGCTTACCATGCGGCACTGCTCCGCGATCCCTCGATCACTTACCTTGTCCTGCGCTCCAGCGATGTCCCTCCTGCAGTGTCCCCGGCAATTTAATCCGGCGGATGCCGGCATCTGTCATCTGGGTTCCGTCCCCTGCGAGCGTCGGGATGTACGGCGGGAAATTTGAAAATAACAAAAAGTGACATTCACTAATACACTAAAATCTCATAGTAAAACATTACTGTACCAAACCATTTCACATACATTTTGTCCCTAGTGCTTTGTCCTGTGCCCTGCCTGCATTTTTACTGTTCTTTATGCCTGGAAACTGAGAAATGTCCATGGCATTCAAAAAGCGTCCCTTTAGGTCAAAAGTTGGTTTAGACCAGCTAGAGAACAGCGATAGAAAATTAGAACCACTTGCAGAATTGAGTGATAATGATTTGTGGGGAAATTCCTCATCAGACTCTGAAAACGATTTTGCGACTTTGCTCAGTGATGTGCGAACTTGACGCTATATTTCAAATTTCATTGTTTTTGGTTTGATTATATTATTGAATTAAATTTATTACTATTATATTATTATTTTTTATGATTATTTATTAAATTATAGTTTATGATTTAGTGTTTCAAGTTTTATCCTACCCGGGATGTTTACTAGACTCTGATAAGATTTCAGTGAGTTATTCCTAAAAATTACAGGCCTACAATAAAAAAAATACATATTTACATGCAAAAAAATTTACAGCTTTGAGCACAGAAATATGGACATAATCAGACCCATAGGGAGGTTAAGAGTAAAAGGTAACAAAATAATAGGTGCTTACAGCAGATGCTGCCACTGCCACATTTGGAGATCATAGCCCTACCTTCACAGTCGTATCTTGAAAAAAGAAAACTACCCATTTGCAGCTGCTTTCAGTTTCTTCTCTCTACATGCATGCCTGGAAATTCTGATCTGGCCCATTTATTTTACCAATATATGTACCCAAATGCTGTTAATAAACAATAGATTTCTCAATGCGCTGTATTAAAATATAACAAGAGTAGGGCTTGTCAGACCCAAATTTGCCCTGCTGTATTTTCACTGTTTCACTGTGGGTTTCACTGTTTAGTTCTCGACTAGTTACATTCAGTGTTAGAGCTGATAGTCACTGATTTCAAAATAGTAGGCAGGATCGTTAGTATATCTTTATTTTGTTTGACTGAAAGAGAAATGTACATATTGTAATTGTGGCTGGTCTGGTGTAGCCTAGACAGACCAAGGCTATATGCAAACCACTGCTTGCTACAACAAACTCTGAGGTAGTGACTACTTCAAAAAAGTGGAAAGGCCCACTTACAGTAAATAAACTTTTCCCTCACTCAAATCAACTTTTGAAAGAAAAGCTTGTCACTCCATCTGCGGTCTTCCAGGTGACCATTGATGTAATGCCAGCTTGTATAATCTCAGCCCCTGGTTTCATTCTTGGTATCTTACAGATACAGGGAAATGGGTCAGGAGTGTGTACTGCACAGCACGTCCTGCTGCTAGTTGATAAATGAAGCAGTTTTTTTTCTGGAAGAATTGGAGTCAAAACAAACCTTTACCAACGTGAACAGTATCTGCTTGCAGGTTCCTGAATATGCATTTAACAAACCTGTAGATTGCTCGGGAGCCCTGTAAACTTGGTTGTCAATCATGAAAATTCCAGCTTCATTGGAACCACCTCCTGTGCTTTGCTATTGGTACCTGAGGGTGAGTAACAACCTCACTGTCTATTAGGTAAGCAGAAGAGACAGAAAGGATCAAGCACCAGCTACAAAAAGTATAATGATTGCATAATTGAAAATTGCTAAAGAATCTGTATGTACCTGCAGGTACAAACATGTTACCAGTTTACCAAGTTAACTTTCAATTTAGGTTATTTTACGTCAGAAAGCCTAATATACATACTTGTTCCAGGTCACTGATTCAAAAAGTTTTGAAAGCTAAAATATCAGCATAACAACCAGACAAGCTTTTTCAGAAGAATGTCAGCAGTGGCAGCTCCCGTATTTCTCTCATGGCAGAATTTCTTTTAATATTTTAGAAAGAAAACACTTCAGCTATAATTAGCCAGGTTAGATGTATTATTTGTTTTAAGCTTACTCAGAACATGGATTTGTCAATTATAAAATCACTGGCAAAAAAATAAAATTAAGACCAATGAAAACCTCTAAAACACCACTGTCAATAAAATACTAATTTAAATTGTCATTTGGGACCTTGTCAGTAATCGTATTTACTCTCAGCCTCTCTTCCTAGTCTGTTTTTTATTGAGCTTTATTGATTTGTGGTGTTTACTGTTATTACACTCTAAGTGCCCATACAAATCAAAGGTAACTGGTGTTGTCTGCAGTGAACCTGTTAAGATACTGTATATGTGCATTTCTAATAAACTAGCAAGAAGCCAATGGAAGCTATGCCTGGATATGTTAAAACAGAACCATTTGAAATCTTAGGAAAGCCATAGATGATTCGATTTTCTTTCCTGCAACCATGTGTCGCAAAGAAGAAAATCTCTTGATTCCTCCATTAACACAGTCAGTGTTGATTAGGGAGTCCCTCCTGCAGAGCTATTGTGTTCTGCCGGCAGGGAGCCTTCTCTGCTGGCAAAACACATTGATTATTGTTAGTGGTTATAGCTGCTGGCAGTAATCACATGCAAAAAATCTGACAGGATAGTTGTACTGAAGTCAATTGATGGATCGACTTCAGTACAACCAGCCTTACCATTGTACATGGATCGAATCCTGGCTGGCCCCTGCTGAACCAGGCTGAGATGTGATCCACCTATGGCTGGCTTTAGAGTGCCTTAAAGGATAAGGAAACTTTCCTTCTAAATTTCCTTACTCTTCTGCCCCCACCCCCGCTAAGCAGGCCTAGCCCACCATTCTCCACTAAAACACTATACTTTCCTCGATTTTGCTCTGTGGCTCCACTGCATTGTTTACATCCCTTGATCTGACATCTGAACTTGCACAGTTCAGTCTCATCTATGGGGCTGGTGGATGACTCTATCTTAGATCTACTTAGGAGAGTGAAGGCAACAGAGTAAAGAAACTTTGTGGAAAATTTTTCTTACCATTTTAAAGCTCAACTCCTGGTATGATTTAAATTGCTTAGTTAAATTGGTCCAGCTTGTATGTAAGTATGCATATTCTAGACTTGATGGACCGCAATACAATAGTCAGTACAAGATGTTCTCTAATTGGTCGAGGTGGAGGTCTGTAACATTATCCCCATGGCTCGCCTTCTCACTTAATCAGTGATTGCCATGTATTCACAGAAAAAATACAAGGCCTTCTATGACCTTCAGGTCCTGAAAAATAGCATTGATCACTGTAATATTCCACAGCAGACCACCAGGTATGAAATATTCATACTTAAAGTGGAACTTCAAGCTATAACAAACTAAGCCTAAAAGGTGTCTTAATACTTTTGGCAATATAGTGTATGTATATACTGTATATACATACACTATTATGCCGAAATTATTAAGACACCTGCCGTTACACACATGAACTTCCATAGCATCCCAGTCTTAGTCCATAGGGTTCTATATTGAGTTGTCCCACCGTTTGCAGCTATAACAGCTTCAACTCTTCTGGGAAGGCTGTCCACAAGGTTTAGGAGTGTGTCTACGGGAATGTTTGACCATTCTTCCAGAAGTGCATTTGTGATGTCATTCACTGATGTTGGACGAGAAGGCCTGGCTCGCAGTCTCCACTCTAATTCATCCCAAAGGTGTACTGTCAGGTTGAGGTCAGGAGTCTGTGCAAGACAGTCAAGTTCCTGCACCCCAAACTCACTTGTCCATGTCTTTATGGACCTTGCTTTGTGCACTGGTGCACAGTCATGTTGGAACAGGAAGGGGCCATCCCCAAACTGTTCCCACAAAGTTGGGAGCATGAAATTGTCCAAAATGTTTTGGTGTGCTAACACCTTAAGAGTTCCCTTCAGTGGAACTAAGGGACCAAGCTCAACCCCTGAAATCAACTTTACACCATAATCCCCCCACCACCAAACTTTACACTTGGCACAATGCAGTCAGGCAAGTACCGTTCTCCTGGCATCCGCCAAACCCAGACACATCCATCAGATTGCCAGGCAGAGAAGTGTGATTCATCACTCCAAAGAACTCGTCTCCACCGCTCTAGAGTCCAGTGGTGGCATGCTTTACACCACTGCATCTGACACTTTGCATTGCACTTGGTGATATAAAGCTTGAATGCAGCTGCTCATCCATGGAAACTCATTCTATGAATCTCTCTAAGCACTGTTGTTGTGCTAATCTGAAGGCCACATGAAGTTTGGAGGTCTTTAGCTATTGACTCTGCAGACAGTTGGCGACTTCTTATGCTTCAGCATGCACTGACCCCGCTTTGTTATTTTACATGGCCTACCATTTCATGGCTGAGTCTCTGTTGTTCCCAGTTGTTATAATACCACTAACAGATGACTGTGGAATATTTAGTAGCAAGGAAATTTCACAGATGGACTTAATGTGCAGATGGAAACCTATCCTGGTGCCACACTTGAATTCACTGAGCTCATGAGAGCGACTCATTCTTTCACAAATGTTTGTAGAAGCAGTCTATTATTATTTATTTATGGTACTTATATAGCGCTGTCCATTTATGCAGCGCTTTACATATATATGTCATACATTCACATCAGTCCCTAACCCTCAAGGGGTGTACAATCTAAGGTCCCTAACTCACATTCATACATACTAGGGCCAATTTAGACTGGATCCAATTAACCTGCCAGCATGTCTTTGGAGTGTGGGAGGAAACCCACGCAAGCACAGGGAGAACATGCAAACTCCATGCAGGAGGTGCCATGGTAGGGAATCAAACCCAACACCACCATCAATCCTGCCCCGCAAGCCAAAGTCAATGGCGCCATTCTGGACTCAAACCTTTCCTTCCAACCTCATGTCAAATCACTTACAAACACATGTAGGCTCCACCTTTGCAACATCGCCAAGATACGCTCCTTCCTTACCCCAGACACCACTAAACTACTAGTACACTCCCTGATTATCTCACGCCTCGACTACTGCAACTCTCTCCTCCCCGGCCTACCCCAGTGCAGGCTCTCCCCGCTTCAGACCATCCTGAACTCAGCGGCTAGACTCATCCACCTCACCAACTGCTCCACCTCTGCCACCCCCCTCTGCCTATCCCTCCACTGGCTCCCTATTGCCCAACGCATCAAATTCAAACTACTCACTCTGACCTACAAAGCCATTCACAACACTGCCCCTAACTACCTCACCAACCTGATTCCCAGGTACCACCCTACCCGTACCCTTCGCTCTTCACAGGACCTCCTTCTATCTTGCTCTCTGGTCTCCTCCTCCCACGCATGACTGCAAGACTTCTCCAGGTCCTCCCCAATCCTCTGGAACTCACTACCCCAATCCATCAGACTGTCACCTTCCCTCCTCACCTTCAGGCGCTCCCTGAAAACCCACCTATTCAGGGAAGCCTACCCCACCCTCACCTAACAGCCATTCTCCTTCATTCCTCCTACCACTCCATCCCCCACAGCCATTTCCTCCTGTACCACTACCCCCTCCCTTCTAGATTGTAAGCTTGAAAGAGTAGGGCCCTCTAACCCCTCGTGTGCTGTTTGTAGTTGCTGTACTGTTTCATGTATTGTCCCCCCCTCTATTGTACAGCACTGAGCAAATCCTTTGGCGCTATATAAACTCGATGTAATAATAATAATAATAATTTACTGCAAGGCAGACGTGCTAACCACTAAGCCACTGTGCCGCCGTCTACATGCCTAGGTACTTGATTTTATACACCTGTGGCAATGAAGGTGTTTGGGAAACCTGAATCCAGTGATTTGAAGGGGTGCCCCAATGCTTTTGGCAATATAGTGTATATACTGTATATATATATATATATATATATATATATATATGATTTTTTTTTTGGTATTTAAGAGAACATACTCCATTTCGGTTTCAGTCTGTGCCAACTTTTTCTTTGGAAAGGTAGCTTGCCTATGTAATTTATGAGATATGCAGTACAGGATTTCAGTTAAATGCCACTTAAAGGGTGCAACCACACAATCGTGTTTTCATACAGTTATATGTTTCAATTTAAACTCACTACAATAAAATCAGTCTGTATATGCAGTCAAGCCTGCTTGTTATGCTTACTGTGGAACCTAAGGGGTTAATCCTCCACATTGTGTAAAAAGACTGTTTGATCCTGGCTTCTCTGATCCTCCCCTTCTTCTAATTTCCCCAATCCATATCCCCTCAATTTCTGGAATGATGACAACAGTCTCATCAGACAAGAAGTGAAGGTAAATCTGCAGAAACACAGACAGCAAAAACAAACAGGGGTTCTAGCCTTCTAGATTTTTCCCTCTTATTCTGTCTGGTGGAACAATAGTCACTGGTACAGAAATAAGGAAATCCATGTAGCAGAACTCTGAATAACATTTATTTTATTTTATTTATTTCAAGTACTTATATGTATATACATTAAAAACCCCAATGAAGAAAAAAGCATCCAAGATGCCCTGGGACTTTGATGTGTGTTCATACAAAGTAGTGAGAGGGCAAAAACATTTGAAGTGCTCACAGGTTCAGCTTAGGCTGCTCACAACAGACAAGGTTATCCTCCAGTGGGTATCCCAGCAGGTAACCTGAAAAAAAACGTGCACAAATGGAAGGAGCTCCTGCCAGACCAAATGACAAAACAGTGCAAATTAATGTATTAGTTTGTATTAAAAAACAGCTAATGTTGTTTTGTAGTGCCAACACCTTGTCTGTGGATGAATGAATCTGTTCATCTTTGATCATCTGTAATCTTCTATGGCCAGCTTAAGACAGACCATTGTAAACTGTTATATGCAGGGTACTTCCAGGCATATAATCAGTGCTGAGCTTTCTTATTACAAAGCCCAGTATACATCTAGCCCATGGAGACTTCCTGTATTAAATAATAGCCGCTACAAAGGGAAAAGAGGGCAGGACAGTTGGTCTTGATTGAACAGCTATCTGCTGAACGTCACCTCAGGAAGAAAATATTTAAAGGTAGGTGAGAATCCCAAATGGTTGACAGGTTTTCTCTCCAACAGTCCAAAGCCATTCCAGGAGGAGCCTGAAACTATCTGATCTGCCTCGCGATAGTTGAGAAGTTCTACCTGGATATATCAAGGAGGAACCTGAAACAGACAAAAAGGAAAGCCAGGAAACCCAGTATTAAAATCCATAGCAACAATTAGGCTTTTTTTTTTTTAAATAAGTTTTAGCAAGGGGTGCCAGAGTCTCGTAATCCCAAGGGAGCCAATACATACTTGTGGTACTTACAAGCACAGTACTCTGGAAACCGTAGAAGTCAGTTTCATCTGCCTTTGGGAAAGACCAGACACTTCTAGAGCTTGTGCTTCAGTAAGAACTTTCTGGTGACATGGAAGATTTGCCTCAACTTTCCTACTAATTCCCAACAAAACTAAAAACTTTTGGGAAGATTTACTAAGACTGGTGCAGCTGTGCATAGTAACCAATCAGCTTCTAACTTCAGCTTGTTCAATTAAAGTGGTTCTAAAGGCAGAAGGTTATTTACCTTCATGCGTTCTTTGCATGAAGATAAAAAAAATTCTGGGTGCCCCATCTCAATCCAGCGATGTGCATGGGAACTTCAGCTCTGACTCACAGAGCAGTGGAAGCCATAGGTTCCTGCTGCTGTCAATAACAGCCAGTGAGCCAATGAGGAGAGGTCAGGGGGTGGGGCTGAGCCACACTCTGTGTGTGTGAATAGATAATGTCCATTCATGGGAGAGGTTTGCTACTGGGAGCACTCAGCAGGGGGGAGGAGCCAGGATTGTTGGCAGGGGACCTGAGAAGAGGAGGATCAGAACTGCTCTGTGCAAAACCAATGCACGGAGTAGGTAAATATGACATATTTGTTATTTAAAAAGAATTAACCTTTAGAATCGCTTTAAGCTAGAAGATGATTACTATGCATAGCTGCACCAGATTCTGAGTGCACCAGTTTTAATAAATTGTCCCTATGTGTTCCTACACTTGTATCCATCGATTGCATACATGAGTCAAATATTTGTGGGGTATAGTATTGAGAATGTTTTATTTCATGTATTGCTTAATTATGATTTGTAGCAAAAGAATGTATTAGCTCAGTCCAGATTTGGCAAAAAATCTATTACTTAAGAACAACATAAAGTAGACATGTGTAAAGTATATATACAAGAACATAGTGAAAGGAACAAACTCACCTGCAGTTACATGTGGGTTTTTAAAACCTCTGTTTGAATTAGCTAAGGAAAAACTGTGTGACCTTAAATAAAGAGCGGCATACAGTAAGTCGATAGGAAGACATTGATCGCTGTCATGGTAACAGTAATCTCTTGAAGTTCAGACACACTTTGCACAGAATAGCATACCTTTTTACATAACAGGGTAGGAGTCAGTCAGTAAATATGATCACATAATGCATCAACACCAGAGCTGGCTTTTCCATTCTCAAACTTTCTGTGCTTATCATTTAATGGATATAGAGTACTAGATGGTTTAACTTTGCTTAATAGGTCTTAAAAAAAATGTCCTATGTGCCTTTGGTGATTTTTTTTTTATTATAACAGATTTCGATAAAATGCTCAGTGATCTCAAAATTCTATGACCGGAGTTTGATAAGATGTTTAATTTACAAAGCTTAGAAAGCCAATGTTTTTTCTTATTTTCTTTTTATAGTCTAAAGTAGCAGTCCTCTTGCTAGACAAAATGAACACCTGGTGACTATAAAGAATCGCTTAATTTGTGAATCAGCTAAACCATAGCCAGGCTTTCAGCGGTATGCAAATTCTTCCATTCAGCATTCAAGTTGACATTGGTTGATCTATTACTCCTTACCTTTTACAAAGTAGCTGGATTAAATTAAATAATTAGAGTGTATATATGACACAATATATTGTCAAAAGTATTGGGACACCCCTCCAAATCATTGGATTCAGGTGTTCCAATCACCTCCATGGCCACAGGTGTATAAAAACAAGCACCTAGGCATGCAGACTGCTTCTACAACATTTGTGACAGAATGGGTCACTCTCAGGAGCTCAGTGAATTTAAGTGTGGTACCGTGATAGGTTGTCACCTGTGCAATAAGTCCATCTGTGAAATTTAATTTCTATTAAATATTCCATGGTCAACTGTTAGTGGTATAATGAAGTGGAAGCAACTGAGAACAACAGCAACTCAGCCATGAATTGGTAGGCCATGTAAAATGATAGAGCGGGGTCAGCGAATGCACAGAAGTCTCCAACTATCTGCAGAGTCAATAGCTAAAGACCTTCAAACTTCATGTGGCCTTCGGATTAGCACAACAACAGTTTGTAGAGAGCTTTATGGAATGGGTTTCCATGGCCGAGCAAGTGCATCCAAACCTTACATCACCAAGTGCAATGCAAAGCGTTGGATGCAGTGGTGTAGAGCACGCATCCACTGGACTCTAGGGCAGTGGAGACCTGTTCTCTGGCATGACGAATCATGCAATCCAATGAACATGTCTGGGTTTGGCAGTTGCCAGGAGAACGGTACTTGCCTGACTGAATTGTGCCAAGTGTAAAGTTTAGTGGAGGGGAGATTATGGTGTAGGATTGTTTTTCAGGGGTTTGGCTTGACCCCTTAGTTCCAGCGAAGAGAACTCTTAAGGTGTCAGCATACCAAGACATTTTGGACAATTTCATGTTCTCAACTTTGTGGGAAGAGTTTGGGGATGGCCCCTTCCTGTTCCAACATGACAGCACACCAGTACATAAAGCAAGGTCCATAACACATGGATGAAGGAGTTTGGGGTGGAGAAACTTGACTGGCATGCACAGTTCTGACTTCAACCCAACAGAACACCTTTGGAATGAATTGGAGTGGAAACTGTGAGCCAGGCCTTCTCGTCCGACATCAGTGCTTTCTCTCACAAATGCGCTTCTGGAAGAATGGTCAAACATTCCCATAGACACACTCCTAAACCTTGTGGACAGCCTTCCCAGAAGAGTTGAAGCTGTTATAGCTGTTATAGCTGCAAAGGGTGATCCAACTCAATACTGAACCCTACTGACTAAGACGCCATTCTGCCTGTAAAGGCAGGTGTCCTAATACTTTTGGCATAATAGTGTAATATACAGTTGTGTTCAAAATAATAGCAGTCAGACATCACTAACCTGATCAATCACTGTTTTTGGTAGAAATGATATTTCTACATGGCAAATAATTTACTAGCAGGTGTAGTAGAGTAATAGAAATCCAACAGACCCAACAGTCATGACATGCATGCTGTTGATTCTGTGTAATTGAATCACTAATTGAAAGGGGCATGTTCAAAATAATAGCAGTGTAGCATTCTATTAGTGAGGTCATTCATTCTTTGAAAAACAGGTGGCAATTATTGCCCTTATTTAAGGAAGGAAGGCAGCAAATGTTGTACATGCTGGTTACAGTGCATTTCTCTCTGAAATTCTGAGGAAAATGGGTCGTTCCAGACATTGTTCAGAAGAACAGCGTACCTTGATTAAAAAGTTGATCGGAGAGGGGAAAACATATAAAGAAGTGCAGAAAATGATAGGCTGCTCAGCTAAAATGATCGCAAATGCTTTAAAATGGCAACCAAAACGTGAAAGACGTGGAAGAAAGCGAAAAACTACCATTCGAATGGATAGAAGAATAGCCAAAATGGCAAGGACTCAGCCAACAATCAGCTCCAGGAAGATCAAAGAAGGTCTAAAGTTACCTGTGAGTACTGTTACAATTAGAAGACGCCGATGTGAAGCCAAGCTATCTGCAAGAAGCCCCCCCGCAAAGTCCCACTGTTGAAAAAAAGACGTGGTAAAGAGGTTACAATTTGCCAAAGAGCACATTGACTGGCCTAAAGAGAAATGGCGCAACATTTTGTGGACTTATGAAAGTAAGATTGTTCTTTTTGGGTCTAGTGGCCGGAGACAGTTTGTCAGATGACCCCCAAACACTGAATTCAAGCCACAGTACACTGTGAAGACAGTGAAGCATGGTTGCGCAAGTATCATGATATGGGGATGTTTCTCATACTACGGTGTTGGGCCTATTTATCGCATACCAGGGATCATGGATCAGTTTGAATACATCAGAATACTTGAAGAGGTCATGCTGCCTTATGCTGAAGAGGAAATGCCCTTGAAATGGGTGTTCCAACAAGAAAACGACCCCAAACACACCAGTAAACGTGCAACATCTTGTTTCCAGACCAACAAGATTGATGTTATGGAGTGGCCAGCCCAATTCCCGGATCTTAATCCATTCGAAAACTTGTGGGGTGACATCAAAAATGCAGTTTCTGAGGCAAAACCAAGAAATATAGAAGAACTGTGGAATGTAGTCCAATCATCCTGGGCTGGAATACCTGTTCACAGGTGTCAGAAGTTGGTTGACTCCATGCAACACAGATGTACAGCAGTTCTCAGAAACAGTGCTTATACAACTAAATATTAATTAAGTGATTCAAAGGAAAGCAAAATCTTCAAACATTTCTCAGTTTATATAGTGAATGTTTGAGTTTGTAAAGAAGAATACAAACACTGCTATTGAACAGTCTAATATTCACTTTTCTTCAATTTTTTTAGAGGAACAACACAAATTTGATATATGTTTCTTCATGTTTTGATTTGGAATAGAATGTGTAGTGTTCCCAATGCATTTGTGTGTATGGAAATAAAAGCTATTAGAAGGATTTTGAGCTTTATTCACTTTTTTCAACACACTGCTATTATTTTGAACACAACTGTATATATATATAGTGTGCATAATTCTACAAAGTATTTCCTGTACACGTAAATGTGCACAGGTTTAGTAAAATTCTACTTAATTCTGTGAGGATCTCACATGACTTTATTTAGGCTAGGTTCACACTAATATGCGTTGCGATCTGTAACGGGTGTCAATATTAAGTTAATGACACCCCAAATGCAGGTCTGAAACGCAGTGCGTTTGCCTGCACCAGATCGCATAGTGCAAAAGTACCATGCGATTTGGTTGCAGTACGTTTCCAAAAGTACTACTTTTGGTGTGATGCAGTGCAATTTGAGCCTATTCAAAATGAATAGGCTCAAATTGCACCACACTGAATTGCATGTGAATCGAACAGGAATGCACAGCACATTCATGTGCAATTCATAGTGCGAAGCAGGGCTTAGTGATGCTTGTGGATACTAATATATTGAACTTCAGACACACATCTAAATATACAGATGAAATATATATTTGGGAATTGTTTGAACTGTCAAAGGATTTGCATTTCTGTCCATCCAGTCCTAAAGTTACACAGCATAGCCCTGTCTGGCAGGACAGGAGACCTGAGTTCTCTCTGGTGCAGTACAGGTCTGCTCCCCTTCCCCAGCCTGTGACTGAACAGTGAAATGAGAAGCAGCAGACTGATGAGCTTATCCCTCTTTCACTCTGTTCTCTCCTCCTATCAGTGTGCTGCTTGCATTACAGCACAACTGATTGGCTCCTTGTGCTGCTTCTCCCTCTTCTTCTTTGAGCTTGTCTATGCAGAGATTGCAAAAGGCTGATACCAAATCGAATTCAGGCGCTTACACTGCTTGCATATTAAAAATAGATTTAAGTATGTATTAATGAATACCAAACTACATTAACCACTTAAGGACCGCCCTGTAACAGATATACTACTACAGGGCGGCACCTGTGCACAGAATCACGTATATATACGTAATTTTGCATTTCTGGGTAGGGGGCATGTGCGCGCCCTACCCTCACTGGCATTCACGGCCGTGGATGTCATTCACTGGGTTCTGGCCAGTAATTACCCGCCGGCGCCCGGTGATTACCGAGCATCTCCGATGGGGAGGAAGATTGTTTTGTTTACATCCCGATCAGTGTGCTTACAGTGAAGAACACACCCACCGCCCCCTAGTAAAACACTTCCAGCACACAGTTAACCCTTGGATTGCCCCTCACATTAACCCCTTCCTGCCCAGTGCCATTAGAACAGTGTCAGTGCTTTTATTTAGCACTGATAACTGTATGGATGTCACTGGGGTGTCAGTGACACCAAGTTAGTTCCTCCCCAGTGTCAGAATGTCCGCCAGTCCCACTAAAAGTCGCTGATCGCCGCCATTACTAGTAGAAAAAAAAATCCAATTATCTATACCGCCATTTGTATAACTTTCACGTAAACCAATTAATTTACATGTATTGGGATTTTTTTTAGCAAAGACATGTTGCAGAATACATTTTGGCCTAAATTTATGACAAAATTTGATTTTTTAAATTTGTTTACTTAGCATGTTTAATAACAAAAAGTCCAAAATATAGGTTTTTTTTCCCAAAATTGTCTGTCTTTTTTTGTTTATAGCACAAAAAATAAAAAACGCACAGGCGATCAAATACCACCAAAAGACAGCTCAATTTTTGGGGAAAAAAGAACGTACATTTCATTTGGCTGCAGCATTGCATGACCGCACAATTGTCAGTTAAAGTAACGCAGCGCTGTAACGCAAAAAATGGCCTGGTCATGAACGGGGGTAAATCCTCAGGAGGGCAAGTGGTTAATTTTTGTCTAGTTTATAGTATATCTGGAGTTCAACTTTAAGGTGTTATTAAAGGCAATTTTAAAAGAATAACAAACATGGTATATTTACCTTCTCTGTGCAGTGGTTTTGCATAGATCAGCCCCAATCCTCTTCTTCTCTTCTGGCCCCTCCCTCCTGCCGAGTGCCCACAGAGAAAGCAGCTTGCTATGGGAGTACCCAAGCAGGAGGTAGAGTCCCCGGAGAGCCAAGGCTCTTGTCCACATCACTGGATCGAGATGGGGCTCAGGTAAGTATTGGGGGGGGGGCTGCTGCACAGAAAAGGTTTTTTTACCTTGAGCCTTTACAGTCACTTTAATTGTAGTCAATATCTAAACTACTGACCAGGGACTAAAGGTTTGTGAACCTGTAGGGGTGGCTAGATGGCTAACCAGACTGAGTGTGGAATCAGAAAGGACATGGATTAAAATGACCTTAAACGATATCCTTATTTTCCAAAAATAATTTATATACATCCACTACTTAATGACCCTGTAATATATTATTCATGAAATTGTTATTATTATTATTATACAGGATTTACATAGCACCAACAGTTTGTGCAGCGCTTTACAACTTGAGGACAATCATTACAGTTACAATATAATTCAATACAACCGGAATCAGAGGGCCCTGCTAGTTAAAGTTAATCTAAATTACTGTATATGCCGATGTATAAGATGACATTTTAACCTTAAAAACATCCCCCAAAAATCGGGGGGTCGTCTTATACGCTAAGTATAAAATGTGAACCTTAACCCTTTCATGCCAAGCATACGCAAATATGCGGCCTCTCCGCGGTTGGGCCGGCCTTAACGCCAAGTGGCCGCATATTTGCGTACCGTTTGTAAACAAACATGCTCAGAGCGCGCGCCCCGCACACTCCCAGCACATGTATCGGTGTCCCACGGAAAGGTCCCGATCTCTTCTTGCGATTGGGACCTTTTCTGATCATGTGACCGCTATGACAGCCAATCACGGTTGACACATGAGCCTAAACTCTTCCCGGCCTGCCAGCGTCGGCACAAAGGGGTTAAATCCTGCGATGTAGTGGACCCCATCATGGCTCCACCAACAAAAAGAAGGAAATATGAAGCAAGTTTGAAGCTGAAAGTTGTAAACTTTGCCAAGGAACATAATAACTGTGCTGCTGCAAGACATTATGGAGTAACAGAAAAGATGGTCCAAGACTGGAAAGCAAATGAAGATGCATTAAAGAGTATGCCAAGGAGTAAATGTGCATTAAGAAGAGACACACCACATTGGCCAGAACTCAAAAATCATGTAGCAGACATGGTGCACGAGCATCATCAAAATGGTTATGTAGTGACACAAAACAACATACGTATGTTTGCACTTCAGTGGGCCAAATCTAACCCAGATCACAGCAAAGGATTTAAGGCCACTGTATCCTGATGTACTATGTTCTTGAAAAGGTATAATCTGGTACTGAAGCAAAAGAACAAAATTGCACAAAAATTACCTGCAGATCTCGACAGCAAAGTAAGTAGTTTCCATCGTAATACAGCAGCACAAAGAAAAAAGCTATGCGTTAAGTAATATCGGAAATATGGATGAAACTCCTATGAATTTCGATATGGTTGGAAATAAAACTATCAATTCAAAAGGTGCAAAAACAGTGTTAATTAAAACAACAGGACATGAGAAGTCCAGTTTTACAGTGGTACTAGCATGTACAGCTGATGGCACCAAACTAAGACCAATGATTATTTTTAAAAGAAAAACAATGCCGAAAATCAAGTTCCCTGTTGGAGTTTTTGTACATGTGAATGAAAAAGGCTGGATGGATGAAGAAGGGATAAAGCTATGGCTTGATAATGTATGGAGTAGGCGACCAGGTGGACTTCATCAAGAATGTAGCCTACTGGTATGGGATATGTTCAGGGCTCATTTAACTACCAGCACAAAGAAAAGGCTGGCAAGAATAAACACAAATGTGGCAGTTATTCCTGCAGGATTTACATAGTTGGTACTGCCACTGAATATGTGTCTAAACAAGTCATTTAAAGATCGCATTCAAGAACAGTGGAATGAATGGATGGTTAGCGGCAAAAAGTCATTCACAAAAAGGAGGAAACATGCGTGCTCCGCAGTTGGATGTTTTCTATAACTTTGTCATAAAAGCCTGGAATGATATTAATGCAGAAACAGTGATCAAGTCTTTCAAGAAGTGTGGCATATCAAATTCATTGGATGGTATGGAGCAGGGGCGGACTGACAACTCATGGGGCCCCCGGGCAATTGTGTCCTTGCCCAAACTCAAAAAAGCCTATGAAATAGGTACCAGGGGCATCTCATGGGGCCCCCTACTGACCCCGGGCCCTCGGGCAGTGCCCGAGTTTCCAAATGGTCAGTCTGCCCCTGGTATGGAGGACGACTACTTGTGGCAAGATGAAGGGGAGGTCGAAGCTGAAGCCACACCATCTGATTCGGAATTAGTTCCATACGCTGACTGTCTTACAAATGTATCACAAGATGTCATTGATGAACTTATGATGTCAGATGGTGAACATGATGAGGGTTTTGAAGGATTTTAAGTACCGGTAAGTCATAACCATTTTAATTAAAATTATTTAAATCAAATCTGATGTTTTTAAATGGGGTGCTTCGAAAGGGGGGTAGTCTTATACTGCGAGTATAGCCGAAAACCTATGTTTTAACTGGAAAATTAGGGGGTCTTATACACCTAGTCGCCTTATACACCGGCATATACAGTTGCAAGAAAAAGTATGTGAACCCCTTGGGATTACGTGGAGTTTTGCATGAATTGGGCATAAAATGTGCTCTGAACGTCATCTAAGTCACAACAATAGAAGAACACAGTCTGCTGAACATAATACTACACAAACATTAGATGTTGCCATGGTTTAATTGCACATAACATGTAAACATTCACAGTGCAGGGAGGAAAAAGTATGTGAACCTTTGGACTTAATAACTGGTTGACCCTCCTTTGGCAGCAATAACCTCAACCAAACGTTTCCTGTAGTTGCAGATCAGACCTGCACAACGATCTGGAGTAATTTTGGACCACTCCTCTTCACAAAACTGTTTCAGTGTAGCAATATTCTTGGGATGTCTGGTGTGAATCTCTCTCTTAAGGTCATGCCACAGCATTTCAATCGGGTTGAGGTCAGGACTCTGACTTGGCCACTCCAAGAGGCGTATTCTGTGCTGTTGCAGCCATTGTTTTGTTGAATTACTTGTATGCTTTGGGTCATTTTCCTGTTGCATCACCCATCCTCTGCGGAGCTTCAGTTGGCGGACAGATGGTCGTACGTTTTCCTGCAAAATGTCTTGATAAACTCTGGAATTAATTTTCCCATTAATGACAACAATTCGTCCAGGCCCTGAGGCAGCAAAGCAGCCCCAAACCATGATGCTCCCTCCGCCATGTTTCACAGTGGGGATGAGGTTTTGATGTTGGTGTGCTGTGCCTTTTTTTCTCCACACATAGTGTTGTGTGTTCTTCCCAAACAACTCAATCTTGGTTTCATCTGTCCACAGTATATTTTGCCAGTAGTGCTGTGGAACATCCAGGTGCTCTTTTGCAAACTTCAAATGTGCTGCAATCTTCTTTTTGGACAGCAATGGTTTCCTCCATGGTGTCCTCCCATGTACTCCATTCTTGTTTCATGTTTTCCTTATTGTAGATGTGTCAACAAAAATGTTAGCATGTGCCAGAGATTTCTGTAGGTCTTTAGCTGACACTCTGGGATTCTTCTTTACCTCATGCAGCATTCTGCGCTGTGCTCTTGCAGTCATTTTTACAGGACGACCACGCCTAGGGAGAGTAGCAACAGTGCTAAACTTTCTCCATTTGTAGACAGTCTGTCTTACCGTGGACACATGAACATCAAGGCTTTTGGAGATACTTTTGTAACCCTTTCCAGCTTCATGCAAGTCAACAATTCTTGATCGTAGGTCTTCTGAGAGCTCTTTTCTGCGAGGCATGGTTCACATCAGGCAGTGCTTCTTGAAACCAGTAAACCCAAAACAGGTGTGTGTTTTTTAAGGGCAGGACAGCTGTCAGCAACACATCAAATATCATCACACTGATTGGAGTCAAGGTTGGCTCACTCCTGGCTCCAATTAGCTCTGGGAGAAGTCATTAAGCTAGGGCCTCACATACTTTTTCCTCCCTGCACTGTGAATGTTTACATGTTATGTGCAATTAAACCATGGCAACATCTAATGTTTGTGTAGTATTATGTTCAGCAGACTGTGTTCTTCTATTGTTGTGACTTAGATGACGTTCAGAGCACATTTTATGCCCAATTCATGCAAAACTCCATGTAATCCCAAGGGGTTCACATACTTTTTCTTGCAACTGTATGCGGTAACATGCACTGCTCTACGCCCACTGCAAATCCCATAGTCCTTAGTCTATCTTGAGAGTGAGCAAAAGAGGATGGCTACATTCCTTCATACAGTGGGACCATGGAGAACGAATGTAGCTACCCTCTGAAAGGAAGTCAGATCACAGCAGCAACCAAAAAAAAGAAACCTGGTGATTTGGAGGAGGCTAAGAGCAATAGAAGGGACTTTTTTTGAATTGGGAAATACATACATGATTAGATTTTTTTTTCAAAGTTTAGTGTTGTTGTTTAGGTTCTAATGAGTATGGTGGATCACAAAGGTAATAAAAATACATTTAAAAGCTGCCATAAGAAGAAAAAAGGAGAAAGGTAATACGATTCTTATAGCAGTCAACAAGGTTTCTTATTGTAAATGAAGAAAAGTGTCTGGATGCAACAAAGTTTTGTTTTTGCAAATCAGACCAGTGTGCAGTGTATAACCAGGATACCCATCAAAAATAAAGACAATGCAAAAAAAGAAATGGCCAGGTATCCAACAACATATTTAGGATCTGTTCTTTTTAATCTATAAGAAGAATTGCACATCAAGGCTAGGCATTAGCTTTTAGGATCTGCACAAAGGCAGGCAATAATGAGATGTGTGGAAAGGCATGAGATACCAAGATGTGCACAAGAGCAGGAGATTCTGCAATGTTCACAAGGCCAGAAGATACTGGGATGTGCTTAAGGACAGCATGCGCCAGTAACACAAAGGGAATGCCAAGGAGCTCATAGAAAAGACATCATTCATAAACAAAGCATAAGGTTAAATGCAAGCAAGCATAAAAGGCAAGACGGAGGTATGTGGTGCAAGGAGAACATAGAACAGACAACTGAACAGAGCAGGAAAAGTCTTGACAAGTTAAACAACCTTAGTACATGTTTTCTGAGCAAGATTCTACAAAGCCATCTTGTTTAAGAAGACAGCAGTATATCAGCAGTGTTCAATGAACCAGTGAACTATAACTTTCTAAATGAGTTATATTCAAATCCACCATTCCTCCAGTCACAAATTAAACTTTCATCTTATCACTATCCACTAATTCATGCCGGGTCTGAATGCATATACCTATTCTAGCTTTCATACCAGCAGGCTGAGGTAGTGAAGACAATAACTACATAGACATAAATTTTAAAAGCATTAAAAATTACCATTACACAAAAGCAGACTACAGTCAGAGATCTTTTTCTGTTTCAAACTAAAATATCTTAGATTCCTTCTTTAAATGTTAAGTTCACCTTTGGAACATGTTACATGTTCCACCCGTTTTCAGGGTGGAACATGTAACGTGTTCCCATAGCTGCAGCCGCGCCCACTGCCCCCTCCCTCTGACAGATAGTATGGGTAGAAGTTTCCCCGTACTATCCGTAAGATTTGAAAACAGTGCGGCAGTGCGGGACTCCACCCACATGGCTGTGTCATTCATTCATGGACTTCTATGAATGAATGAACTGCAAGACCCTACAGCCTTAGCAGCTGTGGGCTCGTAGTTTTCAATGAACTACCATGGTGCTGTGGAGCGCCGTGGTAGCTCATTAAAGCTTCCTGTCAGTATATCTGCTTGCTCATGCATCCCGTACGGCAAGCAGATATTCTGACAGGTCTGCAGGAGAGCTGCATGGCATCAGCAATCTACTGATCACTGGAGCAATGCTTTCCAGGTTGCTTTGGACAAAAATAATAAATGCACATTTTTTTTACCTGCAAAAAAATGAGCATTTATTATTTTTCTCAAAAGGGTGAACTTATCCTTTAATGTTAAAAACAAAATCAGGGGAAGTAACTAGCCAGCCTGTAAGATGACTCACTTTACATTAAAGTTAAAGTGTTACTAAACCCACAACAGTAAAATCAGTCTGTATATGCTTGTTAAACTTACTGGGAAACCTAAGGGGATAATCATCTGCATTTTTTTTAAAATGCTGTTTGATCCTGACTTCTCTGATCCTCCCCTTCTTCCAGTACCCCCCTCTTATCTCCTAATAAGACATATTGTGTGGAGTCACTCTGCACATGCTTAGTATGGATTTGTATTGCTGTATTCTTGGGAGAGTGCATGTGATCAGCAGAGGTCAGGGGTTCTGCATCCTCCTAGAGTGAAAAGAAAACTCCTCAAACAAGCTGTAACCAGTGCTCAACTGGACACTGATAGAAGTCACAAGACTGCTCTAACTGCTGATAAGAAAAGGTACTTTGTAAATAAACATCTAAACATGCACTTTAAACCATTTTAGTTAAAGATGTTATGAGTATTTTATATACTGTAATTGCATTGGTCCAGCTCAGACCAATGCAGCTATGCATATACCATACCTGTGGGATCCCTCTAGAAGCTAGAAAGCACAGTAGTAAGGCACTGCCACTCTTCATTAGCTTCCAGATCTTGTGCTGAGTTGCTGCTCTGCTGATTGTAAGCAAAGGGGGTCAGCCGCTCAGCACAGGCTCCATTCAGAAATCACTTTGCATTTTCTCAATGGATGCAAAGAGTTCGCTGGCTGGCTGAGATGGAGAGGCAGTGTAGTGATGTCATGCTTTCAACCTCGTTCAGTCAGAGAATGCTTTGCAATCAATGAGAAAATGCAAAGCATTCCCTGAATGGTACTCATGCCTAGCAGCCAACCTCCTGTGTTCACAATGCAGCAGGACAGTGACCAGGCACGGACACAGTAGTAGGAGTGCCTACTACAGTGATTTCCAGCTTCTCGAAAGATCCCACATGTATTGTATATACATAGTTACATTGGTCTAAACTGTAAAAATATTCATACATTGAATTGTTTAAAACTCCATGCACAAAAAGTATTTTAATATCGATCTCAACAGCCACACAACATATGTGCACTAAATTTGTAAATCCAGATATTATCTTGTAAAAGTATCTCTGACATTATTAACGTGCTGTACATAGTTTGAGCAGGGAACAGAGCTGTGGGACAGACCCAGCACGTCCACCTACTACAGGCTGCCTGCAGAAACCTACAGGAGGGAGCGGGTACAGAACCAGTCACCCATGCAAGAAGAGAGAACAGCAAAAATCTTTTTTTATTACACGAAACACATAGAGGCAAAGTACAGGAGTTTTTTCAGGCTGGATTACTAGAAGTGTGGAGGAAATACACAAGGACACATGCTGCTTGTATTTAGCCAATATTTGTTTTGCCTGGAGTTCGGCTTTAAAAGAAAGAGTGTGTATTTTTACTCTGCATGTCATAATGAATGTTAAAATGACTTGTCCTTAGAACCAGGTGTGCCAATTTATCATCCCCATAAATCTAGATTAATATCATGAAGTCAGAATAGTTATTATGTGCTTAACTGTTATTGTATGCTGTGTATGAACCATCATCTACTGCTGTGTTATTTTATTTGAATGATGGATTGGTGTCACAGCTTGATGAATTGACAGCTTGGTGGATTTGGCACCTCAGTACAGTGCATATTTGAGAAGCAAAAATCTGTTTCTGGAATAGTACACCTTAACCTTTCTTGAATTAATAAAACTGATTAAACCAATATCGTACTTTTTTTTCCAATATTAGTCTTTTTATTATTAACTTTTAGGTATATCACTGTCTTTGCAGCTTCTTTTGTACCATAACATGCTCTGTTAAACCCTCTTTCTCTCACTTAACTATGTATATTAATATTAAATTCTGCTCTGATGCATTTGGAGAATGTACAACCAAGAAACGCAGATGGCTGGAAAACATCTCCCAATAACTTACAGTTAGAATAATTTTTCGTTAAATTTCTATTCAGTGCAGTCCTAAAATGTTGATTTTCTGCAGTTCTTACATATTGGGGGTCTGAGTTCAGGGACATTTTAATAGTATAAAGCCTCTGCCACTGTCAGCTACTATACTGGTGGTCTCTATGGTGAGTAATTGAGGGGCATATACAGCAAAGCATCTAAATATCCAGCTGAGACATCTGCTAAAAAAATTTTAACTAATGTACAAAATCCTGTGATCCACCCCTTGGAATTTTATATGGCTGACTTGGAAGACAGCAACACTTTTCAAAGCCCAAAGTTGTGAACATTTTAGGCCACTGCTCTGCCTCCTGTTTTGGACTAACAGCAAATAAAACAAAAAACCCCTTCTACCGGTCAGCATGCAAAGCAGGCACTCCCACTTCAAGCCTAATTTCAACTTTCAGTCTTCTATTAGCAACTCTGTATAAACTTTCATGTGATTACAATGAATGAATTATTCCAGACTTATGTAATGAGTGCAATTTGACAACCATGGCTTGTTTACTCTATTCCAACAAATTTTAACAAGACCATTCTCTTTATGAGTCTTTTAAGGATATTGACCTACAGTGGGGCAAAAAAGTATTTAGTCAGCCACCAATTGTGCAAGTTCTCCCACTTAAAGAGATGAAAGAGGCCTGTAATTGGCATCATAGGTAGACCTCAACTATGAGAGACAAAATGAGAAAAAAAATCCAGACAATCACATTGGCTGATTTGGAAAGAATTTATTTGCAAATTATGGTGGAAAATAAGTATTTGGTCACCTACAAACAAGCAAGATTTCTGGCTCTCACAGACCTGTACCTTCTTCTTTAAGAGGCTCCTCTGTCCTGCACTCATTACCTGTATCAATGGCACCTGTTTGAACTTGTTATCAGTATAAAAGACACCTGTCCACAACCTCAAACAGTTACACTCCAAACTCCACTATGGTGAAGATCAAAGAGCTGTCGAAGGACACCAGAAACAACATTGTAGACCTGCACCAGGATGGGAAGACTGAATCTGCAATAGGCAAGCAGCTTGGTGTGAACAAATCAACTGTGGGAGCAATAATTAGAAAATGGAAGACATACAAGACCACTGATAATCTCCCTCGATCTGGGGCTCCACGCAAGATCTCACCTCGTGGGGTCAAAATGATCACAAGAACGCTGAGCAAAAATCCCAGGACCACACGGGGGGACCTAGTGAATTACCTGCAGAGAGCTGGGACCAACGTAACAAAGGCTACCATCAGTAACACCCTACGCCGCCAGGGACTCGCTAGAGAGCATTTGGATGATCCAGAAGAGGATTGGGAGAATGTCATATGGTCAGATGAAACCAAAATAGAACTGTTTGGTAGAAACACAACTCGTCATGTTTGGAGGAGAGAGAATGCTGAGTTGCATCCAAAGAACACCATACCTACTGTGAAGCATGGGGGTGGCAACATCATGCTTTGGGGCTGTTTCTCCGCAAAGCTACCAGGACGACTGATCCATGTACAGGAAAGAATGAATGGGGCCATGTATCGTGAGATTTTGAGTGCAAACCTCCTTCCATCAGCAAGGGCATTGAAGATGAAACGTGGCTGGGTCTTCCAACATGACAATGATCCCAAACATACCGCCCGGGCAATGAAGGAGTGGCTTCGTAAGAAGCATTTCAAGGTCCTGGAGTGGCCTAGCCAGTCTCCAGATCTCAACACCATAGAAAACTTTTGGAGGGAGTTGAAAGTCCGTGTTGCCCAGCGACAGCCCCAAAACATCACTGCTCTAGAGAAGATCTGCATGGAGGAATGGGCCAACATACCAGCAACAGTGTGTGCCAACCTTGTGAAGACTTACAGGAAACGTTTGACCTCTGTCATTGCCAACAAAGGATATATAACAAAGTATTGAGATGAATTTTTGATATTGACCAAATAATTATTTTCCACCATAATTTGCAAATAAATTCTTTCCAAATCGGCCAATGTGATTGTCTGGATTTTTTTCTCATTTTGTCTCTCATAGTTGAGGTCTACCTATGATGCCAATTACAGGCCTCTCTCATCTTTTTAAGTGGGAGAACTTGCACAATTGGTGGCTGACTAAATACTTTTTTTCCCCACTGTATGTAAGAAGCTTCTCTCATGCTAGAGGGAATTCTCTTGCCCATCCTAAGCACTTATTTTTAATCTGCCTACATACTCCTCATTCATGCAAAACCTAATTCCCACGACACCTCCTAGATACTTTATGTGCCAACTTCAGGTTTCACTTCATCAAATAATTAAGAAAAAAACCCGACAAAGCGGTATTAAACCCAAAACCAAAAATGAATTATATTGTAGCTTACCAATCATTACCTGTAGATGTGGTGGCTGCATCAGTTTTCTTTTCTTTGGCTTTTTTCCCTCTGATGTTTACCTGGTGATCTGGCCAGTACCACACCTCCTGTATTAGTGAGACACCAAACTCCAGCTGACACTTTAAAATCAGTCACCTAATTTTTTTTTCTTTTGAGATAAAGGTTTTATATGAATAAATAAAAGTTGATCATTATATACACCCCTGCCAGTGTTAAATGGTCTGTCTCATCCATGTTAACTGATACATTCTGCTGGAAAGCTTGTGCTTTTGAAAAACAGCAGACTTGCTAGCTGAATCACCATATGAAAATAGAAGAACGAAAGTCTAAAAAAGAAATTGAATGCAACTGTCACATCTAGGAATTGGTAAGATGCAGTGTAATAAATGTTTATTACACATTACTTTTGTCTGGAAGCTGCAACATGACTTGTACCTATATCTCACCATGACATGCATCATGATTAATAAGCTTGACATTTGTCTATGGTATTACTGCCCCCTTTACCTTTTCTGGTTATATTCCAGTTATACACATGTTATCATTGTATGTGTTTAACTACAATAAGAATATTTTTCTAAAAATAAATGTATGACATTTGAAGCAAGACATACAGTATGTGATAAAAAGGGTTTGTAATGTATTGCTCTTTGTGGTTAAGCACTGATTTAGCATTTAAGCAAACAGTCCAAGTATTAGAATGGAATCAATTGTGATATAAAATGAAACTTAAAAAACAATTGAGATGAAGTTAATTCAGTCATTCTTACATTCATTCATTCACCTAAACGAGGAAGCTT
Source organism: Staurois parvus (assembly GCF_062004578.1). NCBI lineage: Eukaryota > Metazoa > Chordata > Amphibia > Anura > Ranidae > Staurois > Staurois parvus. The sequence continues at coordinate 1,343,711 of NW_028317999.1, forward strand.
CCCCCCAGCCTAACCACACATAGCACATAGTCCTTACAAGCAGTACTTGTCAAACACAATTTTCCAGTGGCATTTCTTGTCAGGGTTGACATATTACAGGAGCATATGCACAGTGCTTCGGGCTATTCTGTTTCATGCTAATTATGTAGCATCATGTGCCTTTATGCAAATTATCATTTTGTCCAATTGAAAATTATTCAGATAAATCCAGACTCGGCCCTGTCAAAACACAGACAATTTTGTCAGTAACATATGTCTTGTATTAACACCTTGAATGACCATCTTTTACTATAGATTTTTGGGCTTGCGCTGATTTGTGTAACCCTTTGCTATCTGGCAGTCCTGTTTTATTTATATTTATTTTATTTTAAATGATATGGAATCATTTACTTACTAAAATACATAGAAAGACTTTTATGATACAACTGCAAACAGGAAATCTTAGAATTTTGCTTGCTTAGTATGTGTGAATGAGCTGCATTATTCAAAAACTGATTATGTTGGCTCATTCCATAAACAATTGTTTCAGCCTCAAATTTTACCAAACCTATCCCTTTCTTTGTTGTCTCAGATGATTGTATTAAGTTAGGACATTGTTTGGAATAGTAGAATCTGTTACTAATCATGATAGAAGAAAGTCCAGTAAATGCATTATTAGACTCCTAAAGACTCTTCACACTGGTACAGACCAGTCTGGTGGACCCTGCCAAGTTTTGCTAAGACCAAATGGGCGTACATTGCATATATGACAATGCTTTGGACTACCATAGTGCTTTGCTCTCAATGGAGACACCTAATGAAACTGTAAAGCATGTCATCAGGGTGGTAAACAATAGCAGAAATAACAGATATGCCAGTGACTACAGTTGCAGAATCCCAATATGATAAATGCATGGAAAAATATAAAAGTTGATAAATGGGGTACCGCAAGAATCATTAGTTAGCCTGGCATACGCCATTTTGTAGTATACCATGATTTACAGTATCATGTAAAGATCATGTTATATTTTACGGTATCATGTTGTAGAGAGACTGGTGGTACTCCAGTCATACAAAAGGATGGTGTTGGATCTGGCCTATTCTCATGAGTTGAGGCATCATTTAGGGGTCCCAAAAAAGTGAATTGAGCAGTAGTTTTTATGGCTTAGTATTTACAAAGCAGTTGATGAGTATTGTAAAATTGCTCTTAGTGTCAAATTAATGCATCCAACCATATTTTCAAAGTCCGGTGGACTGCCTGCCTATAATTGAGGTCCCTTTGCATGGGTTGCTATTAATCTGAAGAGGTCACTCTTAGAATCCACCAGAGGGCACCAGCACATTTTTACAATTTAGATCGCAGTTGTCCTGCCTGTGTAATCCTTACCTCCTTGCTGCAGTGCTTCTCCTAGACCTGATTCCTGATGCTTGCTATTCTGTGGGTTTGTATTTCCTTTCTCTTCCATCATTTTCTGGCCTGCCTCCCAGTTTGCTCCTCTATACAAGATTGCAGCTTGTGTTGTCTCAGCAACTTTCCAGTTCTCTGAGCTCCCTGTGGCCTACTATTAAGTGTATTCTGTGTCTTACTTCCCACGTATCAACCCAGGCTTTGTCTACTATCTGTGCTTGCCTGTCACACACCCTGTCTTTTTTCTTGGATTCCCTTCTGTCTTCTGCCAATTGTACTCTATACATGTAAGTGATCTCCAAATTCTCAGCTAGGCGTACCTGGGAGCCATGACCAGGTTTCAGCTTGCTGCAAGTCCATCCCCACCATCAGGGGTCCTGGTGATGAAGCAGGCTGGGGCTTAGACTCCATGCCCCTGGGAACCCTGAGTTGGCAATCTACAAGGGCTCACTATCACAGACACCTGGCACACATTTTGGTAGTCCGTGACTAGGCCCAGAAGCAATCCTTTTTACAAATAGCTTGTCTAAGATTATAGAGAAAGAGCTGTTCCTCTTTTCCCGCACTATTTCTAAAGAAATTTTGACAGACCAAGGAACCATTTTCATTTAAAAGGTAACCAGACAGCTGTGTTGGTTGTTGAAAATTACTACACCTATGGACTCATGTAAACCACCCCTAAACTGATTGGGTGGTAAAATGGTTAACCACTTTAGCTCTGCCCCGTAGTAGAAATGCTGCTACAGGGCGGCAACTATGTGCAAAATCAGGTATATATACTTGATTTTGCATTTCCAGGTAGGGGGTGCGCGCCAGATGCGCATGCCCCCTACCCGTGCCCCCTACCCGTGCCGGCATTAGAGGCCGCGACTGTCAATCACCAGGTCCTGGCCGGTGATTACTTGCCAGCGCCTGGTGATTGCTGAGGATCTCCGACGGAGGGGAGAACTGTTAGTAAACAAAACAGTTTGCCTCCCTGTCACCTCCTACACACTGCTATGCTTTTGCAGAACATGATGTAAAGTTGCACACAGCACACAGTTAACCCTTTGATCGCCCCACGTGTTAACCTTTTCATGCCCAGTGCCATTAGTACAGTGTCAGTGCTTTTTATTAGCACTTATCACTGTATTGGTGTTACTGGGGATGTCAGGGACACCAAGTCAGTTTCCCCCAGTGTCAGAATGCCTGCCGCAGTCCTGCTATAAGTCAATGATTGCCGCCATTACTAGTTTAAGCCCAGTATATATACCTCCATTTGTAAACGCTATAACTTTCACATAAACTAATTAATTTACACGTATTGGGATTTTTTTTCGCAAAGAAATGTCGCATTTTGGCCTAAATTTATGATGAAATTAGATTTTTTACATTTTTTTACTGGACATGTTTAATAACAAAAAGTCCAAAAAATTGTTTTTTTTCTCAAAATTTTCGGTATTTTTTTGTTATAGTGCAAAATATAAAAAATACACGGCGATCAAATACCACCAAAAGAAATCTATATTCATAGGAAAAAAGGACATGTCATTTGGTTGCAGCTTTGCTTGAGCATGCAATTGTCAGTTAAAGTAAAGCAGTGCCGTAACCCAAAAAATGGCCTGGTCAGGAAGGGGGTAAGTCCACTGGAGGGCAAGTAGTTAAATAGAGCCATGAAAGGTATGCTAAAAATGTGTTTTATAAGGCTAGAAGAAATGGGACTTTCTGTTACCATGTCTATTTTTTTTCCAATAATGGAAAAGTCATACTCTTCTGTGTCAGCCAGAGGCCAATGCAGGAAAGAGGAGGTAGCGCCATTAATGGATGGGCCATGGAATCCTATGGGTGACATCACTGCTCCCAGGCTTTTCCAACTGTTGTCGAGTGCTCTTTCCTCTACCCTGCAGCCAGCTCTGGCTGACAGAAGAGATCATATGACCAGGCCGGAGCGGGCTGAAAATAAGTAAGTATACCAATTTTTCTAACACAGGTTAGTCAGAATAGGTGTTAGGAGGGGGGTGGGAGCATTTTTAGAGTAGTTAGGTTTTTCATGGAATTCTACTTATGTTACGTGTTATCTGACTAAAATTACTATAGTGCGTGTATTTTTGACTGTTGTAGGGACTAAAAGTGAGCTCCTCAAAGGCAGTAACTTATGCGAGTGGTTCTGTAGGCTGTAAACCTCTGAGCAATTTGTTAGTGACTTATAAAGCATTAAAGTAATAATTATAATAATAGATAGAGGCTGACAGAATGTGGCAGCTTCAACTTGACTGCATATTCATTCACAACTACTAGGACATTAACAACACTATAGCTTTTTCCAATTCTGTTACTGCAACTGCTTATACTGTATATCAATTTAATTAGCTGTTTGAGTATTCTGCCAGCTGAGTATACTGATCTGTTACAGTAAAATCAGCAGTAGACAACGACTAAAGTATTGCATTAAAACTAATATTATTTGCAAAATATTGAGAGGGCTAAAGTACTCTCTGCAGTAATTGAGCAGGCCAATGCTAGTGTGTGGAATGGGTATAATCAGTTAAATAAAAACTGGTCTCAAATTAAACATTTCTATAGTCTCTAATGTTAGAGTTCTGATCTGTGACTATTAATGATTTCATCTAAGTTTCCAAAGCTGAACGTCAATAATAATTGTCGCTATTGTTATTGCTTACGTTGTTGTAAAATCATGAAAAGTCATGGGTACCAATGTTTTTGCCTTATCCTTGCACACATTTTGGGGTTGATTTATTAAGGGCAACCAGACTGTGCACTTTTTCAAAGTGCAGTTGCACTCTGAAAGTGCAGTTGCTCCAGAGCTTAGTGAATGAGGTAAAGCTTCACTTTGCAAAGAATATCCAATCACACGTAGGGAAAATTTAAAAAACACCATTTTTGCTTGTACATGATTGGACAATGGAAGTCAGCAGAGTTTTTGCTCATTTACTAAGCTCTGCAGCAACTACACTTGCAGAGTGCAACTGCACTTTGGAAAGTGCACAACCTATGTGCCTTTAGTAAATCAACCCCTTTGTGTTCGTTCTAATGTATTATCATTGCCATGGAGGTTTCATAATTACAGGGTTGTTGTGTACAGAAAAGGTTGTTGTTTAAAAAAACAGCATTTAAATTAAGTTACCCATTTAGTTGCCAAAACTGTAACCAACTAATCAACCAGTTGGTTGACTTAAAAAAATACCTGTATTCCCCAACCCAAACAATCAAATCTCCTCACTGTGTTATTGTATTTGGACTTTTCTGCTGTCAGGATATACTGGTCAGCGCTGCAGCTGATTGACTGCAGGAGCTGATCGAGTGAAAAATTTCCAATATTCCTGTTCGATCCATCTATGGCCTACTTAAGCCTGCAAATAGTTTTGGCAAGACTGATTGTCTTATTTCATAGCCTATTGCAGAGAGCAGTGATGTGCTGGAAACCATGGTAAACAATTAGAAATCCCCATGCAAACTAAATAATGAAAGTTAATTACTGATTGGTTGTTTTGATTTACCACACACTACTGCCGTTTGCACTAGGCTACTATGGGGCTATGGTTGAATTGGCTTAAAATGACACTGGTCTCTGATTTTAAAAAAATCAATTAATGTATGTATTCTTAACTCAGAAAATAGCTTTTATTGCTTTCATCTCCTCAAAATGTTCCCACTGTATGTAAGAATGTAGCCACCCTCCCCTGCTCCCTCCTAAGATGGACTATGGTATTTTCAGTTTGTGTATAGAGTATCCACGTGACCACAACTAACATGCATTCCAAACAAATAGAAGCATGGAGGAAAAGGAGAGGTTCAGGGGCTTATGGAGGATGTTATAAGGAGGCAGAAAAACAGTTAGAAACAATTTAATGAAACATAGATTACATGGCTATTAACTGATGGATGTGTATGCATTTTTTTTATAGAATAAGAATATAATTTATTGACACTTTAGGCATGACTTTCATTCCTTATTTCCAGGCTTTGACTACTTTTCACATCTATTTATCCGTCTATAGTAAATTAATATTTGTACTTGGCCAGTTAAAGTAGAGCTATAGGCAAAACATGTTTCATCATTTTGCATAGAGCAAGGGAGCCTTACAACCCCTGTCAGATTATAACTCTGTGTCCCATTGCAGAGATTTTCATTCACTTCCTGTCCCATAGCCAAACAGAAAGTGAAAGGAAACCCCTGAAAATTAAGGGAAATCTTTGGGGATCCCCAGGTCACCAGAACCAGTGTCCCCATTGTAAGATTTCCCCTCTATTACTTTTCTGGGTACAACCCAAAATTTGGTATTTTCTTTAACTTTCATTTTAAATGATAATGGTAAACAGGACAAATAGGGTGAATCTCCATAACAGGGACACAGACAGCAATAAAAACTAACAAGTTTTCTAATCCCCCTACACCCTATCCAAAACTAAAAAACATTTTTGTTTTTAGTTATACTTTAATGAATGTGGGAGAGGGGCAAAAATTCCCGCTCAGTGGCACTTTGCTGACTGTGTTCACCATTGATTGCCAGTAGCACACTTCCAGTCCTATGATGACAACTAGAGATGAGCGAATTATTCAAAAATTCGATACGGCTGATTCGCCGAATTCGCGGAATAAATTCGATTCGAGGCGAATATATTCGCTGCGAATTTAACGTGTAAAAAGGGTGTTTCTAGGCTTCAGAGAGCCTTTATATTAGTGCAGAACACTGTACCTTTAATTTAAATGCCCTTGGAGTCTGCTGGGGAAGAGAAATAATACTGTCAGTCAGTATGACATGCAGATGAGTGCCGTCGATCTTAGAATCACCGCACACTTCACTCATTTGGGCAGTCACGGGGCCAAAACCAGAGTGTGGAGCCACAGTGTGGCGGTGGAGGCAGCAGCAATGGGAGGCCATACAGCACCCTATGACAAAATGGAACCCACCAGCAGTGTGAGGAGACCTGAAAGTGGCACATGGCAGAGTGTGGCGATGGAGACAGCAGCAATGGGAGGCCGTACAGGGACCCATGACACACTCTGGACCTGCCAGCAGCATGAGGAGGCGGTACAGGGGCCCATGACAGATTAAGGGCCTGGCAGCAGCATGAGGAGTCGGTACGGGGGCCCATGGCAGATTACGGGCCTGGCAGCAGCAATGGGAGGCCATACAGCACCCTATGACAAAATGGAACCCACCAGCAGTGTGAGGAGACCTGAAAGTGGCACATGGCAGAGTGTGGCGATGGAGACAGCAGCAATGGGAGGCCGTACAGGGACCCATGACACACTCTGGACCTGGCAGCAGCATGAGGAGGCGGTACAGGGGCCCATGACAGATTACGGGCCTGGCAGCAGCATGAGGAGTCGGTACGGGGGCCCATGGCAGATTACGGGCCTGGCAGCAGCAATGGGAGGCCGTACAGGGACCCATGACACACTCTGGACCTGGCAGCAGCATGAGGAGGCGGTACAGGGGCCCATGACAGATTACGGGCCTGGCAGCAGCATGAGGAGTCGGTACGGGGGCCCATGGCAGATTACGGGCCTGGCAGCAGCAATGGGAGGCCGTACAGGGACCCATGACACACTCTGGACCTGGCAGCAGCATGAGGAGGCGGTACAGGGGCCCATGACAGATTACGGGCCTGGCAGCAGCATGAGGAGTCGGTACGGGGGCCCATGGCAGATTACGGGCCTGGCAGCAGCAATGGGAGGCCCATAATCTGCCAGCACCCTATGACAAAATGGAACCCACCAGCAGTGTGAGGAGACCTGAAAGTGGCACATGGCAGAGTGTGGCAATGGAGACAGCAGCAATGGGAGGCCGTACAGGGACCCATGACACACTCTGGACCTGGCAGCAGCAAGAGGAGGCAGTACAGGGGCCCATGGCAGAGTGGCGAAGCGTAAGCAGCTTAAATTGAAGGCCATACAGAGGCCTATGTTAAAAATAATAACATGTTTGGGGCATGATTCATGGCGGATTTAGTCAGTTGTGTCAGGAACTGGTGGTTTGAAATCCAGACTAATCCACGCCTGATTCATTTTCACAAACGTGAGTCTCTCCACACTTTGGGTGGACAGTCGTGTCCTCCGCGGAGTTACAATACCTCCTGCCGCACTAAACACGCGCTCCGATGCCACGCTACTGGCTGGGCATGACAGCCTTTCAAGGGCAAATTCAGCTAGTTGGGGCCAAAGGTCAAGTTTCGTTGCCCAGTAGTCAAGGGGATTGTCTACCTCGGTTGGCAGGGTGCTGTCCAAGTAGGCCCAAGCCTGTTGTTTGAGGTCCTGCTCCAGGTCCACCTGATGCTGCTGCTGGTGCGGCTGGTTAGTAGTTTCCTCACTGCGCTGGTGAAGAAAGCTACTCATCATCGACTGCAGACTGAGGCAGCCGCTGCTGGTGGAGCTGCCACTGCTCCTACCACCCCACCCCTCCCCTGCTGCCATGGCAGCGGAACGCGAGCGCACAGGGCCCACAGTGTCTGAGGATGGACGTTGGCGCAGAAAGGCAGAGACCAACTGACTACATAGGTGGTTTTTATAGTACGTTATTTTGGCCTCCCTCTCAGCAGGTGTGAAAAAGGCCACCATTTTTGAACGGTAGCGAGGGTCCAACAAGGTGGACAGCCAAAAGTCATCCCTCTATCTGATGGTTATTATTCGGCTGTCGCTACGCAAGCAACCGAGCATGCTATGGGCCATTTGTGCCAAGGAATGCGAGGGACTCCCTGCCTCCATCTCCACAGCATATTGCCACGGTGCGTCTGGGTCCTCTGTCTCCTCCTCCTCCTCTACCAGATGCTCCTGCTCCTCCACTCCTGTCCGCTGAGTGGAAAAACCACCCATTTCACTCAATAATTCCTGAGCACCAATGTCCTCCTCTACCTCCTCCTCTTCTTCCTGTCCTGCCCCCACAGGGGTCATGTGGCATTGAGATCTGTGCGCCACGTCTACCGCACCCTGACCAGCCATTGTTAACAGCATTTGTTCCAGGACGTGCAACAGAGGAATGACGTCGTTCATCCCATAGTCCTGCCGACTCACGAATAGCGTGGCCTCCTCAAAGGGCCTGAGCAAGCGGCAGGTGTCACGCATGAGCTGCCAATGGCTGACATCTAAGTTACACAGGGGAGTACCTTTATCCGCTTGTAACATCAGGAAATCGGTGATGGCCTTTCGCTGTTCGTAAAGGCGGTCTAACATATGTAGGGTTGAATTCCACCTTGTTGCAATGTCGCAGATCAGGCGATGCTGTGGAATTCCGTTCTGCCGCTGCAGCTCAAGGAGGGTGTGCTTTGCGGTGTAGGAATGGCTGAAATGCATGCAAAGTTTACGTGACATTTTAAGGATGTCTTGCAGTGGGATGGTGGATTTTAGGAACTGATTGACAACCAGATTGAACACGTGAGCCATGCATGGCGCATGGCACAACCTTCCTTGACGCAGAGCAGACACCATGTTCTTTCCATTGTCGGTCAACATGGTTCCGATTTTCAGTTTGCGCGGAGATAGCCATCTGTCGATTTCTCTGTTCATTACACTCAGAAGTTCCTCCCCTGTGTGACTACGTTCGCCAAGGCATACCAGGTGCAGCACAGCGTGACACCGTTGCGCCCTGCACATGTGATATGCCGGTCGGGTAATGGGACTTGGCACGGGGGTGGCGGCTGAGGACACGGCGGAAGAAGAGGTGGTAGAGGCGGACATCTTTACTGGACCAAGGACGTGCAAACGTGGAGGCAAAAGCGGCGTGACCTGTTCAAGTTGCTGGTGCGGCTGTGCCGGCACCACGTTCACCCAGGGGGCCGTAAATGACATGTACTGTCCCTGACCGTAGTTACAGCTCCACACGTCGGCGCTGCCGTGCACTTTGGCAGAGACCGACATGCTCAAAGACTGGCCCACCATCTCTTCTACATGTGAATGCAGGGCTGGCACTGCCTTTTTGGCGAAGAAATGCCGGCTTGGCACTCTCCACCGCGGCTCGGCACAAGCCATCATTTCTCGGAAAGGTGCTGAGTCCACCACTTGGAAAGGGAGGGACTGCAGCACCAGCAACTTGGACAGGAGGACGTTCAGCTTCTGCACCGTCGGGTGCGTGCTCGCAAACTGTTGTCTCTTGGAAACGGATTCCAAGAAAGACTGCTGACGGAATCCGTGAAGAGGAGTAGCAGGAGAAGGAGCATCTGAACGAGCGGAAGATGCCAACGAGCGACAACTCCCCTCAGCAGAGGTGTTGGAGCCTTGACTGGCTGATAGAGGGCGATTGACGTCGAATGACGGAGCAAGTAACGGAGCGGGTGATGGAGCGGGGGCTGGGGCAGGCAGAACCGCCGTATCTTTATCACGGTTTTCCCAGGCCACCGAATGGCGACGCTGCATATGCTGACGCAACGCTGTAGTCCCAACATGGGCCCCCTGGCCACGCTTGACTTTCTGGCCACATAGTCGACATACGGCTACGTTTACTTCCTCGGGCGGCTTGACGAAAAATTGCCACACCGCCGAGTAGGAAACTTTGCCCCCGCTACTCCTCACTGGCTGACTGCTACTTCCTCCGTGCACACCGGCACCACTACTGGCCGTGGTGGTAGGCTGCAGTGGAGCTGGTGCTCTACTCCGTGGCCGTTTGGCTCCACTGACACTGCTGCGACCCTGCTGCCTCCTGGGCAACCCACCGACTGTTTTGCTCGCTGCCAAGCTGGCACCCTCTTCTCCTGATGATGCGGAAGCAATAGCCTGATGACGACGAGGCTGCCAAGTGCGATCAGCCTCATCATCATCAATTAGGGTCTCCGCCTCACTACTAGCCCCCTCGGCTGCGTGTGGGTCAGGAGACAGACCTGTCTCTAGACCGGCTACCTCGCCAGTACTTCTTCGCCTGGCTGCTGAAGAGGCGGATGTCTCCCCCCGTTCCTGACCGCCCTCTGTTAGCTCTTCCTCACTGTACAGTGGGGCTGAGCCCACAGCATGCGATACTTCGCTTGGTGAGGGAACACCAAAGGACAGGGGCAGGTAGGGGACACGTGATTTCAGTGGGCTTGCTCCCGGGCCATGCCAACTAACGGTTGTGTCTGACGTACCCACCGACCATTGGCTGTAGGTGTCAGAGGTGACCTGGGAAGAGGAAGACGACCGAGCCAACCAATCGATGACGGCAGGGTTGTCGGTGGAGACACGACCGCTGGATGACACCGGGAGCACTGGCCTCTGGCTGCGACTAGTGCTGCCTCGACCCCTTCCTCTGCTGCCACGTCTGCTCGCTCCTGAAACATTGCCTCCTCTGCCACTCCTCTGCGTGTTGTCTGACATACTCTTTAATTCAACGATTCTGTGTCCCTGAGTAACGATTCTGTGTCCCTGAGTAACGATTCTGTGTCCCTCAGTAACGATTCTGTGTCCCTCAGTAACGATTCTGTGTCCCTGAGTAACGATTCTGTGTCCCTGAGTAACGGTTCTGTGTCCCTCAGTAACGATTCTGTGTCCCTGAGTAACGATTCTGTGTCCCTGAGTAACGATTCTGTGTCCCTCAGTAACGATTCTGTGTCCCTCAGTAACGATTCTGTGTCCCTGAGTAACGATTCTGTGTCCCTGAGTAACGATTCTGTGTCCCTCAGTAACGATTCTGTGTCCCTGAGTAACGATTCTGTGTCCCTGAGTAACGATTCTGTGTCCCTCAGTAACGATTCTGTGTCCCCGAGTAACAATTCTGTGTCCCCGAGTAACGATTCTGTGTCCCTCAGTAACGATTCTGTGTCCCTGAGTAACGATTCTGTGTCCCTGAGTAACGATTCTGTGTCTGTCCCTGAGTAACAATTCTGTGTCCCTGAGTAACGATTCTGTGTCCCTGAGTAACAATTCTGTGTCCCTGAGTAACAATTCTGTGTCCCTCAGTAACGATTCTGTGTCCCTGAGTAACAATTCTGTGTCCCTGAGTAACAATTCTGTGTCTGTCCCTGAGTAACAATTCTGTGTCCCTGAGTAACGATTCTGTGTCCCTCAGTAACGGTTCTGTGTCCCTCAGTAACGATTCTGTGTCCCTGAGTAACGATTCTGTGTCCCTGAGTAACGATTCTGTGTCCCTCAGTAACGATTCTGTGTCCCTCAGTAACGATTCTGTGTCCCTGAGTAACGATTCTGTGTCCCTGAGTAACGATTCTGTGTCCCTCAGTAACGATTCTGTGTCCCTGAGTAACGATTCTGTGTCCCTGAGTAACGATTCTGTGTCCCTCAGTAACGATTCTGTGTCCCCGAGTAACAATTCTGTGTCCCTGAGTAACGATTCTGTGTCCCTCAGTAACGATTCTGTGTCCCTGAGTAACGATTCTGTGTCCCTGAGTAACGATTCTGTGTCTGTCCCTGAGTAACAATTCTGTGTCCCTGAGTAACGATTCTGTGTCCCTGAGTAACAATTCTGTGTCCCTGAGTAACAATTCTGTGTCCCTGAGTAACAATTCTGTGTCCCTCAGTAACGATTCTGTGTCCCTGAGTAACAATTCTGTGTCCCTGAGTAACAATTCTGTGTCTGTCCCTGAGTAACAATTCTGTGTCCCTGAGTAACGATTCTGTGTCCCTCAGTAACGATTCTGTGTCCCTGAGTAACGATTCTGTGTCCCTGAGTAACAATTCTGTGTCTGTCCCTGAGTAACAATTCTGTGTCGCTGAGTAACAATTCTGTGTCCCTGAGTAACAATTCTGTGTCCCTCAGTAACGATTCTGTGTCCCTCAGTAACAATTCTGTGTCCCTGAGTAACAATTCTGTGTCCCTGAGTAACAATTCTGTGTCTGTCCCTGAGTAACAATTCTGTGTCTCTGAGTAACAATTCTGTGTCCCTCAGTAACAATTCTTTGTCCCTGAGTAACAATTCTGTGTCCCTGAGTAACAATTCTGTGTCCCTGAGTAACGATTCTGTGTCCCTCAGTAACGATTCTATGTCCCTGAGTAACGATTCTGTGTCCCTGAGTAACGATTCTGTGTCCCTCAGTAACAATTCTGTGTCCCTGAGTAACAATTCTGTGTCCCTGAGTAACGATTCTGTGTCCCTGAGTAACGATTCTCTGTCCCTGAGTAACAATTCTGTGTATGTCCCTGAGTAACAAATCTGTGTCCCTGAGTAACAATTCTGTGTCCCTGAGTAACAATTCTGTGTCCCTGAGTAACAATTCTGTGTCCCTCAGTAACGATTCTGTGTCCCTCAGTAACAATTCTTTGTCCCTGAGTAACAATTCTGTGTCCCTGAGTAACAATTCTGTGTCCCTGAGTAACGATTCTGTGTCCCTGAGTAACGATTCTATGTCCCTGAGTAACAATTCTGTGTCCCTGAGTAACGATTCTGTGTCCCTGAGTAACGATTCTGTGTCCCTCAGTAACAATTCTGTGTCCCTGAGTAACAATTCTGTGTCCCTGAGTAACGATTCTGTGTCCCTGAGTAACGATTCTGTGTCCCTCAGTAACAATTCTGTGTCCCTGAGTAACAATTCTGTGTCCCTGAGTAACAATTCTGTGTATGTCCCTGAGTAACAATTCTGTGTCCCTGAGTAACAATTCTGTGTCCCTGAGTAACGATTCTGTGTCCCTCAGTAACAATTCTGTGTCCCTGAGTAACAATTCTGTGTCCCTGAGTAACGATTCTGTGTCTGTCCCTGAGTAACAATTCTGTGTCCCTGAGTAACAATTCTGTGTCCCTGAGTAACGATTCTGTGTCCCTGAGTAACAATTCTGTGTCCCTGAGTAACGATTCTGTGTCCCTCAGTAACAATTCTGTGTCCCTGAGTAACAATTCTGTGTCTGTCCCTGAGTAACGATTCTGTGTCCCTGAGTAACAATCCTGTGTCCATGAGTAACAATTCTGTGTCCCTGAGTAACGATTCTGTGTCCCTAAGTAACGATTCTGTGTCCCTAAGTAACGATTCTGTGGCCCTAAAGTCTCTGTGGCCCTAACTCTGTCCCTAATACACAGAGGTCTGTCTCTCTTGAATGACCGGAGGCTAATGGAGAATTCTAAGATGGCCGCGATTTATAGCTCCACCATTACACAGTGCTGGCTGGCTGGCTGCTGATTGGCTAATGCGATCACATGTCATGAATGAATGCATTATGGGTCAGCGCGCCTTCTCTGCGCGCCTTCCCAGAGATCCCCGCTCCGTCGCCACACATGTCGCCGCCATTTTTGGGAAAATTCGATTCGCGCATCCGAAGTTTGCTAATTTTCGGATTCGGCACGAATCAAATTTTTCCTGATCTTCGAAACGAATTCCACTTCGCCATGTTCGATTCGCTCATCTCTAATGACAACACTTCTGAGAATTTTCATACAATTCTCCTAAGAATTTTTGTTTGAAATTCTATCCATCTGTAGCCAGCTTAACATGTATTAGTTAAAGAAATACCAGCATGAACAACCTAATGAATAATGCCCTTTATTTAAAATAATGTTTTGAATAGGCATGACACTTTGTAAATCCCTAAATTAAATAAGTGTTGGGTTTATTTAAAAATAAAAATCACAGTGTTCCAAAAGAATAATGGCACAGTAATGAGAGCTGGAACACAGAGAGCACAATGGCATTATTTCTTTGATACCTAAATAGATATTGAACACAAGACTGATCTACGCTTTAGTGAATTGCAGAGTCTTCATTTATTAATGCCATGGCTCAGTGACCCAGATGAGAAAAGCCTATTGCTCTGGACCTTATACTGACTCCGTTAAACTGGCAGTGAAGAATAAAATGAAAAAATGATGAGACTGCAGATGTTATGGATACAAGTCTGCTGAGACATCCAACAACACAATGGTCATTGTTGAGCTGCCTGGAAGCCCAATCTTTGATTAATCTTATATTAATAAACTTTAATGTGGGTCAAACATGCCTCAATATCTAGAAGCAAATCAAAGTCACCTGAGTGGAGTAAAACAGTAAATCAAAGGCTTGTAAGTCAGTAGCAGAATAGCCTTTTCATTATATGCTCTGGTGACAACTTAAAAAAAACATATTAAACTGAACTCTGGGACACCCTTTAGTAAAAAAGATTTGAGATACTATCCGGGAATCCTTAGATAATATCTCAGAACTGTAATATGCTAGCAGAAGTCTGTGATAATCTCTCAAAGAACTGTAAGATTTTGAGGCTGATTTACTAAAGGAGTTGATCTTCACACAATAAATTAGGTGCATTTTCGCTTCAATTGTCCAATCAGTTGAAAAGCAAATTCCTGTTTACTTATTTTATCTGCACATGATTAAGTATACGGATGAGCTAATTTGTCTGAGTTTGGTTTGGGAACAGTTTTGAAGTTTGCAAACTTTGCAGCAACCCTGATTGAAGTCTATGGGAAATCTTGTAATGCAATTCCCATTTGTAGGGATAATAAGCAAGTTGTTATCAAATAAAGGCATGGAAAGGTGGACACTGGATACCAAATGGGGGACATGTACCAATGGAAACCAGAATGAGTGTCAGCAGAAATCCCAAAAGAAACCAAATTAGACAAACAAGAAAACCTGGAGATACCTGATTAAAATAAATGTCATTGACATGGTGGAAATACCTAGATGTTATGATCATGATAAGGGTCCCAGTGGATGTAATCTCCTTATGTATGTGTGAAAGGACTAGTTGCTTTATTTTGGTAATTTCCTCTGTGTTTGTTATACAGATTTTATTGCTGTCAGGGAGACTGACAACAGCTCTTCCATCAGGTGGTTATGTACATAACATGGTGTTTATTATGTTTTATTAATGGATTGCAGAAATACACAAATGCATATGGTGTGTATGGTCTCCATAGTCTTGCTTGTGAAGTAAGTCTTTTCATGATCTCCTCGTGGCTATGTCTTGTTTTCAGTAAGCAAGAAAGATTCTGCCTGCAGAGATTTACTCTTGTCAGCAACAGCAGCATTCCTCACCCCCTCTGCCAGGCCAAGAGCTCTGTGTTCCTACTGAGACCGCATCCACTCCATCTGTATATGAGCTGCTCTAACACTAATAGGGTTACATTAACCCTGCAAGTAGTAGCAGACTTCATTCTGCTGAAGGACAGAGCCTTTAAAGCCCCACAGAAAATAATATGCTGAGGTATTTTTAAATAGTGTATAAAATCATAGCATCTTTAAAAGGAAGCCTTGAAGCCTTATTATAAATCTTATTAAATAAAAGCAATGCTATGTATTAATTAATAGCAGCTATCAGGAGTCAATTTCTAGTAGCGTTTGTACAGTAGACCCATGTGAGCTAATATCAGATTGGTCTGCATGCTTTGTTCTTGTCACTTCAACATTAATAAACCAACTTAAGTCCAGAATGTCCATCTGGCCAGTTGATGGCACTCATCTCTGATAACCATAGATACCATACAATGTCATTATTAAATAGTATTAGCAAGTTCATGGTTGTAATATGTATTCAGTCGTCTTCATGAAATTGCTTGGGCAGGACTGAGTTAAACTGTTTGACTATAGAAATCCTGAAGGAAACATCCAGGAGAGGAGAGAAGGGCATGTGTTTCTCAGACATCCCTTTTTTTTCGGCTGGGCGCAGCAGGATCAGCCCCACTGACAGAATGTGCTTGTTGTCATGGTAACACCCTCCCCTGCTTCATACACGAAAGATTAGCTCTCACTGTGCAGAGGAGAGAAATTCGGGAAGTCAGGCTAATCCCCGGGTGCACAGAGAGAGAGAGAAAGGTTGGATCATGCCCGGGGGATGCCACATCTGCACTGATAGAACTGGCCAGCTAGAGAAACTGGTATTGAAACTGAGGAGCAGAAATAAGCCTAAGTGTCAGCTACAGGCAGAAGTAGATTATTCAATAACTATGATAAAAGACCTGGTGAAGGCATTGAAAACCGTCAGCAAGAGTTGGACTGGATAGAGTTTTTGATCCAAAGACAAATATTTTAGCAGCACAGGAGTTTCTGAAGATGGAAGAGCAGATTAATTCATATTAAGCCACAGCATGCACAATGTAAAGGATATACAGAGCATTAGAAGACCCGCAAGACTGTTACTCAGGTGGCTTCTTTGTTCCAAACTTATCCTAGAAATATAAAACCAACTGTGGTATAGAAAAAGGTTGGCTAAGTGGGTACAGTGCAAAATGCTCAAATCCAGCCAATCAGATTTCAATATCCAATCGGAAGCAGGGCTGTATTTTCCTTAATGACATTCACAAGCAGCTTGCTATTTGGGGCACTGGTCAAGGGGGAGGAGCCAGGAGTGCTTGCGTGGGACTCGAGAAGAAGAGGTTCAGGGCTGTGCAAAACCAATGCACAGAGCAGGTACGTATTTGCCGGGAGGCAATTGGATATTCCCTGGATCAACTACCCCTGGTGTTATTACCTCTAAATATTAATGTCCAGTTATATTTTGGGCATTTAGGAATGCATCCAGGCCTTTCTCAAAACAATCTACTGAGCTGGCCAGAACTAGCTCTTGAGGGAGTCTATTCCACATTTTCACAGCTCTCACTGTGAAGAAGCCTTTCCGTATGTGGTGGTTAAATCTCTTTCCCTCCAGACATAAAGAGTTCATCCTTGTCCTCTGTAATGACCTGAAAGTGAAAAACTCTACACCAAGTTCACTATATGGGCTACCTATGTATTTATACATGTTAATCATATCCCCCCTTAATCTCCTCTTCTCAAGAAAGAATAAATTCTGTCCTAACCTTTCCTCATAGCTGAACTTCTGCATGCCTTTTATCAGTTTGGTTTCCCTTCTCTGCACTTTCTCTAGTTCTCCGCTATCCTTTTTGTGAACTGGTGCCAAAAACGGAACTGCATATTCCAGATGAGGTCTTACAAATGATTTGTACAGGGGTAAAATGATATCTCTCTCTCTGGAGTCTATACCTCTTTTAATACAAGAAAGGATTTTGCTTGCTTTAGAAACTGCAGATTGGCATTGCAGGTCATTACAGTCTATGATCTACCAGAACTCCCAATTCCTTCTCTGCCATTGACTCCCCCAGCTGTTCTCCTCCCAGAATGTATGATGCATGCATGTTCTTAGCTCCACGTGCATAACTTTACATTTATCAATGTTAAACCTTAGTTGCCAAATTAAATAGTGAATTGAGATCAGCTTGCAAGATCTTCCTGTAAAGAAGCAAGAGCTTCCTGTAAAGATGTTATTTCACTGCATAGCTTTGTATCATCTGCAAAGACTGAAATGGCACTCTTAATCCCAAACCCCATACTGTTTGTAAATATGTTACTCCTTTTTTTTATTTGAATAATGTTAAAGTGTATCTAGAGAAAAATACTTTTTCTGTTTCGGATAGAGGAGGGAATAGAACCTCTGTTTGTTTTTTTTCCATCACTTTCTTTCCAATGACAGTAGTCAGTTGGACAAACAGAAAGGATTAATCTTCCCAGTGGCACACAGACAGTAGTGAATACATGATAGGGCTGTATCTAAAACTAACAAAAATAGTTAATAATATACTTTAAATGTATAAATATTGATGAAATATTAATAAATCAATATATATTTTAATAAAAATAAACGTAGATGCAAATGTTGATGTATGTGTGCACAAGGCATATCAAAGGTCCACATAACAATATTCGGATTGGCTTATAAAAAGAAAGATTAACAAAGCATAAATATCAGTAAGGCTTTATGTTGATGAGCATTTCCGTCAAACACTGTGTTGTCCATTCAAACATATGCAGTGGACTTCAAATGGAAAACACAGCATTTGACAAGAAAAGGCTGAGTTTGACTTGGTTTGCCTGCAGTGCAGCTGAAAGCAGGTGAAACGCAGCCTTTGGAATTCCATGTGTACTGCTCAATTATAGTCAATAGGGTTTTGCTGACTTGTGTTTGATATGTCTTCCAAACACAGGAATACAATGGGGTAGGTGTCTCATAGGCAATAGACTACACTTTGTAGAGCTTAGTAAATGAGATGAAAGCTTCACTTTGCACAGAATACCCACACATGCAAGGAAAATGAGAAAACAGCATTTTGCTTGCACATGATTGGATGGTGGAAGTCAGCAAGGCTTCCCTTCATTTACTTAGCTCTACAGCAACTGCCCTTGCAGACTGCAACTGCACAGTTTGTTTCTCTTTAGTAAATCCACCCCAATACCTGTCAACATGAATTCTAACAGATATCTAAATTAACATTATGTACCTGCTTATTTGTTTCTGGATACCAGGTTTGATTGTAAACTCATAGAAGCTGGGCTTTCTCCCTTTCTATATTTGTTACTGGATATGTCCACTACTCTTATGTATTTGTATTATTGACATTATTACCCCTTGTTTGGATTACTTTGTGCAGCATCACAGGAGATGGTGATGCTATGTAAAATAAAAATTAACCACTTGACCTCTGGAAGATTTACCCCCTTCCTGACCAGACCATTTTTTGCAATACGACGCTGTGTTGTGTTAACTGACAATTGCATGGTCACGCAACGCTGTACATAAATGAAATTTGTGTCATTTTTTTCCCACAAATAGAGCTTTCTTTTGGTGGTATTTGATCACATCTGTGTTTTTTACTTTGCGTTATAAACAAAAAAAAAGAAAATTTTGAATAAAATTAAAAAAAAACCCCAATATTTTCTACTATAAAACAAATCCAATAAAAAAAAAATAAAAAAATTAATTTCTTAATAAATTTAGGCCAAAATGTAATCTGCTACATATTTTTGGTAAAAAAATCCTAATAAGCGTATATTGATTAGTTTTCACAACAGTTATAGTGTCTACAAACTATGGGACATATACTGGAATATTTAAATTTATTTTTTAATACTAGTAATAGCAGCGGTAAGCAACTTATAGTGGGACTGCGATATTGCGGCAGAGATTTTTACACCAACTGACAAATGTTTTAGGAACCAGTGACATTGTACTAATGACACTGGCTGGGAAGGGGTAAACATCTAGTGTGATCAAAAGGTTAATTGTGCCTAGCTATGTGCTTGGTGTACACTTGGTGGTGCTTTTACTAGAGGAAGTAAAGGATCATGTTCCCAGCTTTGCATGAACACATGCTCATTCACTCTCCCCCTGTTAGAACAGAGCTCTGCCTTGTTTACATAGGCAGAGCTCTGTTCTGTGTCCTGCCCGATGATCGGCAAACATCCATTCACCCACATTTGTGAGTGTTCACAACAGAGGCAATCCCTATGGCGGAAGTGCAAAACCATGTATATATACGTGATTTTACACAGGAGGGTCGCACTGCAGCAGTAAAATTGCTATCGGGTAAAACCTCAAGTGGTTAAAAAAAGGTTTGGGCCTATAGCACAGAACTAAATCTAAAAAGAAAATATTTTTTGTGGATTTCAGATAAACTAACTATTACAAATTGTGCAATAAAATTGTGGACTCTTCTTTGGTCACCCCACCCCCATATCATTGTCAAATTATACTAACCACTGCAGAGAAAAAAAAATCAGTTGCAGTGTCATATGGCCTTTTGTAATAAATGTAAAAGAAAAGCAATTTTGTAATAGTCAAACATAGTATACATTTTCTGTACCTCAGTTCTTCTACTTCAGGTGTAGACCATGAGTCTTCTCTCCTGCCCTGACCTCCTGCTCATACTTTGACCTGTATTCTGTCTGCTGATCTGGATTAGTTGCCTTAGCGTTTCCTGGCATGGTCTGGCAGTATTTGGATGAACCAGCAGCAACAGTTCAGTGCTACATGCTGCAGTATTTCCGGTGGGCATAATGGGGTGGATTTACTAAAGGCAAATAGATTGTGTAATTAGAAAGTGCAGTTGCTCCAGAGCTTAATAAACAAAGTGAAGTTTCACTTTGCAAAGAATACCCAGTTAAATGCAGGGAAAATAAAAAAAACAGCATTTTGGCTTGCACATGATTAGGTGATGGAAGTCAGAAGAGCTTTTTCTCATTTACTAAGCTCTGGAGAAACTACACTTGAAGAGTGCAAGAGCACTTTCAAAGTGCACAGTCTACTTCTCTTTAGTAAATAAACCCCACTGACTTTTCACACCTGTTATTTCATGCCTAAAGATTTAATCAGAAAAGAGGGACTTCTCCCAAAAAACTCTATGGCTGATTGGAAGAAAGCATACCTCTCACGTTCACATGATTTAGAGATTGTAAGCTCATTTACAAGGTTTCACTCTCTGATTTCTAACTGTAATGAGTAGCTCTTATTTTATTCTGCCCCTGTAGATGGAGATCATAACTAGTTTGAGATTTTTGTTATTTTTTTTTTCTTTTTTCACTAAGAACACATGGGATTGCTGACATCCTCATGAAAAACATATTTGTCTGTTTAGCCACTGACCTAAACAAACAGGCATAAAGTGAAGTCAGAACTCCTGATCTGCATACATGGTTCCAGTTAAGGGTTTGGAAGGCATTAGAGTAGCCATTCTCAACTAGAGGTTCCTCCAGAGTTTGCTAGGGGTTCCTTGAGCTGTGGTCAGATAACTTCTCATCTCATATTGCCTGGATATTTCTGGGTCCAACACCACTTGGAAGAGGCAGCAGCATGGCACCAGTTATCATGTTATAGCTCTCTGTAAGGGTGGCTACCTGACCACCAATATAAGCTGTGTATTCTTCCTACAGACCACCAATTAAATTTAGCAAGGGTTCCCTGAGACCTAAACATTTTTTAGATAGTTCCTCTGGGGTAATAAAGTTGGGAAAGGCTGCATTAGAGTCAGAGGATTGCTGAGCAAGCAGCATTTTTAGAATTAAAGGAGCATTGTTAGTCTATATATTTTATGACAGGTGTTCAATATTATATCGCTTATGATCCAGTGCAGTCTGATCAAGGTGAACTTCAGATTTGTGCTTGTACAGATCAGTTAATGTAAAGGTGAACAAATGAACAAAACATAGCTAACAGGATCAGGACAATTGCTGATGATCTGCTTAGGTGGCATTACATTACACATGCCAAACGTTGTCCATGGACATGATATGGTGGTCAGAAACATATACAAATAGAGATCATCTTGTTACCTCGTCTGTTATTACACATAGAAACACTAGGGAAAAAAATTATCAAACTTTACCGGTACGAATGAGACCATGCATATTCTATAAAAATCTCATCAGAGCTTTATTGCAAGCAATCCTTCTAAATCCCAATATGGATCAAGTCGATCCTAAAAAACACATGTATAAGCTACCATACATAGAGTTCCCTTCTTACTAACAGAAATGACTGCTAGCTATAATCCACAATTTAGGCCTATGTTGTGTTCTTCACAAATATGTCAGCAATAATATATGGCCTTGTGGTGATGGATCCTCTTATGCCAACGCTCCTGAGGGACAACCTGATAGATAGGCTGGCTATTAAAATCTTGTCAGTAGTCAGACACTTTGCAAGCTACCTTGGTTGATCTGCTTCCATGTAATATACCTGCTCCATTCATGCTGATCCCTTTGTGTAAGGTATATGGAGCCCATTATAAACTAGGAAGTCTTATAGGTTGGCTGAGTGACATTTGATGATCCAGTAACATCACAATATCTTTGTCCACCCTAAGGAGTGCCTTTGTATGCTGCCCGTTCTTGCGTTCCATCTTCTTGTTCCGGTGTCTATCCTGGGAGTGGCTCCTGATAGCTGGTTGCTTATCGCAGCTTATAGTATATTTTCCTACCTCCTTGTTTAATCCTCAGTTTGTCCTGATGAAGTTATTGAGAAACACTTTGACATAAGATCCATCACCACAAGACCATATGTTATTGTTTTCTTTCCTAGTGTTTCATAGTGGTCAGAAAATCCAGTCGTTGCATTATCATTCTGTACAAAAGTCATGATTATTATTATAATACAGGATTTATATAACAACAACAGTTTGCACAGCGCTTTACAATAAAAAGTGAGACAGTACACTTACAATACAATAAAAAACAAGATGATTAAGAGGGCCCTGCTCATAAGAGCTTACAATCTAATAGGGTGGGGCGAGTGGTACAAAAAGTTACAACTGTGGGGGATGAGCTGATGGAAGTGATAAATGTTTAATTGGAGGAGTGATAGGCTTCCCTGAAGAGATGAGTTTTCAGGGATCGCCTAAAGGCAGCCAGAGGAGGGTATAGCCGGAAAGATTGAGGTAGAGAGTTCCAGAGGATGGGAGAAGCTCTGGCAAAGTCCTGGAGACACGTATGGGAGGAGGAGACAAGGGAGCTTTAGAGCAGAAGATCATGAGAGGGGTGAAGAGGATGGTTTGGGTGATTTTTGAAGACAAGATTGGTGATGCAGCTCGGGGCAGAGTTGTGAGTAGGTGAGTAGCTTTGTATGTTGTTGTTAGCATTTTAAATTTAATTTTCTGGGCAATCGGAAGCCAGTGGAGGGATTGGCAGAGAGGGGCAGCGGACACTGCTGGTTGGTAAGGTAGATAAGTCTGGCAGCAGCATTCATAATAGAGTGTAGAGAGGATAGGCTATAGAGAGGTAGGCCTATGAGAAAGGAGTCAAGGCAAGAAATAACAAGGGAGTGAATGAGTAGCTTGGTGGTTTCATTAGTTAGATAGGGGCACATTTTAGAGCTTTTATGGAGTCTACAAGCTTTTGACAGCGATTGGATTTGGGGCCGAAAGGATAGGTCAGAGTCCAAGATTACACCTAGCACCCTGGTTTGAGGGGAGGGACTGATGCATTATTGACCTTGATGGAAAAGTCATGGAGGAGGGCACTACCAGGGGAAAATATTAGAATATTATCAGCTCAGTTATTATTATTATTATTATTATTATTATATCGAGTTTATATAGCGCCAAAGGGTTTGCTCAGCGCTGTACAATAGAGGCGGGGACAATACATGAAACAGTACAGCAACAACAAACAGCACACAAGGGGTTAGAGGGCCCTCCTCTTTCAAGCTTACAATCTAGGAGGGAGGGGGTAGTGGTACAGGAGGAAATGGCTGTGGGGGATGGAGTGGTAGGAGGAAGGAAGGGCAGCGGCTGTTAGGTGAGGGTGGGGTAGGCTTCCCTGAAGAGGTGGGTTTTCAGGGAGCGCCTGAAGGTGAGGAGGGAAGGTGACAGTCTGATGGATTGGGGTAGTGAGTTCCAGAGGATGGGGGAGGACCTGGAGAGGTCTTGCGTGGGAGGAGGAGACCATGGAGCAAGATAGAAGGAGGTCCTGTGAAGAGTGAAGGGTACGGGTAGGGTGGTACCTGGGAATCAGGTTGGTGAGGTAGTTAGGGGCAGTGTTGTGAATGGCCTTATAGGTCAGAGTGAGTAGTTTGAATTTAATGCGTTGGGCAATGGGGAGCCAGTGGAGGGATAGGCAGAGGGGGGTGGCAGAGGTGGAGCGGCTGGTGAGGTGGATGAGTCTGGCCGCTGAGTTCAGGATGGTCTGAAGCGGGGAGAGTTTGCACTGGGGTAGGCCGGTGAGGAGGGAGTTGCAGTAGTCAAGGCGTGAGACAATCAGGGAGTGTACGAGTAGTTTAGTGGTGTCTGGGGTAAGGAAGGAGCGTATCTTGGCGATGTTGCGAAGGTGGAGCCTGCATGTGTTTGTAAGTGATTTGACATGAGCTCAGTTTTAGAGATATTTAGTTTAAGGGAGTGGTGCAACATCCATGCTGTTGTCAGTTATGCTATTATAACACCTTATTTTGCAGAACAATTATTCAGGTTTCAGGGAAACAATTTGGCCTGGAAAATCCATATTGGACAATCAGTTCTTCCCCCAAGAATAGTCCTTCAAGGGTATCTTCATAGGCTGCAGCAGATTATTTGTTTTTTCAGCCTGATCATAATTGCTTGATTGGGTGGCAACGTGACAGTGTCAGTCATGTTTGTGGGCACCAAATAGGCATGTATTCTATAAAAGCATTAAGGCCTGGTTCACACCAGAACGCAGTGCTGGAGAGGCACATTCTCTACAGACTGCCCTTGTGATCTGCATGTGGGTGGCAATGTATTGTTACCCCAAATATAGCACTGTGTTTGCAGGCACTGAATTGCATGGTACCACAGTACCATGCAATTTGGTGCATGCACTACTTTTTCTGCATTCTGATGCGATTTGCAGTCAATTCAAATGTGAATGAGCTGCAAAATCACACTGCACGAGAACATGTGAGAATCCCAGGGGAACACAGCATGCGTTCCTGTGCGATCCCAGTGTGAACTGACCCTAAAACATTGTAAATGCAACAAGAACAATTTATTTAAATGTTCCTTGATATTAATCTCCTGAGCATGACCACACAGGCTGGGAGAGAGAGGGTCAGAATTCAGTGCCAGTCAAGCTTTGCAACATGCGCATGTGTTGCAAGTAACATGTTGACAAAAAAAGAGCAGAGAGAACAGAGAGGTGACCTAATCATTGTGCTGCTGCTCATTCGTTGTTCAATCATAAGGCTGGAAGTGTCCTTTGACCAAGCTGAGCTGATGTCGTGTAGGTTAAGGATATGGCTATTCTGACCAGGCAGAAGTGTCTGGATCACAAAAGTGGTTGGGTTGAATTACAAAATGTTTGAAGGGTAGTCAAGACAATTGCCATATACATTTTTAATTGTGTATTTAGCTGCCTGCATGAAGTTTAACTTTAGAGATGCATTCATAGTAGTGTGAAATATATAAACAACACAAATAATGTATATCGTGCAAAAAAAAGTCCAAACACCATAAAATTAAAATATGAAAAAATCCCCAGTGAGCCAATTCATAAATTCTTATTCATGTAAAAAGTCCAACATCCCAACGAATTTCTTCTTAAAACAAATAAATACACCGTGCTCAATCCACCACCAGATGAATGGAATAAACTCACCAGAGCTTAATGCTGATCAAATTATAAATCAGCACAAGCGTATTTGCTCTGGGAGCGATGAGAGAATCCAAAGAAGCAACCCTCTGTACTTTGAGATCCAGATACCAGGAGCAATACTCTGCAGCCACTCTGCGGTATGGCCAGGACCCTTTATACATCGATCATCCTCCACATAAATGGCAATATCACTCAGAAATAAAGGAAAGGCATGATGGTGCAGTAAGTAAAAACTATTTATATTTATTAAAATCTCATCCTACTCACAAAACAAGTGTCCACCTGACACTGGTATAACAAGCGGCAGAATATAAGGAAGCATATAATGGACGAACTCCGTTCACCGCGGACACCTCGCCGACAGCTCCGCGGTGAACGGAGTTCGTCCATTATATGCTTCCTTATATTCTGCCGCTTGTTATACCAGTGTCAGGTGGACACTTGTTTTGTGAGTAGGATGAGATTTTAATAAATATAAATAGTTTTTACTTACTGCACCATCATGCCTTTCCTTTATTTCTGAGTGCTTGTTCTGCCCTTTATTTCTGAGTGCTATATTCTGCCGCTTGTTATACCAGTGTCAGGTGGACACTTGTTTTGTGAGTAGGATGAGATTTTAATAAATATAAATCGTTTTTACTTACTGCACCATCATGCCTTTCCTTTATTTCTGAGTGATATTGCCATTTATGTGGAGGATGATCGATGTATAAAGGGTCCTGGCCATACCGCAGAGTGGCTGCAGAGTATTGCTCCTGGTATCTGGATCTCAAAGTACAGAGGGTTGCTTCTTTGGATTCTCTCATCGCTCCCAGAGCAAATACGCTTGTGCTGATTTATAATTTGATCAGCATTAAGCTCTGGTGAGTTTATTCCATTCATCTGGTGGTGGATTGAGCACGGTGTATTTATTTGTTTTAAGAAGAAATTCGTTGGGATGTTGGACTTTTTACATGAATAAGAATTTATGAATTGGCTCACTGGGGATTTTTTCATATTTTAATTTTATGGTGTTTGGACTTTTTTTTGCACGATATATGTAATTTTGATATGATTTAGCGCATTCCGATTTTTTGTGTTTTTATTTTTCACCAATATTTGGGTTAGAGGTTTGCTGCTTTATAGGATTAATTACTATTGATTGGCGCTTTCTTTTGTTTGTTTTTTGTAACACAAATAATGTGTCTCGTTATTATAAATTATTATAAATTGGTTTGTTGATATTCGCATTTATGCCTAAAAAACTATATGACTGTAATATTATAATACCACATGCTGTAGTAAAACAACACTAAATGTGTGAAAACAAGAAAAAGAAGACAAAAGCTTAAATCATTTCTGGTTTAATGTAATTTCTATACAGTTTTAGAACTAGTAGCTACAAAAACTTCCCCATTGTTTGCCTGTGGTGTCTCTGGAAAGTACAAAAGTGCAATGCATACAATATGTGTGGAATTTGTATGTTCTCCTGGAGTTTACTTGGATTTCCTCCTGAGTCATTGCCAGGGTAATTGGCATCTACCTAAAATTGGCCTTGGTATAATAAGAGTATCAGACTGTTAGCCCTTTCAGAAGTGTAAACTGTTATCAATGGTTATGTACCCCAAAACACTGCAGTTTGTGGGGACTATCCAAATAAATAAAAAAAGTAAACTCATTAAAATGTGTAATATAGTACATGGAGAAAATGGATTTAAAATATGTTGAGACACTGTTGTGTGTGAATGGTCCCTTAAAAATACTACTTAAAAAATGTCTACGCATGGGAAATCCCATCGTTCTAGAAAAAAAAAAATTCAAAATACACCATTATCTAAAATTTACCAAAAATATTTGTATTGAGAAATGCCCCATTACCAAAAATATTTGTATTAAGAAATGCCCCGTTACCAGTCACCACAGGAAAAGCCCTTGTCCCATAATTAAGCACCCATTTTATCTGACACTCCTTTCCAATTAAGTGAACCAATTGAATCACTTTCTTACAAATCTTTTACAAATACTAAAATGAATCATTTTTATATTTGTTTTTTTGTTCGTAAAATATGCCCAGGCTGGTTACTTTGTGAATAAATCAACATGAAAACTAGCTAAAACAGGCCCATCCAGACATGCAGAGCAAATAAAAGATCAGTGTCCAGCTTTATGTCCTTTATATTAGCATAGTTTTTTTAAGCAAATATTTACATATTTTATTCCATTTCCAATTCTGATGCAACTTTTAATGAGTTTTCCTTATTCAAAGATGGATTTGAGAAATAAGCACATGGTAGTTCATTTTTCATTGCATTTAAGTGAATCTTAGCTACTAAAACAGCTCCTAGACAGTGATATGATGGTTGAGTATTTAATGTAACTCGTCAAAGCTCACACTGCGTTCAGCTGATGGGCTAGTGTTTGAAGTCAGCAGTGCCACCTACTGTGCATTTTAAGATAAGCAGCAGCTGCAGCACATTTGCAGCCCCTGCAGTTTGCAGAGAGAGTGAACATAGAAGTATATATTGCAGAGCTTATTCATTTATCATAGGACTCTCTTTTCTCTGATTTATGTGCCCTAAGGTATAAACTTTTTTTGCTCTTTATCTTGTGTTGGTTTTATCTGTAGTGTTACAAAATGTCTTCAGTGTTACAAGATTGCAATATATTCCATTCTAGTTGAGGAGCCTGGGTCACAGTATGGGCTACTTGTGCCATGTTTCTGAACCCTGCGCATGATCTAAAAGACTTAATCACTCAGGGGTGCTTTAGGCACAGTAGACACGAGAGCCGATGAGTACTTCATATGCTATTTTTAGCAGTAAACCGTGTTTAATCCGCATGTGACTTTGGGCTCCTTCGCTTTTCATTCAACTTGATCTTCTGTATCCTTGCATAAATCATGAGTCCAGTGACAGTCCGGGCAGATACATTCATTACACTGCTGTGTGCTCCTGAAGTGAACTATAGAGCCCGGGGACTAGGGAACTGCTTAAGTAAATAACAGGTGCTGTTCAGCAGGTAGGCTTTATCACCTAAATACACTTCTATATCAAGAATGAGCTGGATCCAAATAATGCTCCTATACACTGCAGTTCCAAGTAAAAAAAACAACATTTGAAACACCTTATTGAGATGCAAATGTTTTGGCGTGAATTATAACATATTCTGATATGTCATTTCCCAAAATTATCTCCTTTTTCTTAACATTAGAGTGTTTTACCATGTTAGCCATTGGTAAAAGCATAAAAATGCAAAGTTACCTTAGCAAAAATGTTATTGGCACTGTTAGATTTCCTTCCAGACATGTGCTATGCGGATTGTTGTTTTATATATACTTCTCTATGACAATCAGTACTGTGATGACATCTGCATTTTCTTGGATATGGTGCTGTAATGTACAAACTTTGTAAACATTTTATAAAGGTTTATGAAAATGTAAGCATTAAAAGAAGAAAAATGCAATGTTACACTACACCTTTTATTGGCTGCCCGAATAAATACAATTTTATTTTTTTTAAAACAGTTTGGATTTGGGTCCAGTTCTACAGTAAACTCTACATGTCAGCTATGTTTCTGTTTGGGAAATAGCAGTTTGGAGCTTCCATAAGAGCATACAGTCATAGGGGTGGATTTACTAAAGACAAATAGGCTGTTCACTTTGCAAGAGAAATTGCAGTTTGCAAGAGAGTTTTCTCCAGATATTAGTGAACGACATGAAGCTCTACTGACACCCATCATCCAATCAAGTGCAAGCAAAAAGGCGTTTTTTCTTATTTTCCTTGCACATGATGGTAATCTTTGCAAAGATAAATTTCACGACATTCACAAAATTTTGGGAGAAATTCACCTTCAAAGCGAACAACCTACTTCCTTTAGAAAATCAACTCCTTAAAGCAGGGGTCCTCAAACTACGGCCCGCGGGCCACATGCGGCCCGCCGAGGCCATTTATCCGGATCTCCAGCAAGGGCGGGACAGGAAGGGACACTAAGTACAGGGGCGTGCAGGGGGCTGCTGTACCTTACCTGGCTCCGGTCCCAGTCCCACGACGATCCAGTCTAGGAAGCGCTGCTCCTTCATTCACTCCAGCCACTCCCTCACTCCTGCCGCTCGGCTTTGCCTCCTCACCGGTGATTGGGCGCCAGAACTGTAGCTCAGGAAAGGCACACAGGCGGCCAATCACCTGCAAGGAGGCAGAGCCGAGCGGCCCCGCGAACATCGAGTGAGAGAGAGGCCAGAGTGAAGAAGGACAGCTGACAGGTAAGTGTGCCGTGCTGCTGCAACCAGGTATGCTGGCTGCAGTAGCACCTAGGCTGGAGCAGGGGTCAGCAAGTTACTTGTCATTGTGAGGAATAGTGCCCCATCATTGGTGTCACTGATACTAATGATGGGGCATTATTCCTCCCACTGGCACCAATGATGGGGCACTATTCCTCCACTGACATCAATGATGGGACACTATTCCTCCCCCTACTGACACCAATGATGGGGCACTATTCCACCCCCCACTGACACCAACGATGGGGCACTATTCCACCCCCCACTGACACCAACAATGGGGCACTATTCCACCCCCCACTGACACCAACAATGGAACACTATTCCTTCCCCCACTGACACCAAAGACGGGGCACTATTCCCCTCCACTGACACAATGACGTACTATTCCTCCCCCTGACACCAAAGATGGGGCACTATTCTTCCCACTGACACCAATGATGGGACACTATTCCTCCCACTGACACCAATGATGGGGCACTATTCCCCCCCACTGACACCAATGACGTACTATTCCTCCCACTGACACCAAAGATGGGGCACTATTCTTCCCACTGACACCAATGATGGGACACTATTCCTCCCACTGGCACCAATGTTGGGACACTATCCCCTTCCCCCACTGTCACCAATGACAGGCACTATTCCCCCCCCCCCACACTGACACCAACGATGGGTCACTATTCCTCCCCCCACTGACACTAATGATGGGGAACTATTCCTCGAACTGACACCAATGATGGGGTACTATTCCTCCCACTGACACCAATGATGGGGTACGATTCTTCCCACTGACACCAATGATGGGGCACGATTCTTCCCACTGGCACCAATGATGGGGCAGGATTCCTCCCACTGATACCAATGATGGGGCACTATTCCGCTTCATAAGACACACTTGGGGGGAAATGTCTGTGCGTCTTATGGAGCGACCGGCCCAGTATTCCCACAACAGTAAAAATCAGTCTGTATATGCAGTAAAGCATGCTTGTTATACTCACTGTGGAACCTAAGGGGTTAATCCTCTGCATTGTTTAAAAATGCTGTTTGATCCTGACTGCTCTGATCCACCCCTTCTTCCAATATCCTCCTCTTATCTCCTGATAAGACATATTGTGTGGAGACACTCTGCACATGCTCAGTTTAGTGTATATTGCTAGAGAGGTTTTTTCTTTTTCTTGGGAGAGTGCATGTGATCAGCACAGGGCCAATCAGCACTGTCCAGACAGAGGTCAGGGGTTTTGTAACCTCCTAGAGTAGAAAGAAAACTCCTCCTACAAGCTTTAACATGTGCTCTGCTGTTAAATGCACTGCTGGCATATATATATATAAATAAATATATATATATATATATATATATATATTATATACATTTATCCATCTCTCTCTCTCTCTCTCTCTATGTATATATATATATATATATATATATATATTTGGGGGGGGGGGGTTTATGCAAGACTCCTGCCTGCCATCAACCCTGTCCAATATTTTCTGTTCATATAATGTAGAGGAACTTCAGGCAGGTAAAAATAGCAAATATATACAGATTTTACCACTTGGCCTCTGAAAGGTTTTTTCCCCTTCATGATCAGAACATTTTTATGCTAATTTAACTCGCAGTTGCATGGTCATGCAACATTGTACCCAAATGAAATTTGTATAATTTTTTTTCACACAAATAGTGCTTTCTTTTGGTGGTATTCGATCACTACTGGGCTTTTTATCTTTTTTATTATATAAACAAGAAAAGACCACAATTTTGAAAAAAAAAAATATTTTCTACTTTATGTTATAAAACATATCAAATAAAAAAATTAAAAAATACAATTTCATCATAAATGTAGGCCAAACTATATTCTGCTACATGTCTTTGGTTAAAAAAAATCCAAATAAGTGCATATTAATTGGTTTGTGTGAAAGCTATAGTGTCTACAAACTATGGTGTACTGTATATACTGGAATACATGCAGCTATAGCCACTATACTGTAATAGCAGTGATCAGCGGCTTATAGTGGGACTGTGATAGTGTGGCAGGCAATCTGGCACTAACAGACACTATCTGGGAGAGACGCTGACATTGCTAGTGACACCATTACGGTGATCAGTGATAATACTGTAATATACACAGTTACTACCTTTTGTACCACTCTCCCCTCCCTCCTAGATTGTAAGCTCCAAGGAGCAGGGCCCTCGAACCCCTCGTGTATCGCACTGTATTGTTATTGTACTGTCTCATGTACTGTCCCCTATTGCAATGTACAGAGCTGAGCGAACTGTATAAATACTGTATAATAATAATAATAAATGTAGTGTGTACTGTGGGAGACCAGATATAGTGAATGCAGGCTCCTGGGTTTAGTAACACTTTAAGGTCCATTAACATCTGCCTAATTATAAAAGGGACCATTTCTGGCAGCCCCAATGGATAAAGTGTCCTAGTGTTCAGGTCAATTTCTTTCAGACTATCTGGACCTGCTTAGAGTTGGTTAAATATTGAATAACAGTTACTTGTTTTATCATATGAGTCTTCATATTTATTCATTGTAATACAACCTTACCCTTGTACTTGCCTGCTGGGCATGGAAGAAAAATGCTCACCTCCTAATGCTATTAGATCTGTACTTGAGTTACTCCTTTTTTATTCAATGAAAGCTTTGATTCTCAACCGGATATCTGCACTTCTCCTTATCTTGACATTCTGAAAGTCTGTTTTAAAACTCTACACTTCACCAGTACAAAGCCACATACACTTAGGTTGTTCTCAAGCAAGTTTGAAAGGTTTTAGAAACTTTGTCTGTCTCACTCTGCAGTTACTTTATTAGTTATGAGATTGTTATGTAATTAAACCTTGCCTTTGGGCACCACCTCACTGTTTTGTTTAATGGATAATAATTTTAGCATTCAACAGTACCTACTTGCTGTGAGTTAGATGGTACCTTTTCTTGGCTATCTGATTAAATAAAAATTTCAAAGCCTTAAAGACAGCTCATGTCTGTTGCTTAGACCTGGTGTATCCATATGTGAATGCATGACTATGCTATGCCATGAAGGACTCTTAAGTTAGAGTCTATTCACACCAGGTGTAGTTGGACACTATTCCAGTGAAGTCGCACAACACCCCAACTGCAAGACAGGGAAAAATGCCTTGTCTTCAGTGCAGCTTTTTCACACCACTGCATTGTGATAGTGTGCAAATAGTTTGCGCTGAAAAAATGTTGCATGCTACTGCACACCAGCTGATAGAACTTTATGAAATGTCAATTTCAATAAAGTTTGTTTAAAAAAAAAGTGAACAGTGTGATACACCGGGATCAGCGCATAAACACTGCACTGGTTTGGCCAAACGACACCATGCACTAGCTGCTGCGCTGTAACACAGTGGCTGGTGTGAATGGACCCTTAGTATCACTCACTAGCTCACTACTCTTGTTATTCTCTTTTTGGCACAGTGAAATCTGCAGTGATCTGGGATATCTCGAATATCTGTTTTATTTACTTAGCTAGTCAATAGGTTTCCTTTAACCACTGGCTGCCCGCTCACAGCACATTTACTGCAAGCGGGCGGCAGCTGCAGGCTTGGCAGCGTACATATATGACGCCGCCAGCTTTCGGGTTTTCAGGTGTGCAAGCGTGCACCCCGTGCTGTGATTGAACATAGCACGAGTTTGCCAGCAGGTTTCAGGCAATGATTTTGGCTGAATCCTGCTGATCGGCTGTGTCCAATCACAGCACAGAGTTCTGTGTTTACAAATGCACAGAACACTGTGTACACAGAACAGCAATCTGGCTGTTTCTTCTCCCTGAAAAACTAGGAAAAAACAGCCAGATCTGTGAGCAAAAGCAGCACACATTGCACACATTACACTTGTTAGGCACACAGTTAATCCTTTGATTTCCCCTTAATGTTAACCTCTTTGTAGCCAGCGTCATTAGTACAGTGTACAGTATTATCACTGATCACTGTATTACTGTTACTAGCGATGTCAGTGTCAGTCAGTTAGTGTCCCTTCCAGCCAGATTGCCTGCCACACTATCACAGTCATTGATCACGATCATTATAAGTATATATAGCTGCGTAAATTCTAGTATATATACCATAGTTTGTAGATGCTACAACTTTCCCACAAACCAATTAATATACACTTATTGTGTTTTTTTTTTACTAAAGACATGTAGCAGAATACATTGTGGCCTTAGTTTTATGAGGGAATGTGATTTTTTTTATTGGTTATGCATTATAACAGAAAGTAGAAAACATTGTTATTTTTTTACATTTTCAGTCTTTATTTATTCATATAATTAAAAAAAACCCAGTGGTGATCGAATACTACCAAAAGAAAGCTCTATTTGTGTAAAATTGTATACATTTAATTTGGGTACAGTGTTACATGATCAAGCGATTGCCAGTTAAAGTAACACAGTGCTGAATAGCAAAATAAATGCCCTTCAAGAGGTCAAA
The DNA here is from genome assembly GCF_062004578.1 of Staurois parvus. NCBI lineage: Eukaryota > Metazoa > Chordata > Amphibia > Anura > Ranidae > Staurois > Staurois parvus. Next base: position 1,377,526 of record NW_028317999.1, read on the forward strand.
TGGTTAACCCTAGTGGCATTATTCATTACACAATGCAGATTGCAATTTGCTAGGTGCAGGATACAGTATCCTATTGTAACCAACCAGTGTAACCAGAAGTAACACTAGCATACTAGCCCAGTAACAAGTTGTCAAAAAAACACAAAATGCAACAAAAACATGAAAAAATGTGTCAAAACGCATGTGCAAAAACGCAAAACACACTGCAAAAAAGCACTGCGGTAACGGATCAAATGCAAACCGCATAGGTGTGAACCTAGCCTAAAGTAGTTCTAAGGGCAGAAAGGGCATTCTCTACATTAAGGTAAAAAAACCTTCTGCATGCAGCTTCTCCCGCCAGCCCCCGCCTCCCATATACTTACCTGAGACTGATCTTTGATGTGCACAAGAGCAGAAGCTCTTTTGGCTCTTTGCCTCCTCATAGAGACACAGCAGTGGGAGCCACTGTCAATAACAGCCAGTGAGGAGAGAGTGGAGGGGTGGGGCCAGGCCACGCTCTGTGTGTCTTAAGGACATACAGAGCTGGCTTAGGAGCGAGCCCACATGAGTGTCCCCATAGCAAGCAGGGGGGAGGAGCCAGGAGCGCTAGCAGGAGACCCTAGAAGAGGAGGATCAGGGCTTCTCAGTGAAAAATCATTGCACAGAGCGGGTAAGTATAGCATGTTTGTAATTTTTAGAAAATAACATTTTAACCTTTACAATCTAAAAATATGGTAATCCGTTTTACACAAAGTGTATTTATAGTCATAAAGTGGGTTGTACATTTTTAACTTACAGCATATACTATAATATAGTGACTATTCACAAGAGAGTTCTCTCCAATCTCAAACAACAACAGGTAACACTTATTTACTTGTCAGTCTTTCTTTGCAAATCCTTGGAGGGATTGCCATTCTTTACTCAAAATGTTTTCAGCTGACAAGTCAAGTACCAATTAAAAGATGTGCTAGTTCCAAAAAAAAAGACATTTTACTGCTTATTCCTTAATGCTTTATCAAAATAATACCCTTCTAAATATTTAGCTTGACAAACAATGTTCTAGCTGTAATTTACTGGGATAACTAGATAACTATATATCATTACAGTACAAGTTACTATAGCTGCATCAATTAGCTGGTCAGAGAGCTGGAAGGCTTTGTTGCTCCATCATTCATCAGGTTAAATTGATTCTCAATGGGTGATGCAGTCATTTTGCACCAGAAGACACATCAAGAAGAGCGCTCATGTTTAAATATTTGAATCATCACAAGCCTCATATCTTGCTCCTGCAAGAAACCCACCTTATGGGGAATAAAATACTAGCTTAATGCAGATCTTGGACTCAACATTCCTTTCACTCCACTTATTCCTGGTTGCCATTTCCCTAAATAAATCTTTAGTATATAAGATAGTTCACCTAATTACTAACCCTCTGGGCCGATATATTATATTGTTACTGGAGATTAGAACTGTTGCGTTCGCTGTCGTCAATGCATATGCCCCTCCTTCCTTTAATCAGTAGGTCCTGTATACCATATACGAAAAACTAGCCCCTCTCCAGTTTTCACAAATTTATATTGCAGGTAATTTCAACTCGACTCTTGATGCACACTTAGATTCCTTAGCCCTGACTTACTTCATTGGGCTCAGGCTTTGAGTTTACTGAAATTTGGAGATGGAAACACCCCTCTACTAGAGCCTACTCCTGTTTCTCATCCACACATAAATCAGTCTCTCGCTTAGACCTTATTTTTGGAAATACTCAAGCCTTGTCATCAATGTGAGAGGTTTCCTCTTTGCCTGTGGGTCTATGAGATCATGCCTCTATAGAGCTCAGAGTTACCCTATCAACTGCCCGCCATTCTGGTTGTTGGCATCTAACATACCGGTGGATACAGGACCCAACAATTGGGGACATGATCTCCCCTGCAATGTCCCTTTATTGGGAACTGAATGAAAATTCTGCTCCAGCTCCTATGGTATGGGATGCATTTAAAGCACATGTCCAAGGGGTATATATATCGGCCATAAAGATGGTAAGACGGGATCTGTCCTTGGAGCTACAAAAGTTGGAGGACAGTGAATCATTAGTGGCAGCAAATTTTTCTGACTCCCAGACCTCGGATAATTTTAATTTACTTGCTCAGGCAAGACACAACTTGTCCCTTCACCTAACCTCTGCTATCCATTTGGATCTCAGGTCCCTGGTGGGCAGGGTTTTTGAGTCTGGGGACAAGAATGGCAAATTGCTAGCTAATCTGGCTGCAGATTCTAAGGCTCATACGGTTATCCCCACTATTACCTGTGCAGATGGCACTGTAACTTCTGACCCTGACTGCATCTTACAGGAATTCACTGATTATTATGGTGGTCTTTATGGTGCTAGTTCTAGTGTGGTTGGATCAGAACTTTATGATTATTTGCCTGCTCTGGATCTCCCTCGACTTTCGTAGGAGGGAGCTGCAGAGCTTGACAAAGACACCACAGTTAAAGAAA